>NW_026136704.1:11949042-13149042 GCF_905237075.1 Dicentrarchus labrax
GTCATTATTTCTGTGGATCCACTATGTTTAATTAGAACTGACAAAAGAAATGTGACTTATGTCCATTTGATGATAATAAAGGCACATTAATTGCCCCACTGTGTGACGCTTACAGCAGAGCAGCTCTGAATGCCGCCAAAACTAATGGAAAGAAAATATAATGATTGAATTCCACTGTTGTAGACACAGCGATTACGCTCAATGTCTGTGGGATTATTTGATATAAATCAGCACAACTTCAACTTTTCCAAAGATATTCAGAGACCGGCAGAGTTAATTAGGATTAAACTTTCCGCAAACTTAGCTACCTTGAGCACATGGTGTCAACCTCGTTCCTGACCTTTGTAGAGAGTATTCCCTTATACACTCTGCTGATTACCAAGGACTGACTTTTAATAACTTCACATGAAAGCTGACTAATTACGGTCATCCTCTGCCATGCACTTTCGTACCATGGCAAATACTAAACTGGCTTCATCTTTAGATACAGGAACAGAAACACACTCCTAAGCCCCACTCAGGAGGATATGTGCACGCAGGCATGCTCATCTCAAACTTTCTCAGCTTACTTTAAAGCCATCTACACTTTTGCTGTAAGGCAGACGAGAACCTTTTGACATTTATCGTCAGCACAGAAAATTGCTCAGAAAACTCAGCAGCAGCTCTGGTCGACTTAAAATATGCAGATAATCCCAAGGTAACACACATATACAGTGTTGATAGAATGAAGTATCTAGGTTAAAGAGTAGCAGGACTTTATCGTGATGCCAGTGAACACATTAAGTGACAGGGTGTGGTAAACCCACACACACACACATTTTGATCACATTCTAAGATAAAAGGAGGTTAGACTCGCCAAGGGACTTGAATTCTATGTAATTTGTAAGATCTACATCTGGCGAAAAAAAAGTCACATCACATCAAAAGGTGTGGCTCGTAACTGTCATAAGTGTTTCTTCTTAGGAAGGCTAGGGCCAAATATATGTACACACTGTACATGCTGTGTTCAAATTACATCAATATGTCGCTTAGTGCCAAAACCATTACTCAGTTTTTTGGATTAGTCAATCAAAGCAATATATATATATATATATATATATATATATATATATATATATATATATATATATATATATATATATATATATATATATATATATATATATATATATATATTACTGTTTTATTAAATAGAGGGGTCTAGACTGGTGGTCCCACAAAACAAGCAATTTGAAGATTTCTCTTCCAAGAACCGGGAAGAGAAAATCGGGAAAACAAACAATATACCAATTCATATTTGTTACCTGACGTCTAAATGTTCTTATAAAATCCTATGCATGTGTGCACTGTAGTGTCAAGATACAGAGACAGAGTTAAGCAACCTAAGCATATCAGCCTGAATGCACCATTGTTGTGTGTGCCAAGGATCAGATTATTATCGCCTCGACCAGCTGATGCGACACACAGGTAAGACAGTCTGCCTGACCTGTTTAGTTCTGGTCTCATTCCCACTATCTTTCTTTTTTTTTTCCCCTGACAAAAATCTAAAAGCTTTTCACACGCTAAATATGGAAGTAGAAGAATCCCAATTCAATCCACTGCCTGAAATTATTACAGTGCAGCATTTGAAGGTCATGTTCTGACCTCAAGCTTGTTTTAAGAGCTTTCCCACATTTCAACATTCAAACCTGGGGTCAGCTTTAATGCGGAAATCATGCTGGTATAAAGATGTATTATTTAATTTCTGGGCATGGTTTTATGGCATAACACAGATAGTTGTACAAAAAAGGGAAACAAGCCCAGAGGGAATGCGGATTCAAATCCCCTTGCATATTTGGACATGGCTGCAGAAGTACATTTCAGAAGTGTATGAAAAACATTATTATGTAAGAAGGTCCTTTTGCATGAAATAATATGCACACCAAATCATTTTGTCTTTCTTTACAAGGAGGAAATCACCCTAAAAAACTTCAAGTAGTCTTTCTTGAAAAACACTTTCTGCAATTATTTCCTGAAGTACAAATACTGTTTTATGCAAATAGGAGTTATTATTTAACTTTCACTGCAAAAGGAAAAAAGGAGAAAAAAAGAACAATGTTGAAGTCCAGACACTTTTACCTATATTCAGATAATATTTCTGACAAAGAGCACAGCAAATCACTTGAAGTGATAAAAGGTTACCATGGTCTCCGTGGCAGACAGCTCTGCCCATTGAGGAGAAAGCACCGACCCTGGTTCCCATTGTCCTGAATGACTACCTGGAAACACCTGGGAGATCCAACCTTGCTGCTGAGAGGAGACACTGTTCACCCCCTACCCTTTCATCCCCCCACCACCTCTTCCCCTGTGGATTATGATGGATGCGATCTGAGACACCCCTGAGAGCAGTGATGGTGTGGTCAATGAGTTACGAACACTGAGGTTTTTTTAATTAATCAGATCACCTAATAAACTGTATATTAATGCCGCTTTCATCACGAGGGTGGGATTTTATTATCCATTATCAACTCACACTGCTATATTAGCTTGAACATAGCAATTATATCTATCTTAAGGCAGAATTCATTTATGCCTGTCTCTTTTCTGCTCTACCTTATATTTCTTATGATTACTTTCATGCACATTACAAAAATTACATCCAAACGACAAGTGCAACCGTCAAGTTACATACATTGCAGTGGATTTCTTATTTTCTGAAGATTTAAGCACCTCGTTAGGTCTGAGGTTCTCTTCCCGGTTGCCAGATAACTCAGCTGCAGAGCTCGTCAACCCTGACATGACTTGGCCTGCCCTGGTGACATCACATTACCATTCTGCTCGACTGGCATTTTATTTCGGGCACGACGCCCCATGGAACAGAACAGACAGTGCGGCAACCGAAATAAAAAAAAAACTACAAACATCTGTGGTAAGTGTCTGAAGAGCAGAGTATGCCAACATCATCCATGCTTTGTTCTACTAATTACTCTGACTAGTGCAATGCTGTTCCTTTCTCCCTTGGAGAAATCATGGAGGACAAATGGGACAAGGGAAGATTAGAGCTATTGAATGAAGCTAGTAATTCAAATCAAATGATGTGGCGAGCTGTAATTAAAAAGTAAAATAAATATATTGGAATGACTTTTCAAAGACATTAAGGCCACTTTCTGTAGCAACTCTGAAACTCTCCAGACAGCTGCAGTGGTTAAGATTTAAAATTGTGAACAAATTATAGTATATAAATATTGGAAAAGGATAGAAGTCAGAAAAAGCTAAACTCCACTGCTAAAAATTGGGGCATCAAATCAATCCAAGGAAAATTAAATGAATTGCAGCATTATAAACACTCATTAAACTCATTAAAGCCTTTAGAGAATACATTCCTGGAAACCCTCCACTTGAATTTAGTTAATTGCAATCAACTTAACTGTGGCTACAATAATTTCAGTCATAGTTTTAGAAAATACCTCGCTAAACTGAAACCATGCGCTGGTCCAGGTTTTGCAGCCCTGACGGTAATTTGCGGTAAGCTTAGTAAGTATCTCCCTAAGTGTATGCTGATTGTCATTTGGAGTTCCAGGTGGGTGGAGTTTACCGTACCTATTTACTGTAGTTATAGTAAATTATGTGCAGACATATATAATAAACTGACATTTAAATACTTAGAGACTTTTGTGTAGACTTTCTGGCGGATTCTATTTGGTCCCCTGGGATAATGTGGTGCCCAAAACCAAAATGAGTAATGTAGAGAACATGGTCCAATTAAAGGAAGCAACAGCATTAAGTCCCTGATTCTATAATGGTAACAGAGATTTTCCTGATACTCTCTTGCCCTTCTTTTCCCTGTGGAACAACTGCTGATCCATGCATTCACTCTTTTACCTCAAAGAATGCTTCAATATGTCAAACATGATCTAGACAACAGTATAGTGTCAAGTCCACAGGATGGTTATTACTCAGGCTCAACAGTTGCTCCACAGCACAGTGCATAAATGCATGAAGAAAACACTTTCTTGCTTACTTACTCACTCTGATACATAAAAAGACAACATAACACATGCTGTATGATTATTTAAACAATGCCACTGACAATACTATTTACTCTGATTTGAATCTGATTTGCAAGTCAACCTTGGGCCGACTATGGAATCAGGATGCAGAGATAAAAAAATTAAATAAAAATAATAATACACTCACAGAGGGAATCAAGTTTTTCTGCAGTTTCACAAGACAAGTTGTGTATTTGTGTGTAAATTTATTCAAACTGTCAAACCGACAAATGCGACTCCAGTATACCGTCGTTCTGTTCTCAACTCTGACTCCCTCCATAGCAGCATACAGGGACCTAACATAGCCCTATATATCACACAGACAAGCATGTGCATTACTAGTATAATAATAGCTGCACATATTTCTACCACAGCATTCCTTTTTGCAGAACTACAGTATGAACTGGGAGAAAACCAATTGAGCATATTTGGGTGTGTGCTGGTTACTTCATGTGTGAGGATTAGCTGAAGAAGCTGTCCTTGTATCATCAGTTGTTAGCACAACACTATCACAAGCCAACTTTCTGAACATTTTCTTTGCTTGGCTGATTGTGCTTCTGGCTGTAATATAATTCTGGAAATTACAGGGCATATTGACATATGACAAGGTTATTCATCAGATGAGAAGACAACTAGTAATTACTGTATTGGCAATCAAAAGAGATGCTGAAAATGTCTGTATAAGCCAAAGCTTAGAGAACATGTAAGCCAGACCAATTTATTTTTATTTATTAGTTTAATATCTATTTAAATATTACAACAACATTAGGGCTTCATATACCAAAATAGACATTAAACATTCACTTGTACACATTCTGAGTTACTGTACATATGTGAGAGGGATCATTTCAGTGCAGCTACTATGCTAGTATATAGCACAATTAAATGATGCATTCAATTAGATGGCAGCTTGACTCAGTATGCTGCCATCTAACATGCCAGCACTGTGGAGAGAAAATATGGTGTGAGGTGGTCCTGAGTCAACTTGCTGTCAAAGATAAATACAGATATAAACAAACACAAACATGTTGGTGTGTGTGAATTAACTTGAAAAGTCATGTAAATGAAGGAGGTATTCATTTTTTTAACTCACATACGGCAGGAAAAAAAAAAACAAAGCTGCTTTAGTAGTTATTGTTTTGCTGACGGTGCTTCTTTCCCTGAGGCACAGGCACAGCCTCACATGCCTCTCTCTTTGCCTCGATCTTCACCGGATTTAACACCTCAGTCCCTTGTCACATTCCTGAGCATATCCAGATAAGTCCCTGGCATTTCACACACTGCTGTGTGCACTGCTTTATTATGCAGCTATACCACCAGAGCGATGCACACAATGTACAAGTGTATGCAAACATGGGACAGTGGTCCTAATGCTGAACTGAACCTCAATTTTCTCTTTATATTTAGACGTATCCCCCACCACGCTAAAAGTAATACATACAGAAATAACACTAACGATGTATTTTACGGACAGAAATAGTTCATTTTATAATATTTAACGCTTTGCTCACAAATGTGAAGAGGAATCATGTGATCATTCTAGCTGACAAGTGGTACAAGTCAACATGGCTGGCTGACCCTGCATTGCTTATCCAATTTAAACCCTCTTAAATCTGATCACTGCTCTGATCACATTTTTGTTGCAATATTTGTGGTTGTTGTTTACTCATCAGCAAGATCAACACTCTGGCTCTAAATTGAACTGAGGATGAGACCTCTGTGTCAGTGCCAGACAATCAAAAAGGTTCACAAACTTCATATTATTGAAATATTCTGTACATTTTACATTGTGTATGTACAGAATTTACTGGATGCTTGGGATTACTTCTTTGAAAGGTGGCTCATATACCAAACAATATGGTCAGTCACTTACTGTATGCATCACACGGCTGAACAGCAGCACACCAGGAAGCAGATTGGGGATTGTCTATCATGCAGCAGATAAAAATCAGATTAAGTAAATGTTTATTCAGCAACAATAACAGGTGGATTCTACATAGCTTCTTTTAGTCCCTTGGCAACAGTTGCTTCGATTCTTCGTAGTATGAAAGGAACCTTCTGTGCTTTTGATATACAATAAGGTGACTGTCCTCAAATTAGACACTGCAGTTTAAAATAAATGACTGATAGTCTTAAGAATAAAATTGCAATGCTGCCTTGTCATGCCCGGAAGTTATAGCGAGGCTACAAATAAATCCTTCACTCTTCAAGGCCTTGTTTTCATTCTTCAACAGAATGAGTCAAAACTACTTCAATGACTGCTGCACCTTTTCCAGAAAGGTGGGTATGTCAGCAGATCACCTGTCATATCATAAGAGTAACTATAATCAATTATTATTTTCATTATTGATTTATCTGTTGATTATTTTATTCTGACATTTTACAAACAAGAATTAAAAGGTACTAATAGATTATAGTTCCTAAAGCCCAAGTTGACATCTCCAAATGTTTATCTGACCAACAGTCCAAAACCTATAGATCTTCATATTACAATCGCATAAGACAAAGACGAGAAGCACATTTACACAACTGAGAAGCTATAAATATATAGGTAAATAAAGGTAATGTTTGACATTTTTCCTTGAAAGGGGAAAAGGCAGAGAAACAAAAAGTTAACATTGTTTAAGGACTTAAAGAAAAGCATCTGATACTATTGATCATATCTTATTAGCGAAGAGACTGGAGAGATGTGGTATTGAGACATAGCATACTAATGGCTAAGAAGTGACAATGGCTATCATACATTGATTTATTTGTGGCGGCCCACCACAATATGAACATTAACTGCCACATATAGATTTAAAAAAAAAAAAAAAAAAAGGCTAAAATCTTGTGTTACTGTAGAGCTGCATGCAGTGCATTAATTCAGTCAGCCTCTCCTTGCCCTGCTCTCGCTCTCTCTCTCTCACAAACCCAACATACCTGCCTGTGAATAGCCTGTCCTCTCGTTGCACACACTGAATTAAAACATCATCGTGCATGGGAGCAAGGATTGTTGTTGGCTTTTCCCAGCAGGCTGCTGGCTGAATTCCTGAATAGAATCCCAAGTTCACCAATGGTTAGTATCATGAACACCTCTGCACAAATTTGTCCAAAATGGATGCATTCAAGTTAACTCTGATAAGCTCTGCTATCTATTCTTAACACAACGCTCTCTCAGAGACCCAGCTCTTCAAATGAGTTACAGCAAGCATGTAAGGAGCCTAGCAAGTCAGGATTCTACTTGCTAGGCTCCTACCACTGACTCGACAAGAAAAAAATCATATGATTAACTTTAAAAAAAAATATTATATTATAAACATGACTAACCATTCATCACACCCTCAGCCTCATAATTGAGTCACCTCACATCTAATTTATTAAAGCTAATGACCTTTCTGTCTGACAGTTAGAGGGAATAGGAGAGGACAAATGTGATCAGGCTCACAAAATGTAGAGAGAAAGAAAATTCCTGGAAAACGTTAATGTCCTTTAGGGGTGAATAAAAGTCAGCGGTCCAAAGACTGAAATCATACAAAACAAAAAGTAGGGCTGCAGGATCATGGCCAAACTGACATGAAAATCACAGTTAGTATAATCAATATTAAGTTAATGATTATTTGAAGCTTACTTTATAATAAAAGTCAACTTGCATTTTGCCAGTTAAATACTTGTAATGTGAAGCTCATTTCATCTCTCATTCTCTTACCATTTTAACTATGGTTCTACAAAGCAAGTGAAATGCAAATGAGGCAATAGTCAACTAATGAATTAGTCGCCAATCATTTTGATCATCGATTCGTTTTAAGTCCTTTTAAAGAAAAAAAAAACGTCTAAATTCAGTGATTTCAGCTTCTGAAATGTGAATATTTTTTGGGTTCTTCAGTCGTCAGTGAGTAATGAACATCTTTGTGTTGCGGACAAAATTTGAGGACGTCCTTATTCCGGCCACCAAGTAAGTGTATCTGCTAGTTCTAGGTAACTGTCTTCTTTGTCCAATATTTCACAGGCTAGGGCTAATGAAGACCACAAGATCACTGACAAAATGACGGCAGGGCAGCATCGCTTCTATTTTTGAAGCCTTTGTCTGACCAAATGGTAAAGACTGGCTAAATGGAAATACTTTCAATTATTACTGAGAGGCCAGATCAGCTTGCACCGCATGACGTGGGCCGTCTTCCTACAAAGCACCTTGAACACAGACAGAAGCAGCTTCACTAAGACAGCCAGTCAACCTGAACGGCTCATTACAGTGGACAAAGATGAAAAAAGGGAGAGAAATGGCATGATCCACTTGTGGATTATGAATGAGCTTACAGTTGTTTCAACAGGGGATTCTCAGTTCTCACGCTCCTGTGATTCACTCAGGTCCTGTTACATGTAGCTGATACCTGTCCTTGATTGGTCACAGTTTGCTTACTGGTAGCATTAAAGATGCAGACTTATATAACATCACCTTGACCAGTGATAGGAAGCTTTCTTAACAGAAATGACAGCTCCATGCTTCTAGTAGACACCCAAATAAATAGCTGATTACATAGCTCTCTTCCTCTATAACATAATTATAATTATTGAAGCACCGTGACAAAGCTGCACTAGGAGTCTATTTACAATTATTGTAGAACAAATGATTTAGGCTTAATCTGTTCTCAGTCCATTCATTATGTAAACAAATTAAAATAATGTTGAGGGAAAAATATCCACTTCCTGACTGAATTTGCCTGCCTGCCAGAGTGCATGTGCCTGACTGTGCGCTTCTTACACTGGGGTCAAGACAAGTGCCATCCACCACCACACGGTCCAAACAAAGGATGAGCACCGTGAACAAAGAATGCTGACTCTGCACTATTCTATCAGTTGGCCTGAAAGACAACCACTCGCAACAGGAAACAGAGCTACACAGTGTCCAGTTTCCTGCGAACAGGAGGGAAAAATCAATCTCTCTCTTTATTTAGTTCTGCTTTATATATGATCCAAGAGTTCTCACATACAACCACCCATTCCTGCCTGTGCTATTTGTATATGTTTGTTTACACACCTAATGTCAGTTTAATACGGGTCATATTTTTTTCTTTGGAGCATCTCTGTGTGTGTGTGTGTGTGTGTGTGTGTGTGTGTGTGTGTGTGTGTGTGTGTGTGTGTGTGTGTGTGTGTGTGTGTGACATGAGTATATTGTCTGTGTCCTCAGTTTCTGCTTGTCTACAGTATGGTATGCGGGCATAAATAAATGATCCACCCTAGTGTCTGTGTGCATGCGAGTGCACACACGGGTATGTGCTGCGTGTTTGAGTTTGTTGCAGCAACATAACCTGTGTGTCCTTCCTAAATACGCAGTAGAGGAGATAAATGGAAAGGTCAGGACGAATTGCTGATCTTGTGCAGGCTGCGATACTTTTCCTGGCGCGTGCCAATGGTAAAAGAAAAAGGAATGCAATATTATTTGGTTGGGAGTTGAGTGTGACTAGTCGAGTTGGACTTTGGCAAAAAATGTTATTAAAAAAAGTTTAGCTGCAAATAAGATAAGATGATAAAACATTCAATAGAAAACTGCGTAATTAGAATGTAATAATTTACAGGGATAAATGTCAAGCATACATAACATTTCATTGTCTCAGTCTTTCCAGAATATGATAAATATGACACCTACACAGAATACTTGCAGTATATTGTGCACTAAACAACTGCCAGAGTTGTGGCTCCATACCAAACCCAGTGTCACAAATAAACTTTTGCGTAATATTAATTACAAAATTAGGTTAAACCCATTTGCAGAACGTAGGAGATGACAGATGGCTGGAAACAGTAGAGTACTGTAATGTCAATTTAACCTCTCTGTGGATAGCTCAAGGTTACTGGATGGGGGAAGCCAGCAAGGACATATTTGGTCAAATATAATTGTTCTTTGTAAATCAATGTTGAGAGAAAACATCTAGAAACAATGTGGTCTAAGTGCACACTGCTATGGCTGCCAGAGACAGATGGTTCTACGGGTTTTAGATGTTTTTTTTCCCCTCACTAATACATTCAGCAACAGAGTAAATGTTCCACTTCCTACACAGCATCTTGTTATTCAGAACTGTGAAAAGACTTGCATTCATTTAAAGAGCCACAATAATAGCTTTTAAATTCAGCAGCCAATAATCAAGAAGAGGAATGCCATATTTTTTTTATATATACATTTTGGTTAGAAATGTAGGCAGTAGGTCATTGGAAAATGTAACACACAAAAAACACCAAGGAACGCTGAAAATTGATATTCTACATTGATCTCTCTCATGACAGCAGCACAGTTATCAATGGAAATGACCTTGACGTGATAAAATACAGACAATGAGATGATCAGGTCTCACTAACTGCCAACCAGATGTGAGCACATGTGCACATATGAGTGTGTCTACAGCTTATAATTATCTTGTGAGATAATCAATCACAGCCACTGCTTTGCTAACCAGTTTTGTTTCCATTCCCAAATGTACCCAAGCATCAAACCAACAAAAGAGGATATTTTGCAAAGGGAAGCGTTTCTCTTTAACCTCCTGAATGTAAAACTTAAGTAAATTTAGAAGATGTGAAAGGTCACGACATGCAGTATAATACTGTCAAATGTGTAGTGCCTTACCAGATTAGGTGCTATAGCACACATGAAAAGTTGTGCATTGTCTAGTGCCAATCATATGCATGTACTGCATCTAATATGCTATACTGTGTCAAACTATGTTCTGTAAAATAAAAGTCATAAATCCCTGATCAGCCAGATGGGTGTAGTTCATTCGCCCCTCTCACCTTGGTGGTGTCATCATGGGAACGTTGATAGCGTTTCCAGCGGCAACCGTAGATCCCAGTGATACATGACAAACACAGCTGGCGCTCATAGACCTGGAGGGGTTGGTGTTTCACCATGCTCCTGCAGTCAGTCCTGCTTCCAGAGCTCTAACATCCCACTGACTACAAAGTATCCTGTAAGAAAATCAAAATCATATGTAAATGTTAGCATTAATGCTGAGGCAGACATGATTACGAAATGCTGAGCTCAGAGACTAAACTTAACAATCTTATAGAATAAGTCACTTTGGCACTTTGATAAAAAAAAAAAAAAACATGCTGGCTTGAAAAGCACCCTGCTTTTGATACAAAGCCCAGCCTCAAATTAAGACCTTGCTTTCCAGCTCCTGTTTCTAATGACAACTGAGACTGCTAGGAGCTTTCATCAATATGATCAAGGGAAAAAAAAAAAAAAAAAATAGGACAATGAAATTGGAAAGGGCTTGGCAAACCGACCATCTATTGAACATCACCTTAAATTACAGTGACAAAGAATATATCACACAGTCACTACATGTCTGGACCAAA
This sequence comes from Dicentrarchus labrax, assembly GCF_905237075.1. Classification (NCBI taxonomy): domain Eukaryota; kingdom Metazoa; phylum Chordata; class Actinopteri; family Moronidae; genus Dicentrarchus; species Dicentrarchus labrax. The sequence continues at coordinate 11,960,400 of NW_026136704.1, forward strand.
AGACAGCATGTAGGCCCCATCCATCCCTTTTATGTCAGGCACAGAACAAAGGCCAGGCAAAGAAAAGGCAAACAGGCATTACAAGGATGTAATGTACAGTGACATTTTAACATCACCCTTCAACTTACAGTCTAAAAATCAATGCATGATGTTTTGTGCAGCTTCAATGTGTACAGGGACTTCACATTTTCTATCCAAAACAGGGGGTCTTTGCATTTTTAATCTTTAATGCTTTATCTTAATTTTTTTAGACTGGCACAGGTCAGCATCAGGGAGGCATTCTTGATCCTGGTACCCGTTCCAGCTCCACTAGCCCTTCTCAATGTAGAGGGGCAGCAGAAGTCCATGATACGGCAACCCTTTAATGACTGTTTAATGCTGTGGTATTGGCCATGGTAGGAAGTACCAGGCAGTGTTGGCTGTGAATAATAAGTTATAATTTAGTCCTCCTATTGAGCTGCTGCTGATTCAGCACTGAGACTCTGCAATCAGCTATAATAACAATAATGATATTATAGCAGTGCTGAATGTTAAGTAAGTTTACCTCACTCTCCAGAGACATGTTGGAGCCTGTTGTGCTGCTGCTGCAGCTGCAAGACACTCATCTCAGTTCAGTTCTGGGGGTTGAAAGTGCATCTTGGTGTTATGAAAGCATAAACTGTGCATAACTAATGTCATCTCTCTCTGCTAATGAGAGTGAAAGATGATTAAAATTGTATACACACAAACACAGAACATTTTAACTGGTGATATTCCTGTTTGCTTGCAGTTTGTGAAGCACAGCTTGCATACGGTTAAGTCACATCTGATGTTTCAGAGCATTTCTGCATGTTAACTACACTCTTCCTGCTGTAATCAGGCTGTCTCAGGCTCTGGACAGCTGCTCATTAGCATCTGCAGCAGTGGCCATGTTTCCTGTTATTAGTATAACTGCTCTGAGGCGGGCGGACCCGACCCGAGGGTATAATGAACCTGGCCTACCCCAGCAGGACCACAATGGTCTTGACAGGCATTGTGCAATGCAGCCTAAAAACTGATGGAGTAAAGCACAAATGCACAGAACCTAAATGACCATAGGGAAGTAAGATAAACGGGCATATACAGCCATCAAAAAAAAAAAAAAAAACACTAAAAGAACAGTTTAATTAAATGCTACATTTTAGGTTGCAAAAGCACACTATTTAGAGGACCCTATTAATCATATATTTTAAGTACAGTAATACTGTATGCACTGAGTGGTGGAAATTATAATCAAGACTTATGTTGCTTTACCAACTGACTGATACAGGACAAACTCAGATGGCCCGAAGAAACGTAGAGAATCTCTTCTCTTTCTACTGTTGGCCAAATACACTATGTATAATCACCTTATCATACTTGGGGTATGCACTACTGTATTGCCCAACATCAAGCTATCAATGCAGAAAACCTTACTGAGTAGCAACATGGCAGTCTGAGGGATTTAAACCTTAATCAGATCAGGAACTGTTTGACTACTGCCATTGCAATTATGCTTGTCTGATATACCTCCTGAATAAATCATGTCTGTTGCATGGATGGGGATCACAGCTTTGTAAGCAAAGGATTTTGGGTCTGTTAAAGGGAAATTCAGCAAATTTTCAAAAGCACAAAATCCTGCCATTCTTTAGCAACACTAGCAGCAGGGTTCTAGGGATGTTGGTGGTTGCTCGGCCCAAACAGGTGAAAATTGCCCCTGTCTGGACCAATTTGCTCACGACAACACGTCAAAAATTAATCACTTTTCATGAACACACAGATGACATATCAATATTTCTTTTTTTATAGTTCATCATTTCAGATTTAGTGATGTCGGAAAGTTTACCCCTTTTGATTTAAGTAAATGTGTGGCATTTGATTACAGTGGTGCAATTCTCTGATACATTTTTTCCAATATGGTAATGATTTAAAAAAAACAAAAAACAAAACAAAATTTGTTTCTATTCATTCAGCATATACTGTAGGTGAACATACCCAGGAGAACTCTGACAAATAATATAAATCCATTAAAAAATAAATCCGAAATTTAAAATTTGATATTTTGAATTAAAAGTTTGTCCCCAGTCATCCACACACTAATGTCAAATAACATTTCAATTGGATTGCAAAGTATGATCACAACTCCCAATGTAACGAACAAAACACAAATGTGTGTCCGGGCATGCCGACCAAGCCTTTAAGACTGAAAAACAATCGTGCAGCTGACACAGTAAAGCCCCATTGGTGTGTTCATCGAGGCAAAGTAACAACCCCTTTCGTTCAATCGTGTTGTCACTTGTTGACAAATTATAATGTTCAAACCTGTATCCACAGCAAAGTCCATGTAGTTATAGCAAAGTGGTTCATGTGGTTTATGTTACAACATGTTTACCTCCAAAAGCTTCCATTCAAGCCAGTGTTATAGCCACTTGTATCCTCAAAGTCAAAAATATCACACGCACATCACTGCTACTTCAATTGAGATGAACATCAGACAGCCCTTTAATTCCGACTATTTGATGTGGGAAATTATCATAATTAGATGGAGCAGCACTGAGACCACAGATTTGTCACCATGAAATAAGAGGCTCAGCCATTTTTTACTTCATAGTTAATACACTCCAACCCTCCTACAGGCTGTATAAAGACAGAAGAAAAAGCGCTGCATTTAATCCCTTTATCGGCATGATGTCTTTCCAGAAACTCATCAGCTAAATATGACCTAGTAGAGACAATTAAAACTTGAACAAGCTGCAGTGAATTGACAAAGCTAAGTTAAATACAACATGAGTAGTAGTCTTCCGCATTTGAATCTCAGAAAGAAATAATATTCATCCAAGACTCTGCACTCGCGTCATGTTTTGCCAACATGGATGTGACACCTCAGGTCACAGTAGGTGCAGAAGTGTGACCACCATGTGGGCTGCACTGTCACGGTGACTCACTGTGTCACAGACAACAACTGAGCCACAAAAGCTGAAATGATTGAGTACAAAACAAGAAAGAAATCACCTACCTAGTTTCACACCAAAATTCCTAATGAATATACCTACTTTGCCAAGCCTTTAAACACCTTTTGTCCACCATTCGGTCAGCTATATTGCCTCTTTGTGACTGAAATAGATTTAGCAAGTGAAATCAAGAAGTGATTAAAGTTTCCACCACAAGGGAATCAGCTTTCCTAACATTTATATGCCTGTCACAAGTTGTCTGAACCTGGGTGAACCAGAAGAGATGATATAAGGGAGTATGAGCCCCTAAAAGGCTGTTGTCATCTCCTTTTTTGCTGCCTCATTTCCTCCAATCAAAAGGCACAGCGAGGTCTGCACTGGAGGAAATGCTTCAGCAGTTTCCCTGCAGAAAACAGTGTCTTCTTCTGACCAGATGAAGACACTGACCACTGATGAGAAAAAAAAAAAGCTCCTTAAAAAAGGAATACTTCTCAAACAAAAAGGGATAAATGATCCTTATCTAACCACCACATGTTGTTCAACACACCACTATAATGTACAAAGTGTACAAAATGACAGTAATACCTGTCCAGTGTAATTAACACTGTACAACAAGCTTGCATTTATTTCCAGTAAGCTACTGCAGTTTCAATTCAGCCCTTTCTGGAACGACAGTCGGATCAGTATTTGATCTTGGAGCCTTGGAGATCCCAATGAAGGGCAAAAGAAAACTACTCAACATAATCCTGGCATGTGGGCAAAAAATTCACACATTTAACTCATTAGATAGTCATTAGGATCATCTACTTCCCAACAAAAAAAGGTAAACAGGCATGATAAATAAGGTCACAATTTCATGTCAAAGCTAAAATTTGGAATTAGAAGAATTTGGGTGGAATAGCAATGCATTTCAGGATTTTGCACAAAGGCACAATTTGATTTGAGCACTGTGGTCAGACTGTGTGTGAAATCCTTACACAAAGAAAACAACAACACCACAATATCTACATTAAGGAATCTAGTTCATCCTCTGTAAATGGGCTCCATTTAATCTGTCCCTGATCCCTGCCATGTTTGAATGATGTGAACTGCTTATTGAGATCTGCAATGGATACCAAGTACCGAAGCACCATGGAGACTTGGCTGAACCATGTGGCATCAGAAGATGCCTGCGAGGGAGTTGATTAGTGACACATGGGTGATAAAGCCCGTTATAACAAGCAATGAGAGAGTCATTACATCAGGGCTGTTAAAGCTGGCTCAGCACTGACAGGCGAGTACTCTCGCTACTCTCGCTGCGGTGGCAACATTTGTTGCATTTTGTTGTACCAGTTGGCAACAGTGTAGTAAATTGTACATCTATGTAAATGCAACATTTTTTGGTTTAAAGTTTAACTTTGAGTATAAATTATGCGACATGGGTACTTTCCCAGTGTTAATGATTGACCTCAGCAAATTTCTGATCAAAATGTCCAACATTTCTAATAAAGAGGCAGACTTTCAATTGATGAACTCTGAAAGGCTGCAGATAAATGAGAGTGGATCATCAGCTATGTAAACAGAGGTGAGCACAGATAATAAAGCTAGACAAACATTAATGCAGGCTAAGCTTCTCACTGCTTTCTTTAATTCCTCTTGCCATGTGACAAAGCCAGGTGAATATCCTGGGAAAACAGAAATCTTGATACGTGTTCTAACTGGCCATGCGTAGACAACATATTGCGTGTCAGTTTATGTGCACAACATACAAAATAGAACTCCTTGAACTGCTCAGGTAAAAAAAAAAAAAGGGTCACAAATGATTCTGTTAAAATCAAATGTATCCATAAAGAAAAGCCATAGATGAAGGAAAAGAAGAGTTCTAAGCTCGCCAAAAAAAAAAAGAGGACTATAAAAACTAAACTATAGGCTTGCATCCACCATTTCAGTTAGCTTATTCATGCTAAATGACTTCTGAAGCCCTCGAAGCAGCGGCCTCATTTGGTTTCTCCTGACTACATGATGAATTTAATAAAACAAACAAGCAAAACAAGCTGTATCCACTTGCTCAATATCTGACTGCATAAGCTCCCTGTAAGATGTGTTGTCAGAAGAAACCTCGAATTTCCTAATAGTAAATATTATCATTGTCCAACAGAGGAGTGTGATCACAGCAACACTCCTAACAACACTCCATATACAAGATTTACTTTGTGGGAACATTAAACCCAAAGCATACTTGTTTTGGTTCAGACACTACCAGACCCACCAGCATTTTTGCCCATTTGTTAAGCAGGGTTGAAAAAAGGTTGGAAGAAAAAAAAAAAAAAAAGCAGAAACATTTTCCTTTTACAATCTGCTTTACACATTATTTGTCCATGCAATCTTCATGGTGTAAAGATTACTTGATAAAGTAACACAAACGGCAAGGCATAGCAACAAAAGGTGTGAAAACTATTTAAACCTTTCACAGAAGGTTGCAAGCATAAAAGAGGAGTAGACAACATACCTTTGGTGGTTTTAAGGTATTACGTGCAATGCATTAACAATGTAGTGCAATATAAATGGAGCTTTTTCATTTAGTGCTGCAGTTTTTTATGCAGGTTCATGTAGAAAGCCACTGTATTACCCCACAAACACAATGTTTGGAATGCTTCCATCTAATCTCAAATGCAACCATAAATGTTAACAACTCAACATAAATTACTGACATAATTCTAAACAAACCCTATCAATCACTCCCATGAGTCAGTGTGGTGAAAGGCAAATAAGTCATGGACACAACCTATAGCCAGCAGATCCTTCTCATCCAGAGTCTGACATAAAGTCCCACCACAAACACTCTCAAATGGTCAACTCAGCTATGCTAGTCAGTGGCAGCTAGAGATCCCACATGTAGAAGGAAGGTGATTTGTCACCTCTCTCAAGCCTTTCAATCATAGGTCCACAGGGTGAGATTGTAACAGCAAGAAAAACAAACTCATCCCATTTTGCTAGGGCCACCGAGGGTGACCACGCATCTACGCATAGGAGGTACAATTAGCAGCCTGCTTTCACAGAATATTTAAATATGAAGGGTGGAATACTTATTAATTGGCTGCAGGTAAGCAAAAAGCAAGTTAATAAGCACTGACAATGCAGAATTAAGTGCATCCTGCCTAACAGGCAGTTTGCTCTGATGTTAGGAAAGGCAGACGTCAGGAAACTTATTCTCAAGGTCTTTACTCTTCATTTTCAACACTACACAAAGGGGAAAAGATAGTGATTTTTGTATATATTATTTTTGTATACCTTAGACATTTCTAGATTCAACTATGAATGGATATCTCAATTTAACAAGTTGAGAATGCACATAGTCATGACATGAGGCAATGGGAGGCGACGTGACACATATGGGTGTTTGCTGGAGCGGGTTCTTTGAAGTCTGAAGCCATAGTGAACGGTCTTTGACATATTCAATGCAGTTTCAGCTGAGGGGCAGGACAATGAATATTCAGTAACGTGAATCGATATTCAGGTTCCTCTAGTTCTCTCAAGCTTATGACATCAAGATGAATAATAGAACCGGGTATTCAACACATACTTCTTTATTTGTCAAATGAAGATAGAGGGGTATTGCAAAACACTTACATAAGGGCTGTTAATGTCCTTCCTTCCTTGTAAAAAATCAATTTATACCAATACTCTTGGGCAAATGTATTCTCTACAGTGTCTTTCGAAAAAAGACACTGTATTATTATAACCATTTAACAGTTAGCATAAGGGACAAGACAGCCTGATGGAGGAAACACAACATCTAGCTGACATGCTCAAGACACCAAACACTGAGGGACTGGTGTCTTCTTCTTGCCAACTGAGCCGAGCAGTCCTCACAGCATCTCTTGAAGTCATATATTAAACCCGAGATTTAACATGACACACTCCAGGGCTGTGCCATATGAGGGAGCGAGCGGTGCAACTGTAGCTCGAAGCCAGCTGAGAAACAAGAATTATTGTGAAGGGAGATATTTTTCAAACCAAACAAAAAGCACAAAAAGGACTGCTGAAAATCAGTTGACCACAACATTAGCAAACGGCCACGGAATTAGCGAAGCTGGCGGGAGCGGTTATGGTACAAGAACATCCAGACAATCTGACACTTTGCTCATCAAACTGACGGCAAAAAATATGGGTCAGAGATAATCCGAGAAAATATTAATGTAATCACAGTCCATCAGTATCTTCAAATTGACAACAGAAAGAGGACGTGCCATTAGTGTCACTCACTTACATTATTAGAGTGACACAAAATGAAATAAATGACTGGGAGAAAAGATGGAACTCCACCCACTCATTTCAGTGCGAACTTAACAGCTGAGGTGTAAGTAGGTCAAGTGATATGTGGAGATATTGCTCTCATTTTTCATCTGGAGATAAAAATACTCTGGGCTCAGTCCATAAAGGTGGGCGTTACCTTACAGTCTATAGAAGCCCCCTTCATGGACTGAAGAAAGATTTGGAGTCTGAGCACAAGGGATTTGATAGAGAAGTAAGCAGGCTTGATGCTGCAGGGACATTGCTTAACAAACCAATGCAGATAAAGTAAACAATAAAGCCATATTAGGAGCTTTATGGAGCCTTGTGGATGGAGGGGTTGGTCATTATTGATTTAGGCGTTTTAAGTAGTGCAAATTCAGTGCTTCTCCCCTGAGGCATCAACCAATTTACCATGAAAAAAAGAAATCTACAGTGTGAGCAACATTTATTCCTTCTACTTGGTAGCAAGGCCAAATTTGGGAATATTAATGTCTAACATGTGTGTTATGGAGTACGCAGTAAGTGGACCACCCAGACACATGTTTTGGTGAAAAGGCAGAAAGGAAAACATGCAAACTTTCCAAAGAAACGCCAAAGTCAACTTTGAGGGAATTAAACCCAGCAGCTTCCTGCTGTGAGGTGACAGTGCTAACCTCTGATCCACTATGCCACTGTTCAGGCAGCTGATGGTGTGTGGGTTTGAATAATTATCACCTTAAAAGGCTGGATGACACTGACGTCTGTTTAATGTATACTTGCACCACGCTTTCTCATCAACTTCAGCACAGCCTGTGATTTCAGATGTCCGGAGGGAAAGTGAAGGGAAGCACATCCACATAAAAGAGGCTATGAAGAGCTAATAGGATGGACCATAGTTGCCTATACAACTTTTCAAGCTAACAAGAATCATTTTACCGTGGTCTGGGTAAATACTCGATTCTGATTGGCTGCTGGGTGTCCATTAATTCCTGATCTAGGACACTGACTAAGTAGTTCCAGTGAAACTGTCAAAAACTGTTGAATAAAAATAAAATCTGAATATCTCATATGTCACAACACTGAGTGTAGTCCTCATCCTCTGAACACCACAGGATGGCAACTGTAAAAAACAAGCCCCTACACTGCCCCCCTGAATACTTTGTATAAATATATGTATGGCTTCTGAATGAAGCCTGGTTACTTAAACGTGGCACCCACATGTTCATGAATTCATGAATTTAGGTTTTAAAACATGCAAAAAACATCTGAATTGTAAAATTGAGATTTAAACTACATATGTTATAATGCAGGGATACACAGCTACTAAGGACTCTGGGAAATAAGCCCTTATCCAATTCACTCATTATTTTTCCATAATATCCCATATGACAAGAAGTGGCCCCAATGAAAACACATTGCAGATGCAGTGGCATTTCACAAGCCCAAAGGTATGGTCTCATTTGTAGTTTTTTTTAAGAAAGAAAATGAAATGCTAACATCGGGGTGCTAATATACTCACAGTTGACGCTGACACTAAACTGGTGTAATGTTTACCATGTTCACCATCTTAGTTTAGCATATTAGCATGCTAACAATTACAGCTAAGGCTGATGGGAATGTCATTAGTTTTGTAGGCGTTTATTTAGTCATTATTGTATTGGACAAACTGAATTGAGAAATCGTCGTCAGATTTGGCCCTCGAAGTTTGCTCAAATGCTGTGGGCAGGGCTTATATATCTCCTGAACGCTTTGTGCTATTGCAACGACTTTGATGGACTAAATTAGCAGTTCTCGATAATGCTGCAAGCAGCACTTCTGGGACCAAGCAATTTTAAAAATGCAAATGCAACAGTAGAAGTAGTGGAGGTCAGCAGGCTATGATTTGCTAATGTGGATAAAGCAACCAAGGGATGAGTGAAAAGGTGAAAAACTGTTTTCTGTCATCTTTTCTTTTTCTCCAAGACACAATGTCTTTGTAGAAAGGGAGAGAAAGACAGCCCGGGTAAAAGGGAAGGGGGATTAAGGATTTTGCGGAGAAAGAGAGGTGGGCATGTTGCCTCTTTTGTCAAACCAACTTGAGTGTGGTGGTGTTATAACCAGCAGCAGGTGCACCACATTTTGATTCAATATTCAAGCCTTATATGAAGAACACCTTTATAGCCTTACTTTCATCTGTATTTGATGTTCCTTTACGCTGATTATTAAAGCTTTGATAACGAAAGAGGAGCTTTAAGCTTCCATGCTCTGCCAACCTGGCATATTAGCATTAGCTTCCATTAATTGGCACAGTTCTATCTAAGCATATAATTGTTAAATCACCAAAGTGTCCATAAAATGGTACATTAATTTGGTAATATAAAGAGAAAAATGTAGGCAGATATTTTTTGGAAACTCTTCCACTGATGGCTCTCCTAAGTTAACGGTCCATTTTAAATATCTACAAAATGAATTTTGTGTGAAAGTGTAAATGCAACAGATACAGTCCATTACAACCACTTGTCAGAGCTCTCCAGCCTACTTAAACTGCTCGTCAACCAAGGCTCCAGTTACTGTTTTACAGTTCCCCCATTGGTTAAACCTACACTACTTTATCCAAAAATACTCCTTTCTATATTGCTTTTGCCATAAAATACCAGTCGATAGAAGGGGGTGAAGGCCCCTGACCATCCAAAATGACTGTAGTCTGAGAGGAATCCAGTTTTCAGGAGACTTAAATGATCCTGTGTCCTCTGTACCGTTGAATGGTGAGGTCTTTGGGGTTGTTGTGAAATCATTGACTGTATTCTTTGGATGGGATGAAAACTTACCACTTCATGGCACATGATTGTAGTGCTGCCAGAAGAACATTTTTTAGAACTACTTTCAACATTGTGCACCTCTAGTTTCCTGTCATTCAACCAGGGGCAATGCTTCCTAAATTAATTTGCTATGACCCAATGCTCCCTGCTGTCTGCTCTGACGCTTTAAACATTTTTAGCAATGGCAGAAGGGGTTATGTCTGGACCAATCTTTGCCTGTCTGCCTGTTAGGGATGAGAGAAAGTATTCTGGTGTTGGTACCTAATCACACTGTGGCCTGGAATGCAAACAGCTGACAAACACATCCATGGCATGCAGAAAAATGGTGGAAACCATTGTTGTGGGCAAATGGACAACTCCACTGGCTTAGTTCACACTCTGGCCTCCTCAGTCGGACTGTTTTTCATGGCCAGGAGGAAAGAGAAAGTGGGTGGACTAGTATGTTTTATCAAGGTGCCATCTGTATGTCTGCATGAGGGCTCTTCACCACCATCTGTGTGTTGACATCACAGCGAGTTCTGTCCTCTACTGTGACTGCTGTCTGAGCCCGGGAGGCAGGGCCAGACAAGCAGGTGCCACCATGGTAAGCTTGGCTTTCTGAGAGGGGAACTGAGCTATCTCCTTATATGAACATGTTCTTTGTACAACTCCTTTAATTCTATTACAGGGGTGATTACACAAAAGCAACACAATTGTTTCCCCAGATGCAAAAATACATTTAAATACAAGTACAGTGTATGAAATAACCTCAGATCGGGAAGTAACCTAAAAAATGACCTTCCTTCTCCAGTTAAGAGGATTAGATAATAACCTTAAACACTTCTCGCATAAAGCTTCGCTATAGAAGTCAATGTTTGAACTCTGTGGTGGTGGGTCTCAAATGGTGGGAATAAAGAATGAAAGAAAAACAAGCAGAGTTGTTATCCAGTCAAGGAGGTATTTTTGCCTCTTTTTTTTTTTTCAAAGGGGAACCTCAGCTTTAACAAAATAACTGTGCTCCTCCCAGTTTATCTAAGCACTGGACTTTGAAGAGAGCTCAAGTTGCAAGCTAGCAAAGACAGCGAACCAAAGCCTCCTGTGTTCCTATGAGGGTTAAATGAACAGCAATTATCCTTGGATATTTTACCTGCAGAAATAAAAAGGGAGGCAGAGAAACTTTAGAGAGAAATATGAATGAAAGAGGCCCAGCAGCACTAGCCCACTTTGTTCTCTGATTGAAAACTGTGGAAGGAAAGATGCTGACTATAGTGTGTAGCATCACATGCAGATATAGAGCTGACTTGTCACTTAGTCTTGCAGATAAACAAATGATTTTCTCCACGCCAATAATCCAACTGCAACCTAGAGGTGGGCGATATATATCGTTTGCGATAATATCGTCATTGTTGTTTTGACGATGTGCAAATTTCCATTATCGAGTATTTAAATTACTTTGACAAAAACAATGAAACGCCCGCGGAAACTCCTCACATCCATTAATACACGGAGCAGCAGCGCTCTCTACAGCATGGCAGGATTCAGTCACACAACTAGTGGGCCTGCGTGATCACAAGACGTGATCACGTGACCTCTCGCTAGCATCCTCCTTGCAACAGTTTAGCAGCGCGTTGTGATGATAGAGAGAAAATGCAAACACCTCCAGTCCCTGAAGCTACCGGTACTTCAGATGATTTAGTGCCGAGACATGGGTCCTATGGGCTTCAGCGTTCAGAGCGCTAAGCGCCTTCAGCGGTAAAAAGATGTCAGCGGAGACGGTTTATTTTTTAGCGCAGCGCTCAGAGCGCTTCAAGTTGAAATCTGTTCAACTTTTAACACCGCTGGGCGCTCGGAAAATACGTTTTTGAGCTCTCTCAGCGCTGTAAACGCGTTTGGTGGACACAAGTCCAGCTCAGACAATTCTAATCACATTTTAAAGGATATCGACTGATTATCGTTATCGCCAAAATCCCAAAAAATATTGAGATATTATTTTTGGCCCATATCGCCCACCCCTACTGCAACCTATTGTTGATTATAGTCAGTCTGTATTGAGTAAGCCTATTCTTAGACATGGATGTCAGTGCTTCAACATCTGTTTCGGCATTTTTTATTTATTTACATTTCCATGACATCTTTAACACTCATATGTCTCACCAACTCCAACCAATCACATAATCAGACCAGCTCATACTGAAGTGTCAAGTACTGCCACTCTGCAGCACCAGTTTGACCCCAATTGATGCTAGAATGTGCTCCATCACACATATATTAACCCTGTTCAAAGATGGTGAGAAATGTATTAGTAGTAGGGGTGGGCGATATGGGCAAAAAATAATATCTCAATATTTTTTGGGATTTTGGCGATAACGATAATCAGTCGATATCCTTTAAAATGTGATTAGAATTGTCTGAACTGTACTTGTGTCCACCAAACGCGTTTACAGTGCTGAGAGAGCTCAAAAACTCATTTTCCGAGCGCCCAGCGGTGTTAAAAGTTGAACAGATTTCAACTTGAAGCACTCTGAGCGCTGCGCTAAAAAAACCGTCTCCGCTGACATCTTTTTACCGCTGAAGGCGCTTAGCGCTCTGAACGCTGAAGCCCATAGGACCCACGTCTCGGCACTAAATCATCTGACATACCGGTAGCTTCAGGGACTGGATGTGTTTGCATTTTCTCTCTACCATCACAACGCGCTGCTAAACTGTTGCAAGGAGGATGCTAACGAGAGGTCACGTGATCACGTCATGTGATCACGCAGGCCCACTAGTTGTGTGACTGAATCCTGCCATGCTGTAGAGAGCGCTGCTGCACCGTGTATTAATGGATGTGAGGAGTTTCCGCGGGCGTTTCATTGTTTTTGTCGAAGTAATTTAAATACTCGATAATGGAAATTTGCACATCGTCAAAACAACAATGACGATATTATCGCAAACGATATATATCGCCCACCTCTAATTAGTAGAAAGGAAAATTGGTTGCAGTGAAGTAGCAGTGTTGCTAAGTACTGTGGAAATTGCGGTCTGAGTCTGAGTCAAGGCTGTTATGTACATATTGCACCACTGATTTTCCTTCTCACTCACTTGAAAATAAGAATTGTGTTTTTGTTTTCTTAGAATGGGTCTTTTTTTGAGACACGGAGGCTGCCATGTTGAACCGTGTTTCTACAGTAGCCCGGAACAGACAAACCAAACACTGGCTCTGGATGGGGGCCTTTTGAGTTTTTTGAGTGTTTTGTGGCCACTGTAGCTTCTCCTACGTGCTTGGAACATGAGGGTGAGGTGAGGGCATTGTAATCTGCAACTACACCGCTAGATACCACTAAATCACAAACTGGACCTTTAAATCCAACTTAGTTACTCATTACTTTTGCATTAAACATTGGCTATTGCGTCACTGAGTGGAACCACATGGAAAATTAAATTAATAGCAAACGCACTCAGACGCGTGCCCGCTCTTTGTGGAGGTTCGTTATTTTTACTGTGGATAGGTACAGAAGATGAATGCATGTGTGCGTTCGTGTGTGAGTGAGAGGGAGACAGAGAGGGCTGGATTTGATCTCACTGCTTCAGGGCAGCCAATAATAAACAGGTCTTTTTTTCTTTTTTTTTTACAAGTCAGACTCACTCTGGATGATTGTGCTCAGCTTTTGACAGATGTGTTTCTTCATGTATATGAAGCTGGCATCTATTGTAGGAATGAGTGTTGGTCATGTTTCTCTTCTTAGAAACAGCTATTTAAAGGATACAGCACATAAACATAGAAGTATACAGTGGCAGTTGCATAAGCAGGGCAAAGCAGAACGGCTGAAACACAGAATCAATACTACCCAATACTAGACTCAAATGGACAATAGGGTCAGCTACTGTCTGCAACTCTACATGTCTAATCAGCAGCGTGACTACTATCCAATCAGCAGCAATATGCATGGTTGGCAGGTAGATAAATGGTTTGAAAGGTCTACAACGTTATCTACAACACTGTGTGTAAAAGAGTTGGTATCCAGTAAGTGGATTACTGCTTTGACCACAGCACTCTGCATTCCTCCATGTTCTGGCCCATTATATCTCTCCCTCTATTCTCCAAAAAAATAACATTTCTAAAATCAACAACTCACCCATATGCCACTCTGATCCAAGAAAAATTGGAAGGACTGTAGAAATGTATATGTTATGTCACTACTTTTCCAGCCAACCTCAAAATGTCAACCGTTGTATAATTTTCTCCCACAGCTGAAACTGGAGCGATCCGAATGTTAAGAGTCATGTTTATATTCTCGTGTGGCAAACAACATGAGTTTCAATGTCGTGACCTGAAAACATTTTCATAGTGCTGGCTTCCCTCGGGACAGGAGCCCCACTTACTATGCAGAAGCGTATACAGTATGTTACAGTGCCAAAAAGTTTCAAAACACAGTATTCAGCACACTCTACTCCAAGGCCCTTCGATCCATTTATAGATGTTGTAAAAAAGCAATAAAAGACACAGCCTTGCATAGTCACTCGTCCTGAGTCATCTTTCTTTTCAAAACTCTGACAAAACAGATCCTTATCGCCTTAAAAGTAACCATTTAAAAGCCCAGATGATGATGATGATGATGATGATGATGATGATTGTGAAGCCTTGGAAGCCTTGCCAAAAACAAATAAGTGTTAGCTGTTTTAACCGGAAGTGTAGTCATGACAGATGGGGAAGTGTTAACAGAGTCAAGAAAGATCTAACAGTTAGAGACGATACACCAAATGGATCCTCTCCAATGGCCAAAGTTTTAAGACGATTAAACTCCTACATGTTACACCCGGAAACATCCAAATGCAAATCCTAATCTTCAAAATAAAAAATAAAAAATAATGGTGTAATAAATTATGCAAGTTAAGTGGCAAGAGTGTTGTGCATGAGCAAACACAAATGCATACAGTACATATGAATGGAGCAACCCACTGCTAGCCTCTGTGGATGTACTTGCAGTATGTGTCTCTACATGATGCACTGTTGTGAGATATAAATAAAATGAGGTGATGGTGAGGAACTCAGGTGTGTGAATCAATCCACAGTTTCAGCAAAAGGGTGTACTGAGCTGAGGTTTATAATAACACATGATCCAACCTTTACAGACGCAAACACGTGTATTACAGGAAAGAAACATGTCACTTCCAATAAGTTGTGAGGGGTACTAGCTTGTATTGACTGTAGGCACGTTACAGCAACGTTAGCTAGTGTTACCATGGTAAAAAAAATAAAAATAATAAATAATAAAGCTACAAACACTTTCCTAACATATCTAACTGCAACAATGTTCTGACAGAAACTAATGTTGCTATAAATCCCTCCCCACCACCCCACCTACAGGTAAATGTGACAAACGCCTCAAACAATCCGCTACACACTCACCTGTCTGAGGGGGCTGCTACCACTTTTCTTTGATTTCGGAGTTAGCTTTGCGGCACACGTTGAGGCTTTTCCTTTTTCTTTCTCTCCCCGGTAAAAACGCTCACCCCTCTCCTCTCCCGAGAGTCAAACGGGGACAACTCGTGTCAAAGGTAACGTGTTGAGAGGTGGATGGTCGCTAAATGCTGACAGAGCCAAAGTTTCACACCGAAAACAAAAGGGAGAAAAGAGCCGGGTGAGTACGGGACGGTGTTGGTGGCTTCGGCGTTAGCTAAAAGACGTCCCGTGTCATATTTAGAGTTTCTCCGTCCTCTGTTTGTTGGTCCCCTCTGAAGGTAAAGCGTGCCTCCTTGTCTCTTTGTGAGCGGCGGTACATTCACCAGGCAGACTAATTCAATGTACTGAATAGTGGGAGGAGTGTGTGTGTCGGTTTTTTCATCTCCAGCCCTCCTGTACAGAGAGAGAGAGAGAGAGAGAGAGAGAGAGAGAGAGAGAGGGGGCCGCCAAGCTGACTTTACTCTGGGACTGCGCGTTCAGGTCACATCGGGTTTGCTGCGTTGGTTGCTACATCTTTAAACCGTTCGCGTCGTTTTTAGTGGACTGGAATCGCCGATATTTCGATAAACTGAAGGGTATTTATGAGGTTTTAAACAGAATTTAATTTATTGTCAGTTCTAGCAACCTTAGTGACAGAAATCGAAGCCAAATGGTGCTAAACTACAAACTTCGGGTACACCCAGTTGACCGATCGGTCGTACGTAAGCAGAAAATCCGATGCCACTTGAACGCAACAACGTGTAAATATCATGTAAGCCAAAAGGGCATTTTATCAATCTGTTTATTATCTTAATAGCATACCTTATACACTTTGGTGATATTGTGAGATAATAAATAAAATGCAGTGTTGGTTATTACCACATGACAAAGATTAAAGGTCACAGCCCTGTTTGCTTGGAGTGTTTGGTCATACCATAACACGCCATCAGAGCAGGTTTATTTCTCAAAATTTCTCATCTTTTTATTCTCTCTTAAAATGAAGACAGACTTTCTTTTTAGTCAGATTACTCATTTGCATTACATCTTTCTGTGATTGTTTCCTGCTTTAACATATGGCGAATGTCTTATGTGAGACCATTGGATCTGATAAACAATAATTGCTGTTCATAAAATAAGTCTCATTAATAATCCACCAGCCAAATAAATAATGTAAACAATCAAACTATCAAAGGGGTGCTTTGCATGTTGTAGTATGTCATATTGACACATAGCAGATGACTCATTAAACAAAACTGATTTATTGATTTTTGTCACAAGAACACCATCTGCAGTCATAATCAGAGACAGCATGTAATGTCAGCGCTGCCTCGCAATCGACTGATTGACACACACTGTGACACATTTAGTATTCATCCTAATGTGTCCTGTTAGCTTTATAGACGTGCCACTGATAGTGCCACAGTGCCGGTAATGTCAGATGTTGACCTTTGTGGGGGGAATGATTTTCAGGAAATGAATCAGATGTTTGTTAATTGGATCAATAACTGCATTCATGGTCAAGTTACATTTAACCACATTTTAACCACAATTTAATATGTTGAAAACATAAACAAACACAGTGTACCAACTAGATAGATACAATTAAACCTTTATTAAGTTGTAAATCCAGATAGTGCTGTGCTGTAAGAAAGAAGAATTGATGTTACAAGAAAGATGTTGAAATATGCTAGTTTGATTAGATGGACTCAAAATGATTGATCATTGGACATATTTATATATTATACAAAAAATACGGAGGGTAATACCTTCCAATGTTCAAAAGAAGGAGGAACAAATACTCACATTTCACTTATTTACTGGCTCACGACACAATTGAAAAAAAATTTTTGGCACAGAGCCGTCATCAGAGTGTTTGAACTATACAGATTCAGTTCAGCAATACGCACAAGGGCAGAGTTAATCCACAGCTGGGAGTTGGACCCAATTATACAGGGACCTATCGCTTTTCTGATCCCATGGTTCTAGATAGAGGGACCAGTCACAAGTATATAATTAAATACAGCTCAGTGTTCTTCAAACATGTGTACACATGGAAGTGAATTTATTATATATAGTATACAGTAATATGTTTAGATAACTGTTTATCTCATAATGTTCCTGTTTTCCTCCTGTCATCAGCTAATTATTCATGTGAGATCATTTAAATCTACACCAAAGCTACACAGACAAATTCAAGTATGTATTATATCAGAGAACACAGTGTAGCTCCTTCAGACTGTGATGATCATCCTGGACAATGACAGGTGGTCAGCAGGTCTCTGTAGTGTGAAAATGACTCACCAGCACAGATACAGTGTTTGATGTGTTTCCCATTTTCAGATCAGTTGCATTTAATTAATTTGCCTGAACTATGAACATTCCTATGTCAAGTGTAGGAGGAGTTGTGGTTAAAGGAGAAACTGTTTTGATTTATCACCAAGGAAACAGTCAGTGCAGTGATGCTGCCAGATACTTTAGTATCATTCTGATGGAAATGAAGAGTGTGTGCCTGCATTTGTGTCTTTCTTAAGACATGTTGCATAAAGCTGCATTCAGATCAAACAGCACCTTAATTATCAGGCAATTTGATGTTGCAATTATATCCCCATCCTCATATGCATGCAGCCATTCATACACACACACACACCGTGGCATTGTCGCTCCATGATCATCTACAGGTGGGGAAGCAAGGGAAATGCTCCCCTTAAGGGCATTTCCTGTGACATATCCCTGTTTGAAGTGGCTGACCTGGGCTTCCCTGCTCCTCTCACCACAGGTTGGCATTAGTCAGCAGCTCCAGCTGCTGCGCTTTCTTATGAACTCCACCCATTTTTAAATGCCAACCAGCCTCCACAGGCAGGAAGAGTAGGACGGCTGGTAGGGGTCTCCTCTGCATGTGGTGTGTTACGTAATGCAGCAGGGTCGGGTGAAGAGTTTGTGACTGATGTTGTCTGAAAGGGTACAGAACACGACTGGTGCAGGGTGAGGGTGAACAAAGACGAATGATGAGAATACCAACGCAGCCAGACTGTGTGGACTAAATGCCAATTCAACAGCTTGTGACTTTAAAGGTCTGCTGGAATTTCACAGCAGGGTGCCATTTGTTCGGAGGCCTCAGTGCAACAAGTCTGAAAGGGGATTGAAACAGCATGGATTTAATATAATACTGTATAGATATCTGTAGGGAGTTGGTATGAAACTTGTTACTTTGCTCTGAAACAGGTTATCCAATGTATGTAACAACTATCCCACAGGTATAGAGGCCAGAAACACACGCTGATGTTATGAACTGTTACACATTCACTGAGCTTTAGAATGTTTGTTTGAATATTTTAATTTACATGTCCTTTAATTTTTCCACAGTGAAAGAAAATTGCTGAACTGGAAAAAAAGAAAGTGTAAGTCACTGTGAGTAAAGCTCCTATTATTGACTATCAATGGAGCAGCTTGAGCCGTCTCTTCAGGATGTCTTAGATTAACTTGCTTGTGATCCCTGTGATGCCAAACGTTGTGATATTTATAGTTGCACAATAATCTTATCTGCATCTCTTTCAGTATGCTGTCCTGAAAAACCTCTGGCAAAGGGCACATACTTTACTTTTGTACCCCATCTAGTGGCTGTTAGTCCACAATGCAATGCACTAGCACATACGTCTTGCAAACAATTAAAATGATGTACACTGGTTCTTCTAATTTTGTAGACTTTCAGTGTTTATATCCAAGATTTAAGGCTTCTCTAAAAACCTAAAGGTAGATGTCTTTGAATTATGTGCAAAATCTTTCTTTTTGCATTTTTTCACATTCACACAGTGGAAGATTAAAAAATTAAGAAGTTAAATTTTAAACAGCTCTAGAGTAAAATAGGGAATACAAACTTGAATGTAACCTTAATTAAGAATTTAATTACTATGATGGCTTTGGGGGAAGCTTTTAAACCTTTGCCACCAGGGGGCACAATAGCTCAGTAGTAAAACCATTAGAAAGATTCACCTGAGTGCTGCTGCCTTGTCATTAAGTTCCATAAGATCCATAATAGACAGTTTGTTACTCTGCAGTGAGAAAGTATCCAACTAACATTTGTTATTCTGTTCAATACAGTTTTTCAGCATGTGGTCAACCTAATGATTTTGATGGAATATCCTTCTTTTACCCCACCAAAAATAGTTTATTTGAGTTTTAAATCAAACAGATCTATCATCTGTCAAATGTTTGTGTTGTCTATTATTAATAAATATAGAAGAACTGTTTAGTGACAGGCTTTAGACAGTGGTGTGATGATAACACTCTTTTGCTATACATTTTCCACTGAAAATTAAATAAAATAAATATATTAATAAACAATATTATGTGAGATATTCATATGAGAATGGAAAAGGGTAGTAACAGCGTTTATTAAGAAATGACAAAGAAACTGCTCCTCATGAAGTAGCAGTTGTTTAGAACAGTTACACAGTTCATGTTCATGTTGGAATTTCCCCATTGTGGGACAAATAAAGGAATATCTATCTATGTCTTCAAAATACAACTCTCCAGTTAATATAAAATGCATTAAATATATCTGTATTCAGTTAAGACATAGCATCCAAATAGGCGTCTAATTTATTGTATCCTTATTACAGCTAATGTAAGTCTGCTTTAGACAATGCGGACATTAAACAAACTGTATATGATCGAGAACCTTTCTGCACTCATAGACAGAAAAGTTCAGAAAGTTACATCATACAGCAAGACTGAAACATTCATCAGGTCTTGCGTCATAGTTCTCCTGGCAGCTCGTCTTCCTTCACTGCAGTCTATGTATATAACAGTTCCTCAGTGTGTAGTCGTGGCCGTAGTAGTTTGGGAGAGAATGGCAAGATTACAGCCAACACTGATACTGCATATACACCATATATAACACGTATTATCTGTAAAATGGTTAAAGAAAAGATTATTTTAGAAACATTTTGTGTTTTTAGCAACTTTGAATTGTAATGAAAGACTGATACAGCTGGGAAGTTTTTAGCACTGGAATCAGTAAACAATGTTGCAGCCCATCTGGAAGGAACACTGGAGAGGAAGCGTTAACAGTGATACATATAGAAGAGATAAACAGAAAGAGAGGTGTTGAGAAAACCTCTTTACAGTTGCAACAAGCTGCCACAATCCTGTTGGTGGTTTTGTTTGAAGGGCTAACACAGATGGTAAGACAGGAGAGTGACCACGTAGGGGTCTGTCTGTGTGTCCTCCTCTACAGTGCATCTGCATGGGCAGCTGATTTTAATTTGATTACTTTCCATTACTTATAAAATGTGCCTTATAACTTGATAAATAGCAAAGACTTACAACAAGGTGTAATGATTTCCTTACATTCCCCAGTCAGTACATTATTGATGATCCTGTTAAAAGCGTTGGTAATCTGTCAACCACAGGCATAATGTATCATTTAAATCCAAATGTATTGACTGGAAATGAACTTTTACTGACTGATACCAGCAAGCAAAAATCCTATTGGTAGATCCTCTTTTAGCAACACTAAGAAAGACACAAAGGATGCAACTGACCAAGACTGGTGCTGAGGTTAGTGTAATGACATCCAGATGTTGACTAGGCTCCAGATCATTATGTTGCTGCAGTTCTTTAAGAATCGCTCCACCCTCTGAGGTCTGTCATTCTGCATATCAGATTCTGTTTAAGAAGCAATCTTATGAAAACATTTCAAAAACAGTTGGTGAAATATTGCATCATTTAGTGTTGTGCCTATAGCATTCATGTCTTTCCTTGCCATATCTTAAATCTTAAAAGTAAAAGTCTGATAGTATTGTAGATGTTTGCACGTGGTGGTGGTTTTGGAAAGTGCTGGAAGCTTCTTTATCCTCACAAAAATACGCACACAATCTTGGATGACCCCTTCAACACTCTTACACTTCTTTAAAGAAACATATATATATATATATATATATATATATATATATTTAATTTCCTGCTCCTGTGAGTGTCCTTCTCTTTTTCTTTTCTCTCTTTTCATGTCTGTGTGGATGTTCCAGGCCTTTGCCACACGTTAGTAGACAATGAAAGTATTGCTACTTTAAAGGAGATTATGTGTACGGGGAGATTTGATCAGACTTGCTTGACTGTGGAAGCTGCCCTTGCTCTACACACATGCTGAGGAATTTCAGTGTGAACTGTTACCCCTGGGGCTTTTTCAGAATGGCAAACACCCCCTGAGGGGAGGGGAGGGGCTGCAAACCTGCCCTTGTGTGTTAGTAAGTAGTAGGTGGCCTCACTATCCCCAAAAATGTGAGTGATGTATAATTTGAAATGAGAGGCGTTTATTTCAAACATGAAACTTTCATAGAACTTTCTGGAGCCCCCCCTCAAACAAGCAACTATAAACTACAGTACAAGGCAACCCATTCATCAGTTGGCAATTTGCAGAGGGCTGCAAAAGAGGAGGAGTTTGGGGATTAAGATTGATGGAATTCCTCTGGTTGCAAAATTGTTTGTCAGACACCTTGATCAATTGTTATGTTGATTTTATTCTGTAATCATAGGGATAACGTATCTATCAAATGTTTTACTCTGTCCTATAGTGAATACAAGTGTGACAAATGTTTGATTGGTTTCTGTAGATTAAAGAAGATACAGAAAAAAGTTAATGACTAACATTGTCTGACTCAGATATTGTAATGCAGACATTAATATCAATGTGATGTGTCCAAGTAAACGCTGAACAGCTTTACACAAGTATTTATAACTTATTTTGTTTAAAATGATCTTGTGTAAGTTAAGACAAGAGGTCCCGGTCAGGACACTGCAGTTTTTATGACAGTGGTCGTCCAACACCCCCATCCTTCAACCACCCTACAATCAGCAGCTGAGCTGGAGAGACGTGGCACTGTGGGGGTGGGGCAGGGCTGGAGATCCTGCAACTTCTGGGAAGCACAAATACTGAGTGAAGCTTTGGAAGTTCTGGAAGTTTCCATTTGAAATCAGACATCCGTTTAAAAAGGTTAACAGCAATAAAATGACTGCTTTAAAAGAAAATTACTTTTCTTCTGGGAACATTTGCAAAGAATGTGCCCTTTCACTGATGTTAATCTTGTCTGCTGAGATCGCAGAAGAATGGTGTTCTAAAGAGGCTCATACTCTCAAATTTTCAATGACTGCAAAAGCAGCATTCATATGCCACAAGGTTTCATGCACAAGAATCCTTTATTCATATTAAAACACACCGTGTTCTTTATGTTTTACACGTGATGAAACCAGTGTTAGAGATTGAATCAGCAAGCAGCTTTTAGGACCTTTAGGCTGAGGAGTAATTCTGTACATCAGCAGTTCAGGCTGACCAAGAATCAGATTTTTCAATGCATTTCTGTATGCAGCTGCTGCTGGGAAACTTTCAAAGCTGAGCCCAGACCAGTGCAGTGGAAGTCACCGACCCCTCTCATTCCAGCCTGTGGTTTCAAAGGGGGACGTCCCAGCTCCCAACTTCCTGAGGAAAGACAGACACCCTCATTTGAATATCCCATTCCCACTTCTAGAAAGTTCCTTCTCAGGATATATAGAGCAGGAGAGTGTGTTACAGATACGCTTCTTACAGGACACAACTCAGAGAAGAAATCCAGCGACTCTGTGCTAGGTAAGGATTAGAAGATCACTGTCTTTGTTTTCTGAAAGGAATGCAGAGGATGAAAGGACTGCTTTGTTTTTATGGTTTAAAGTTACAGAGCAGCATTTTTCCGTTTCCCTCTGGCTGTTTGACCAGCACTCAGAGTATTTTATTTGTAGATAAAAAATAATCTTTTGGAGAGCTTGAAGTTTTTAAACTTATCCCAGCATGGTGATACTAAAGCTTTTTGCCTCTTGCATGTCACTGCTTTGCAGTCTGTTTCAATGCATTAAGTGCAATCAGATTCACTAAAGGAATGTACTTTATATGCACCCAATTTTATCCATTACTTTTTGATGATAAAAGCGCCAGGTTTCAACCCTCTCCTCCAGAAATCAGTGCTGTTCCACTGTGGCACAGCTGATTGGATGAAAGTTTTTTTTCTGGTTCACACCCAGCCAATGAAAAAAGTTTACGTGTCAGAATGAGTGATGACTAACCTGTACAATAACTCAACTATAGCTTAAATGTTTTAAGTCTAAAGGTTAAAAACTGGGAAATAAGATGAAAAAAAAGAGCCTTTATAATGTTTTACTGCCTGCTCTATGGAGATTACTACATACACCTCTTGTCTTTCAGAATGAAAATCGCAGACATCATAACATCTCAAGGTATCCGAATATGATGCAAAGTCATTTCTGCTGTATCACAAATATGCAAATCCTGAGATGCAGACAACATATCTCTGCACTCAGGATGGTGAAGAGGGACCAGAGACATGTTCAGAGATGCCTAGCAGCTGGTTAATTACAGCCTTATGTACTTTATTGTTTGAACATGTGATGGAATGAGTTTGATATAGACTGCAGGCACACGCCCTTTCTCTGGGACAAAAGAAGGCTCAAGAGTGCTGCTGCAAGAACAAGTAAAAGTATTAAAGACTGGACTGAATGTCTGCACAGTGAAACACAGGGATGTGTGATCTCAAGAAGAAGTCATTAAATTCATCAAAGTGCTGACGTGCAACAGTTTGCATCAATTACAATAAATGTAGAGAACAGAGAAGGCATCATATTTCAGTCTCGAATCATTGCGTGTAAGGCAGCTCCAGCTATACAGCTAAGCCTCAGTTGCTGCTGACGTGGCGAGGAACGTGCCTGCCTGAAACTGGAGGCATTCCAAAGCTTTCTGTGTGGGCTGAGCCAACCCTGCCCTTCCACTAACAGCTTCACATCCACATTGTAGTCTGTGCCCTAGTATGTTCTTTGTGAGATATGGTTTTATTAAATTAAAATAGTTCTGAAGATTAGTTCATTCCACAAACCCATTCTGAGGAGTTATTCTAATGTGTGCCTTTCATCTCAAACTCAATACACATCTCTCTTTAATTAGGAGACCAGCCAGGGTTAGGTTATGTTATCCCTAACTTTTTCTTTTGTTCCCTTTTCACAGGCTGCTACAGCTGTTTTTGGAGACAGACAGGATGTGGATGACTAACATTGTAGCTCTTTGTCTGCTGGCCCTCATGGCCTCTGCAGAGGACAAGAAGTTGAGCAGCCATGCCACCACACTGGCTGACAACAGCGCCAATCTGGCCTTCAGGTCTGAAATCTATATTACTGTAATTATAATTAAGTTTGTATTATACACTCTTGGTTTTGCTTAAGCATTGTTCTCTTTCTTTGTTAGGAACACCAACATATAATCTTATTTGTGATTTTGTTCTAGTCTCTACCACAACATGGCAAAGGAGAAAGACACAGAGAATATCCTCATCTCTCCCGTGGTCGTGGCCTCCTCTCTGGGGATTGTGGCTCTTGGTGGAAAGGCCACCACTGCCTCCCAGGTCAAAACCGTCCTCAGTGTTGATAAACTGAAGGATGAGCATCTGCATGCAGGCCTGTCTGAGCTGCTCACTGAGGTAAGTACAACAATATCCAACATTGTATGTGAGACTTCATTACCAACATGTTATGTATCCCATTGATACCATTATTTTTATTTCCTATATATTTGGTACTCAGCCTCATACTAGACCCTCAGCACTTTCTATATATTGCTCATTTGTCACTCTTTATACGTTGCTACTTCCCAGGTGAGCGATGCCAAGACACGCAACACTACCTGGAAGATCAACAACCGCCTCTACGGCCCCAGCTCTGTCTCCTTTGCAGATGATTTTGTGAAAAACAGCAAGAAGCACTACAACTATGACCATTCAAAAATAAACTTCAGGGACAAGAGGAGCGCAGTGAACTCCATCAACGAGTGGGCAGCCAAGTCTACAGGTGGCAAGCTGCCTGAGATCACCAAGGATGTGCAGAACCCAGATGGAGCCATGATCGTCAATGCTATGTTCTTCAAGCGTGAGTATAAGTAGTGTCTCTTATTCAAAGCCACATATTCATGTCTGCCAAAAGGACTGTGCAGACATGTAACTTTCTCTATGTTTTGTCCCACAGCTCACTGGAATGAGAAATTCCACGATAAAATGGTGGACACGCGTAGTTTCCTGGTTACCCGCTCATTCACGGTTGGAGTTCCGATGATGCATCGTACTGGTGAGTTTCGTTCCATCATCTCTACCCCCGACCTTATCCTGGTATGTCTTCAAAACTGATTTTACCAACAACAGTGCAAGCAAGATAAGACATCTGACTTCTCCACTCTTTGCAGGTCTGTATGACTTCTACGAGGACACAGAGAACCGTATCTATGTGCTCAACATGCCTCTGGGCCAGAAGCAAGCCTCTATGATCATGATCATGCCCTACCACCTGGAGCCCCTAGACCGCCTGGAGAAACTCCTGACCAGGAAGCAGGTGGACACCTGGATCAGCAAGATGGAGAACAGGGCTGTTGCCATTTCCCTCCCTAAAATCGCAGTGGATGTCAGCCACAACCTGCAGGTAAATAGTGGTTATTTGTTGGAGGAATGGCTGTAACAATGAAAAGTTATTGTACAGACACGTAAAAATCACAACCCCTTGACTTGAGCAATTCTCTGTCTTTTCTAGAAACACCTGTCTGAGCTCGGCCTGACAGAAGCTGTGGACAAAGCCAAGGCAGACTTGTCCAACATCTCCGGAAAGAAGGACCTCTACCTCTCTAACGTCTTCCACGCGTCAACCCTTGAGCTGGATGTGGAAGGAAACCCATACGACACCAGCATCTTCGGCTCTGATAAGCTGAGGAATCCAAAACTTTTTTACGTGGATCACCCCTTCATTTTCCTGGTGAAGGACAACAAGACCAACTCCATTATGTACATTGGCAGGGTAGTCAAACCTAAAGGAGACAAGATGCGCGATGAGCTATAATGATAATTTTGTGAATTGTGGTAGGTAGCTATGTTATTTGTGAAATAATGGCAGGAAATTGTGTGTGTTTCTGGTATGCCTGTTACCTAATGAGCACATTCCAATAGTCAATCTGTGGACTGAGTATCTGAGCTTACTGTTTTTAGACACACCAAAACTTCGCAGGGAACAATTCTGTGTAAACGTTAGGTCTCATGCTCTAGCCCCCTTGGCTTGAATAATGTCCTCAGTCACAAATATGTGTCTCATTTGTGATTTCCATTAACAAACAGCAGTTGGCACAGCAGAAAACATGCTTATATTAAGTATGAACTCTTTTTCTTTACATCCTCTTCGCCAGTATTTGTTCAGCTACGATCCATGTGTGTTTTCTTGCATTATCTTTAATGTTTAAAGAGAAAAAGCACAAGCTTGTTTGACAGTTCTGTCTCACTTCTTCCCTTCATGCTCTCAGTTTTTTTTATTTTTGCCTCCGGTCTGCACTGAACTGTTTCTCTGCAGAAGTTGAGCTTGCAGAGATAAGGTGGCAAAATGTCTGGTGTTTGCTTTATGTTCACTTGCCAACCATACTGTGTCATTTTGTTGCTGTTGGTATTTTCACAGAGAACTCTTGGAATTGTGTGATTACATAATAATTTGTTCACTTTTCAATAAAAAAAAAGAAAATGATCCGTGTGTGTGTGTTCTATTTTTGTTAAGCATGTCTGAATACCGTACAAACACAGCGTGTTGAATAGAGGAATGTTAGCCCAGTAGAGTTAAATTCTCAAAGTAAAAGGATAACAATCTTTCCAGTTGGCTGGAGGTCAAACAATCCTCCCAGGTCTGGAATGTAGGGATTTGACAATGAGGACTCTTTCCTTATATTGCTAGTCTGTCATAGACAACTATCCAGAGAATTTTGTGGTCCATTTCCCTCACCACAGCTAGCCTATATATAAAGCTAGTTGGATATTTGTTCAGCTGAAACTGCAGAAAAGCAGACTCTGCAGAGCAAAAACTGGAGTGCAGGGTTCTCATGGTGAGTAGGAAACTCAATCTCCTGCAATTGCAGCACACCTAATAAAGGCGTCACTGCAAGGTAGGCTGAAAGTACTTTTAAAGGTAACTTTCATACAGCCTAAGCATTACATTAAGACATTTGTCCACATTTATTCTCAAAATGGCATCACGAAAACAGATCAAAGAATGCAAAAACAAGAATAAATCTTGAAAATTATGCAATCCCTTTGTAAGAAACAAATGCCTTAATTTCTGTAGAAGAGCAGCAGTGCCACACTCTGGTTGCAAAGAGGAACAGGACTGGTTGCACTATAAAGAATGGCAAACAATGAAAGTGTTACAAATTAATGATTTAATTACTATGACTGATGTCATATTTACATACACCTTATACGTTGCATTGCAGTGATAATATACAAGACAAATGACAACATAAATTACACAATATACACGTTTCTGACTGACTGTGCTGTTGTTTTGTACACCAAGCATGAAAAAAGCTGCTCCTACAGTTAAGATTAATATGATGAGATGCAGGGCATTATTTTCAAGTGTTATTAGAATATAATGGTTACAATAATAATTGGCTATGGTTTCAGTTGAAATGTGACTTCATATTTGGGGTTTAGGTCAAAACAAAACTTTCAAGTTCTATCAAATAGCATATTTAAATATTATTATTACCTATTTTATTTAATTTTACTTGTAGTTTGTGCTCTCAGGTATTCCCTTACGCCAACATTTGTTTGCAGTTAACTTTTTTACTCAAAAGTAATCTGTCGATAATAATAATAATAATAATAAAAACACCAATCCATTCAGTGCTCCTGAGCAATATCTTAATTGGACACTAGATGGTGCTGATAAGTATCACTCAGACACATCATGCATATGTGAGGAAAAATGCACTAGAGCTTCTAGCAACACAAAAGTCTTAAAATGGGCCGTAGTGGAACATTAATACAGTGCAACATTAGCTGTTGGGGACATGATTAACTTTGTGCTCACAGTTTGCTCTCCTGAACTCAGAAATAAAGTTTAATAAATACATTTGTGCACAAAAGTTACTTTGACATAACAAAGTGAAATTCAATTTAGAGGCAATTTTGGTTGGTGTCATGAATAAAAACTGCTGTGTAAGCAGAGTTTGTGTTCTCATACTGACACATTAAAGAGAGGCTGTAAATCTGTAATTACAGAAAACAAACAAGATTTTAAGTTTTTAAAATGTTGAGAAGGTGAAAAAAAATGACCACCAAAAAACATGTTCCCAATGAACTTCACATAATTTATGACTTTGTATTAGAGGTCTATTATTGAAAGCAAACAGATATGTTGTAGCACAAACCAACAATTTAGATCATAAACTTTAACCAGAATTATAGGTGTTGACATCAATATGTGTCAGGGGAATTAATCCATCACTGAACACTTTGGAAACAGCAACATGTTTCACACCTTAAAATTAATTAAGTACACCTTATAATTGTATTGACTATAACAGTAAATAAATCATTTTCATTATCATGCTGCATTGTCATTACTTCCCCAGCACTGTCACCCTTTCATTAGTGTAAATAAAAGGTGACAGTTTGATTAAAAATAATTGTTGGAATAGACTTGACTGACTTTTCCTTGTCATTCTGCTCTAAAATAGTAGAAATAAAAGTGGCAAATGTATCCTTCTCTTTTGATAATTATACACAATAGCAGCTTTTGCCTCCAACTTTGGAGAGCTAATAACATATAATATTCAGCCATAGCGAAGTAACAGCCTCGGCACCACAACTCTATTATGAGCTTTCATGGCAAACTAAAAACAGACATTATCACCAGAAAATATAACATTTCATTTTGAAATAGGCGTTTGGGGCATTCAATAATCCGATGGGTGAACCTCTGGTTGCCCTGAAATAGGTGACCACTCAGTGGCCAGTGAGTGCGGAGAGGAGTGAATGAGTGCATCCGTCATTAAGGATTGGTGCAGCTTCCCTGTGCTACTGGCAGCAGGTACGTAGGCAGGTAATGCGACAACTCTCATTACATTAGCACCGTCGTGTTCTGCTGTGCTGGCTGCAGGCAGATTAGCCAGTCGATGGACAATCCTCTTAAACAAGTCTGCATTAAGCCACAGTGAGAGGCTGTGTAGTGCTCTCTGTCCTCTGCCTGCCCCTCCCAGCTCGTTGTCTCTTCCTTTTCTCTGGATGTGTACTCCTCTCTTCTGCTCCTCTGGTTTTGCTTCTTTCACATCTTTCCTTCTCCTTCTTTCATTCAGATCTTATTGTCCACCTGCCTGTTGGCCTTCCGAAAAAGGGTTTTGATCTCCTCTGTCACCATCTCCTGCCAGTTGTCCCTAGTAAATGCAGAGGGTGGAGTTAAGACCAATATTGTATTTTACAGAGACATCTGTTTTATACATTATTTCAAGGACATGAAAATACAATGAAAGCATACCACAAAGCGGACAGAAACGCAACAAATTCAGCCAAAAACACAGTCAAATACGCGGGGGTTAATTATGAAAATGTGCCAGCCAGAAAAAAGTGAATGAAGTAAACAAAGAGGGCTTTCCCCAATCTGCTTAAGAAGATGTAGAAGGTGATAAGATCAAGAGATTAATGAGACTAGTGGGTCACAGAGCAATAAATAAGATTCATCAATCAATGAGACAAAACAGTGCATCTACAGGCTCAGAGGTCACATTTGGTCACATCAAACTGACAGCCACAGTAACATTTCCACAGCACAACACCAGCTGGCATGCAGGTCTCTACCTCCTGTGTTCGGACTAAGAAGGTCAAGCCTTTTTCTCAGCTTTCTTTCTCCTGTACGCAGCTATATCGTCAGGGTTCAGCCCGTGATTGTCCTCTCTGAAGTAACATCCAGATAGTTGCAATTTGCATGAGTTGAAAGTATACAGTATCAGTGGCAGGAGGCAGTTACAGGTAGAATGAAATGAAACTTAACACTCCTTTGAACATAATCTGCAAACTGAACTATGAGAACAGGTGATCATTCCTGCCAAGGGACTGCTTAGAAAATAGGGTTTCAGTCATATTAGTACAGGTTTAGATCAGATGGGTAAGAGTAGGGTATGAGCAAGTATGCTTTTAATCACTATTCATTTGCACACATTTAGTATTCTAATTATTTCTTAATTAATTCAGCCATATTGAAGGTGCAAGGAGTAACAATAGGTTGAAGCTCTTACCCTGGTTTGATCTCTGGCGGTTTTGGCAAAGGCTTTGTAAAGTTAGTTTTCCCCACAAGCCAGTATGTCTCTTCAATACCTTTACCCTGAAAAACACATGGCATTGATTAATAGACTATACAATACTTGTCTCAGTACAGAATACTTAGGCTAAATGACTGTAGGCTATGTTACCTTCAGCTCTGTCTTGCCTCTGACTTCTATTTTATAACCCTCATTAAGAGAATGGAGGATCTTCACAGTACTCATATTTATATGGATTCTATAAGCTGAGGGACAAAGGGAGGAGATCAGAAAATTATAATACAACAAAACATGGAACAACACAAAAAAATAATATGGTGGGTATGTGTGCAAGACACTCACGCAGCCCAGTGGATTCCATGCGAGAGGCAGTGTTGACAGTGTCTCCAAAAAGGCAGTACCGAGGCATAGTCAGACCTACCACTCCAGCAACACAGGGCCCTGAAAACACAAAAAATGAAGCCATTTATCCCATTTAAAGATCAATTTAACAACAAGGCTCCAAGTGGAGTGAGACTGAGGATATTACAAAGTCAAATTTAATACGATGGATTTAACTCACTGTTGTTTTGCCATCAATACTGGTTCCTGTTGTACAATCTACTTAGTATGGTCACTAAGCTCTGTATTTTTCTGAGCCACAGTCTTTCCCAGCAAGCATCAGCATTAGAACTGATCAGTACAATATCAACATGTGCATATAAGTCACATTTGGTTACCTGAAAAACAACTGAAATTTTCAAACATATGTTTGTGCCCGAAAAGTAGGAGCAACTTGTGCAGCCTAACCAAACCCATTTTATTAGTTTTATTTTGAAAGTCTAGGTGATAGATGAGACCACATGTCTCCTCTGGGGTGAACTATTATTAGACAACAAGTATAGATAATGCAGATAAAAACAGTTTGGGGGAAAATAGTTTTTTCATAATCTGCAATGAGCTGTGAAACAGGTAATACTGCACATGCTCATCAATGAAGAATATGAGGCCATCTCAAAGTT
Source organism: Dicentrarchus labrax (assembly GCF_905237075.1). Classification (NCBI taxonomy): domain Eukaryota; kingdom Metazoa; phylum Chordata; class Actinopteri; family Moronidae; genus Dicentrarchus; species Dicentrarchus labrax. The sequence goes on from NW_026136704.1 coordinate 11,991,950, forward strand.
GTTTTTTTAAGCAAATTCCAAATATGAGAGGCACAGTAACACAAATCAGATCTTCCTAACTCTGTATGAATTCTAGGCACCTGCAGGGAGAGACATGTCTCAACTGGAGTAGAAGTTTAAGGAGACTCTGGCTTTGTAGCGTCTCACCTGAGTGGATTCCTATGCGTATCCTGACGGGAACGTCTGGCATGTGCCGCATATGGAAGGTCCCTACTGAGCTGAGGATGTTCAGAGACATGTTGGCGATCTCAGCAGCGTGCTTGTTGCCATTTCTCTTTGGCAGACCCGATGCTACCATGTAAGCATCACCAATGGTCTCCACCTATATAATAACATGTTGTTTTTCAGTTATGGGCACATCAACTGTCTTTATGTGTATTGTAGATACGTGCTGTTGGATATAAAATTATTATTATTATATTATATGAACAAAATAGTCAATGTTAATCTACCTTTCACTTTGGTCTCTCAATGCAAACAACATTTTTACAAATAAAACCTTTCATCTAATATCTATAAAGATACATATCTGTAAATGTAGTTCAGATAAAGGTGAGAATTCCTCAAAAGTCCTAAACTCAGCATTTTCATAAACTCATAACACACTACTAGGAAATAAGAGTGTACTAGTAATGCTGAGCACGTTCTCTGACCTTGTAGACGTCGTGGTTACTGAGCACGGCGTCAAACAGAGAGTAGAGATCATTGAGAAGGTCGACCACCTCGATGGGATCACTCAGCGAGGAGATGGTGGTGAAACCCACAATGTCGCTGAAGTAGATCGTCACCTGGTCAAAGTACTCTGGCTCCACTGTGGCGCCTGTCTTCAGAGCCTCAGCCACAGAGCTGAGGACGGAGGGTCAGAGACAGTACAAGAATCAGATCATCGGAAATTTAATTAAGTAAATGTAAATCATTAGACATAGGAAGGTTACATTCACATTGTTTTTTTTATTAAAACTAAGCTGTACATTATTGTTACAATGTTTGGGTGTTTTTAAGGAAGGCAGGCTTGCAGCCCCTTCCCTCCCCTCAGTGGGTGTTGTCATTCTGAAAAAGGCCCAGGGGTAACAGTTCACACTGAAATTCCTCAGCATGTGCAGAGTGAGGGCAGCTTCTGGGTCAAGCAAGTCTGGTCAGATCTCCCCATACACATAATCTCCTTTAAAATAGCAATACTTTCATTGTCTACAAACATGTGGCAAAGTCCTAGAACATCCACACAGACATGAAACGTGTAAAGAAAAGGACACTCGCAGGGGCAGGAAATGTTTTTTTTTTAAAAGATTGTATAATTGTATGATAATGATTTCAAGGCAGACTCATGATTGCTTTACAAAAAAGGCAAGAGTGGTACACAATGTTTTTTGGTGAAAAAAGAGTGGCACATTAATTCTCAGTTTCAAGTGTAAGAGAACACTGTATTGTGTGTGTGTGTGTGTGTGTGTGTGTGTGTGTGTGTGTGTGTGTGTGTGTGTGTGGCGTGTGTGTGTGTGTGCGTGTACAAACTCACGGTGGGAGCATTTCTGACAGTAGCTTTTCTGTTCTCTGTTTTTCCACCTCCAGCTCCTCTGTTCTTTCTCTGATAAGGTCCTCCAGGTTGGAGCTATACTGCTCCAGCATCCTCAGCATGGAGTCTATGATGTTAGTCTTCTTACCCTTGTTGATTAACTTGAACTACTCATAAAGAAATACAGAATCATGTTAAACAATACATATAATATTCTTTAAACTGGTTTATTTGAGTGGTATGAAAGATAGTTGTAAGTTCAAAACAATAAGGCTAGAAGGGTGCAATGGTGGAATTCGTACTCTAGTACATTTCTAACTTGTTCATTTATTTGGGTATTTCCAACTTTGATACTTTGTACTTCTACTCCACTACAACTCAGATGGAAATATTGTACTTTTTCTCTTACATTTATTTGACACTTATAGTTATTAATTTAATAAAGAAATAAAGAGATATGATCCAGTACTGTCTACCCGGTGGTATACAAATTCAAGAATCTGAAACTGGCACCACATTGACAGACTACAATATTGAGATGCTGTTATATCTATTTGTTGGTGATAAAAACAGAATAATATAATATTATACAATAATATAACACTGTGAAAGGAGCCATACTACAGAATGAGAGTTTTTACTTTTGTTGATACTTCTTTACTTCTGCTTAAAGACATTCAAAAAGTTTCATTTTGCGTGATTCTGACCAAATCCAACCCGGTGGCAGGCATAAAGAAACACTATGTAATTGGGTATTTTTAGACCATGGTATTTCTACTTTAATTTTTTAGGCAGTCCAGTGTTTCTTCTACCACTGCAAAGGTGTCACCAAAACTGTACCCTGTCAAAGATCTCATTGAATGTGGGTCTGCGTTCAGGCATTTCGCTCCAGCACTGCTTCATCAGCTGGATACACTCCAGAGGAGCCTGGTCCGGGGCCACAGTGGGGCGGCACATCGGAGGAGGCTTCTTCACCTTACGGATGATCTCTGGTGTGGCGATGGAGGAGACAGATCATGTCAATCAAGTTTTGAATTAGAATATGTACTCTATCACTATTCTGTTTCACTGCTGTGAGCTCTTTTGCGTGGGAGAAGCAAATATTCATAACAGCCAAAACAAAATGTTGAAAATATTCTCTAATAATCTATCTCTAATTTGTCTGCCTTCCTTTATCTACATCTCCTCCTCCCCGATGGATACACACCCTCGGATGATAGACCCAGCATGCAGTACGGTGGCCCTCTGACCACCACCTCTTGAAGGATGATTGAAAAGCTGTACACGTCTCCCTTGTAGGTGCCTTTACGTGAGTTGGCAAGGTCCCTTAAGAACTCTGGAGCTGTCCAAAATAGATCTGTGTGAAAAAAAGGGAAAGATTTAGAATTAGGATGGAAACATGATACCAGTCCCTACCAACTGTAATAAATGTATGACCGTGTGCAATACTGAAGTTAAAGCCTTCAACCTCATCTTAAAACCACATGTTGTAGATAGTACAATCATCAATATTTTAAAATTGTATGGATTTAAAACCAGGTGGGTTCTTTCTACAAAATGTACTATACATACAGTATAATACTAATAATAACACTAATGAGACACATTCAGGTACCTTCAGGTGGAGGTTCTTCTATAGAAGCTTTCTGAGACTCCAGCAGCTCATTGAAGCCATAGTCAGTAATCTTGAGGACAAAACGCCCGTCAACCACACAGTTACGAGATTTTAGCCTGCCATGAGGGAAATCTCTGTGGTGAAGGTATTTCATACCCTGGAAGCACAATAAGTTCAACAGAGTAGTTCATCATAGAGGGATTATCACAAAACATACACAAGCCAACAAGGATAATGGCCACTGGATAATTCAAGTAATATTGTGTATATTCAGTATATTTTACCTTGATGAGGTCAAGCAAAAGTGAGGACTTGAACATCCAGTCTAATTTAACGTCCTCGTTCCTCAGCAGGTCCTGCAGACTGCCCCGTGAGCAGTGCTCCGTCACCACCGCAAACATGGAACAGTCCGAGAAGAAGCCGAGGAATGGATTCACGTTCTCGTTTCTCAGGTCTTTCATCTGAGAAACCAGATACACAAGTTAATGAAATCATTATGAATCAACAGTAGTTATTATCACGAGAACTCCATGTACAGTTTTTAGCTTTTAACAGTGTCTTCTTCACAATCTGTGCTGCCCTGAGTGTACAACCAACAGTAGGTATGACATTTGAGGCAGTTTGTAGCTTTTTAAAACCATCTAATTGCAGTAAAAATATAATTCTGTGCCAATGTTTCCTCTTACAGGTCAGGACATGTTGCTCTACCTTTCTGAAAATCTTGGTAGTGCTCTGCTTCACTTCTTTGAACTGTCCCTCCTCAAATTTCTTCAGCCACACCCAGTCGCCCTGCAAGAGAATCCATGTCGTTACAGCGGGATCAAACTTTTGTCTTGAATCTTTTCTTTGACATGCAGTTTTTGGAAATGTTGGCAGTTAAATATAGACGGTTTTACCTCCTGAAAGAGGTATTAAACTATTATAGATCATGTGTTCTTTTTTTTTTTTACTTCTAAATGTGTCAATAACCATTTTACTGCTGCCTGTCCACCCACCCACAAAAATGACCCTTACAGAAAGTGTTTTGTTTGTAGAAGAAAAGGTAATTTTTGGAAAAGTCTAGTCATTTTAGACCATGTAGACTCAACTGAAACAGAAATGAAAGGGTACAAAAACATACACACCTACTCTAACTTTAACCAAAACAATTAACTGTACTCTACCCTTAACTAAAAGATTCAGCATAACCTTAACCACCCAAATAACTGAACTCAAACACATTGTGACACATTCAAATCAATGTTATTTAAAATGGGTCGTTGTTTTTGTTAATTAGAGCTAGATTAGAGTTTCCTCACTCATTTTAAAATATTGTGTATACACTCTGGCTGAAGCTACAAGTGCAGTGACTCCTTCAGTGCCACCTACCTCGTACACAGCTACACTGGTGGTCTCATGAGTTGCTGTCTGCATGCTGACTACAGAATGTGAGCGTTCTGCAGATTTCTCCTCCAGAGCACTCTTGGACTCGCTCAGATCCTCTAAAGTGATTTTCTGTGGGACATTAAAACAAGGGTAAGATATGATTGAATGAGTATCTTGAAACATTTTATTTAGCAAATGTTCACATTTTCTCATATTCTGTGTTCAGTCCAATGAATGAGGAAAATCGAAGACTATACATTAAATGTGCTACAATTTGAGAACTGAGATGGAGACAGTGATGCTTCTTACCTTTTTGCTAAGCTGAGGATTGATAAACGTGAGATCCTCTAAGGTCAGGAGGATCCGATTGGGACCTTTGACCAGCTGGATTTGTTGGAGTCTCCTCCTGCCAATGAGATTTAGAAAAGATAAGGAAATCAGTTCAGCCAATAGCAGTGGGTTTCCTAAAACTACCCCAGAAAAGAAAAAGAAGAAAAGCTCATTCTAATATGAGAACTAATGTTAGTCTCATGTTGGCATATGGTAGATGGGAAGATATAAAATAAGATTAAAATAAGATACAATAAGGATTTTTGATATGAGTAAACAAGTCTATACTTTTGGAAAAGGCATTCACATAATTTAACTACATTGTTTAAAGCACACTATTGCCATAGGTCAAATAAATCAATAGTATGGTTTGAGATAACTTATTATAGTCCTCTCTTGCGAGCACCAAGTACTATCAAATGGTACAATCTCAAAACTCCATCTTCCTTTCTTGTTCTCAAGCATTTAAACACCATAGAAATCCCTATACTTAAAATTGGTGGGAAAGATGGAGAAGTACCGTACAGAAGAGTGGTTTGACTGAAAAGATGAGTGTGTTTGTATTTGCAGGCTGTACCTGATATAAAGACTTATAGCTAGCCCTCCTACAGCCAGAGTGACGATGACAGCCAACACCACTATGATGTAGGTGACCTCCACACCTGAGGATGACAACAAGTAACTTGATGTTGTGGGAAATGATGAATAAATGGCAAAATGTATGGAGAATATGACATAAAACTGTGAAGATGCAAACACATCTATCCATATCCACATTCTCCCATATTTATGCCTCTTACCTCCCGTGCAGGCGGCATTCTTGTCAAACCAGCAGCTGGAGTCAGATGGCGGCGGATATCCTCCTGGAAAATTAATGGACCTCCCGGCAAAACGAAGCACCCCTGATGTTAGATCCACCAGATAGGTCTGGTACAGCTGCCCCCCCCTGTTATCAGAGTCCAGGATGACATAGTTGGTCTTAATGTCCCCGCCTGTGTCCACCTGGACCTTCTGGTTGAAGCCGCTGAAGGTTGTGTTCTTTGTGAAATAGGCGAGGTTTGAGCCTGACAGCCGCATGCCTGCTCTCCTGGCATTGTGGATGGACTTGGCCAGCAGGTAGATGCTGTTATAGATGGTCCCAAATAGTGGGTTAACCTGCAAGGGGCACAAGAAAACACATGATGTATTAGTAGAATATTTCAACTATTTGAAATAATTTTCTCTAGAAATGCTAAGCAACAAATTTTAATTTTTGTGGAGCTTACATAGAGGGTGTTTTAGTATGCTAAGAGTTGGAATTGGAAGTATCTGTGAAAAGATTATGTTGGGTATATGGGGTGGTGAATAGCAACCACAAACCCAGACACTTTTGTAAATAATAGTGATAGACATTACAAAATACACACATTTTGAGCAGTCTTTTGTAAAATGTGAATTAACTTTTACTTTCTTCCAGCTGTGGGTGGTTGAGGGATAGAAACAGAATGAGTGAATTTTATTTAAAAAAAAGTTTGTCAATTAATTTGTCAAACTCACACTGACTCATATAAGTTTTGGATTTCTTTTTGCATACATTAAGGACTGTGGATTTTGTTTTCCATCTCTTGCACTGGCATTGTGCTAGGAAGGGATCACTTCAATGTACATACGGACAAGTTAGTACACTTTTAGGCTTTAATTTCCTACCTGCTCTGGCTGCACAGCCAGCGTCACTTCCTCACTCCTCTTGGCAGCGCTCAAAGCCTCGGTGAAGGACAAAGGCTCAGAGGCCACAGTGATGGTGAGCACAGCATCATAGGCCTCCCTCAGCCTGCTGTTGTTTTTCAGGGGGAAGTAGGAGACGTTGGTGTACGGCACGCTGTAGTGGAGGGTGTCGTAGGGCACAAACACGTACTTCCCCATAGTCAGGCCCATTTCCCGTGCCTTGAGGAGAAAAGTAGCCTGCTGCTCCCCTCCGACCAGGATCGAGTTCATGCACATGATGATGACTGAAGCAGACAAGAAATAAACAACACATGCTAAATTATTTGCTTGATGGACGTATGCAGAGTGATAATATGACAAAAATCAGCATCACAATGATTTAATGTGCCAGTAAGTGACGAGTGCAGTTTCAGAAAGAGTACTCTAATGGACCTGTCAAGTGTGTTGTGCTCTAAAAGTTGACAACAAACCTACTTAATTGAGTAGCAGGAGTAAATGCACTTAGTTACAACACTTCAACTCTTGGACAGGGTAAAACGTACTACAAAAATGAGAAGTTGGGGTGCCCTGGGGGGTTAAGGTGCTGACCATTTCATTGACTACTATAATAATTGAATCCATGCAGGGACTATTCTCCACCCTTTCCGATCTGCTCTCTATGATCTAGTAAAGGCAAAAAAAAAAAAAAAAAAAACCCTAAAGTATAAATTATTACTGCTAAAAGCTGATGTCCCAGTTCACCATGAGGACAAGGTGAAATCTGCAGTGTCAAAATGGCTTCCTGGTCAGGTGGTGGAGTGATAAGCCTACTAAAGAGGATGTGTTAAGCTGTGATGTAATATCTGCTCCCCATGTTTCCATATTATAATTGTGGTGTGATTTATTTCTATAAATTCCCTATATTAATGGTAGATGTATGATGATCTTATTGTGATTGTCTCCTCTGGTATCAGTTCAACATACATATAATAACCTTGCAGGGATATTGTATCATTATAATATAGCTACTGTATTCATTTCAGCACAGACTCACCCCTGACCTCCCCTGCAGCCTGGATCTTCCTCAGCGTGCTCTCCACCTCTGTCTCATTTAAACCAATAGATGTAACCAGGCCAACGGGAAGCCCCCTACTCCTCAGTGAAGTAGCGACCCTCCCAGCAGTGTCCCTCCAAATATCCTCGTTGGATGAGACCACCACAACGCTGGCCCACCTAAAGTGTTTCAACACGGTGAACACCACCTCAATGGGAAACGGCAGTGTCCTGGCAAAGGTCGGGTATCCTATGACTCGGTCCAGCTCAAAGTTAACACAGCCGTAAGAGAAGATGGCCTTATCCCAATTCTTGGCCAGCAGAGAGGCTGCAACACAGTATCCCGGGTTGGTGGGACCCACAAACGCATCCGCCATATTCTCATAGTAAATAAACGCAGTGAGGGCTTTGGAGGTCTCACAAGGCTCCTGGAGGATGATAAAGTCCATTTGCAGGCCCAGGTCCAGATTTAGGTCTCCGTTTATTCTGCTTACAGCGAGTCTGGCGGCAGCAGCGGGCAGGGCCCTGTAGTAAATAGGGTCGCAGTTCCAAGGCCCCAGGACCCCCACTTTGAATATCAGACAGCGGACACAACAAGGGAACGTCAACACTCCGAGGAGGACCCATAACAGAAAGTTATAAAAGGGCAGCGTCGGTAAAGTTGATCTGCTTTTAATTATGGGCATGCATGGATTGTTGGACTCCCATAGCGCCCCTCTGAAATTTGGAGGAATATGTTGCATTGTCCTTCCAGGGTGTCCAAGGTAGTGAATCTTTGTGTTCACTAGTATTATCAATTAGACCGCCTGCAAACAAAATAAAAGTCTTGGTCATTTCTTGTTTTCAAAAATAAAAGCCAATATGAGTCAGAAATAGCTAAATTTAGAAGAATAAAACCACTTACCGTTTATTTGATTTCATCAGGACAGCTTCAGGGTCCGATGAGAGACGTCTTACAGGTGTCCTCTGGGATCTGTGTTTTTTTGTATCCACACAAACCGTCACCTAACCATCCCCAAAACCCCTTATCTATTCACCCCGCTGTCTATGTGTTAGACAAGCCCAAGTCATTGTGGGCTGAAGGTGACAGGCAGATCTCGGGCGCTGGCGTCTGTCGCGTTTGGAGACAACTTCAGGACCCTGGAGAGCTACTTATGTCCCGCAGTCAGCGCCTCTGCAGGCTCCTGTGCGTTTCCACAAACACCTCTGTTCACAGGCAGCATATCTGAGGAAGGAGGGAAGAAGAAAAAAAACACACACACCTCTGCTCCTCGGGCTTCTTTTCTTTCATATGCGCCTTTGAAAAACAAAATATATCACATTTTTCCAGATCAAGTTAAAAAGGAAAACCGGGTCCATTGAGCGCTCTATAAAGGAGTTATTTAAATAATAATAAAAAAAAAAAATGAAGCGCATTTGATGTATTATCAATTATCAATAGGAGGCCAGTGTCAGCTACAGGCCCATTCAATCAAATCCTTCCAAAGTGACCCGGGGCCAAAACGTAGGTGTTACTCACTAATCCATTTTCAGTGAGGCACAATATAAGAGGATTGACAACAGGCCTTAGTCTACTCTAAAAGCCTTGTTATCGTACAGGCTGGAGAGGCAGCAAGGCCTCCTCTGTTTTTTGTTTCTTGATGAATTTTCATGTATGATGATGATATAAAAGATTTAGCAAACAAATATTTTTCTGATGTGCAGAGAGTGGGCTCATTACTCCCGAGACACCTCAGCCACATTGCACGAAGACACCTGAACCGTGCTTTAATTGGTGCAATATGCCCGAAGTACAGCAGGTTCCACAGATTAAATGAATTTGAACCCTGGTGGAGTGGTGGTAATTAAAGATAACGAAGGGCTCTCCCTGTGCGTCCCCTGAGTTCTGCTGCGTTTTGCCTGCGTCAGTCTTTTCAGCTGTTTTTTTTTTTTTTTTTATAAGACTCCACCAGGTGAAGCAACCTGCCTGACAAATGAGTCCAGGAACAGCTGGTTGCCACAACATCATCCGTGCATGACAGTGTCAAAGGCAACGTGGGCTGGATGGATGACTTAACAGAACCTTGGTAGTGATTATACTGTAGCTGGTGTCAGTGATAATAAAGCAAATAGCTACAAAATAAATCAAAAATTGGTTGTTAATTATAGGAAAGCAGCAATGTGTGACAATGACTTTTATATAATGTAGCCAATTATGTTACTATGTCCCAGAAATAATACAGAAAAACACCACCCTGATGATAAACTGAGTTTAGGTGCCTTCACTCCCTGATATCATGGTTGGATGTGTTTATTACACACTACATTTTAGCCTTAAACAGGTTATGTTACATGCTTGCAGTTAGAATAAATCAGGGGGAAATGAAATACACCAATTATGTTTGAATTCAGGTAGAAACAACAAAAGCATTTAAGTAACCAAGGTGAATGCTTCAAACAACATCAGGTTAAAGCTGCTTGTTGTGAGTGTATGTGTGTGTGAGATAGAGAGAGGGGGGAGAGAGAGCGAGAAAGAGAGAGAGGCCTATCTATCCCTTCTCTCTCCTTCCCCTATCAGTTTGCCTGTCTCTAACTGTGTGTGTGTGTGTGTGTGTGTGTGTGTGTGTGTGTGTGTGTGTGTGTTTGTGTGTGTTTGGAGGACAAACTCAGACCTGACTACTTACCACTAAAGACAACAAGCCAGTAAAGAAACGTATTATACATATTACAGGAATATTACATTGCATTGTGTGCACATAGAGATAGAAAGTGATTCCACCTTTGTTGACCTACATCCCATATAAGCTCATGAGCCTCTTAAACGTAACACCTTGACAACGCTGTCCTGCATCCAGGAATAGAGGACAGAAGTGACGACTCAGCGCTATGTCCACCCAGCGAGCAGTGAAAGCAACACATCTGATGCGGCTCCTGAGACGAAGCTCTGTGCTCTGTAGACTCTGTGAAATGAAACACAAACTCCACAAACCAAAAACTGATATAATGACATAAAGATAATAAAACATAATAAAGTAGACTAAGAGATAAACAAAACTACAAAATGTATCAGACTCCAACAATATTGGGAAAGCAGTGTCGGCAATAAAGGATTGATAAAATAAGATACATGAGGAGATGGGTGGAAAAAATACACCAGTGAAAGGTGAATTAAGACACCACAGAACAAAATCCTTGATATTTTGCAGTCACTCACACTTTACATATTAAGGTAAAGACTCCTCAATAGTCCATCCTTGAATGTTTGCTCATGTTACAACAAAAAATGAGAAAGTCAGTAATTATGAGGTATGGCATTGGACCTTTAAAATCACAAAATAAGATACAATTGAATTAATTACATGACTATTGTTTGAAGAGTATGTCTACATCGAGGCAGAGTAATAGTTTGAGTAAAAAGGCTTTGGGCTTGGGGAATTTTGTCACTTTTGGAACAACTTATTCAGCATGATTCCTGCAGGATCAATATCCCTCTCAGGCCTATATGGGACATAATTCACAGGTTTAGGAAGAGCTACCAAGAATACACACTTGGTAGTCATAACTGGCACAGGAGATGAATTAATACTGAATGCTGGGATACTATTAACTATTGGCATGTGGCATCTTCACTGACCTCTGAAAGTCCTTCTGTGTTTAAAAGTTGTTTTCTCTGAAGTGCTTCATGAACCTTCTGTGCAACTGCAGTGAATTTATGATAGGATGTCTTTATCTCTGGTGCCATCTAGTGGAAAAGCTGTCTATGACCCTTATTGTATTTTGGCACTGGGTATAAAGGGAGTAGATCCAATTGTATATGTATCAGAGATTATACCTCTGAGGTTACGATTTACTTCTAAGGATGGTAAAAAAAGACTCAATAACTTAATCTTTCAACCTAGATGAAATAGGGATATTTTCCATAACACTCCTACTTAACAAAAGGGGACAACTCAATTAAGAAGAGCTCATAAATTCTGTACAACAAGCAACACATTTTTGTAACTTTCTTAACCAGTACAAATCCATTGTAGGTCTTTATAATGTGCTATGATGATACATGTGCAGTGTTTTATGTTGGACATTTATCAAGATATATCTTGTTTTTCTTGTTTTTGTTCTTTTTTTGGACTGATACAGCCCCCTGCTTTCTGTCTGCCTGCTCCCCTATCTTATCTTTACTGCCTTGAAGATTCCCAGACACTGCAACATGCAGGAAGTATGTGTGTGTGTGTGTGTGTGTGTGTGTGTTTGTGTGTGTGTGTGTGTGTGTGTGTGTGTGCGTGTGTGTGTGTACAAGTATCTAGGCCTGCATGTGTATCAACAAATGACATATCAAAATAGGTTCCCCTTTCTTTAACAACTTACAGTACGACATGTATTTTTATTTAAGATAAACCAATAATGTTTTTTTCCCTACATTTTTTGACAACTACGTGTGTAGTACCCCTGAGACTACAAGTGTAAGTGAATTTGTATGTCGTGCTGTATGGGTGTGTGCTGTAATTCTGTCATGCTCTCATGAGGAAAACAATAGCTGAGGGTGCTGATGAAGAGCGGAGGCCCCTCAGCATTGTGTGAGCAGCAACAGATCTTCACCATAATTCATCACACTTGACCTGTGTGTGCCTGGCCTCTCTTTTGGAGAGCTCCTTACAGTGCTCAAGCAACAGATGTAGCCTAATGTCTCTATAGCCTTTCTGAGGCATGTGACAGTAAATGCACAGTTGTCCTGTTATAGGTTGTGTTTGACTCTCCTGTATCATTCCTGTCTGAAATTGTGTTGAGAAATTGCAGATTTCCTGAATTTGACACACATTTTCTGTCACAGTCTAGCACATTGTAATGATCTGTAGCACACTGTCTTTGACTCTGTTATACATGTTAGAAATAAACTTTCAATAAACCTAAATGTCGCTTACCCCACAAACGGCTCTTTTTGTAAAGAACCAGGCCAGACATGCTGCGTAGGCAGCAACAGGAAAGGTCTGGGTTTCCTGTTCACATTATTTCTCTGAATCAGTTTTATCAACATGTGAAATGTGGCCAAAAGAAACAAACCGTCGCCTTGTTGCGCAATACAGTTTTTAGCTTTTGTTTTGATGTGGGATTGTTTGCGGCGTCTCCACTAGAGTGCGCACTGACAAACAGCGTCAAAACTACATGAAGCAGTAGACCGAGACCGGAAGTTACACGTGTGGGCCTTAAAAATAAAAGCTTAACATTGGTCAATGGAGCAACCAACTGAAATAATTAATTCCACATTCTGGACTGACGTTAAAACCACCTTGGCAACAGTAACCAAGGCAATGATAAACCTAACGGATTCATATGAACGGGCTACGTTTAGCGGAAATATTTCCCCAAACAAAAAACATTTTTAAAATAAGTTGCATTTTGAAGCATTTTGTTTTGGAAAGGATTGACAGGAAGTGCTCTTGTTTTGTAGGCTGGCGGTCTTGACAGGGGTAAAAAGCGAGGCGGAGGACTTTTCTGGGATGGGAACGGGCGAGTGTGTCCCAGTGTTTCCAGCTCCTGACAGTTTATCGTGGCGGGGCAGACACACACAGGGACCGGCGGAGCTCATGCGGACCGGCAGACACACAAACCAGCGGGACTCGGGAGCGCTGCGGGGGTCCGGAAAATGGGAGCGGTGAAGTGAAAAACGTCCGAAAAGCTGACTGTCTGGAGGAACGGCACCAAAGTAAGTTACTCGGGACGCCAGCTGAGGAGAAAAGTAATGAAAGTTGGGCAGTTTGTATTCTTCTACCCCGCCTCTGTTTGACGGAAAGTGTGTGTTAAACCTCCGTGTAGCAGCGGGGTAGTTTCGGACACAAACGCAGCAGACCAGCGGACCTCTGTGGTCAGATCAGATTTCACGTTTTGCCTCTGCGTTTAAGAAACCGCCCCTGGTGTCCCGACTGCACTGACCGGGCTCCTGCGTGTTGTTCCCGCACATTTATTCAGACACAGACACGAACTGTTCGCGAGTGTGCAAAAACTCCTGGGAATGATGCGCGCCGAGGTGACATGTGGAGTTGTGATTGACAGCTGAAAGGGGCGGGGTTGACATTGAAGTTATAGTTAACGGTGCTCGGAGAGAGAGGGAGGGAGAGAGAGAGAGAGAGAGAGAGAGACCTGTGATAATTGTTTTGGATAGTTTATGCCAGAAGAGGGCTGCAGCAGCTCTCCGTGGTCTGCCACGTACGGCTGCGAGAAATATGATCTGCAGAGGTGCCCATGCAGTGGGTGGATACCCGCCTCCTTCATTAACTTCCCGGGGCATGGCAGAGGTTCACTGTGGTGGTTACACTGTTTTTATTATACAAATTTAGTTTTATTATAGAGAAGAGGGCATTCAGCCGTAAACAGACTGCAAAACTGACATACACACCGAAAACAAGAACTCATTCAGGGTTTTTCACTGAAGTACAAGTAGCAATACTGCAATGTAAAAACACTCTAAAGGTGCTCTTTATGCAGCAGAATGGTATATATATCATTATATTTTATATTAGATTATTATTAGTTATGGGTTGCTATTTAAGCAGCTTTTTCATAATATAGCTAGTGGAGGTGATAACTACTTTATATACTGTTAAGTACTTTAAGCATCATATTTTATTTTATTTTATTTGAAACTGTTTTTAGGTAAAATCTTAATCCACAAAACGAAATAGTAACTAAAGCTTTCTGATAAATGTAGTGGAGTAAAAAGAACAACATGCCCCTCTGAAATGTAGTGGAGTGAATGTATAATGTAGCATTAAATAGAAATATACTAGTACAGTTAATGTCCCTGAGTGCTGTTTTTATAATACCGACATAGACCGAAAGGCTTTGGCCCTTTCTTTCCTACTCTACTAAGTTAGACTAATAATATTAATATCAACGTCAGCACTTTGTTACCAGCATATATGTTGTGATAATTGGTTCTGGCTGAAATCAACTTGGGGAAAAAGCCTCAGGCCTGTCTGAAACACTCAACACAACACAAATGTAAGCTTGTGCTCCTTATTGCCAGAGATCAGCCTACAGTGAAGTTAACCTATTACATCATACTGTCTCATTGACAAAAGTGGTCATTATATTCAGGCCATGCTGTAAGCTACACCTCCAGTCACTCTTTCATCACTTTTCCTTTCACTTCAAACTTTGCTAAGATGTACTTTGATGAATTTGATCAGTCTCCCTGCCTGTGAATGTATTTGTTCACCGAGACTGTAAGCATCCCATTGCTGCCTAATTGTTTTAAAACACTTAAGTACCATCAGTTTAATTTAAACGCACTGCCTCCTCCTCAGCGTCATGCATTCATTTGGCTTAAAAGGATTAGTGTGGCATCCATCTTCTAATTACACAGTTTTCAGTCTTCAACTTGAAGATTAAATTGGGAGAGAGCAGCCTCAGTGACATGAAGAATACATCAGAGCACTGGAGGATACTGAACAAATAAAGCACAAGAGGAAGTTTGACATACATGCAATTAAATCTGTTAAACGTACATGTGCCGTTTCATATTTATTTATTTATTCCTGCATGCATTTAGATAAAGAAAAGCTGGAAACATCACGTTTTGACTTTAGATATGTATCTTGCTCGTGGGCAATAAAAGTTGTGCTTTTATATTGGTAACTACAGTAATTGGATTATCACAGTAACAAAGTTTACATGTAGTTGTGAGGTGATAAAAGTTGTAGTTTAGTAAAAAAAAATCATGCCATGAAAAGTAATCATCAGCTGTATACATAATCTGTAGGAAGGTAAATAAATAAATAAACAACTAATGGCTAATTGTCCTCAGAGGACAGCAGGGCTTGTTGTGCTGCTTTCCCAGGATAAAAAGGTGTGAAAAGGCCTGAAAGTGAGAAGGTGTTGGGGTGTGATTTCACAGGTCTTTGCCAATTGTCCACTCAGGGGGTTTGCAGCTCAAACTGCCGCAACCTTTTGGGTAATTGCAGTAGTTAGAATGTGTCTGATTTGAAGGCAGCGCCAGCAGCAGTTTGCTGTTAGCTGAGATTTATTGGTGACAGGTTGAGAGGAACACCTGGTGCAGAAAGTTCGCAGAGGCAACAGATGGAGCAAAGGACGCAGGAAAGGAATGAGGGACGGATGAACGTGGTTGCAAAACCACACAGAGGTGACGAGCTGCCGAAGACCAATGTGGTAGGCGTAAAAAATGTATGACCACTTGGTTTTACTGGCAGTTTCCCATGTTTAGTCTGCATGTGGCTTCTCTGTGGTTTCCCGATGAGGCAGATGTCTTTGAGCCCTGCAGTTTGCTTGAGGTGAAACAAGACTTGTAATTGCAGAGAGGGCGGAGAAGGACTTTATCATAATTTCTTTAATGACAGCTAGTGATGTGATACGTGCGCAAAAGGTTTGGCAGTTACCATAGAAACTGTACGTGTAAAGTTAATTTCCTGAAAAAAAAGTTAGAGAATGAATTCACCATGTTTCCCCTCTGTCCTTTATGAGTGACTCATTCCATGGGTGGACTATTATTTAGCTTTTGAAGAACTTAACCAGAAAGCATCTTGTTAGTCAGCTTAATAATGGCCCATTTCCCAACGTGCAGCGGGAGGGACTCACTCAGAAACACCTCCAGATATGAACTTGGCATTTGTACATAATGAACTATGGCTGAACTTCAACCAAGCTTTCAAAAATGTGTTTTTCAGTAGTTTTTAAAAGTCCACTGTGTAACATTTATAATAATATTTATATATTTATAGGTATGTTTATATTAGTGTATTATCATTTGAAAATAAGAATAGTTGTGTTTTTCGTTATCTTATAATGAGCTGTTTTATCTATCTAGTGTGCAGCTCCTCTTCCACAGAGTAGCCCAGAGTGGACAAACCAAACACTGTCTCTGGATAGGGCCTTTTCTTGTTTTCGTAGTTTCTCCTGCACTCTTGGTTGAGGCAAGTTTCAGTTAGTTGTAATCTGCAACTTCGCCACAAGATGTCACTAAAACCTACATAGCTACCGGTCCTTTTAACTATTTGTTTCGGCTTGTTTTCTTTATGTAAAGTGTAGTTGAAAAGTGCTTCAAGCCAAATTTATTACCATTATTCAAAATAAAGTTACATCCTTTATGTAGCAGAAGAAAATAATTATTAAAATATTCATAAAGATTAAAAATACATGGCAGTAAACATCAAACCCTGAGTACTTTTATTATCACAAAGGCAGGTGAGTGAAACGATAGACTAAAAGCATTCAGTTGATCACATTTAAGCACTCCAAGTATGAAGCAGCCAGTAGTCGTTAGAGAGTTCAAGGGTCAAAACAAAAGAAACACTGCACAGAGGTGAACAGCTCTGCCTAAGTAGACTTTGAGCCATTGTAATCAGCCTGCATAAGTTGACCCACAAGTACTATGCAGCCATGTAACCTCATCCTCTTACATAAGCCAAGATAAACAATCTTAACCCCTGTTAGACAGAGCCTACCTGATGACCGCCACAGCCCAACCTCAGTCACTCAGTATGTCTTTCCTGCATACCCTAAAAAGTCAGAATTTAAAACAAATGTCTGTCTGGGGATCAAAGAGTATTTTTATTTTCCTGCTTTTTGCAAGAGTAAACTGAAATATACAAACTGAATTTTGAACAGAAGTGCTCACAGTAAAAAAAAAAAAAAAAGTTTATTGTTAATGTCATGTCAGACCCCTACAATCCTTTATAAGGTTGTGCCAAGTGACAGCCAGATCAGTAACTGCTGTTTGGTGTCTCAACCCCAATTTAGAGATTGACTTAAGCTTTAAATGCATTTAGGGCTTGATTTAATTTTATTTAATTTAAAGTATCATAATAAAAAGTTTTATGTAAGTTTATATTCATTTAGAATAAAAACCAGGTGGATAAAGGAAAAAGGTTGAATTTGAGTTGCATGTTTGACACCTTCTCTGCTGTGTCATGCCTGGATCCTTTTGACTATGACTTTTCATTTCTGTCTGTTACACAACTCTTAACCTCTGTCCAATTTTCAAACTTATTCAAGTGTTTGTTGTGTGTGCGCGCGTATGTGTGTTTGTACACGTTGCTTAAGTTGGGTGGGTGAACTCTATTCATTTACATATGACTGATACACACAGAGGGACAACAGCAACAGCTGCAGAAACAGTTTAAAGAAAGGTATGATAGGTTCTTCTTCATCCACTTATTATATATTTACACACTTCTTTGTGAGTTTTGAATGATTTATTATTATGATTAATTATATTTAAAATTATTGATTCATATTTTTTGACTGCTTGCTTTGTTTATTATTTTTATGTAGTAATAGACCATATGGCAGGATCATTTGCAGAAAGAGAAGTTGTTTCTGAATTTGCTTTATTTCATATTAATGCTCTGTGGCTCAGAGGATGTGCTCAGAAAGTGGGCACATCGCATTTCTCCTCATTGTAAGATGGAACAGGGATATATACCCACATTTTCATTTTGTACAATCATGCATACAGAGTAAACTAAGAAAGTGCAAATGAACTCTTTGATCAAAAGAAATTAGGTCACACCCGTTGGGAAGCCAGGAGGAAGGGAAATTGGGGCTGCTCAAGTTTCTCGAATAAAAGCTTAAAGTCTTTTCACAAAGCTCAACAAATACCTCGAGGATGCCATTTGAACAGGGACAGCTCCTCGGATTTCTAAAACCACAAACAAGACAAGGTGTTCTGTGAAGTAGTACTGAAGTAGTACAGGATGTACTGAGCTGATCTGGTGGTTGAGGTTGTGCATTTTTCTTTCCCAGACGAGGATTGTAGCTTGAAAGCTGGTTTGAACATAATAAAGGATATTTTTCATTAGAGAACACTTTCATCCTCAGTGGGAGTCAAATGTAAATATTGATTTTGTTTCTCTCGCTCTAGAACATAATGGCACTCCTCTTGTGGCTTGGCTTATTGCTGCTGGCCTCTGTCCAGTCCAGCGCTGTCAAGAACTGCCACCCTGGTTGCCGCTGTGAGGTGGAGAGCTTCGGCCTGTTCGACAGCTTCAGCCTGACCAGGGTGGACTGCAGAGGGTTGGGACCCAGCACCACCATGCCCATCCCCATCCCACTGGACACTGCCCACCTTGACCTGTCCTCCAACTCCATGGGCCCGCTCAGTGACACCATGTTATCTGGTCCAGGCTACACCACCCTGGTTAGCTTGGATCTAAGCAGCAACCATATAACAAAGGTCAGTGGTATATTGATATTCTCCTTATTGACTGACATCGGCCTATCTGTATATGTAAGATGACATTTACTGATGTCGGTGGCTGAAGGTTATCTGTTATGTTGATCTGGCTAAATCTCTGGACTTTGTAGAAGTACTCACTCCTGTTTTCCAGCACAAATTACATTAACATTAAAAAACATTGGTATTTGCCTTGGCTATTGGTCAAATTGTTATTTTAAACATTAGTATCAGCCAAGAATTTCCCAATTGGTCCATGCCTACAAGTTCATTGTTTTGGTTCACTCTCATTTATAGTGATTGTAGCTGTATAAAACCCCACTTAATATAACTCCTAGGCAACAAATGGCAGACAGACAAAGGGAGCAGCTTCGCAGCTTAAGAGCAAGATATTTCCCTCAGGAGCGTGTGCTGTATTTATATTTGTCGGGTGTCCGGGTGATTGGATACATTTGTGTATATTGTATGTGTGTGTGTGTATATGTATGTGTATATATTGCAGGAGTCATTGGATATAATATAATATTTAAAAGTGTTCTATAAGCAAAGAAATTAGGGATTTTTATACATAAATACCTAATACTTATAAATATAAGCATATATTTGACCTTGACACATAGATATATGTCAAATCTCATTTTATATATTTCACTTTGTCTTTAACCTTGCCACTGCTTAACTCTTAAAATATCTTTTTCTCTTTTTTCACCTCTTCCTTGCCACATTTTCAGGTAAGCCCCAATGCTTTGTCCAAGCTGCGTTACCTGGAGACTCTGGATCTGAGCCACAACAACCTGGAGAGCCTGGCCCCGAGGTGTTTCTCTGGCCTCCCTCTGGCTGAAGTTGACCTCAGTCACAACATCTTCCAAGAGTTCGACATGGACGTGTTCACTACTAAAGTTAATGGTGAACCTGTCACGGTGGATTTGTCTCATAACAAGCTTGTGTCTGTCACCACGACTTCGCATGGAAGAATATCGCACATCCAAAGCTTAAATCTGTCTTCAAATCGGATGTTGAGCGTACCGATGCTGGCAGGACTTCCGCTGAGGTACCTCAATCTAGATGGTAACCCTATCACCTGCATCAAGGAGGGAGCTTTCGCTCAGCTGAAAGATCTGGTTTATTTATCCATCAGTGGCCTCGATGAGCTTCAGGAAATCGAGCAACAAAGCTTCAAGGGCCTCCAGAGCCTGCAAGTTCTGGATCTCTCAAACAACCTCAAGCTTAAGGCTCTGAGCCCTGCGGTTTTTAGCGGACTAGACTCACTGCAAGAGCTGAATTTGTCTGGCTCTGGAGTGGTGTCTTTGCCAAATAACATGCTGACCCACCTGCCCAGTATTAAGAGTATCACACTGGGAGAGAGCATCAACTGCTGGAGGACCCAGAAACAGGGACAGTTCCACCGGCAGCTGGGTCAAGTCCAACACAATGAGGTGCTGAACTGCAATGTGGATGGTATCGTATTGTGAGACTGTGGAAATGGACCGCTCCTTTAGGGATACTCCATCACAAGTGCTTGTCGGATGGTCGAAGAGCTTCGGAAATCCACAACCCCCATATATTCCAGACTTCAGACTGGCGTTGGCTGTGTCCGACCATTTTTGTAACTTCCCGAAGCTGAAATTCATACCCACATTACACAGTTGTTTTAATTCATGACACAACTATTTCTGTAACTTCTCATATGAACAATCGATCCCCCCCCCCACCCATCTATGATGGCTGGCCTCTCATGCTGCCTTCTAGTGTAGCCATTCGGAGCAACTACAAACACTTTTGATTTACAATGTGCTCGGACAACACGTTGTACGAACTAGTCCTGATAGAGAATATCTCCCGGCCCTTACAATCCTGATGCCAGAGCTGTGCCTTATCTGCTTTGATATGCAAAACACTTTTTTTTGTGTTTCTCACTTTATTGCCTCTGTTCCGAGGTGAAACTGGAATATGTCTTAAAGGTTTATTAATGTAGCCTTCATGAACTCTTGACACAAATATCATAAATGCTGTAGCTTTTTGAAACACAATAACAAAATGTACAGCATTTTACATAGCACAGAACAACTTATTTTCATCAAAACTTTAGACAATGTTCTCATGTCATGAACTTCATTTAAAATGGGACCATATTAAGAGTTATTTGCACTCGCTCCAGTCGTGGTATTGTTTTTAATGATGCACTTACACATGGCCTAAATATCACCCAGTCTAATATAAAACCTTCTCTGCATTGCTCCTAATATCCATTGAAGAATATTTCATGACTGTTGACCACTACGATTTATCATTTGACTTTGAATGTGATGTTTTATTGAAATGATTAAAGGGATAGTTCGACATTTTGGGTGATGCACACATTCGCATTCTAGCAGAGAGTTAGTTCAAAAGATTGACAGCTAACCAGCTTCAAGTTAGCTTAGCTTAGCACAAAGACTGGAAACAGAGGGAAACAGCTAGCCTGATCTTGACCAAAGGTAACAACAAATTCACCTACTAGTACTTCCAAAGCTCACTAATTAATAAGTTATATCTTGTTTGTTTAATCCATACATAAACCAAGTCTAAAAACAACGTTGTGGTGTGGTTGTAAGGGGAAGTACTCTTTGCTGTCTTGCTGTCACAGTGAGGTTTCAAGGCAACCAGCGGAGATACAACCACAAACGGTTGTTTTTACAACTTGAGTTTTGTGTGCATTAAAGCAAAAAGATAGAACATGTTATTTAGATTAGTGCAAAGTGAATTGGATCAAGGGAGGTCCCAGTATCCTAATTCTGCACAATGCTATCCCTACACACAACACAGTCCTAACCCTAATTCTTTTGACATCTTTAAAGTTTAGTGTTAAGCGATCTATGTGTTAACACAAAGACACAGTTTTGCAGTTGTTTAGTCCCTCAGCAGGATTGCTATACACAGGGCTTTAGATATACCAATGTCCACAAACTGAACTTGCTGAACTTGTTTTGGGGCATCAACGCATCAAAGTAGTTATTTTTAGACAATTATTTCACAACTGTTTTTGTATAGCCCTTCTGAAAAATACTGTTGACCTCAGTGGTCAGTACAGCCATGCTCATCAGAAATGGTACTCAGCAGTACTGAGTACCGGCTCAGAGGGGCCTCAGTCTTCTTATTTAACTAACACTCTGCTAGAAAGCTAAATAGTGCATTTGCCAAAAATGTGAAACTGTACAATCCAAGGAATATAATTATTATATTGAGCACGGTCTGGTTGGGAAGCTTACAGTAAAGTCTTGTTACAAACACTGTAACTAAACGTAGTTGAGTAAAATGAGATGTTTTCTTGTTACACCCACAAAACGACCATTTCATTACTTGAATTTGTTTCCACGAACACAAGTCTGACAACTTGTCCATTGTGTTTCTACAATTTATCTTCATAGTGACACTAAGTTTGATGTGCAGCCCTTGCAATTTAGGTGCGTGCAGCCCTTGGCACGGTGCTCACTGATCAGTGTTTTGTTAGTTTTTCAGGACATTACACAACAGGAGCAAACAAGCCGTGACCATATTGACCAGGACTTTATTTTGACTTGCTGTCAAATTAGTCTCCAGTTGAGCAAGACACCTGTTTTGAACAAATTTGACCAATGAAGTAGGACAACTTTCGCTGGAAATGAAGTGATGCAAGTATACTTTGTGTCGATGTTGATGTATAAACACCAAGCTGCACGGTGCTGTCTTGTGTACTCTTACCTTGACATTCCTGTGGTATTTCTGTGGAGCTAAGAGGATCATCAGCCTCAAGACTGCATATTTGGGTTTTTGAATGTCCGCAATATGGAAAGTCTTGAGGTATTTAGTGTTTTGGTTCTCGAAATTGTAAAGGAAATCCGCCTTTTGAGTTGGTTAATCGAAAGTCAGATGAGCCCAGTCTATGTGTAGAAGTTTATATTTGTATGTATGTAACTATATTGTATATAACTTTATATATATGTGAATCATATGTGTAATACATTGACTATTCTCACACTTGTGGTTGTAAAAAATAGCAACAATTGTTGGGTGTGTCGGTGAAGAAGCATGAACACACATTAAAAATAAAACGAGGGAATAACGCGTCACTGCCGACACTGCACATTTTGCTAGAGATCCTGTTTTTCAATGTGTGATTTGTTTCTATGCACAGGATTGACTCATAGCAGGGTGTGTCTCTACAGGACAAGAGGAAAGCTTAGATCTTAGCAGTTTACCCTCATAGCAGTTTCTTCACTTTTTACAACTCAGTAACACGTTTCGTATAGAGCCTTTTTATCTTTATTTACTTGAAAGTGTGATTCACAGACACGTACACACACTTGTGGTCTTGAATGGTCCTTAAAAAATAGTAAAGAGGGCAGAAACGCCGGGTTTTGGCAGAATATCGTGCTACACTGGGCTGGTACCCTGCCAAGGAGGTGACTGGGAAGGAGACGAGTAGAGAAAGGAGAAAGAGGGAGCCGGGTTTCAGTAATGGCAGCTTACAAATCTCCTGTGTGGTGTCTGGCAATGAGTTTTTGTCCTTTGAGACAGAGAAAACATTCACATTGTGCCCCCCTTTCTGTGACACATCTTTTACCCCAGGACACTCAGAAACAGCCAATAGACGCGTGACTAAACCAAAGGGTTTTTACACAGATTGCATCATAGTTGTACGTGCCTCAGAATACAGAAGACATTTAGAAGCTCTTTAAACAAGCCAAAGTCCCCACTGTTGTCTTGTATTTGAGTCTTTGTATGCCTCTGAATGTGTGAATGTGTGCATACAACTCTATTCTCTTCAGGAGTCTGCCTGAGAGCCCTCAGTGGATTGACCTCATTGCAGAAAACACTTCCAGATGTTTGTGTTTTTTTTGTCCATCTCCTGAAGCGCAGACATGCTGAGACCTAAAGAACCAGTCATCCATCAGAAACTGCACCCGGGTGCCTTCAGTAGCGCCGAGATAAAGATTCTCACCATCGCTGTGAAATTGCAAAGACATTCAGGAAATGCAACAGCACAACAAATAAAGTTATAGATTAAAAGTGAGGGGATTTTCTTTTCACTTTGGACCCACCATTGTAGCTAAACACACTCCCCAGTTTAAATTATGATGGTTTGAAGTGAAATGATGTGTTTAAGAATGTCAGATATGACTGAAATGTCAGTGGAACTTAATCAGAAAGCTACACTGAATCAAGTCACATGTATATTTACATTTCAGTAACACTGTCCCTCTGTGTAGTCTGGGACATGCACAAATGTGTTGACATGCAATCTTTATGATACATTATAAAGATTGCATGTCAACACATCAGCTGGTCTACATTATAGACCAGCTGACAACAGCGATGTTGTATATATGTGATTACTGTTCTGTTAAGAGAAAACACACAATGAAGCACAATTTATTAGAGAACTGACAATGTTTTACAGCCGGTGGAGGTAAAGAACTTTCTCTCAGAGGTGGAATCAATAGAGGTCTTGACAGAAATGTTGACATTTGTTTGACACTGACAAACAAATCATGCTGAACTCGCAAATGCACGCAGTGACATTGAATTGGGACATGGTTGCCCAACTGCTGACATAGAAAGTCAATTTCCCATGAAATTAAAGAAAAACAGACAAGTTCTAATACGTCTGCAGAGCACTGTCAATGAAGAAACTTTCCTCATGGCATCTTTGGTTTGAAGTAATGTTATCGCACAAATACGGTGATAGTCACAGGAAGAGCGGCAGTAATCGGGAGAACAAGAGACATTTTACAGGTGGCTCTCTGTGGATAAAGCTGGGTCAATAGAGACCTTGAGACTGTATTCAGTCAGTTGATGTCTGAAAAAACTGCAATTGCTAGCATTTTTTAAGTGCACGTTTGTGATGTAATTGCTACTAAACAAACAGCAGTTCACATTTATTCAAGTTTGAACAAGACTTCTCTGCCTCAGCTTTTACTGAATAAAAAGGGGCTTTTCTTGTTTTAGCTCGTTTTATTGTTCTAAGTTTGTTTTTCAGAGCACACCAACAGTAGACAGAACATTTTAAACATCATAACTAATTTTATTTTTTGAAAACAACTCAAGATTAGGTGTGCTGTTTGCAATATGGTGTGTGTCACATGTGAGCAAAGAAATCAAAGGGTAATCACTTCCCTCTCTGCAGTTGTCTGGCTCCGAGATTTAATTACTTCAAAGCAGAGGGAAGCTTTGAACTGTGTATAATTAATTCAGGCAAGCAGAACCAGGGTGTCTTTATTAAGTGCTCTGCTCTTGCTTGAACAACTATCAAACAAATACAATTTGACCTTCCCTGATAGATCCTCTGGAGGATCAAGTTATCCAAGCAGCTAATTCACTTTGCTTCAACAATGAGCCCATGCTGCTGCGAACGCTGCACGGTTTTACTTTCCATTCCCGCAGGAGGCTGTGAAACCCAAGACTGATTTCAGAAAGTAGTTTCTTAAGCTTTTGTTTAGAACGTTAAAAGTTAAAATTGTTTATTTACTTGAACATAACCTGGTTTTGTATTCCTAGAAGAGTTGAAGGAGATTTGAAGTTTTCATTTGACAGCAGTGATACTGAAATATCAGTGCTCTGAATGCCCTCTGGCTCGTCGTGCTGCCGTGACAATAGACACCAAGGCACTGTGTCAGCGGACTGCAGCTCAGCACAGAGGTTTTGTTTTTCAGACAAACAAAAGATCAGCTCAACTCGTCACAGGCCACAAAAGATTTGCTTGTTTTTCTAAGAGCCACTAAAACATTTGTCATTATTATGCATTCGGTAAATCCTAAAGACAATTACATTTGGCTTAAACAATGAAAATGCAATACATCGATTTGGGTTTTACATTGTATTTATTGAGTTTGATCCTCAATATTAGCAAAGGTCCATGCTTTTGATTGAATTTGATGCTCATATTAAACACTTGGTGGCACATCGTTGTTTAAGACAGTATCTGGACTTTGCCATGGGGTTTAAAGTTGATTAAAAGCAGAAAGAAAATCATTTTTGGAAAACACAGTAATATCTTTACTCTGTGCCTCTGATGCGACATTGCCACTGCAAGTCTTAGTGCTCAATTCTAATCACATCTTTTTTTTTTTTTTTTTGGCTGTTCACATTACTTTTTTAATGAGGCCTGTATCAGATTGCAGTGTGAACTGGTCACTGTCCTGAACTGACCCGCATAGCAAGAAAACAATAATACATACGTTACACATGAAGGTCAGAAAAAGATTGGGAACTGCTGTTTTCCCAAAATATTGCTGTGGCTTAAATCACCTCGCCTCAGCAAAAGGTCCAACTTCTCAGAAATAATAAACAACTCTTTCTATTGACCCATCACATAAAAAAAAAAACTGCACCATGACTCAGCATGTAGAGGAGCAGCTTATGGTCAGTGCTGTACAGTAAGGGTTTTATTACGCTGATTGTCGTATTTTGTTAAAAAACTACTTACACTGAATTTAGGACACTTCCATCAGCTGTTCACAAGTCTTCCATCTTAGCCAAAGTCAAGTTCTGATATTTTTCATATATTTTCTTGCTCAGTATATTATTATTTTCCTTCATACAGCACTGTTAATATACCAACATACAATAGGAACTATGCTTTTTTTCCAGGTGGTCTTGAAACTGTTTCAGGTTATCTGTTTTGTATCTACAGCGTCTGAAATGAGGTATGTGAGAGAAAAGCATGACTTTGCTTGTCAAAGAACACATCCTGGATTGTGTTACTCTAACGGATTACTGGCTTATTTCCAGTTTGGCTTACATTGTGTTTTCTAGAAAGCATATTGAGTTGGAAAAGTGAACATCCTTTGGACTACTGATATTACAACATCTTCAATGTTATGTGCATTCCTGTTTCAGTTTTTAAAGACCGATATTCTGTACCATGCTTTTGAATGATTTCACACCAGAAGCTGGATCCCTTAGGATGAGAAAAATATTTTGCTTTTTACATGATAAATCTTGGAATATTTACCAAATGATCTGTTGACTATAGTTAGTACTTTTCCAAACTTTTCAATATTAAGTTTAAGGGGAAAAACAACTTAAGATACATTATTTATGTTTATAAAATATAGACTTCTCAATGAAGGCCTTGCCTGCACTTTTTCATAAAAAAACAAAATTGGTATTAGTCTTGCAACTTTTTTGTTTTGCTTTACAGCAGCTAATCCTAAAAGCCGCCTGCAACGTCTGCTGTGGCATCAAAGAGATAATCTCTTTTACGGAATTTATTGGTCACACATAAACACAGCTCTATCTGCCCCTGGGTCAATTCTGGTCAGATTTATCTATCATGGGTCAACACAGAGCACGGCCTGACTTTCTCCACATTCCAGTCTCTAAAGAGGAAGAAACACAGTAAACCACTGGCTGCATTATTTACACATTACACATCTATTTAGGGAAAAGGAAGAATAACAACAGGAAGACGAGACAAGAAGGCAACTGTACACAAAAGGCAACAGAAAATAAACATACTGGGACACAATATTAACAGATACACCCAAAAAGATAACATTTGCCACTATCAGCACTATGCACACTATAAAACACACATTCACCTTTACTGTTATAATAATAATACAAAGCTGAAAATGACCTGTCCTGAGGACCTTGCACCTAGCCGACCTACACTCTGACATGCATGTTATGAAATGTGTGTTTGAGAACAGTGCAACACGCACATAACATGCTGATCTACCACTTTAATGTGCAATTCATAGCTTTTGAAAGATATAAATACATGTCTTTCTGAATAACATTTAATTAGTCCCCAAAGCCATGTTACTTGGTCAGAATAATCAGGTCAGTCTTGGAGTAGCAGGAGTCTTGCATCACCCGTCTCATATCGGTGGTCTGAGGAGGGAGTTTCCCCAGAGGAAAAGGGATATATCCTGTGACCCCTGCTCTCCGTCATCTGGTTTCCATCAGGAGTTGCTGGGCTGGTCTGTGTAAAGGTTTTCTCAAAGGATACCACCTTTGTTTTTTCTACCTCCACTGCCATTTTTCGTTGAACTCTTTAAACTGTCTCTATCCGTGCTCTACATGTTCATTAACCCCAAAGTGCTGCAGAGGCAAATAAATAAGTAATGTCAAATTTCCCCATAAAATTGAATTTAAAATTTGAAATATTACATTTTAAATAACATCAAAATAATTAAATGGAAAAATAGTTTCTAGCTTCAGGCAGCTCATTCCACTGTAGGAGCACTGATGGCTGAACCGCACCCACTGTGCTTTTAGTCTTGGCTTCAGGATCTACATTTTCTGCACACAGGGCAGTCAGTGCTTTGTAATGTCACTGAACATCTACCTGGCTGTTGTTGAAACACCCCGTAAACCCAGCATCACTTCACGACCTAACTTGTAACCAGTGGAGAGACATTCAAATTTAGGGTTTATGATCTTTTCATTTGGCTCCAGTTCAAATCCTCGATGCTGCATTTTGAACGAGTTGAAAGAGCTGGATATGCTAATGACTTTTGACTGGGGCAGGAACAGTGAGAGGTGCCCGGCTGTGACTGGAATGAGATAAAAAAGAGGAGACTTACATGACCTCTAAATCCACAGGGGCTAACACTTACTCAGTTTTGCATGTTTCTCAGTTGCACTGCTCTACAAAAGTCAAGTCAGAACCAAAGGTTGCTCAATTTCTGCAAACCACCAAGGAGTGACAGCATGTCAGTTGTAAACATTTACAGTCTTTCACAGAGGAGTGAAAACAGATTCAAGTGTAGGAAACAAAGTTATCTTCACATTGAAATAAACATTTAAAGCTATAAATGTTACATCTGCTGTATTTTACTGTGGGTCTTTCTGTCCCTGCAAAACTAGATTGGATCTACTTTCTTCAGGCCACAAACATGTATCTCTAAACATCAAGGTAAAGTTACAGGAAAGGGAGGATTTTAAAGCATTTTCAGCACAGGCCTGGAGTCAGCTCTAACGATATCAGTGGTTACTGCTGTTTGCCAAACACAATGAGCTCTCTTGTTTAAATGTTTCCTTTGTCATGTCCCTCCCCTCATTTTCTATTGCCCTGTGCAAAATTACAATTATATTCAAAACACATGAGGGTAGCTAAAGGCGTAGTATCACTTCTGACACATGCAAATTACATTCTAATCTTAATTTAAAAAGGGCTCATGCAAAATGCATATTAATTTCAGATAAACCATCTGTGTTTTTAACTGGAGCTTAGACTTTGAAAGCCAACATCAGTGATGAACACACAGGATTTGTAAACTGGTGGTGCAGCCTACACCACGCAATACCTCGGAAATGAGCAAATGAGGTGACTGCTTCACTGCACTGTAATTACATCCACATGATTGGGCCTGTGGATTATGCTGCTTGGCTCAAGCTACACTGTTTCCTAAACTTTAGCTAGAGATATTTAACTGACCTTTCAAAACTGGGCTGCTCACCCTACACAACTTCTTAATTTTCATAAAACATCTGACATATAACTGAAATAATTGGCTTTAGGTTGTTATAGTATGCTGGAGGATGAAGATACTGTGTGTAATGGCTCTCTATGAATATGATTAGTGCTTAGTCTGTTTGATTTGTGGTATGTTTGGATCTAATATGGCCAGAGATTTTCCCCAACATTTGTTGTGCTAATGAAGCACAAACTCAGGAATGGATTGAGACACTTGATGATGAATAGAGAACCAGCCCATTGCAGTCGAATATTGTCATGATGTTGTGCAAATATTGCATAATAGGCTAATTCTTCTGTAGCTCACTTAATCTTTCTCAGAATTGTCCGGACTCTCTGGTCAAAAGAGGACCTTTATGCACTCAAACTGTTGATAGGAGTGCACTCTAGTGGAAAAGTTGGGGAACAACATGTACACCACCCAGAGTTTGTATCAGAGTTAATAGCGAGGCAATAAATAAAGACCTCCAACTCTCAAACAGTCTATAATATCATGTATTTTTAGCCAATAAACCCCTGCAAGGTTACACCATCTGATAGTTTGCATGACGATTCCAGGAAACATTAAAATGCTTAAAAAACCTAATGCCACTTCCAGTCTTCAAATACATCCAGCCTTTAAGCAAGCGTTTGGCTTCTTTATGATAATTTTTGGTGCATGAGGTTGAATTCAAATATGTTGTAAGGAACACAGATAACTTCATTGTCCTGATCAAACACCACACTGGTTTGCTTAATTTACTTGCATTTTATTTAATAAATCATTTCCACACGTGTTTAAACATACTGACAAGAAAATTCACATACGTCAAATATGTCAAAGATATATCAGTGACATTTATTAAAAGCAGTAACTCAGATTTGCATAAGTAGATCTTTCAGACATGGTCCCATCCAAGTGTTAACCTCATCTTTGGCATACTCAATATGCAAAAGCTCTGCAGAGTTTGGATTCTTGAAATGTCATCTTGTGTGTCGGAGCTCCCTCAAAATGTCACTACATGGGACAACATTACTTTACATTCAGCTCTGTAACACCAAGATCATTAATCCTGCTGGAATTTCTCTGCTTTTATCGTAATTTTCAAAACAAACACAGAATATATTAAACTGCTAAAGTCTTTGTTGGAATGTGTTACCGAATTTAGAGAAACAATAAGTCAAATAATGAAACTATCTGTTCTTGACAAGAAGCTTAACCGGCCAAGGATCTTGCATGTCTGTAAACTTGTAGTACAAATATAGAGATGTAAAATAAATAGCTATAATCTAAGGAAATATATATTCAGAGGAATTCTCCAGCATTCTGTGTCTGACAAATTATATGACCTACAGGTGTCCAGCACTAGTAAAAATAAAAAAGAAACAAACACTGGTTTAACTGTAACAGGTCAGCTCTACCCTGCATGTCTTCATTTGCTCCGTCAGTCAGCTGCAACTTCCTATGTCTCATTTCTAACACGTGTGTTTGTGTATATTTTGTGTATTGTGAAGATGTGTTGTGAGCTTTGCAGCGACATGTATTGTTAAGCCCATGTTGAGCCCCTGATCAGCAGTTGAGAATGGAGTTGGTCCTCAGGATGCGGATGACCTTCTTCGAGGTGTAACTGTACTCGTACTGTATGTGTTCATGGAAGAAATACAAGTATCCTGGAAGAAAACAGAGAGGAATAACAATTAGGGAGAGCTGTGTATTGATGGTGCTGGGGGGGGTTCATCCTTTAAAAAACATATTTGCTGAAACATTCACTATATTCTAGTAGCATATGAGACAGATAATCTGTGAAAGAAAATCAGGTCCCACTGGCTCCTTCTAGTGGTCTTGATAGCACCATTACCAACCTTTTCTTACAGATTATCTATCTCGTGTACTAATCTCAGCATATAGCGAAAGTCTCTGGAAATAAGTTATTTTCATAAACATTTCATAATGCAGCTTTAACTACACTGACAATGTGATATTTGAGGCTTATTAATACCGTAGTGATAAGCGGCAGCATCGACTTCATCATCCATCCCAGGAAAGTCTTCCTCGATGGATCGCGGGTAGCCGCTGTCCATGGTACCTGTTGCTTCATCGTAGCTGTGAGTGACAAATAAAAGCAAAACAACATTGATGAAATACAGGAAGACTGACTCACTCAGTTTTGGTCCTCAGTAATATTGGGGTTTTTTTTTTTGCTGATTTAAAGACTTTGAATCTTTACTGAGACATGCAATAGCCTACTCATCACCAAATATATTCCAAGGAAAAACTGTCTCATTATCTGACTCCCTATCAAAGCTAGGAAAAATGGACTGCATACATTGAAAAAAAAGGATAAATGAATAAAAAATGAAAAATCTCATCACCACGTACCTCCAATAGTCCTCATCAGTGAAGATTAGAGTTTTCCCAGTGTCTCTGATGTGCACGGCAGCATCTACTTTCCTTATTTTCTTGGGAAGTCCAAGTTTGTGTATGTACTTTGGGTAACCGTCAACAAGGTTATATCCATTCAAAGCCCACATTCGGATACCTGTTGAAACACAGAGCAGGGTTTGTATCTAGTATTTAGGCAATAATGAAAAAAATATGACATCAGTAAATAAATATACATAACCCACCACTAAATATGATGACTAGATCCTTCTCTGGGTTCTCGTATGCTGCATCCACCTTGTTGGGGATGGAGGGCCATGTGGACTTGATCAGTGTCTGCTCAGGCTCCGGCATCTGAGGATGGATACGCCAGTAGAATCTGGACAAAGTACAGCTTGTTAACAGCATGTAGCAAATTAAACTTATCTTAACAGAAATACATTGCGAAGTTGGAGAGTTATTGATGGAGTCACAGAATAATCAACACTTCCTCAAACAGGTTATAAATCTAGATCTAAAGTTCAGCTTAGTTTATGTATTACCATCTTTGTATTTAACATCATGGTTCCTACTGTACCTGTCTTTGAAGATAATGGTCTCTCCTCTGAGCTCTGTGACAGCATCAAAACTCAACATGGGGTCACATTTGTCAGGTGCGTCAGGCTTTGGCTTCACTCTCTTTTGGTTTGGGTTTGGGCCTGTGATTGAACATCTGGCATTAATGCACTGCTCATGTATTATTAGGAATAAGACCAGTTCATTCATTCAGCTATTTTCCTACCGTAGAGAGCTTGAATGCCTTCAATATCATCTTCAGACAGCGGGTAGCCTGTAGAATACGAGTAGACGGGGTACATCAAGGCACCCGCATCTGAGGAATGGGACATACCGAGGGCATGGCCCAGCTCATGGGCTGCCACTATGAATAGGTTGTAAGCTGTAGAGAAAAGATACTCAGTCAAAATAGTCCAGATAGGCCTTACTTGTTTATAACCATTAGGATTCAGATTGGTGACTTATGTTAGACATTTGTGCATAACTGTTACCTGATGAATCTTTGGTCCAGTCTTCATCCTCATCAAAGTGAGTATCTCCTCCGATGCCTTGGCCAGGTGGGTAGGCGTGAGCCAGCAATCCATTTGGCCCGTCAAAAGGGTTATAGTCTCCATGCTCTACAGAGAACAGGACACACAATTTTGAAACATGCTAAGCAGAACGTGCACTAGCATAATGTCTAGTATTTATAGTTAAGCAGCTGTAGTGTAGAAAACCCAACATAATTTATTTTGTTATTTGTGTGTTCAGATATGATACAGTACATCAGAATTAACGTTTATCATACCTCTTGATCCAAAACTGATCATAATGTCAGCGTTGCCCTCATACAGCTTCTTAAAGGTCAGGGGGGTGACATCGGCCCAAACGTTCAGCGCGTTGCGGATGGCTCTGTCAACATCCGATTTCTTCAGATCTGGTGTATAATTCAATATCCTGATACATCAGGGGATAGATGAGTGATAAATGATACCGGTGTCCACTTTCTGCACCATTTACATTATGTTCACAAGTACCACATTAATGCATACCTGAATGTGACATTGTTATTTGGCCATTTGAGGTGTCTAGGGAAGTGGTTGTACTCCCCGATGTCTGGGACGCCACATCTGGCTTGTTTCATCAGGTCCAGAGTGTTGTCATCCAGATTTCCTGTCACCTTCAGAGGGAGAGGAGGTGGAAAGAAAATATGTTAGATGGGTACATTTGGAGTATTGTAGTCAATGAGAGTACTCATCAAAACTTCTGAGTGGTTCAATGCATCTGCCAATGAGTCTTGAATATTAAACGTTTGATAGGTATATTTTGTTTGTAGGTTATCGTTTTAAATCTCTGTGTACTGTTTTATATAAATTATGGTTTCATTATTTGTATGCTGTGTTGAATATTGTCCTGTCTGTCTTGCACTATGAGCTCAACAAGACAAGTTCCTAACAAAGGTTGTTGTCATGGCAATAAAGAAAACTCAAATCAACCCATTTCAACTTCTTTCCTACAAAATTATAAGAAAAACAGTTGACATGTAAACTAATCTCATTTTTCTCTCCTCCCTTTAAACTATGAACAAAACCTACTCAAACTCATATCAAATTGAAGAATTTGCGTATTTACATTAACAGCAATGCCCTGCTCATTACATTACCAACAGGTAGCTAACAACTACTCTGCAAATCAAAGCAGTCACCTTGAGTTTGAAGAAGCTCTGCATCTCCCTGATCTTGTCCCGAAATGCATCAGATGACCTTTGTCGACTTTGGAGACCAGCTGGAAGGTCATAGAACCGACGTAGGTATTTCTGTTTATAGAAAGAGAACAAAAGCTGAATGACATTCATAATGATGTAAAGTAGGTGTGGATTTCTCCATTGTCTTTTTGCATTGATTATGACAAAAGAAAGCCATTTGAAGCCAGCGTATGAGACTAAATTATGAGTGAATTAGAGACCTCAGATCTTACCTCTGCTAAAAGCCAGTTGTCTGTGTCCCCAGACGGCAGAGGCAGAGCAAAGGAGTGAGCGACCAGCGCCAGCAGCAGCAAAGCTATCATTGTTGTTGTCTCTGTGTTGTCCAAACCAGTGATTGGGGTCGAGGAGCTCAACCAAGTATTTATAGTGTTTTGGGTCCACTTTTTTTCAAAGGGTTTAAGTGATTCATGTAAAAGCACCTAGCCACTTCCTCCTTTGTCTGTTGAGAATGTGCTTGTACAGTAACTGTGGTTTGAGTGTACTCTTTTGAACCCGCCTAAAATGCTTTGATAAAACATTTCCCATTTCCCAAATTGTGATGACTTTCCCAATAAGTTCACAAGAAATGTCCATGAGGCAAAATTATGATTCTGTCTTTTAAAAACAAGAACAACATGACAGTCTTGTCTTTTTCTTGTTGGTAGATTTAGAAGGGATGAAGCCTTTTTGGGATAAATTACTCTGGGTTCTTCTTTAATAAGGATGTCACATTAGTTGTTATCTGGACATCTTCATCCACTGAATAAATAAATAAATAAATAAATAAATCCCTTCTATAAAAAAAAAAGGGAATTTTGGACGCTAGTCTCATGATAGTCATTCTGTGTGGTGTTATTTTAGGTGAAGACATTTTAGGATATGGGACTGACAAACACAAATCACAATTCAGAACAAGACAGCGAAAACATTGCAGTGTAAAAGGTGTGATTTAAATGTATAATGTTACATTTTACACTGTCAAAAAATTAATTGTTTTGATGCAAATAAATGTTCTCCATGGGTTTCGTCTGGTAATAACTAAAATAATCTTTTCCTGATTTCCTGCGTTGCTCAACGTGACTCAAAGTCAGCAGGATTGCTCAGAGCATAAATGAGAAATTCAATGCGTAAATTGGCCTGGTGCTCATAACACTGTGGAACTCATAGCGACTGTGGTGATCCCTTTTCATTTAGTGCCATCCTCGGTTAACAGTTTTAATTTGTCTAATATATTTTGGTTTGGCAAAATGAACAGCACTCCCATCAGCCTCAGGTGTACTTTGTGTTTAATGCTTATTAGCAAATATTAGCATGCTAACTAGCTCAGCTAAAATGGTGAACACAATACCTGCTGAACATGTTAGCACTGCCACATGAGGCTGGTTACACTGAGGAGGGTAAAAGCCTCATAAGCAAGACTGAAAATGGCGAGGGGAATTGTAACACCTGCATTTATTAAAAACAATGCTTCTCACAGAAACTGTGATAAATGGTAGCCTATAATATTGCTTAAATTTCAAAGAAATGGTTTCTCTTCTGTTTGGAAAGGTAGTGATGATGTTCAGAATTATGTATGTATAATCTATAAAATACCTTGAGAATATTGTTCCAAACAAACAGGAAAGTACAATGGAGAAATATAACTGCGTAGGTCCCAGGAGTCAAAGCAGGTAAAGACATGCTTCCTGTTATTTCTTCTGTCGTCTGTGAGAGACAACAGAGGTGTATAATTATTTGCTCCTGCCACAACAATGGAATTCCTTAACCTCTACACAAAGGTGGTCTTTTTTTTAGAGCTAGGCATTCAAATAATTTTGTCCATCTTAAATTGTTGAACTAACACCAATAAGGCAATTTCATATCTAAAATACAATTTATATGGAAATTTGCTTTACAATGACACAATGCGATGTATCACAGCATTTGTTGCTACAGCTGATTTTCAATGCCCGTCTCCAGAAGAGCCTTTAAAATAACAGACATAAAACACGTTGAAAGACAGCTAAGTAAAACTCTGTGGTACATTCTGTTGACCTAACACTTAGACAGTACACACATATATATTCACACACACATACATACATACCTACCCCCCAAGCCCCACCCCTGCACATGACTACATGTCAAACAATGATTCGACTGTGTCCCAATTCCAGTCATTATCAACATACTTTTGGAAAATGTCTTGTAATGACAATGTTTTGCTAAGTATGAGACTGTACGTCAAGTGTTGCAGTCAAGGTAGGAATGAAGCCACTGCGCTGCCGGAGAAAACCAAATGTCTGACACTGCATTAAGATTACAAACAGCTAGTGTCTAGTCTAAAGGATCATATTAAGTCATTATGAAGGAGCAACGTTACGACGGCAATGATTTGTGGAACATTAGCTACAATCCTACACTCTTTTCTCTTAACCCCCCCCCATACAAATATGGTAATTATTGTGTTATAAGGGTAATACGAACATCACAGAAAAAATTATGTTCATCTGCACCCTATTAGTGATTGCATGTGTAATGTGTAACAAACATTGTGTCCAAACACTGTGGAGACCAATATTTTTGGAGTAACATCATTGTTTAGACGGTGGTCAACACAGTGCTCCTGACTCATGTGAGGGGAAGTTGGCAGCAAGGGGGATTTTTGCTGTTATTTTAAAATGTCACCGGCAAACACACACACACACACACATATGGAAACATACACACTGCTGATCTGTGTCGTGACCCACTGGTTGCATTCAAAGATAGATAAATGGTGTCGTATGACCTATATAGTGGTGGCAGGTCTGAGGAATCAAACCTGTGAAGCACAAATGGCATACTGCACTGTACACAGAACAATATTCATGTTACAGAGAGGAGAAAATGATTTCAGGTGGCTGAGGTAAGCAGCATTGTCAGTCTGTCTGTTATTTTAGTCTAAATAAGAAATGTTCCCACTTGTCTCAGAGGTCTGCAGCCATGCTCGATGAGACACAGCAGAAAAAGAAATTGTCAGATGTTGATGAAAAATTGAATTGTTACCTCTAGTGGGGCAAACAAAGTTAAAAAAAGACTCAGCTTGTAGGCCCAGTTTTATGTTATTAACCTCAGCTGTGGTTTTTCAGCATGTATCAAATAATGTGCTTATTTCTGGACAGATGTGTTGAAATATCTAAAGCTGAATATTATATGATATTTGGTTGTGTATTGCTCCAAAATATCCAACGCTACCTTTGCTGGAATCAGGTAGTTTTACCATGTGTTCCTGCCTTTATTGGCAGATATTACAACTTGCTCTTGCATCATGTATTTACATTAGCTGTATGTAAACAGACAAATGCAGAAATAGAGATTAGGAATTGAGAGAGTTTCTATTTGAAACATATAGCCCATCTTCTCTTTGGTCCCTCATCATCCTGCATCACCCTCTCTCTGACACATCAGGGAAGTGGTCAGTGTCATAATGTCACTAGTTGGCTTTGGTTGTATGACTATATTACTTTGTGGTCAGTGTGATTGTTGTTTCTTTTTGAGACGCACTTTGCTCCTTCACAGAATATATCCACATTTTGGTAACATCCAAGAAAGGTACCAGTTCCAAGTAAGGACTCGTCCTTACGCAAATATTGATTTGAATCATAATCACAAGCAGAGTTTGATTACTTGAAAGAGTTCAGATTCAGAAAGTAAGCATCAATACCACTTTTGCACTGCCCCACGGTTATCTCTGAGTTGGCAAAGCGTCACAGCCAACTAGTTCACATTTAACAGTTTTGACTGCTTCGTATCAACAATTATATCTGTGTTTCTCGAGAATGCGTAAGCACTTTAATTTGCTACCGTTAGCCATTAGCCATTAACTTATAATGTAAACGTGAAGACTCTGTACATTTTTTTTCACTGAAGTATAATTTGCAATTGTAAAACAGTTGCATACAGTATGGAGAGAGGCCAGCTTTGTTTGCTGGTGTTATTTTGGTAAATGTCTGCGATGAGTTAGAATAAGCTCAGAACATCTAAATTTATGCTACCATAGAACTCATCCCTAGAATGTATTACAGGATTAAATAACCATGTTAGCATTATGGCTAGCAAAAGTATGCAACATTTATTCTCATTGTCAAAAGCTGCCAAATAAATATAATGTAATACAATGACAGTGGATATGGTCAGTGAGCCACAATATGAAGTTACAGCCTACAGTAAAGACAGCATTTAGATTACACGGATGCCAGCAGAATCAGAGATGATACATTACACTACTGTAATTGAATCTTTGCATATTGCAAGTCCACAAATAAAGTACCAGAAAAAGGCTCAAATTAAAATGCTGAGCAACTGCAATTACAGAGGAACTGCTTAGATCCAAACCCCAGTGACTGCTGTGGAGTAAGGTCAGGCCCACTCAGCAAAAAAGCATGAGGATGAATCCTAATGACTACATGAACTGAAGAGACACCACAGGAGGGCAGCAGACTCTAGCTGGAGACTCATTGCTGTGATCCCTCTGGTCCCCCACATGCCCCAGTGTTACCACCACCTCATGCTGAAGTGTTAAAAGTTAATAGAGCTAAAACATCCTTTGATGTGAGATTCATCATCAAAACAGCCTTAAACTTTGTATGTTTTCCTGAAACAAACTGTGAATATCACTATCACAAAACATTATTTGCTATCTGATCTTATCTGTTGCTTTTGGACTATTGTTGTATTTGTGGTAACAAAGCATGTTTGTTTGCTTGAACAGATTATGTGTTTTTGCCACCAATTGTGCAATGAGGTTACTCACACCATGCCCTTTATGGCTCACTCAGCCTACTGCTATACAGATTTTGAAAGCTCTTAGAGGAACCAAGCATTGTCATGTAGTCATTGATACGTGTGTAGTTTTATTACAGCTGTGAAAGGATAGTGCAAAATACAACCTGTAATGAGAAACTGACTTTAAAGCCACTATGAATAGTACATTTATGTGACTACAGAATCTTTAAATGTAAGTTGTTTCTATAGAAAAAAGTAGTCAGCTCTCTGCCACAGTAACTCTTTGGTAGTACCACTAGGGGAGCCAAAGTCAGATACACAGAGGCTTTAAAGGTACATTTGTCTAAGAGTGACTATTTCTCATAGCAGATTTGCCATTTTAAAACAAACTGTGTTTGAAACTAATTTTAAAGGATCAGTATGCAGGATTCACTGGCACTGAAGTTGCAGACTGAAACTACATTTAAATACAACTCAGCCTTTCAAGTGTGTAGGACACAACATGAAAGAATCAATTTTCAGGTTTGATGGGAGTCAAACTGACTTTTCCTGAAAGAAAATAAGCTGTGTAGTGAAGTGGATATATTACTGATGTTAACTAGTTTGAGTTTTATTATGATAAATATTTGCAGCCGTCAGTCTTTGCATTATTAATGAACTGCTCAGTCAGATAATGAAAACTTTGTCATGTAATTCTGACTCTCTGTCTCCTTTCCAGTCCTGTTTGTACTTTTTTGATATACAGTGACTGGAAGTACTGCATAATGTAGAAACATACATAAAAAGCTTTTGAATTCTTATCATTACAGACAAAAAAGATGCTCTCCAAGACAAATATTGCTCAAAGTGAAAGTGTATGTTTGGGGCAAAACAGAAGTTGTTGCTACTGGTTTAATTACCATAGCGGTCTCTCCCAGCTTGTAACCTTGCAGCTCCAAACTACACTCTCAGTCATCACCCCTGCCTAAAATGACTTCATTACTTTGTCTGTACTTAAACCATAAAACCAGAGCAACACAAATTCTGCAAGTGTTTCTACAAAAGAGCACAGCATCCTCTGGAAAACTTAGCTCATGTTGCCCCGCAGAGGAATGCTGTTGGTCCCATAAAGCTCCACAATGACCAATCAACCGTAATTGTAGCTTGGATTTACCACGGCACCACCCTTGCCAGTCTAGGATGCCTGGCTGTCAGCCATTTTTCTTTTTCGAAGGCCTTAAATCCACCCCTGCAATTTCAGCTCCCTTTAGGCGAACTCTCTCATTGAAAGGTCTTACATGCATTTCCGTCTAAAACGGGACCAGTATGGGCTTTGATGGTATTATTTTAGGAGCTTGCAGAATGCGTGGGACTGAGCGATGCCACCCAGCTCATTGTGTTGCATCAGTCTGGAGGTTCCTTTATAGGATCTCTGTGGAGGGAATCAATTACCCAATATCAGAGGCTTTTGATGGTGGGAATATCAACATGTTTATGCCAAACAAACTCATAGTTGCAGCAATGCAGAAATAATCTTTTCCTATGCTGCCTCATGTTGCAGTTTCACCACTTGTTTAGGATTATCTGTGAATCACTGCCCTATGAAACTCCCAGTGTAAATGTTGTGTGTTATTTACATCAATTTAATCATTATTGAAACAACTGATTTAAGCCCTAAATCTGCACTGAATTTGATTGAGATGTAGAAATTTAAAACCATACACTGAATACGTTTACGTTTAAATCGTCATTGGTGCAAACATGTCACGTGACAAAAAAATGTTCAAATGTCATTTCTTTCTTTTCTCTTTTTGCTGTCCTTGGCTCCCTGCAAACCCCTCCCTAATTCCATAGTACTGTCTGAGGCTTCCCTTGGATTTGCAAGTGGTATGAGTCACAATAACCATTTAAAAGGCTTTCTCATTAACCAGAACTTCCATCTCCATGGGTTTAAACTAGGCCACTACAATTCAATGTAGTGTTAAGTCTGTGAAATGCATGTCATGCTGTTCTCTTGCTGTTTCCTGGTCTTGCTTATGCCCGGTCCGTGTTTTACGGCGCCCACATTTGTGCCGGAGGGAGACAGCTCTCCTTCCACAGAACCACAGGTTGACTTGAAGCTGGCCACTGTAAGTGCATAATTGCATGAGCTGCATTACAAATGTTTGAGATTGGACTGCATGTGACTTTATCTCTTGTACAATGGCAAAAACATGCCAATTTGAAAGTGTTTTTATTGAGGGTTAATGGAATTACAAGGATCCGGTGTCTGCGTGTGGGATTTTGTGATTATGTTTTTATTTAGTTTTGTTTTTGTGTGGGTGGGGGGCGGAGGTAAGTTACTGCACTGCCCTCGCAGTCCTTGTAGCTGTTATATTGCATGCTTTAGCAGATTCTTTCAGCATCCTCACTTTTCCCTCTCCATAATTTCCTTTTGTGAATGTATTCTTGTTTTTCTTTGGAAGCAATTGCAAGGGAACCGGTTGCATGGGGAGGCTTTATTCAGTTTGTTGTTGTGAGGGATTTGTGTTGTAATTAGAGAAGTTGTAATTGACAGTTGATGCTATAAATCTGATTACCCAAGAGTGTTAGA
The DNA here is from genome assembly GCF_905237075.1 of Dicentrarchus labrax. NCBI lineage: Eukaryota > Metazoa > Chordata > Actinopteri > Moronidae > Dicentrarchus > Dicentrarchus labrax. The sequence goes on from NW_026136704.1 coordinate 12,033,072, forward strand.
TTGGTTATGTACAAGTTAATAAATACAATGTGCTATCTGATGGATGCGAATTATGATAATAGTGTGTAATCTACTATAATGCATGCTGCAAATAAGGAGTCCATCCACATAAGGAATACCACTTTCTACCTTGGCATTAGTTAAGTTGTGCGGGACCGATTAACTTGGCTCTTCAGGGCACCAAGATAGATCTGATGTGGATCTCGAATCTACTCACAGGAATACCTTAAGCAGTACTACGACCTGCAAATAGAACCTATGGGACGCATGAAGCGGAGCGGGCCCTCCTTTACCTCCAAGGTGAAAGACATGCAGATATTCTTTGGGCTGAATGCAACGGGTGTCCTGGACTCAGATACCCTGGAGGTGATGAGCAGCCCTCGATGTGGGGTTCCAGATGTGGAGGAGTACAGTCACATTCAGGGGACACGATGGAACAAGAATGTCATCACCTACAGGTATCTGTGTGGACTTTTATTAAATTTAATAATGAAGATGCTATCACTCTTTTTGTTTTTACATTTGCCTAGAATTACTGTCTGGAAGTTATAGCTGTATATGATATAGGCATGTCTGACCGAGACTGAACTTGCAAAAAATAGAACAGTCTGGTTGTCCCTAAAATGCAAACCCCGCCAAAACGTGGGAAACATTTTGAGGCAGCAGGCAATAAAATCTTTGGCAGAAATGGGGAATAGCAACTGTCACAAATCATTATGGTTAACAGATTTTGGTTTTGGGACTCCTGCCTCTGAGAGTTTTTGTGGGCTTGTTCCAGTGCCAAGCTCATACATTCAACATTCATACATGCTTGAACTTATGTAACACTGTCTGGAACGTCCTTGTCCAGTTCTTTGCAAGTCCTGCTGGAGCCATGGCAGCTGGATTAGGAGCAGAACACATGTATAATTAAAGAAAATCTGAGAAAAGCGGCTATTGTCATAGTTTGTTAAATGCTAGATTTAATTTACACAAGTCTATATAACTACATATAGGCAATTTAAATGTCAATTTACAAAACAGGGTTGTATATTGAAATCCAAGTTGCAGTTCCCTTTATGCTTCTTGTAAAAACCAAAAATGTATCCACCAAAGTTATGTAGTGCTGAGGCCTTAGTATTCTTCAACAAATAGCACAAGTTCTTGTCCTATCAATCATTTCTTGACAGATTGATAAGATTTATATTTAGATTTAGAGGATCCTGTGTCTTGATCTTTATGTCAAGCAACAACATGACATGTACTCACTGCTTTTGCAGCATAGGCAGATACACCAGAGATTTGCCTCGCAACACTGTGGACTCTCTGGTTGAGTCAGCTTTCAGCATTTGGGCCAGGGCCAGCAGTCTGACGTTTGTCAGGTCCCACACCCGCAGCGCTGACATCATGGTGGAGTTTGTGACCAGTGGTGGGTTTGTCTTTTTGTTTGATACAGGACAGAGACATACGACATTGAACAGCTTGAGTCATGCTCACAGAATAAAAAATACACTTTTCTGTGATATATTGTGTATTATGTAAAAGATAATCCCAGGGATATACACATGAGGAGCTTCAGTAGCAATTTAATGCCTAACTACAGTAAGACAGTGGCATCATGCACTGGCTGCTGAACTCATTCAGATGAGGCGAACAGAGGCCTGTAATTTTGTTTTGGCATGAAAGAAAGTGGTTTTCTCTGTGGTTTCTCCTTCCTATTTGGTCTGGATTATATTATGAAGAACATGGTGACTTGTATCCATTTGACGGACCCAGAGGCACACTGGCTCATGCTTTCGGTCCAGGGTTGGGCGTTGGAGGGGACACGCACTTTGATGACGACGAGCACTGGACAGCTGGAGAAACAGGTGCTGAACTAAATCACACTCCACAATGATCCTGAAGGAATCCAATGTACAAAAGACAATGATTTAATTGGATGCATTTTCTTTGTGTTATTTCAGGTTTTAATCTGTTTGTTGTAGCTGCACATGAGTTTGGCCATGCTTTGGGCCTGAAGCACTCCAGAAACCCTGCGTCACTGATGTATCCGACCTACCGATCCCCCCGTGCCAACCTAATATCCAGTGAAGATGTAGCAAATATCAACGCACTTTACAGTAAATTTCTATGTGTTTAAAATTATGAATTGACTGTACAGAGAAGTACAGCAACACATTTCTGACTCAAGAGTGTTTTTATTGAAGTGGAACCTGAACCTTAGGTGTGTGCTGATGTGTGTTAGGTCCAGTCAGAGGTCGTCCAAATTACTTTTCAATGTACGGCTGGAGCTCTCAGTCCAACCCCTGGCTGTCAGGATCGCTGTTCCCGCAGCTCATGCAGAATAAATGTGATCCAGACATGACCTTTGATGCAGTTTCCACTCTTGGGGATGCCACCTTCTTTTTCAGAGAGAAGTACGTTGATGATTTTTCTGTATGATTGATTTTAATATCACTTGCATCCTAAAATAATTGGTGACCTTACCGCTAACGTTTTATAGATATCTCTGGATTAAACATAATGAGCAATATGACATCAAAGAAGGTCCCATCACCAACTTTATGCCCAAGATTGAAACCAGCATCGATGCTGCCTTCTGGGTGCCTCGCAGATCCACTGCTTATCTCATTCATGGTAACTGTCTTTTATACTTTAGTCTCACAAGTAATCTGCACAGATTTATTTGATTTCATGGCATCCTTATAATAAAATCTAATCCCTTTGATTGTTCTACTATCTGTCAACAGAATCCATGTTCTGGACTGTGAAAGGGTCTGTTGTGAAAGGAAAGCCACGAGCACTCAGCCACTTTGGGTTTCCAGCCTGGGTCCAGGACGTCGACGCAGCAGTGCACATTGTGAAAACAAGACGCACCCTCTTCTTTATGCATGATATTTACTGGAGGTAATGCAACAAATGAACAACATGAATCCAATGATCAGTATAAACAAACTTTTTTTATATGATGTTGATTGTGGCAATAAAAGTTTTCTATAGAACTTCAAACATCAAATTGGAATCTGAAATTATAGCAATTGCACCTACTTAAAGGACCATACCTTCTTTTATTTGCATGCACTTACCCATATAGCATTTCACCCAGCTGTTTGAGGTTATTTTAGCATACAGTTTCGTGCCCTCCAGGACCGAGAACACGAGAAGAGAATACATGTTTGGCACAGGACCAGAAATTGGAGTCCAATATCAAGCCTAAGCAAACAGACATGACAGATTTCAGTACTACAGATTGAATTAAATAAAATTATACTGTACTTTTTTAAAGCCTAAATAACTAAATGAAAGTGTAGTGGCATAGCCGAGACAAATCACAAAGCACTGGTAGAAAAGGGCCTTGCACATTAAAAAAGTTGACTCAGATCTGACTGGAGGATTTTGTTTGTCATTTGGACCTCACACAGAGCGCAAAGGGCTCAATTTGGACTCTGAGGTTGGATGACGTGACCGTACTAGTAGCAACGATGAACAAATGTTTTGTCTCTGCTTTGAAAGATGAACAGATGATCATGAGTCATGACTTCTGACAAACGTTGTTTATATCTTTTTTGTGTTTTTCAGTTACAATGAAAATCGAAGGGTTATGGATTTCGGTTACCCAAAGTACATCAGCGAGGACTTTCCTGGTATCAACACAACAATAAATGCAACTGTTTATAAAGCGGGTGAGTCAGTGTAATTGTTATCACCCACTTTACTGTGTGTTTGCAATGTAAGTTAAGTTGTTTGTTTACTTACAGTCTTACTGAAATATAGAAATGTTCCTCAACAAACCACATAATATACATACCAACAGCATTCCCCCCTCTAGGTTTAGTAGGTAATATACTTTTTACGTCTGTAGTTTAAGGGGGCTTTTGCAAGTTGTATTGTTATTAGTAGTGCAGGAATGCTAATTTACATGCAACATCAGCTGAGTGGAGTGAAGTTTGTACAGAGCATGTGGTTCCCCTCTATGATTAGACCGTATAATTTACCCACTTTACCACTTACAGCCTCTCATATGATATACTTCTGATCATCATCAACAACAAAAAAGATATTCTAGACAACACAACATGATAAAGGTTAAATATGTGAATCACTTTGTCTGCCTCCACTTTTCTCATCTCAGGTTTCATCTACTTCTTTGTTGGACCACAAGTCTACAAATACGACTACACCCGGAAACATGTTGTTGGAGTTGAGAAAGCAAATTCCTGGCTGGGATGTTGAAATACTGTAAATCCATGAAGATGCAGCAAGGAAATTACCTGAAAACCTTAATTAAATTAAACCACGAGAAGACAAAAACACTGTGCCTCTTCACTTTTGAGTGGAGTTTTATTTATCAGTCATTCTATTTTGTCAAAATAAAGAATTTAAACCTGATAAAATGTGTGTTTGGTTTTTACATCTAGCCTACAGTAAAATGCTCCTAGCATTTGCCGATCAGTTGTCACTGTGGTAGAGCCTGATATAGACATATGGCAGATGAGTGTAAATTAGGTTTGCCTCACTAATGGCTACAGGCTTTGACTTGATGAGTACAATGTACAGAATGTGGCTTCTGGTTTCTATAATACAAAACACACTGTACACACACGTTTCACCATTACAGACAGAAAGCCCAGACATAGTATGCAGACATTTCATTGGGAGGTTTTAACCACAAAACCTCCAGAAAATTGGGGCAGGTAGACCCAGCTGTAACTACCAGGATTGTGCGCTTTTGGGCCATGTGATTACCTAACAACCCTGAGAATACTCCCATATAAAAAATGTGAAGCACGGTGGAAATGTACATTTAAAACATGGAGTTAGTCTGGCTGTGGATACCTGTTTTGGGCTCTCTGATGTTAGCGGAAATCTTGTGGACTCTGCCCATCGATCAGGATCAGTGGCCAAGCTCTAAGGACGTGGAGCTGGCTGAGGTTTGTGGGTGGACGACTGTCTTTAGGCTTTATAGACACAGATATCCTATATATGTTACATTTTAGGATTATGTGTGTGATTTTTGTTGTGCAGAATCTTTAATGTAAAACTATTCCAAACTGTAACCAAGCAATGGTTTTGTAAAACTTACGTGTATTTGAACTGATTAGTTCCATTACATACATAATACAGGTTAATCTATCTATTGATATATTAATTTGGACCAAATGCAACACAAATGTTTTCATGCTTATTTTTTAAGTGTGAAGACGATTAAAAAAAAACCCCCACTTATAGTTTTACCCACATCTTGAATGTAGAATATGGTAAACAACCAGAAAACATATGACTTTAATGTCTTTCAAATGATGGCTTAAACTAAATATTGCTGCATTGCTATTGTTCTAAATTGCTCCTTTTGCTGATTCAATTCTCAATCACCTAAACATCACTTTCTAACTTGTCTCCCTCTTTGTAGGTGATATACTTCCATTTAATAGTAAAATAATAATAATTCAACTCATCTGTGTCCTTCACGAAATGAACTAACAAAGAGAAGCTGCACTTTAACCTCACATCAAACTACAATACAGAAACTAGACCTGATTCTCCAGATCTGAACTCCTTTCAACAACAGGGCTACCTCAGGAGGTTTTACAATCTGAACCCCAGAGGCAGAGTGTCAGGAAGAAGGATCAGGTCCACGTCAACCTTGGAGGAGAGCATCAGAGAGATGCAGAACTTCTTTGGTCTGAGAGAGACTGGCCGTCTGGACCCTAATACCCTGGATGTGATGAGGGAGCCCAGATGTGGTGTTCCGGATGTAGAAAACTTCAGCTTTTACCCCGAGAAGCCTAAATGGAAGAACCACACCATCACATACATGTGAGATGTTTTGTACCTACTCAGAAACATGCTTGAGTTTTCTTGTGTTTTTACTGATTACTGTCATATTATAAAGTGACCATTTTCTTTTTTGATTACTGTCATATTGTAAAGTGACCATTTTCTTGTAGTTTGTTTGTTTCATTTTTAGATTTTGCTCACAGAGGATATGTTACTGTAGCTGCAGCTGTGGAACTTGTTGCTCCCACTGTCTCACGTTAGTCTGTCCATATTTGGCACTGGCATACAGGATTGCCAAATACACTCCAGACATGAAGAGAGAGGACGTGGACAAGTCGTTTGGTTCAGCCCTGAAGATGTGGAGTGATGCAGCACCACTGAGGTTCATCAAAGTCAACCATGGCAAAGCTGATATAGTCTTCTCTTTCGCCCGCAGAAGTAAATCTGAAAACCACTTCTAGTCAATTATTACATTGGTTAAGATACACTTAAAACAGAATTCCTAATTCGTTATGTCAAAAAAGAGATAGAAACACAGCATGTCTTTATAAATCCTGTCTAATTCAGAAGTGTTTTTTCGGTTGCAGCTCATGGAGATTTCTTTCCCTTTGATGGCCCCCGGGGTGTGCTGGCTCACGCCTTTCAGCCAGGAGAGGGTATAGGAGGAGACATACACTTTGATGAGGATGAAAAATGGACAGCGGGGAGGCCAGGTTTGTCACTCAAAAAATGTTTGCAATTCTGTGAGAATCAACATTATTTAGACAGCACATTACAAATTAAAGATTATCCTGTGGGCTAGGATTCAGACTTCATTCATACTTCTTTTTGAGGGTAATTCACATTTTCCTACAAAGCGAAAGAACAGACTACCTAAAACAAAAAGTAAATCAGTTATCAGTGGTGAAATGTGAAGTGAATTAAGACTTTTTTGATGGTATTTCAATGTTATAGTACTTTATACTTCTACTCCACTGCATTTGAGGTAAATGTTGCACTTTTTACTCCACATGTATTTTTTTTTGTATGTTAAGATTCTATCTACAAAGATCATGATTTGCTGCATTGTTATAAAGTTAAACCACTTTTACATCAACACATGAATAGATCAATATGATATGATATAAATTATTCAGTATATGATATATAATAATATAACCCTAATTTCCTCCCATTTCCTGTCTTTTTTAATTTTTTTTATTGTACTTACAAACCTACTACAAAGTATTTTTAACTCATTATGAACAATCTGAATTTCACACTGATTCATCCTCTGTATGACATACATAGGCAAAAGATACAATCAGTGAGACAATTGAATTGAAATGACACTACCACTTTTGTCCTCAGGGATCAACAATCAATCAATCAATGAAAGTTCCTTGTTGCTGCTTTAAGTAAAGGATCTGAATACGTTTGTTGACAATGTCAATTCTGAACCACAAGTGGTAGCAAACAGCTGTTGAGCTGCTCTTTGGAAGCTGAAACGCTGAACATGTTACACCCCGATCAGTATCAGGTGTTGCATTTGACAGCTGACTAAAAAAACACCTGCTGTGACATCATCATAGGGGTGAGGCCAAAAGTGTATCATCCCTGAATGTTTCAAACACACAGACAACGGTTTTCAGTGTGATTCCGCGTCAACTGACCTGTCCAAAGCTCTAACAGGACTTGTCATTGTATTTCAGGTTACAGTCTGTTCGCTGTCGCAGCTCATGAGCTTGGCCACTCACTCGGTTTGGCCCACTCAAGAGACCCCGCTGCTATCATGTACCCCAACTACAGGTATCACAGCAGTACACAGTACTCTCTATCCAAAGATGATGTGCTTGGGATCCAGACACTGTACGGTGAGGAACAAATTTATAAGGAATGTTTGCACAAAATGGAAATAAAAGAATTAGAGAATAGTGCACCATAACCCAAAATGTTATATTAATATATTCTGTTCCAATGTTTCTCAGGAAAACCTACAAGAACTGTGGAACCACAACCAGTCCCCAAAAAGTGTGACCCCAACTTTTCTTTAGATGCAGCAGTTATGATTGAAAATGAGATTGTTTTCTTTAAAAGCAGGTACAATATGTTGTACACAATTATGACTGTAAGTGTGCTCAGTGTATTTGAGCTGCAACTGAGTCTGTGTATTGTTTTAACCTACAGGTACATGTGGATGAGAACAACACGGACAACTTATTGGAATAGCCTGAGAGAGAGCCATAGCAGCACATATTTACCGAGCATCAGTTCTCATGTTGATGCCGCTTATGACATCCCTGCCAAAGGCGTGGCGTACATATTCAATGGTAGAGTAATGGGCAGTCTGCAAAGCATCACTTAGCCCTTGTCAGCATGACAAGGCTGGATTTCCAGCTGGAGAACACAAGGTTGCACCCAAATTACAGCCTTGTGCAACTTAAGTGTCGCTGTTCATGCAAGAGGCTCATTGAATTTGGCAGTGCTTGTGGTATGTAGCTGTTTTTCATAGTGTCCTAAAATGCAGTGACACGGCTGTGTTTTTCCAGGTCATAAGTACTGGGTGGTTCAACAGCTTAAGATGAAAAGTCATGCTGGCTCCATCTATGAGTACGGCTTCTCCTCCAGAGTCCGGCAGGTTGACGCTGCCGTGCATGTCAGTGAATATGGGAAAACAGTCTTCTTCATAGGAGAGGTTTATTACAGGTAACTTTATTTGGTGCCAACCTGCTTCACATTTTAAATAATTCTATGCTTTGATCATATATTTTTACATGAAAAAAAAAGACACTAACACAATCAACAGGAAAATGTACCCATCAAAATGTATTAATATATACATTATTAATATCTACACTGCACCTATAATGTCCATTCAATGTAAATCATTTTGTGTACATTATTACTAGACATTTCATGAGAAGGAAGTTTACTCTATTGAATTGTCTGTAATAAACTAGGTGATGGATCTAGAGAAATACTTTGAGAAATGGCAGAAATATATGCTGATCAATATTTGCTTGGAAAACACCCCAAATGAAGATATTTAAACTCAAAAACATTATATTATTGTGGCACACAGTAAAGCATTGAATAGAATCTTAATACATTTTTCCAAATGCATGTCTTTTTTCATTTAACTCAAGCCATCAATTAGTCTAACCTGTGTCCATAACAGATCATTCAATTCATTTTAATTTTTTAACACATCTTAATCTTAATTAGGTGTGTTAAATTAGAAACTAACACCCCATGCCACCGATCTAGATCACCCCCTAACCCAAACAGCAAATTAAAAAATTGAACTGGATGAAAGAGTGTTATGTGCCCTGTAGTAATGGTTTAATTGTTTTATTTAAATGATCCAATCTCAGGTATGATGAACGCAGAAGAAGGATGGACCCCGGCTTCCCCAGACTCATCCAAACAGACTGGCCTGGAATCCCGAGAAGGGTTGATGCTGCCTTTAAGTTACATGGTAAAAAAGAGAGGGAGAGAGAGCGAGCGAGAGAGAAAAACCTGTTACAGTTTATGGTCATGAACTTTGTATAATGTGGACCTGAGCAGCAGGACACAAATAGAATTAAACTGAAATAGAAGTTGTAATTTCTTGTTTTTTACCGTGTTAGACTGGTGGGGTTTACCGCACTGGACACACTTTTATTCTGAAAACACCATTTTCCCCAGTTTTAGAACAATGTAGGAATCTACTGTTTACAGCTAAACCTTGTTGTTCACATTTCATCTCATGTGTTTTGAAAAAGCATGAGGGCATAACACACTTTTTGTATGATGCTCTGTTTACAGGTAGCATCTTCCTCTTCAGTGGAGCAAAATCCTACCAGTATGACTTCAAACGAAACAAGGTGGTGAATATAATTGCAGCAAATTCCTGGCTCGGATGTTAATGCGATGGTGGGCAAGTTACTGAGAATACATCCTTTTATAGATATACAGGAACTCTGAAATGAGAAATGATGAGAAAGGAAAGGATATAATTGTTCAACTGACATAATAATTATGTAACATTATGTATTTGACTGAACTGTTTTGGTTTTTTGGGGCATTTGTATATTTGTATGTAAATTATCTGACATCCCTCTCAGGTAAAATGGCACCTTATAGGCTATATCTTACATGCAAAGAGGTAAAGTATGAGGACAACGTGAATATCAAGCGTTTGAAATATTGTGGACATTAAAAGTTTGTATCTTAGATGTGGGTTCAGAATGTACATTCAATTCAGCATACTAAATACCACTTTAAAAATAATTAGAGTCATAGATAGCATACGTTTTACTATGTTGTAAATTTGAATATGTAAAAACAAGATGCTTTTTATTAAACTGACCACAATAAAATTTAACTTTTCTTTAACAATCTCAGATGCTTTTGTTGACTATGAAAATACTAGACATTTGATCAGAAGGAAGTTTACTTTATTGAATATACCTAAACTAGGGGTGCATCTAGAAAAAAAATCATTGGGTAGCCAGAGGGGGGCAGTGGTTCCCAACCAGGGGGTCTGGACCATAGATATACATAACAAAAGCTAGATGTCTCGTCCGTGCTGCTGGCCAATGGAGGTCGACGTCCGCACCTGGTGGCCATCTTGCCACAGTCAGCTCGCTCAGTCGTAACATTGTGTTTTAATGGTGCATGTACTTTTTAAATAACCATAACTTGCTCAATTTTCTACCGATTTTCAAACGGTTTGGTTTATTATATACAGAGATGTAGTTATGACACTGCATACTTATGAATATAAAAAAAGCATCCAGCATCATAGCCACGTTAATAACGTTTGTAAGAAACCAAACCGCTTGTAAATCCGTCAAGATTTCAGCGAGATAAGAGTATTTGTGTTCGTGCAGATCACTCATCACATCATGTACCACAGAGCCCGCCAGAAAGCTTGCCTGTGACAAGATGGCCGCCGGTGATGACGTTAGAGACTCCGCCGTAAGACATCTAGCCTTTATTATGTATATCTATGGTCTGGACCCTCACTAGGGGTGGGGGTTGCAAGGCCTTCATGACTTTAAGGGGTGAAAGAAAAGTTTAATTCTTAAAGTCATTTTTCTTCATCAGTCTCAGATGTTTTTGTACAACATGCTTCTTTCATCTTTACTCTCCAAGGTAGTAGTGGAAGAATGTATTCAGATTCTTTACTTATAGTAAGTAAAAGTATCAATACCCCAGGTTAAAAATACAAGTCTTGCATTCACAATTCAACTTAAATTATAATTATAAAGTGCATTAATACAATGCACTCTAATAATAATGTAAAACTCAGCATGAAGGCAAATGGTCCCTGTCAGTGTTGCATTATCATGTATTATACAAGTGGATTATATTAAAGATGTAAGCAGCATTTTGGTGTTTCAACCAAAGCTTATTTCAAAGGCTTTATGAACTATTGGGTTGTTTAATGCATTATGTTTTAGATGCTCATCATAGGTTTTGACAATTTGAATCTGCAAAGTAACCAATAACTCTCAAGTAAATGCAGTGAAGTAAAACTACAACATTTCACTTGGAAATGTACAAAGTAGCATCATAAGTACAAGAACCTCAGAATTGTACCGTAAGAAGTACTTGAGTAAACCACCCTCCACCATTGCTGCACGCTCATTCTCTCTGCAAAAAATGAGGCCTTACACTGTGATTAGCTCAAATAAGTCAGTGGACTTCAGTACCTAGTTGATACTGCACACGTCGTGCTCATGTTTACCCACCAAACTGGACTGTGGTCACATAAAGGGTTATCAATAAGTACAAGAGAACACTGAGAACAGCAAGATGTTGGCAAACATATTTGTTTCTTGACAGAGTGGCTGTTTGTTGCTGTTCAGGTCCCAGTTTTATAGCTTGGCCATGTTTCCATTTGTCACTGACAGTTTGTTCCTGTTGTTTTCTCACCAAACACCATAATTTAAACTGGGCAAAAGAAGCACATCAGTCTCATTTAATTAAGATGCTCTTCACTATTGTAGCTCAGTGCTTGATTTTGGTTGATGAAACACATACGTCTACGGTATATTTTACTCAATACTCTTGCCTAGTTTACTAAACTTTGAGCATGTGACAAGTGACATAAACATATCAGAAGGTAAATCATAAACGTGGAACAATTTAAGAAGAGCATGAAAGCGTCTCATTCAAAGAAAAACACAAAGGTGAGAACAGAACAAAGAACAATTAAACTGTTCCATAAATGTATTATCAGTATATAAGTTAAACTGATCAGAGGGGCGGCTGTGTTATCAGAGGGGCCACTATTTACTCCCCTCCTCCCTTGACTATACATATACTGGAATGCACAAGAGGACACTGCGTACTCTGATTCAGCTTTTTTGGCCTCAGGCCGTCAAGGCTGTCTTTATAAGAGGAGAGTGGATGGAACAAAGGAAACAATTTAACAAGATGCCTCTCACTGGTCTTTGGATAGTGCTGCTGCTGGGTTGTATAGCCCTGTGTCGCACAGCACCTACCATTGCTCCAACAATTTCACCAGAGGAAGAAGACCTGGCTGAGGTAATGCAGACTAACAATACATCTTGCATTCAAAGCCACTCTAGTGATTAGGAAAATCAGAGTGGGGACAGGCTGCAAATTAAGTCTTTAAATTCAGAATGTGTAGACAGGAAATAAGCTTATGAAATGAAATATGATTCGCCTGAAATAAAGTCATCTATGTTCTTCTGATATCAGGGATACCTTACTCAGTTCTACTCTGACGTTGGGGTGAAAAACTCCTCAACACGAACCATCAAGGAGAACACCTTCAGCCAGGATCTACAGGCCATGCAGGCTTTCTTTGGCCTGGAGGTAATTACAATGAATGAAAAAGAGTTTAGTCAAAGAAATGATGGCTAATAACATCAAAGGATTCAGATTATAAATCATATGGCAAATGGCAAAGTCTCAACCTTTTTTCCCAACTCACCTAAAGAATCTCTACCTCATATCCTCTTCTGACCACCAGGTGACTGGTGTCTTGAATAATGAGACTGCTGAGGTGATGAAGGCACCTCGGTGTGGTGTGTCAGACATCAGCCGATATGGACACTTCGCTGGGAGACCCAGATGGCAGAAAAGGCTAATCACATACCGGTAACTGGAAGTTACACACATGTTAATATTGTCAATGAGTCGTGTAAATTTTTACTTTTTGTGGTTCAATGTGTAAACATCACTCAAAGATGATGGTGGTGGTGATATTACCAATGTACTGTGTAATTTGATTTGAACAGGATCACTCAGTATACTCCAGATCTGACCCGGAGTCAGGTGGATGCAACCATTGCTCAGGCCTTCCAGCTCTACAGCGACGTCATCCCACTGGACTTTAAACAGGTCTACAGCGGTACTGCGGACATCATGATCCTCTTCAAGGGCGGCTGTAAGTCTGGATTATCAAGAGGGTTTTAAAACACAGACTAAACTTCTACTAGTAAATAAAATAACAAGACAAGAGTCTATGGTCATGCTGTGAGGCAAAGTTGTGAGATCAGTCTTATCTTTTTCTTCTTAAACATACTTGAATCTGTGACACCTGCTGATCTTTACAGCAATTGTAGACTTACACTTGATACTATAAATTGCTTCATCTTCTTTGTGCTATTGCAGATCACGGGGACTTTTACCCTTTTGATGGGGCGGGTGGAGTTTTGGCACATGCTAACTCTCCTGGACGGAATCAGGGAGGAGACACACACTTTGATGATGATGAAACCTGGACTCTTACCCAAAGAGGTAAACACACTCTGAGCGGAGGAAGAAATAAAGGCTATATATTCATCACATTTTCTCAAATGCTGTAAATCTGCTGAATTCGACCATTGATGAAAATATGAAAAAGCAAATGTATGCTGTATATAAAATAAAATATGTCTGACTGGATTTGTTGTAATTGTTGTGCTCAGGTGTGAATCTGCTGCTGGTGGCGGCCCATGAGTTTGGCCACGCTCTGGGCCTGGATCACTCCAGGGACAGACGAGCACTCATGTTCCCCACTTATAAATACGTTAACACAAATGGATACAGGCTGCCAGATGATGACAGGCGTGGGGTTCAAGCCCTCTATGGTGAGCAAAAACATCCATATAATGATTCACAATAATGTCAGACACAATTATGGTGACTTCCATTGAAATGATCAGTCGAGATATTGCAAAGTGAAAGCCAAGCTGAATTTTTTAACTTAAAATTTGGCTTTATCTGAGATACATGAATCTTCTATTGAACAAGTAAACAGCTGACCTATGAATGCATGCCTTGTGCTGTGGATTGCAATTTTCAACTTCAATTAAAATGCATGATAATTAAACTGGATCCATTTCATATTCATTGTGGTTCATACTGTTGACAGCTAGACTGATACTAAACAGTCCAAGCATAAATAAATGTAAAAAAAAAGGTTCTAAAAGTATCTTTTTGTTATTTATGTCGATGTGATGACTGAAGGTCATAGTTTGGTGACATTGGACTTTGCTAATCCATCTTCCAGGTAGCCGTACACCAGTGCCAACAACAGCACCAAAACCTAAACCACCTCCTGGACCAGAGCCCGGACCAGAGCCAGAGGACCCAACAGAGGATCCAAACCCAGACCCTCTGCCCAACCCCAGAGATGAGCAGTGCAGCCGCGAGCTGGTGTTTGACGCTGCAACCTCCATCTGGGGAGACCTGTTCTTCTTCAAAAATGGGTACATTTTGAACATGATGATCATCTTTTTTAGGTGGGACACGTGTAAATACATCTTAGATTTACATTTCAAATCCTTACTAGCTACTATTGGAGGAAGAGCACAACATTCCAAGGTATCCGTCTAATTAGAGTGAACACAAAATGGCCACGAATCCAATACGTGGATGCCGCCTTTGAAGTCTCATACAAGGATGCGGTGTATCTTTTTGAAGGTAATGTTCACAGCATTTTTTTAGGTTTGAATGCTGAATATACTCAATTCAACGAGGACTGTGAAGGTATACATGTGACTACATGATATAATAACCTCCAACTGTTTCTCTACAGGTAGTCAATACTGGGGCATAAAGGCTTATGCAAAGACAATAATTTCAGGCTATCCGAAGTCTATCACCAGCCTTGGCCTCCCCTCTTCAGTCAGTAAGGTGGATGCAGCTGTATATGTGCCAAGTACTAGAAAAACACTAATTTTTGTGAATAACCAGTATTGGAGGTTAGTGTTTGGTCTTTAATAGATAAAAATGAATATAAACACAGATCACTGAGATATGTACTGTATTGGGAATGACTACATAACTACAAAGCATTTTGTAATATTCTCTTGCAGCTATGATGAGGGTAGAAACCAAATGGACTTGGGATACCCACGATCCATCTCTCAGGATTTCCCTGGCATAGGCTCCAAAGTTGATGCAGCCTTTGAGAATATGGGTGAGAAATGTCATTCACTTAACTCATTTAACCCACTTCACACAGCACATCGAGAGACACCTTTGGTGAGAATGTCAGAAAATGATCATCATAATCAGTATTTCTATATCAAATGAATAGTTGAGAGTTTTGCTTATTTGCTTTTTTGCATGTGGTGCTCACTGCAGAGCCTAATGGGTGGACCTTATGTAGTCCAACTTGACCGAATCCTACTATGGCGAGGCACGAACTGCCCTACTCTGCTCCTGACTGGCTAGTACCTGTTGCCTTTGTTGTTTGGGCTGGTTAGGTTTAATCATAAGGAGTGAGATGGGTTAGGATCATAGTAAGAATATCAGGGTAAGCCAATCAGAGGCGTAGGGCAGGCCATGCCTTCAACATCCTAGAGGCCGGGCCTCACTGATGACTGTGCAAAAGTACAACTTTATAACTTTATCCACTGATTTAGGTGATACTGGATCATATTTTATGGATATCTCTGACTTACACTTTCCTGATGGAGAGCTTTAACTTACATGTTGCTAACTGCTAACATTAACTGCTGCTAACTGTAGCTGTCCGTGCCTGGGCAACAGAATCAGGTTCAGCAGCCTCTCAGTGAACACGGCTGGACTGGGAGGTGATTCACAGAGTTCAAGTTTTGACTGTAGTTAGTTGCATGGCTAACCAAGCCTAATGTTAGCAGCGGTTAGTGGTTAACTACATTAACTGGCAATAAATCTCTTTGTATAGTCCATAAATCACCAGTATTGTATTCCCTGTGGGTCTTGGAGGCTGTGTTTGGTCCCAGTCCAGGAGGCTGACTCAGCCCCAGGATACCATGAGCCAACAAAACCTGTGAAGAAGTATTCCCCATTGTCAAACTGACGTGGCCTCCTGTCTTGGGGTGGGGCTGGACCTAGATTTGGAGCTGGACTAGGTGAACCTCCACCAATTGGCTCTGCAGTGAGCAGACACTTTTTATGCTGAGTTAGCTAAGGAAATAATTGCCACTATCATGTCTGTCCATTAGATATAAAGCTACAGCAAGGAGATGGTTAGCTTAGCTTAAAGATTGAAAGCAGGGGAAAACAGTGAGGTTGGCTCCGTCCACTTAAGGAGGTTAAGTGGTAGACATTTTCTTGGACAGGCAAACGGTTCCTTTAACAACTCATCAAATAACTTTGTGTAAAAGGTCTCGTAGTGACAAGCCAACAGAGAAGTTCCACCCTATGGAGCGTTTTTCCTATCCTTATTTTGGCTTTGCAGCAACTTCACTGTTGTTGTTCACTCTTACCGCCACCATTAACCTAGTTTCCAGCAGCAGGCAGCAACAAAAAGCACTGATACCCTCATTGTACTCTATGTCCAACACAATGGTTAGAAAAAGTGTGCGATTAGCTGGTGAATATAGTGGAGTGTTTAGCAGCTCAAGAGCCAGATATTTTCTCAGGAGTTGGAGATCAAAAACAGAACTAAAGGGAGAGTGAATGTTGGACATTCATTCATCAGGTGACTAGAAACACAGCTCCAAATGAATTATAATGTTACTCTGTTGATCTGTTGGATGTATAGAGACAACTGTTTGCTATCATGTTTATTATAAGAACTTTATAAGGTGACTGCAAGATAAGTTGTTTGCTGTTGTCAATGCTTGTTGTCAGTGCAGCTTGTTTCGCTACCTCAAGTTCAATTGCATATGTGCATATAACGTGAGTTTTCCCTCCCACAGGATATCTATATTTCTCATCTGGCCCCAGACAGATTGAGTACTACTTGCCATACAAGAGAGTGATGCGCGTATTGCTCAACTACGGCTGGCTCAACTGTTACTGAGAACTCACAGACACATTGAGTCAACTATGTCCATGATGTAACTACAGATATATGTATATCATGAAAAAGATCACGTGAATAACAGCATTATATATTTGTATGGAGTGGGGAACAGTTCTCAGAGACAGATACTTTGTAGACTAACTGTGGTTGTAAAACAAATAACAGCCAAACTAAGGCAAAGGGCAGTGTGTTTATCATTTGATCAATTGTGTAAATAATCTTTGACCTGCTTTAAAATGTTTATGTGAGGAAATTGCAAAGGAATGTATTGATTATGAATGTACTTGTGGAGATGTTAACTGAGGCTAAACTGCACAATTTTGGGTGTAAAATAAGGGGTCAAAAGTTGTCCTCTGGACACAGGGTTACAAATAAATGTTAAACTGAAGTTATACAAGAGCTCCCCTGCTATTTCTCCACCCCTCTGGCAATATCATGGCCCAACTTGCAGAATATTCTTATTTGCACACACTAACTTGGGTCACACAGTAAAAAAAAAAGCAAACAATTTAAGCCCTTTGTTGCTCTTGATCATGTTTGAACTGCAATGGTATGAAATGCTCCCGTGTTTTGCTGGATGCTGCAATTTTAGAATTAGGACCACAGGGCTTGTTAGGTCAACTTCAGCCACATGAGAGGAGACACAGTAAAGAAAGAGAGCTGAGTCACTTCTGTTTTCATGTACGTGGTTAAATTAGGGATTTTATAATTTAGTGTTGCACGTGTACACATTGTACAATCCTGGTTGAGGCACAAAACAAACCGAGGTGCAATAGATACTATATATATATTCTCCCTTACCTCTAATGGTCCAGTCAGGAAGGTTGTTTTGGTTTCCTTTGCTCAGGTTTTGAAATATCTGCTTCCAGCCAAAGGGAATGGAGGTGAACTCAAGTGTACTCAAGATAATCATCAGAACAACATTCGTGTAGGCATGTAGGCTATCTCAAAACCTCAGCAGATAAAGCCAGTGCTGCCTGCGTGGCTATTTACCACAGTGAGAAAAAACTTTTTTTCGATTTGGATGTATCAACCCTTTAATTAGTGATTTTTGGTGGTCTTAAGACTGATAAGAAGTAACTGCTTAAATAAGATTATTGGGAAAGCTGAATCTTTTATTGCCTGCTACAACGACAGAATGACAGAAAAAGGCAATAATTCTAGTGTAATTTAGTTTGGAGAAGTTGATTTCTCTGCAAATTTGCTCACTTTGACCTCATTTTTGACAGTCATCCATAGATTCAAAGGACTTTTTGTTCCACTGTGGGAAGTTTTAGGTGTGGCATATTCATGCTCCGCAAGATGTTCTTGTAATATGTGTGTTGTTCTCGGTACATAAAACAACCACACAACATTTATGACTGCACCGCATACTGTAGGTCATTTTGCAATAATTAATGGTGAGGGACAACATTATTTGGAAACACTGCAGGTGCCAGAAAGAGGAAAAACAGAAAATCTAATTAAAGAAAATGGGATTTTGAGAGTTATCTTGACCGTAAAGAGAGTTTTTCAGATAACAGTTACCATCTGCTGGAGCAGCACAGTGTCCTTTGACTGTTGAGTGTGAGTGTGGTGTATGGACACTATGTGAACTATGGCAGGACCCTCTACATACAGTAGTAAACACCAAAACCTGGATGGAAGAACATGAATCATGCTTTTTAGAGACCTGGATGACAAGGAATTCAGAGACACAGTTAGTGTGATGCTACCTGAGGAGGAGGAACTATTACTGCCAATTACTTACAATGACTTAAATAAGAACACTTAAAGAATAATGCAAGAGCAAATACAACCCGTTTAGATTATGAACTGAAATGTGTCCCTGTATCACAGAAACAATGTATAGATTCACTGATTACAACATCTTGTGCCATTTTTCACAGATGAGGCCATAACGTTATGTCATTGATTCAGACTTTTGGTTTGTTTTTTGTGTTACAGTCAGATGTTAATCAGAACATGTCACAAACTCTTAGTTCACTGAGTTATTTCATTATCTATGGCTGTAAATAACGACCAGTAAACATTTTAGCATATGAAACAATGTAGAAAAAAAAATCTGTTTTTGAAATTTGAACATATAAATAAAATCTGTGAACAAATTATACGTGAAAAGATTGGGGAAAACAAACTTTTATAAACTTGGGATCAGCAGAAAGTTTACACACTTAAAATACAATTTAAAAAAAAAAAAAATTACAGGTAAATCTTTGACATAGTTTAACCTGGAGATCATTTAACGAGTTAAACATCATACTGAGCTTTATTTTAACGCCATTTCCACCTAAAACTCCACATTGAGTCGGCAGCTGTAAACATTAAAATTGGTATTTTGTAATGTAACATTAACATGCTGTCAATTTCACAAACACATCTTCTGACTCTGAGCGAAACGAACTACACCGGATATCCGGTTAAGGTATCCCCCTTTGAAACTGTCCGGCGTAAGCCACTCTCTCTATCGTTCTCCTTGATCAATATGCTTTTTTCCCCTCTTCTATACTCACGTTTTGATCCATATTATTGTCATATAATTCCGTACATTGTAGCAGTATCACAGCGGAGTCTGCTGCTAGCTGGTTAGCGTTAGCATTTAGCCACTCGGTTTGTAAACAATGCGACAACGGAGGGTTCCGCGTGACACACGGAAACAAACAATCCGGAGCACAAACTGAAAGAAGTGGGTTTGCTGGTTTGCTGCAGTTTCATTGAGGTGTGTGTGTGTGTGTGTGTGTGTGTGTGTAATGTATCTATTTGCTCCTAGCTAATCGTTGCTCTTGTAAATTGTGTTATTAGTGAGCCGTTAGCAAGTGTTAGCTAGCGACACTGTAGCAGAATATGCAGGTGTGTGTGTGTGTGTGTGTGTGTGTGTCCTTGCTTAACGTTACAGTCTCAGTGTTGCTGGTGTTATTCCAGCTGAGTGTATGAGCTACCTGAGACAGATAAACAGATAAGAAATGTGTTGTTAATGTTTCCTCTCCCAGCAGGCCCCTGTCTCTTATGGAGTCACTCAACACGTTTGAATCTGAGATGGAGGCTGACGGTCAGGGGAGCTACTCTCTGTTTCCTGCTCTGGACAGCATTGCGAGTCTTTCTGGGACGGCTGAAGCTTTGGAGAGGTTGTTTGAAAGTACTTTGTAAAACATGTAATTACTGTGTCATACTTTAGATAGTGTAGCCTCGGTGCTTGTAATGGTGCCAGATTTAATACATCCATTCAGATTACAGAGTGGGGCTGCTGCAGTGAGGAGCATCTCATCCATATAGATGTGCCCAAATTACAGGGAATCAATTCAGAATATAACTTATATTTATATTTATATATATATAGTATTTTTTTTAACAAGTGTGTATGTATGATTGCTATCATTGCTGTATGGCCGAGGTTAAACTCTTTCAGAGATAGAGTTTGGGGATGGAGGGGGGGGGGTCAGGTCTTCGCTATCCTGTGGGGGAATGGGACATTACTGGGTAATAGCAGGGTCCCCTGTTTGGGGCCAATAAATTGTATTTCAAATTTATAAGTAAGAACTTTCAGTACCAGTAGATCAAATAATGTCACACTGGATGATACTAAACTTTTTGTTTTTGCAGCGAACCACCTAATGAAATTGCAGAGAAGCCAAACCTCACATGGCTCGATGCTGCACAGGTATCTGCCATTTATTCTTCTACTTTGGTGTTTAGTGTTACTAATAACATTTATCGAGTGCTGTGAGATTTCTTGTTTGGTAAGTGTTTCTCCTTCTTCTCATATAGATTGTGTTGGAAGAAGCTGGACGTCCCATGCACATAAAGGAGATTAAACAGAGAATCATCGACAGGGGACTCGTTCAATCCAAGTACAGCAATCATCTCAGTTTACTACTCATTTTATTGCTCATTTGCTGACGTTAAGCCAGATCTTGAAACAGTGAGGATGGCTTATTACACTAAAAAGCACACTGGAGCCTAATGTTTGTCTTAATTTCTGAAGTAGACTGCAAACCTGTGATGTTGTTGTTCTCTCCTTGGCAGTGCAAAGTCGAGCCTGGAGGCTGTCATGTACCGTGAGGTAAGGATGATGTTTAAGAGTTAGTCTGACAGCAACCTCTGCTGTTCACTATAATGACCTGCACCTCCATCTGCATTTTTGTGAGTTAAGTTGATACAGAACATGCAATCATCTGTATTTCTGTTGCTATTTTTTTCTTTCTCCATGTTTTTCCATTCTGCTTTTTTGACCTTATTTCACAATTTTAACTAGAGGCAGACACTTACGTGCTGTAATCCAAACAAAGGACGCTCTGTGCTCAGATGCAGAAGCCCTGAACTGCTCTATCTAATAATGGTGGAATTAATCTAAATTGACCCCCAGCTTTTGGCAATCAAATCTGGCTTTTCCAGCCCCATGCATTGGCCTCAGTCTCACATTATGTTTCAGACACAAAAAGGCAGCAGGAGATTCAAGAGGATTGAGAACAGAAACGGAGTCTTTGCACTGCTGGTGAGTTATATGGGACACTAATGCCAATGTTACACAAAACCCAAATATGTTATGGGATACTGAAAATGACTGTTGGTCATGGATACATACTGAGGTACGATCTGGGTCTAAAACTGCTGTTTGATAATTATCACTGCCTGGTACAGATCTATGATAAAGACTCAATTTACTTATTTTGAAAATTACATTTCAACATACTTAAGAGTGGTTTGGTTTTTGCAGTGGAGATTCAGTTCTATCTGACAATCTGATAAATGGGTGTAATGTCATATATCTGCTATTTTTGTCCTGTAATTAAAGTCAATGCAAGGATCCAAAAGAGCAGAATTATAAAGTAGAGATTCCTCATATCTAATTATAGTTACAGTACTTTACTGTACTAATAAGCCCATATAATAACTACTATAGTACACATGCTCACACCATAAAAGCTGAGTTCCAAAGTAAGCAGGATTTGTGTTTCAGCATGAAAAGAATAATAAAGGGGAATTCTCACAAAGACAATTTCAGAGCACAACTCTTTAGTTTTGACACAGTTTTGACACATTTTGTTTTCAGTAACGTTCATTGTTTGTCATACAGAAGCTTAAGTGTAAGCTCCATCAGTGTTATTTTATCATCTGTATTCTCATCTATCATCCTGAAGGCAACTCAAGTATTAGTCTCAGGTACTCCTGGTCCATATGAACAGACCTTTGTCTTTTCCTCCCCCTGACTTTTCACAGACTGATGAGGAGCGGCAGCAGGTCCTTCAGGCCTTCACTGCCCAGTCTTTCCTCGGCTCTCCGCAGCAGAATACAATTTCCAGTTCTGGCTCAGGTGCCTCGGCCCCCGCCTTCCCCTCCCCCACCAGTTCCTCAGAGCATAAGACCAAGATGAAGAGAGGTCAACGGAAAAACCAGAACGAAAAGTACCGCCTGAAGTACCTTAGACTGCGCAAGGCTGCCCGAGCCATGATATTTGTGAGTGAACTATCAATTCCCCAACAACTATGACTAGCTTATTGCAGGTTTTCTTTTACATCATGCATATGTGTTGTATGGCATATGATAATGTAAAGAGTGATTGTTAATCACAGGAGAATGCCGCTCTCTGTGATGAAGTTGCCCACTTAGAAGAGAAGTTTCTGAGGGCAAAGGAGGAGCGGAGGTGAGTGCATGTATTTCCATATATATTACGGATGTGGATGGGCTTTTGTGATGCTTAATAACGGGGCTCCAAAAAAACACAACAACGAAATAATTCCTTCACATTTACATACATTTTAATTTCCAGGTTTTTACTGAAGTCACTGTTGCAGTACCAGTCTTTGTCAGATGGGGAGATTCTGCCAACACCTAGCTCAAGCTCTCATCCGCCTGTGCCGCCTGTGGCATTGGCTTCAGGTCCTGCAGGGGCTTCAGGCCTGTCTGGGGGGCATAACTTGGGGTCAATGGTGTCAATAGGGGAGGACGGACCTCTTAAAAAACCAAAGAAGGAAAGGAAAGAGCGAGGCAGGGAAAATGGAAAGGAGGAATGTGAGTATTAATGTAAATGCATAGTGAAAATAGATGGAATTTAAACGGTTTACGTTCATCTTTGGCCCATTATTTTATTCTCCCATGTTTCATTCAGTTCCAAAGAAGATGTCCAAGAAGAGAAAACTCGCAGATGGGTCTCGGAAGTTGGTGCAACCCATCCCTCTGGACTCATCTGGTCGTCCTGTATTTCCCATCGTACTGGGAGGTTTAACAGTCTACAGCCTGGGAGAGGTCAGTGTTATGGCTTTATTATCACCATGGTCACTAATATTATGAGTCCCACATGCTGTTATCTTAACTGTGACTAGTTAAACAATACATCAGACGGCGGTTCAATAAATAAACATTAAATCTGTAACACAACAAAATGTTGGTAGAGTGAAAGCCTCTCTGAAATCTGACACTTACCCACGAAATGTGTTTTACCAAATGCCAACGTCTGACTGCTCTCCAGATCATCACAGACAGGATGTTGTTCCATGATGAGTGTGCCATCTACCCAGTGGGCTTCTGCAGCACACGGGTCTTTGCCAGCATGAAAAGCCCTGACCAGCAGTGCCTCTACACCTGCCAAATCAAGGATGGGGGAACAGGTCCACAGGTACACACACACACACATACACACACACACATACACACACACACACACACACACACACACATACACACACACACACACACACACACACACACACACACACACACACAGTTGTTATTAGTCCAGTTTGCCAAAATGTCCATCATCATATTACCTCGTCGTTTTCAGTATTTAAAGAAAATCTTTTAAAATAAAAATCAATAAAATGTTTAACTGATAACTGTTATCGATTAAATTGTTTAGTTAAGTTTGAGATGCTATGAATGAAATTCAGTGGTTTTGAATAAACTTTACTGACACATACAATCCAATTTTGTCCTCCCAGTTTGAGATCGTGCCTGAAGAAGATCCTCAGAACGCCATCGTGGCCTCCTCTGCCCTGACATGCCACTCCAATCTGCTGAAAGCCATTGCATCTGTCAGGTACTAAAGTTCACCACAAAGGCTTGGATTGGCTGTGGTTGGGTATTTGGCATAAATGATCAAATAATACAAAGGTTTTGTGCTCTGAGGTTTGGTGTTAGAAAAAGTCTACCATATGTCTAAAAATGTATTGGATCACTTTTTAATTCTGACTTAATCTGAAGTCTTTCAACATGTCCTTCTCTTAGTACCAAGTCTGTGGCGCCCATCGTGCCATCAGGAGCTGACTTCTTTGGCTTCTCACACCCTACCATCCAGAATCTCATCCAGAGTTGTCCCGGAGCACGCAAATGTAGCAAGTAAATTCACCCGTCTCACTGAAAATGGATTATCAGCCCCAATACACAACACGCACTTCACATCTCTTCTGACTAAGAATAAGAATATTTGTTTTCAATACTAAAACAAGAACATAATGTACTGTAGGTAGTATGGTAACTTTGGGACAAGCATGAAATGTGGAGAAGTGTGTATCTAGTCTTTATTTAACCAGTTCTATGCAGTAAACTGAAGCAGAAAAATAACATATTGAACATTTTTTGCAGTTAATTGAATTTCCTTTTTGACAATATGCATCAACTTACAGGGCATGATTCATATAAGTATCATGTGTCAATATACGCAAGTTCAGACGGCTTACATTCACTAGGAGTTTAGATTTCTTTATAAACAGACATCTTTTCTTTACTCTATTTAGCTACAGGTGGATACGTTTTGAGGTGTGCCGCCCTGGTGATGGCCAGGTTCCTCACAGCCTATCAGAGGACGATGCCTCTGTCAACTTTGAGGCCTACCAGAGACACCGGGGCTTTGATGAGAACATCAAGACGGAGCACATGACAGGTTGCTTAAATATCACATTTTCTTATTAGCAATGTTTTTAGCTTAGCTGTAGTGTTTATTACCTGTTTTGTTTTGTTATGCCTGTTACATTTACAGGACCTTGATTACTGCGTGTACAGTACAACTGTGTGTGTGTGTGTGTGTGTGTGTGTGTGTGTGTGTGTGTGTGCGCCTCCACTGTAAATAACATATCAAGTGGCTAGGTTAGCTGAAAAATAAAAGTGTACCCCCTTACAGGAGTCACAGTATGTTAGTATTAGGATTTCAAAGTAAAAGTATGGCTGAAATGCCAGACATTTTATAGTACTTCTATTTTTGTTATCTCGTGCATTGTCTAATGCTGACATGATGATGACTCAGAGTTTTACCGATCTGTCTTTCTTTAGGACAGACACCGCAGTCTCCCAGCTCCTCTCATCAGCACCTCCTGACCAGCTCCACCATAAAGCCCTCTACCTCATATTTCAGCTCCTGATTCTAAAAGCACCGCTGAATTCAAGGTCACACAGTATCCTTGTGAACTTTTACTCTTATTTACAAGGCCTACAATGTTTGGGTTTTTTTTCTCCCATTTTCCTTCCTGGTTCAATAATTCAGGAAACTAATATACTGAATGTGGTTGGTGAGTTAGCTTTATGCTTAACGTGCCAATAGCACCATAAACCCAACAACTCTATACTGACATGCTTCACTATGTGTATATAAATATCTGTGCTGGATTTCAGAAATTGTATCCAAGTTGTAACTATGTCTAAAATTTAATTAGTATAACATACTTTCATAATTGCTAAGAAAAACTTAAAAAATGGTTATTATGCTTTCAGGTTTTGGTACATGGCACACTACAGCAATGGTATTTAACTGTTAGTATGCTACTCAAAGTTGCTGTAAGAAGACATTACAGTTTTTGTTTGATTAATCAGTAATTTCATCGCATTTCCATCTGTTTTACTTTGAAGTAAAAGCCTTGGCTTTTAATGTAACACATCCACACAAACTTAGTTGTGGATTTGTCTTTTATTTGTGCAAATTTTTTTCAATTCAAAAAGACACATTTGTGTTGTAAACTTCAAAATCCAGTTTTGTTCAAATAAAAATACACATTTGTCATACTTGTCTACATTCATACAGTCCAGCAATTATTGACAGTGGTTGTAACAGCATAGAGTGTATACAGGAGTGTAACCAAAATTATATATAGCCATATATCTGTCCCAGGGTTAAGTAAGTTAGTTCAGTAAGCATGTTCAGTGGTTTAGCAGACAGACTGATCTTTTAAATTGAATGATTGGTTATTGTTAACCAAACTAATCAAAACAATCTTACAATCAAACCAAATAACCCATCCACCCCTCCAAGAATTTATGGCTAAATTAATACTTTATCAGTGCCTTTATATCGGTGAAAAGCAGACTAATATTAACTACAAGGCTCATCACCACAGTGTCATGAATTGCCTTGTTGAACTTAAGGTCTGGTCGATCTGGCTTCATGTCTGTCCAATCAGCTCATTTTGACATGAAAGAAACAAAAAGTACACCTTTTTTTTTTATCACTTTGCTTCTTACAGTTACTGGTTCAGTAACTTTTCCAAATGTTTCCTTTGGCTGCATAGATGATAAAAGGAGGTGCAGGTAAAATCCTACTGCGGCTGTAGATTGGACAGGCTTTGAAGTCGCAGGGCCAGTTTGTCCATGCATATCGGAGGGCAGCCGCTTCACCGCCACACAAATTGGGTAACAGGACAGTGGTCACACCCCATTGCATGATGGGAACTGGGACCCAAGGAGACTTGGACTCACATGGAGCCTTTGTACCCGAGCAACAGATCTTAATAAAATAATAAAAAGACAAACAGGTGAAAATTAGAGCTTCTTTATTTATTTAAGCAAGAAATTAGTTCATTATCAGAAAAAACATCAACTACATCTAATGGTTGTTTAATGGTGACTTTGTGTTTACATTGTTAACAAACGCTGCAGGTGAATCTCACAGACTATACCAGCCTTACCTCAAAGATGTCTTTGGACGGTGTGACAGAGACCGTCTGGTCGTAGGTGATGTTGACATATTTATAAGTGGACAGGATTTGTTTGGGGAAAGGTCCAAGGAAGAGCACGTCCTTCTCATTGTAAGCTATTGCCCTTGCTCCCAAAGTCAGTCTGTAGGCTACATCTTGCTTGTCTCTGGGATGGATACTGAAACAAAAATAAAATCACATGTCACTCTAACAAACATCCTGGATGAACCAGTTGGTAAGGCCACATAAGGATGAAAGTCAATACAGTAAACAAAGCAGCTCATCTCTTGGAAACACAAAATCAGGACACATAATCACATTTAATGAAGACAAAAAAAGCTGAAAGCTGTTTGCCTGTTGGTCTTACAGTTTTTGGTACATTAAGAAAGTCTGTTGAAGTGAGAATTATGCCAGGGCCTTACTGTGTCTTGGCAGCATATCGGGGCAAGTCCATGAAAAGTTTTATAGATGTTTACAAGGATCTTAAACTCCATCCAAAGACCAACTGAGCAGAAACATTTGAACAGGTGAGATTTGAGCTCTTTGCTCCAATTAAAACTATTGCAGCAGCACATTTTTATAAATATACTGTACAGTGAAATCAGGTGAAACCTGTCATAGTAGTTAAATTAACAATACCACACCTCTCAAATTAGACCGACTACAAGGAGATTTTGCATGCAAGCTGCTGCTAACATTAGCTCAGCTTGTTTCTCTGAAGTCCAATGAAAATCCTTCATCCGGTTAAAATATAAAAACTCTTTGATTGTTGTTTGTTGTAAAAATGTGGCTGATAACTGGATGAAAAGTCAATTTATGACAGCTGACACATGCACAAAGGAGATATGATATACCATTGCCAGGCGACCGGTGATACGCACCTTTACCAGAATAAAATGACATATCTGTGGTTGGAATATAAGTGCACAACTCAGTAAAATATATAACTTAGGTCTAGTGTTTTTAGACATTTCAATGTGGAAATGTTAGATATTATATCCTTAAGAGTTAGTTTAACATGGAATTGTGATGTGTTCAGTATATAATACACATTACCTTGGATGGACACAGTTCCTGTCAGCAGGGTAACTGGCACGTCAAGTGACACAGACTTTCTTTACAATCCCTGCATGTCCTGATGTGGTGCCATTTGTTAATCACACCAAAGGTACCGTATGAGCACAGTGTAATGATTTCACGTGCTATCAGTACATATAAACACAATCCTTACCTGCCATAGGGCGAGGTTTCATCTGGTAAATCCATAGCCACAGCCATGAAGGTTTTCTTCATCCGTGGGTTTGGGACAAAGCCGGTGTCTGCTGTCTGGTGCCAGCGAATGTTTGGGAAGCCGTAATCTGTGGAGCCTTTTTGGTAGGTGGACAGCTGCAAGTACAAAGAAATCATCGATTAGATCTAGAATACCCTTACCCACAGTCTTTTCTTTGTTGCTATCTCTAGGGCGCCTAAATCAGATTATTTTTACTCTAAGACCTGCACTATTTTGAGTGTTTAATTTTCAAATGTCTTGTTATCTGTACTTGTTACTCTATTGTAAAATTAAACACTAAAATAAAAGAGTACTAACATACCTGGACAAATCCAAAGGGGAAGTCATGCGCGGTCTTCCCCCCAGAGCCCTGGTGAAACGCCATCCTCCAGTCATCAATCATAACAGGGAAGGAGCAGTTGTACTTCTCTTGATGATAGTCTGTATTTGCCTCACCTGAAAGCGAGAAATGCCTTATAGATTTGTGATATACATGTGGCCGTACTGAACATCTGATACCTGAGCCATTACTCTTACCTTGGTACCAGATGGCTCCTTTGATGGTCATGTTGAGCAATGGGTGGATCATTGCATTCCACAAGACAGAATTGTTGTTGGGGCTGATGTGATTTTAACATGCAAGCAAACCTTTCTTGGTTATTACACAGAACTATTGATAGAGAGACACAGTACTTACACTTGCATGAGTTGCCAGTTTGTCACGTGGTAAAATTAGACCAGCACCTTAAACCAATTACCATCTATATATATATCTCAAGGTGCAGGTTAGCTGAACTGTGTTTTTTCACATCTTTACCCATCTTTAGTTTGATCTAGTTCGCACTGCTGCAGTGCTCTTGAAGATGACCAAGCTTCGACAGGCGTGCCTCCCCAACAGGACTCCACCAGTCCTATGGGGTACTTCAGGGTCTCATACATGTAACGTCCAAAGAGCCAGCACACTGCAGAGAACTCCGCCACGCGTCCTGGAAATACACCTGCCTGTTAGTCAGTCAGCACAATGCAAGTACATGGTAGAATGCACATAAACAGATAGCAACATTCTTTATATTTGTTTACTTTATTATATGTATATTGTACAGTACTATGCTGTCTTGTGCTGTATCAATAAGAAAACAGTAGCTTGGATTCAGGAACATGTGCAATATATGCATTTTTTCTATTACACAGCATGTATAACTATCTCAGTTGTAGTTCAATAGTGCCAAACCAAAACCTTTAGCTGCAAACAAGTCTTTAAACAATTCTATGAATAATTAAATAAATCCTTGACTCACTTGCTGTGGGCACAGACCAGGGAAGCTCCACTTGAATCAAATCAATCAGCTCAGTTTCACTCAGCCTCAAAGCTGCCATAAAGGGCCTGACATGAGGATACTTTGCTGCAAGGGCCAGCTCCTGTGATGCATTGAAAATCTTTTGGAGAATGAATAAATTAATAAATAAAAGAGAGTTCTCATTAAACAATGGAATATGAATAAATTCATACATAAATACCAAATAGAAAGGCCCCTTTGGCTAGAATGCTTCATGACACCAATGTAGTTATATATGCTTTCTGACCATTACAGCCAAAGTCGACCTTTTAAGTTTTTCTTTGACCAACTTCTGCCGCACATTTATGTCAGCGTAAATCAGAAAGACAGACCCCAGGCTCAGCCTACCTGAGATGTTTTAAAGTACATGTTGCTCTGTCCTCCACACAGCCAAACATCTCCAAACAGCACATCTGTTAGAACGGCTGTGCCGTTCTGAACAGCTGCTATCACAATGTAGGGACCACCGGCCTCAACAGGGTCAAGGGTGACTCGCCAGATACCTGTAAAAACATTTAGGATTTCTGGATTAAGACGGGGGTATACAGATTGTAAATCCCCTTGATGAAAATGTGTGATTTTGGTCTATATAAATAAAATTGAGCTGACTTGACTTTCAGCTCATATTCATTTTAATTGAGGGTCCGTACATAGATTGAGGAGTGGCGATAGATTAAAGAAGCCATTCTTTTCTTTGGACACCTGAGACACGCACTTGGAGAAGTTAGATGGAGGTCAGTATAAAAATGTCAGTATGAAAAGAGCAGTTTTAACTGGAAAACATGACACAATAACTATGTTACATCCATAAAAAAAATAATTCTGTTCTTCCAAAACACTGTTCAGGCCACACCGTCACTGTTCAAACTGGTTACACAACAAAAGCTCTGCCCCTGTCAGTATCACTCTGTGTAGCCTCTGCACCCATTCAGTGCCCTGCGGATGTCAGCATAAACTTCCCACCTGACAACAACTGGCTGCACTCACCTTTTGTCACAGTGACCACTAAGGGTTTCTGTTTTATTGGTCCTGACAAGGAGACGGTGACCTGAGCCCCCTCAGGTCCATAGCCCCACAGCACAGCTCTCTCTGGAGACTTCTGCAACACCATGTGGTCTCCATAGTAGGAGGCAAAGCGCAGGTTCCCATCTACACAAACACACACACACACACACACACACAAACAAACAAAGTTTTACCATCTCATGCATTGAGAAATAATTATTTTGAAAGTGTTAATAATTAGTTAGTGATGACTTAGAATCAAAACATATGTAACAAAAGCATGATAAGGAGATTTGTGGTGTTTTGGATTAAATGTATTTACCGGTGTGTCGGTTTAACTGGTGGTTGAATTAACTGGTGATACTGAGGCAGATGTGTGTAGGCGTGGCTTTTTAGGACCCCTTATTGCCGAACCAGGAAATAAAGATTCTGACTACTTCTATAACATTCATTTGTTGGTGACTTTTAAAACTCTGCAATAGAAACTCTTTACTGGAACAATGATGTTGGTGTCTGCTCCTCACTACGGAACTATTATTCACTGTCATGGAGACATTAACAGCTGCTGATCGCTACCGTTGTTTCAGTTCTGAGTCCTCCCCGAGTATAACGTTACATTGAAGAAAGACTCCTTTGGATATCGTATATAGTAATCATACAATGGCTTTACAATACATCTTAGAAACACTAACTATTTTAAATAATTTAAACACACCAAAATGTAATTGTTTGTAAAGGCAACCACATCCTCACACTATTGTAAAACCACATTAACGGAGTAGCTCGAGTTTGGATTAACCTGTGATATTATCCTGAGTGAGACTGGTTGAGATGATGAGCTCAATGCTCGTAGTTTCTCTTGTGAAAAAAAAAAAAAACCTTCACAAAAACGTCTCTATAATGAATATTTATGTATTCCTCAGGAACCAGCAGGTTCTAAACTCTAGTATAAAGTGAGGACTATAGGGAATGGCAATGTATGTGACATAACACTGATAACGTCAATAAAACGTCCAAAATCCTCATGTTACCGGTCTAGTGTCATAGTTGTTTTTAATGTGTGTAATTATATCCAGCCTATAAATTAATCAGTCCGAGTTTACGCTCCAAGCAGTGTGGAGAACTTTGTAGCTGTGGCAGAGTGCACATTCATGCTACACTATTTACAGTCCATCGAGTTTAATATTAAAATCTAGACGTTTCGCTCACTCATCCCAATAGTCTACAAAATTCAGTTTAGTCTACATGTGCTGCACGTCACAACTCTGGATTTGAAAATAAAGTCATAATTATAAAATTGGTAAATACTGCACAATAAGACCTAAATGCATGTAAAACTGATTTAACGGAGTTATCGTTTGAGCAATAGCTTCACACACATTTTAGAATTACTGGAGTTATTGTCAATAATTTAAACCCACCAAAATCAAATCCTTAGGCTACTTAAGCAACATACCAGCTCTGGTGTAGAAAACAAATGTACCCACATGTGATCATGGTAAGTAAGAGTTTGCTGACATGTACAGAATATCATTGTGATTAGTGAAATAAAAGTCTGTAGACTTTAAAAGGAAATAAGATCAATGAAAACAGCTGTTGTATCACAAGTTAATCTGGTCATATCATGTCACAACTCTACTTCAAGATGGTATTAAACATATACTGACTGTTTCAATGTATAATACCACAATTCTATCACATCTTATAATCTCTGTCCCATTTATTCAAAATCCCATGTGAATCGGATTTGTATACCGTAGCCCCTCTACTGATTAAAGTTTTAACATTATCCAATTTCTCTTCCTATTGCAAAATGAGATTTGACAGTTGTCTAATTTGGATGAAAGAGTGTGCTGTTATGTGTATAATATCATTGTGATTGGTGAGATAAAAGTGTAGACCCGACATGATCGATGGTAAAATGTTGTAGGCTATCACCAGTTGATCTGGGCGTACCACGCTTTGCCACAGCTGACTCCACACTGCGTTAAACATATACTGCAGACTGTATGTTTCCTTACACACTGTGTGACAGTATAAACTCTTCTCAAATAGACCTGACATCAGATTAATAAGAATTCGTAAAACGACAGAAAGAACATTTTTTTTTATTATTTATTGACATTTGCAGTTTTTGTAACAGGCATCGACACAGTCACCTACTGTGTCATTCTCTTCAAGCGTCCGGAGATCGCCGCCGCAAATAAAATTGATTCAAACTCCAGGTAACTCCGTTAATCTTATTAGACATCAGAACTGGAGTGTTTACAGTGTTAAGGATTTCATTCTGGTTGGTTAAAATTATGAAAAGAAGTCAATTCAGTCAGTATTTCTAGTGTACAGATCTGCATCAATGCTCGGGAATATCACCAGTTAATTCAACCACCAGTTAAACCGACACACCGGCAGTGTCAAAGCTCGGTTAGCTCAAATGTTAGCTAGCTTTGACACTGCCATTAATTACAGTACATTTTAACACAGGTTAATGCTGACACACACACACACACACACACACACACACTTTGGCAGACTGTACTCACCACAGCTGTGAACACAAGCTGAGAGTATAAAAACAACACACAATGTTACTACCATTACAAGCTGAACAATCTGTCAGACACACTCACGAGAGGATCCTGAGCGACTTCTGTGACGTCATCTATTGGCGCTGCGGACCTTCAAAATAAAGGTACACACAAAAAAGTCTAATCAATTGATTTTGTATTTAAGCATGTAAACCAAGAGTTGAAAACCTTTTTATTCATTTCAAAACACAAACACATATGTTGGGAACCATTTTAATTATTATTATTATTATTAAGGATAGTTTTATGGTTGTTACATTGCAAAACTTATTAGCGGTGGTAGAAGAAGTGCAAAGGTACAAATTAGCAACAATGTATACTTAGAACAACAGATGTAAAAGTACTCATTCTGCACAACAACTGCCTATTTTAGAATAATATATTTTATTATATTATTGGATTATAATCATTGATAAATCAATGTACATATCACTTTCATGTTGCAGCTAAGCTAAGCTAGGTGGGGCTTCTTTTAATTACTTTATATACTGCTGTGTAGCTTAATCTATAACAATATATGATATTTTATTTGTTAATAGTATGGTGTATTCAGAATCTGTCAAGTGACTAATGACAAAATTTATTAAATAAATGTAGTGGAGTAAAAAGTACAATATCTATTTCTGAAATGTAGTGAAGCAGAAGCAGAATCACTAAAGTATTATAGTAGCCTACCTCAGAATTGTTACAAAAAAACACCCAAAACTTCTTTGTTGTTATAATTGTTCATCTTGTCCATTCAAGGCATAAGGAAAGCAGTTACAGCGAAACAGCGTCTTCATTCTGCACAAAAATGTATTCAAAAGTTAAACTGAAGCTTTAAGGCTTTGGCAGAGTTAAACAAAAAAGTGATTTTGTATACAATTCCCTCTTTGTTTTCATATTCATCAGCTGCAGCTCAGCAAGGAACCACAGTCAGAAACCAAATAAGGGACATTTTGCCACAAAAAAGAGGATAACTTCTATGTTTGCAGACAAATTATGCAGTGAAAAATCTCCTCCCCTAGGATACATACAATGCAGGACTTCCCTAAAAGACAGTTTAGGCTACAGACACATACAAACATGATCCCTCTTAATCATTACTTATGACCCACTTGAAGTGTGTGGTGGTGTCTGTATCTGCAGAGGACCTATTTTTTTTCTAATTCTGTTATGTCAACCTTTGGGCAGCATGCAGGGTATGACTTTCGGACTATAAAAACACCTGTTTGACCGAGTGCAGACAGGAGCTACACTTCACCTGCAATAATACAAAATCCAGAAATATGGCAGCTTCCTGCAGGGTTGCATTGATGTGTGGGCGTGTTATTTGTGCTTTAGAACGTAACCACTATAGCTATCTATATTGGCTCGGACAAATCCTGCATAGTATGCCTTTAAAGCTGCATTAATTCATGTTTTACCACATGAGGGCAGAATAACTCCACAACAAGCTGACAGACATACAAAGTAATTGCAAATAAACTAACTCCTTTTAGCTTTGTTGGTGACTAAAAATATTTCAGTCTTAAGCTTTCTAGTTCGTACATTTGCCTTTTTGTGCGGAGCAGGTAGTATGTAGTTGGTGGACTTGTGAGATTTTTTGCCAAAAATGTTATTTATATGGATGTAAGAAAGAACTTTTTATTTTATTTAAAGGCCCTATAAGTGAAATCAACATTCTGGCTGGCAGTCCCCTCGCCTCTCCACATCACATTGAAATTCTGCTGCCTGCCCTCGAGGACAGCCACTTTGTGGAGTTCTCTCTCCTGACTGGATAAAGTGGAAATGGGATACCAGAAAATGTATTCTCTGTTTACTGCTACTGACTGAAAGCTCCTATATGAGCGATGGCTGTCGGAATCTAAAGCTATTTAACTTAATTTAACAGAAAATAGCACTTACAGCACCTTTATTAAAACATGTTTTTAGTGTGACAACTGTGTGTTGTTTGTCCTGCAGTTACTGAACTGAAACTTAGTTAAGTAATGCTACTGCATGCTGCAGATACTGATGGTCTTGGTGTGTCTGTAGTTCAGTGATTACTTCTTAAGGTACTTCAGATTTAATTGTTGTGTCATGAGCCTGCAGATACTGTGGCTGCAGGGTTTGGCAAAGCAGTCGTTGTTAATTAAGTTGCTTGTTTTACATATTTAGAAAAAAGGCACTTTAATTGTTTCCATTAATTTCTCATTCACTCATGATAAAAATATTATAATAATTAATAATTATGTTAACAATAATTGTTGGTGGATGTTGATTTACTGGAAATTAATACGTATTCATACAATAAAAATACTGGAGCGGAATAAACACATTTACAAATGTTATAAAACACATCATTTCATAATTTTTTAATAATAAAACATAAAAAAACACAAATTAGATCACCTAAAATTATTGGTGTGTCTCTTGTCCTCTATTGGCTTAAGAAGTACACAACACATAATTAAAGCCAAGAATTTTTAAATCCCCAAAATTTTACAGTATTCCCGCGGTATCGTATTCTTTAGAAAATGGTCCTTCAACTGAATTCAAAAGTCTGCTGAACTGGAATCAGTGAAAAATATGATGATTATCCACAAACCAAATCAATACTTGTAATGCTGTGTGATGTTTTAGGTCTGCCCTGGCATGTGACACTCTATAGAGGTTTAGCATGTGACGAACCTAACAAAAATATTGTATATTGAATACAACTTTCCCACGATAAGTAAAGCATAAAAGGAAGCTTTTACAGTTTTTATGGTGTTACAGTCTGCGATAGTTGCATTCCACCAGCTTCACCCAGTTAAAATTACAGCATACAAACATCTGTCCTAACCTGTACTATTTAGAGCCAATCAAAATGTGGGACATTATCTTAATATGATGTGGGACAAGGGATAAAAATGCTGTGAAGTCTCACATAAAGTG
The DNA here is from genome assembly GCF_905237075.1 of Dicentrarchus labrax. NCBI lineage: Eukaryota > Metazoa > Chordata > Actinopteri > Moronidae > Dicentrarchus > Dicentrarchus labrax. The sequence continues at coordinate 12,069,041 of NW_026136704.1, forward strand.
GGACACCTGGTCACACTAGTCTTGTACCAGACTGGTTGCTGTGGCAACAGCGATTCTATTATTGAGTTAAAATCCTCTATTGTAAACCAGTGTGGACTTTTGTGTCTTATCTTTTAATTTGAGTGAGTCATCTTCTCAAACATAGACAACTTGAGATGTTTACACATTTTTTAAAGGTTTTAGAATAAATAAAACTCACACAAACAAACTTTCCAAATACAGAAAGCGAATTACTTCCCAGCCCGCATTTTACTGTCAGCTACATAATGAATCAACAACAATGAGATAAATAAAACAATATAATCAATTTTATTTATATAACCCAAAATCACAAATTATCCCTAAAGGGCTGTACAACATACCAACAACACAGTCTTTCTTTACAATTAATAAACAACAACAGCGACTGCTTGTCAAACTTTAAAACCAGCTAACATAATTGCATAGTTTCTCAAATCTGACCCTCAGATGCACAAAGGCAGCACACTTCTGTGAGGTGAATCCTTAAAGTAATTAACGTCTATAGACTAAAACAACAGCATGAAAAATGAAATCAGGTGTAACATTAATTATCCAACAGTTTACCAACCAGGTGTTTATTTACTGAAGCATTTTACACGTTTGCCTGTAATGACAAATGGACATGCCATGTTCTGTTGGCATGCTATTAAACACAAAATGTCAACAATTTATATTGAGATTAGTGATGGATATGTGCAGCAGAATGGGAGAGCTGTTGGAGCATAAAGTCACTAATGAACTGCAAAGTGAGGAATAGAAATGTGTTCATGGAGTGTGTTTATAGAGACTGGTAACTACATACATGAGTACATTGGACACGTGTAATTATTTCCCCTTTGTTTTAATGTCAAAAAGTGATAATTTGGGGCGTCCTAATAGTTCACTTGGTAGAACCAACGCCTCATGTACCAAGGTTGAGTCCTTGCTGCAGCGGCCATGGGTTCAACTCCAACCTGTGGCCCTTTGCTGTCACTTTTCAGCTATCAGTATCAATTAGAGGCAATAAAAGCACCCCAAATATATATGAAGGGATCATTTGACCCAGCAGCTTTTCATTTGCACCTACTGTGTCAAAAAAGGCCAGTTTTAATATTTGAAATGGAGCATTCATCTTAATGTGAACCCCAGGCTCATACAGCATTTTTAGCCACTGTGTGTGTTAACTGCCACTCATACCTCACACACTGGATGTGTATGAAACATATACTGTGTAGTGAACGCTTTGTTCTTATTATGTTACCTTTTAATTTCAACTCTGCCCATCCCCCTCCCGTCAGCTCGGCTGCTAACTGACACAGCCGTCAAAGCCTACCACTTTGTTAGAGCATCTGTGAAACAACATCCAGCACATAGGCAGTTGAACATATGCCACTTCAGACATGAGGAGGAAACACAATGGGAATGATCTCTTTGAACTGATGTCTGAGGATGTAAAATAGGGAGTGTAGACCTTTTACTACATTACTAATTACATTTTTAACACACACCTTGTCTGTTCTAATCACAAACACTCATCTTAGTCTTGTTACCACTTTTCAGGTTCCTTTGGTTCAGTTGGTTTCACACTGCAAACTGGGGGTACAAAAAATGCAGACAACTACAATATAAATTATATGATGCAAATATTATACCTTGAATTGATTATTTTTTGTGAAAAGGAGGGCTTGAGTTCCCAAAAGATTTTTTGGCTCTTTAAAATCCAATATTGGGATCTTAAGCTCCGAGGCATGCAAGTCAAAAACAATATGCCCAATCTTCTCTCTGAGACTGTTTGAGATGGCCATTAAATGCTGAGGACAATGAAAATGATGTTCCTGTTGGCTACATTAACTCAAGCTCTAGGGTGAATTCAGGTTGAGTGGGACAGCAGGTTGAGTGGGACACTTAGGGCGTTTTCACACATACCTCATTTGGTCCGGACCTTCAGACTTTTCAGTTTGGTCCGAACCAAAATTGAGAAAGGTGCCACGGACCACAGTCCGGATCAAAAGACCAAAATTTGGTCCGAACTAAAGAGGTGGTCTCAGTCCGGATCAAACTGAACCATGGTTCGGTTCGTTTACAGTATGAAAACACTTTTTGGACGGTTCGGACTTTCGGACCAATTACAGGAAGTTAGGCATACGTACCATAGAAGAAGAAGAAAAAAAAAAAACAACGGAAGAAAACCCCCGCCAGAACAAGCAAAAATTAGTCCTGGAAGTACGTGGGGAGAGAAGGAGATTATATGTTTAATTTCAATTTGGTCAGACGAAAACATTAAAAGTCAAAACATTTTCTGAGCGGATGAAAGAGAGAGGGTACGTATTTTGTACTACGAGAATGTACATTTCTCGCGAGTATTGTGCTTGCAGTTGGTGCTGACGTTGTTGCTGCTGGTAGTAATACCATAATAACGCAATCGGGATTTGCTCATTCATTTTCATTCATACGGAAAAGGCTACCCGCCAAAATGACAACACGCCAATGTCAGACACACGCCCTTCTACTCACCAATCAAAGGGAGACACAACACATGTACGTGGTGACGACACGCCGTAGGTATGTCATGGAGAGTTCTTTAGTGCGCTAGCAAAATTACTATGTGAAACCGGAAATAACGGGATCTAATGTATACAATGTAATTAAACACGAACGTTGGTCCGGACTTTTAGGTGTGAAAACGCCCTTAAGCTTTTGGGTACTGTAAAGGGTTAATTTTGTAAGCCAATCTTAACAATTGTTACTGTGTTGTAGCTGAATGTCTATTGGATATGAAATAAAGGTTGTGATTGGTGTGACACTACAGATTTGGAACTTTTGTTATTTTTCAAATTGCTTGACTCCTGGGACCTCACGGTAAGCCACCCGGCAAGTGTAAATCTATTTTAGAATAATAAGGTTGATAATTCTGTCATTTATGATGTAACAATAAAACTTTTGCTTTTATATACCTTTATACTGTATGTGTATTAGAGATTAATAACAATGAGCATGTAACTGTATCAAATATTTGTGAAATTAAATTCACAGCACTGTCCCACTCAACCTGAAATGCCCTGTCCCACTTTGTCTAACACTGTCAGGTTGAGTGGGACAGTTTTAGGGCTAATGCTTGCAAACACAGTGCAGCCATTTCATGAACAAAAGATTACATTTTGAAGTTATAAGTAATAATAATGTGTCTGAATTTAACATTTTTGGTTGGTAATTTCTTCCAATATATACAAGATGGCACCCATACAGAGAGGAGAGGGACAGAGAGAGAGAGAGAGAGAGAGAGAGAGAGAGAAGAAAGGAAAAGACAACAAAGTAGGAAGGAAGAAAATTAAACCAGTGGAGTGAAGAGAGAATGGCAGGGGCTATTGAAGAATATGAGCAGGAGGTGACTGAAGGACAGAAACCTAAATTAAGGTTTTTAGCCAGGGCATGGAACATCCCAAAATCAACCCTCCAAAGGTGAGTGAAAGGGCTGGTAAGAGGCTACCACCATGCCTCAGGTAAGAGCCTCCTCCTCTCAGCTCAGGCTGAGAATGAATTGGCTGGCCTTGTCAAAATGTTAGCAGAAAGGGGGTTCCCCCTGGAACGCAGTGATATACAGTGTATTGTGTTCCAGTATGCCAAAATTAATGGCATCCCTGGTTTTTCGGAGGAAAAGCAAAAAGCCGGTCACTATTGGTATGAGGGGTTCATGAAAAGGAATCCAAACCTGAGCTTCCGAAAGTCAGAATCACTCTCAGCTGCAAGGGCCTCTGGGATGAATCCAACAGTCGTTGAGCAGTGGTTTCAGACCTACACGTCACTCCTCCACCGCCTATAGATCCAGGATATGCCATCTCACCTGTGGAACTGTGATGAATCTGGGCTGCAGGACCATTTCATCTCAAAAAAGGTTGTTGGGGTGACTGGCAAGTCCTGCTTCCAGGTAACGTCAGGGGAAAAAGGAGAAACGACGACAGTCCTGGCTGGGTTCAATGCGGTTGGGACTTACACAGCCACAATGGTGATTTTTAAGGGAAAGAGGCTCAGGGCAGAGTGGCTCGGAGGAACGACCAGAAAAGGCAATAATCCGAGTGTCAGATAATGGCTGGATAAACTCCCAGCTGTTTCTGGTTTGTCCAGCTGCTGCCTGAGGAGGATCCAAGACCCCATGTCCTGCTCTTAGATGGCCACTACAGCCATGTCTTCAATCTTGAATTCTTGGAGCTCATGAAGCAAAATAATATCCATGTAGTGAGCTATGCTCCCCACACCACCCACGCCCTCCAGCCAGCAGACAGATCGCTGTTTCGAAGCCTGAAACACAACTGGCAGGGAAGAAGCTTCCAAAACAGCTCTTTTTTTCTGTGTTCAGCCCTGCGTGGACGAAGGCCGCCACTGTTGAGAATGCCCAAGCAGGTTTGACTCTTTTATTAATAATTAGTTGTCTTAAATTATTTGTATAAAAAAAAAGTTTCAATGGACCCTTGTTTTCTGTCTTATTTTCACACATTACATCATTACATTATAAATATATTATTATTATAAATATAATATATTCTTCTACAGGTTTCCGAGCCTCAGGGATGTTTCCTGTCTCAATGGAAGTCATTCCAACTGACCTTTTCTTGCCAAGCCTAACCACTGAGAGGGTGAATGGAGAAACATCAGAAACCATTCTGTTGTCAGAGGAGGACATTTCTTTTGGTTTGGGGGAAGTGGTGGTAACCAGCCAGCCTGATGATGAAGCTCATACCCCCACCCTCACAACTGGGCCAGCCCCCCATGCCTCCACCCTCACAACTAGGCCAGCCCCCCATGCCTCCACCCTCACAACTGGGCCACCCTCTCTACCCAGCACTTCAACAGCTAAGTGGGCTTCCATTGTAAGGTTCTCAGACCTTATTGATGTACCTACAAGAGAGAGGGGAAAGAAGAGGACGATGGCGAGGCCACCCAGCTACCACCTAACAAGCTAGGAACACTTCAACTTTGTCCAAGCCAAAGCAGACAAAAAGAAACCAAAAACAACCAAAGTGTGTAAGCCTGCTGGTGTCCGCCCCAAAAAAGCTGCCGTTCCTCCCCTGCAAACAGTTCAGGGAAGTGACCCCTGTACTGGTTGCAAGGGGGTCTATGGGGATGCAAGCGACCCAAAGGCCAATGAGGAATGGGTGGCTTGCTGCCACTGCCAACGGTGGTATCATGAGTCCTGCGGAGAGCTCAATGGACTTATGGATGACGACGACTTCATCTGTAGTGGATGTGTTATCTGAAGTTGTTATGTAGGCCTAATGATAGTTCCATTCATTGAATATAGAGTGCAGTTTACAATGTTACAATTTTTGCATTAGTTCCAGTTTTAAAAATAATCCTTCCTAGTATTAATTGATTGAACACTTTTCCTTAGGCTACTGTTTTTTATGCATTGTTGAATATTTTTAATTATATGACATCTGTTTGATTTACTGTACACATGAATTCATGAAGTCATTTATGTGTTGTATATGTTGGTGAAGGTAATATATTGTTAAAATGTTTTATAATATGTTGTTAAATGTTATTAAAAAGTATTTCTCATGTTCATTTTAACCGTAATATAGTGTCCCACTTTGCCTAACAAAGTGTCCCACTCAACCTGATTGCTTCCAGTTTGCTGAAGAGGGTGTCAGATGGTGTTTAAAGATGAACAGTTTGTTAATGAATACATAAATAGGCTAAATTTCACCATAGATGTCTTCACTACAACCTATTTAAACAAAACACATACAATTTTAATACATTCTAACTGATTTAGGTTGTTTAAAATGCAATTTACCAAAAAGTGTCCCACTTTACCTGACTTCACCTGACCCTGAAAGCTGCTGTCAGTTATCAAATTAATTAAAAATTAATAAAAAAAATTAAAACATTTCTATAAGAAAGTGGACATTATTCATTTGGTTTGAATGGTTTCAGAATGACCAAGTTTCCAGTTGTGACAGTGGAGAAAAGGTTATTTTTTTGTTTTGATTTCCCATGTCACCATTTTAATTGATTAGCATAATTGCATCATTGTTCATCTTTTTTGTTTTACGCTGCAACATGAATTATGGAACTGAGGGGTATACAATCTTATAAGACTAAATATGTGTCTCATATGCTCCTTATGTGCACAATAATTGTCTATCATAAAGTTAATTTCACAAAAAATTACAAATAAATCAAAAAGCAAATTTATAGCAAATTGGTAGTTTTCTATAAAAGTGAAAGGAGTACAGATGTTTTAGAGCTTTTAGTCTGGTTTCATAAGAAAACAGCAACACAATCTCATTTCAAAACAATAAATAGCTCGCAGCTGATTTATTAATATTGAAATGCAACAACACCTGCACCTCAGATGTGTGTAAGTAATATCACACATCAAGAAGATAGATGGCATAGAGAACAAAGCGTTTTCTCCTAATATGACTGCTACTGATGGAGAGAGAACAATACCTTGCCAATTACAGTAGGCTGCACACTTTTCCCAGGATACCAATGAACTAATTGCACACATAACACAACAGAGATCAATAGAGATACACACATTTCCGAGTTTCTATCTGAAATGATAATAAATAATAAATAAATTCAATTTTTTGTCATCATTAGCACCTCTAGGTCTGTAATTTACTTATCAGGTTTCTGTATATGCAGACCAAGACAACATCAAGCTGATGTGGCGGTGCACTTCTGTGGAGTAATGCGCCAATATTACCACTCCAGAGTCCAAGCCAGTGCTCAAATTAGATTGCAGAAATTGGGTTGAAAATGGCTATCCCTCCTCTAGTGATCCATGGAATGGGCTCTGGTCTGTTCCATCACATTTTACATTTAATTTCATGTGGTGAGATGAGAGATGCAAATATTTTTGTGGTTTCACGCATGAACCAAGATTTATGACTGCTGTCCATGGTCCTCATAGGTCTCTTAACACATCAGCTTCCATCCATCATGTGATAAATCCCTTGAATTAGCGCCTCCCTTTAAGTCACTCAGGAGCTATTAGGTGCATGAGAGGAGCCTGAGCATCATCTCCTGTAGCCTATATTGCATCACGCTTTTACACTTTCACACTCACTGCCACCTAAATCAGTTTACACATCAGACTGCCTTGCCCCATTTATCCCAAAGCAACCTGCTGAAGAATAGTTGTTCAGGCTACTGTGAATTCACTTTCAGTACTGTTAAGGTGACAATAAAAATATGTTTTTTTCATCACAGTGAAATGGCAAATTATGGCAAATTAAATTAGAATGGTTAAATTAGATCAATGCCACTGTCAATTTTGATGGAGGCATTTTAGATTTTATGAAATGTGTTTCATTGTGTTTTCTTTTGTCTTCTAACATCGTGGGACCATGTTGGAAATATGTCTTCACTTGAACATGTTATCCTTTGAATTTTTGTTGTTTCTTGTCCTGTGTCCGATAATCCACAAATAAAATCAATCAATCGATCAATCAATGTCTGTACATGAATAGGAATCAGCAGCCAGTTAGCTTAGCTTACTGGAAGCACATGGAAACAGCTAGCCAGGCTCTGTACAAAGGTAACAACGGTCCCTGCACCGCTAAAGCACACTAATTAACATTGTATTGTCTTGTTTCTTTAATACATACAAAAAACAAAGTAACCTAAGTGGCTAATCAGTGATCAAAGATTGAGTTCCATCGTCATGTTCATGTAAGAAAGATCAATACTGAATCAATAAATTAGGTCTCTACTGGATTACTGTGTTGAAAAATGGCTGCAATCAATGAAAAATGTCTAATTTATAAAAAAGTATAATTATGTGACATTTTATAATTTACACCTACCCTACTGGGAATGTGTAACTATTTAGTTGTTACTTAGAGTTATGTTGTAAGTTATCTACGTGGTGCACCGCTTTTGTAAAAACAGTATAAATAAACAGTAAGAGTAGGACAATAATAAAAACACTATGTACAAGAGAAAAAAAGAGTAAGAATCCACAACAACAGATAACACCAATAACACAAAGATAGTAGCAGCAGCAGTTGCACAGGGGTAGTAGATTGCACAGTAATCTTCCCTCTTCACTAACTTTTTATTTTTACAACATTGGTTAACAAAATGTTAACAACACTAAAAAGAAAAAAGAGAAGACCGTGAGATTTGTGCTTACCTAACCGCCTAGCATTTTAGCAGTTAGCTGGCCAGCTGCAGCAGTTCAGTCCTCCAAGGAAACACAATGCTACCAAGCTCCTGGCAAATGAGCAAAGTTTAGAAACACACAGGTATTAAAAACAATTACCTAAAAGTTTTATTGTAATTTTGTAAGACGAACATCAGTGTACTGTGTATAGCATAGCCTGTACACACATACCAATATTGATTTATTGAGTCTGGTTCCAGCCCTGCACTGTATTGAACAGTCTTGTACAAATGTCACATAAGCTAATTATGAGCTGTACTCATATGTGAAACTCTAAAGTAACAAAACAAATATTCCTAGTCACATCCAGCCTCCCATACAGCTCCAGCTCAGCCACCTACACAGATCTAAATTGGGTCCCGGCTTCATGTTGGGCTAAGGGGTTGTAACATTATAATGCTGTTGTTGCTGGAGGAAATATTGCCTTCCACTGATCAGGTAGTAAATGGATGCAAGGTATGTTGGATTGAGTGTCAGTTACCTAAGCTGCTATCTTACATCCAATACAGCTTCATGTGAAAGAACTGGAGGTAGATGGTGATATATACAAAAGGCAAACAGCAGCAGCAGTGGTCATAATTTCTAATCATATCGCAAACAACAATATCCAAACACACAAGTGGACTCTTTGTCATAAACAGAGTGAATAACCGAGGGGCAATATGAAAGTCACAGCAAAGCAAAATTCAGATGCTATAACATTATTAATGACTTTCTATTTCAGTGGCAAGCCATTAGATCAAAGCCCACATTGATGCAAGCCTACAGGAACAATCCTGGCTGAGTGTCACATTAATGAATGGGTGTATCTGGCTCATCAGCTATTGGGATTTTTGCGTTGAAGCAAATAGCATATGTCAATATACCATACTAATTTTTCAAGCAGCTGTACAAATTGATAACATTGTTATACATGTTTGTCACTGTCATAGCGAAATTCCTAGTGAAAATCACAGATTTCCCAGTGATTACCCTGATGTATGTTACTGATGTGGCAGCACATTTTATGATGCATAAGAAATAGACTGGCAGGGAAAATAATCACTGAATTTGATTGGAAGAATGAATTCTTACCATTACTGTTATTGTTGTTATTATTGCTTCATTTTGTTTGTTAACTTTCTAGGCATGTTGTGTTGCCAAGCAACCAGCCCTCCTCTCAGTATGAAAACAAAAGACTATAGGTCTTTTATATTACCGGCAGGATTAGACAATAGCATGCACAGGGACAGACTGTACACTGAAGTAGGCTACAACTGTTTAATCATACCGCATGCAATTAGCTGCATATTGACATTCACTGTCAGTCATTATTTAGTCTTAGATACCTGCTATTATTATATGCTCTGTGGTGGAGAATATGAAGATGGGTCTTGAGCGATACATTTAAAGAGATACATTATAAAAACGCATATAAAAGTGTGTGTGTATAGGTGTATTGAGGAGGATACAGGCATTTATATATATATATATATATATATATATATATATATATATATATATATATATATTTATATTGTGAGTGCTGAGATTAACAAGATTATGAAAACATTCTGGGATTTAGTTTTGCCTCCCTGTGGTGTGACCTATGCTCAGTGTCTAAACATACACATTGAAAGCAATGGTCTCTACCAGTGGCAAGAATCCTTTGTCTTTTTCCTTGAAGCAACATTTTAAGCATGTATGTGTGTGAAACAAAAGCCATTTTGTCTTCCTCTTCCAGGTATGTTTCCTGAGTTTATTCATGGCTGCTGCTAGCCCTATATTCCTGTCCCCTGTTCCACATTTTCTTATAAAAATGGAACCTTTCCTCAGCTCTTTCATGATTAACAGGCTGCATGAAAGACACAATTACACACTTGGTGAATTTAGTCTCTTTCGCCTCTAATATCACAGTTTCCCTTCCACTGGTGATTAAAGAGCTTTAAAATAAACAGTGACCATTAGCATAATAAATTGCTGTAAAACCAGCTGATGCTGCTGTTTACCTATAAAAGGTTGGCTGTGTTTTTATTTTGACACATAGGGGCTATTAAATTGGAGACATCAGCTAGATGCTGGACATGCCTCAGATCAGCAGGTGGCACTCTTGTGTCAGTAAAATAGGCATGGCCTTGTACATTTTCACAGGATAGGAGATGAAATTAGGTGGAGAAAGGGTGCTATACTGACGAAGCTGATGTGTTTGCCTTTTAGTTTATCTTAAGCCTTTCCGTGAGGACAACTTCAGTCATCTGGATTATAACAACTGGGTTTCAAAGATAAGCCACAGAGGGATTTTAAAAAGGGAAAAAAAATAATTTTATGGATAAAATTGTCAGATACTCAAGTGCTTTGTTTAAGAGTTGGTGCATGTAAATGCTATATCCTACTTTTAATGGCTTGGATAAGCTCCCAGGCCTAACAGTGTGAAATCACTTCAACATGACTGATGCATACAGCAGCAGGAGCTGAGATATTGATGCACTGTACAATAAGCACAGTTTCCTTTTATCTTTTCCTTTCTTCCAGCTTGCCCAAGATTTATAAATAAAAACAACACTTAAACGAGGCAGTCTGATGTCTAATGGATGTCACAGGGATCAAAATATTCCCTTTTCACAATATAATGTGATATATGAGGGGGATGTTTATACTGGTGAGACACGTGTCATATAAGAATGACATATATTACAGGACCAGTGTGTAGGATTTAGTACCATCTAGCGGTGCAGTTACAGATATAGTTACAGCAACATGGCGATATAAACAGCTCCTTCTAAAGTAACGAAAACTCAATTCTCTTTTCAGGTGATTAAACACTAATGAAACATAAATATTATATTGCATTTCTGCCAATAGATCCCAAATCTTATCTCTTATGTTCAGTTTTTATGACAAAGTTAAACATTTCATTCAAATCAAATAATGGAGTCACTGCATATTCGGGTTTAAGAGACTGCCTTATAATTAACTTGATATTTATTACAACATTAAAGCTGCAATCTTGACAGTTACTTTTCTCTGTGTTTCCATGAATATTTAGACAGAATCAATTTCAGCACACCTGCATGCATCACAGAATCACAGCCAGCTCACATCAGAATGACAATTACAAAATCTATTTCACAAATTGGTCATCTCTCTGTATAGCACAGGTGAAGTAGGGAAGCTGTTGCAGCTTATCACCAGCATTTGTATCTATCAGGGATTATTGACCTGTCAGAGTTTGCAGTTTACAGTGAAAATAAAAGTATGCTACAATTCCCAAAACACAGCTGTCTGCTGGCAAGAAACTGAGATCAGCAAGAATAATTGCCTCCAACTCAAACCCTTGATGAATTAAAGCCAATAAAGTCCCAGAGAGGCAGAGGTCATGCACTGGGTGAAATTAACTGAGCATTTCCAATTTTACCATGGACTCTAAAATCCCTCTATTAAGAGTCAGGGTCATATATGCTCATGCCCCCTTTGCTGTTTCCTCTTGGTTGAATGCTCAAGAGGCTTGTGGAGCAATTTCCTTCATATTAAATCAAACGTGAGTGAGGTGTTAACAGTGTATCAGAAAGAGAAAACACACTCTGTCTTGCCCAGACACCTCTCCAGATTAATAAAGTCTGTGAACACGTACTTCTTTTATGAAGAAAATGCACTTCTTAAAATGCGGTCAAACGCTGTCAACATTGCATGCTATCAGTATAACAAAGTGCAAAAACACGTTTAGAAATAAACACTTTCTAAAGTCATTCAAATGTAATACTATGCAGCACAGAGAGATGCACATTTTTAAGGCAGCGTAGTGAAATCCTGTCTCCTTTAATTTACAAAGTGTAAGATTCACTGCGCACACACACATTTCTTACTGCCTACCCATTTCTGGTGAGGTGAGATGGGGCTACGATGCAGAAGAGAGGAAGCAGGGATGCTAATAGCCTTATCTAAGAGACTGACTTTGAACTGCATCTCCTGTGAAAAGGCATCTTAACACTCACATAGTGTGATGTTTTTCTGGATTCCAATCAGCTTATTTAGTTTTTATTTCTTAAATGAAGTTGTCAGAGAGGAAATGACACTCACACATTTATAAATGAAATTTGAGATTTATGGATGGCCACGTGGGATAATTATTCATTTGGCTGATGTGCAGCTTGTGGTAATTAGCTGATTAGTGTGTATTTAGACTGCCTGTAGAGCAGCTTAAATACCGCAGGTCTAAACTGCACAAGGAAACAATTTTTAATCCCATGGTAATGTGTGAGCAGAACTTCCATCTTAATGTCCTTAAATATCAGTGCGTAACTTAAATTACATTTTGATTCGTATAGGTCTTCACAGCATGATTGCTCATTTTAATAAGGCAGGTAAATCTTGTGATGCACCACTCACTATGTTTGAACCACATTTGACATTTGCATTTCAACCTCTATCTACCTTTGGTATGAGGGAGGGTGACAAAAAAATGGTCTCTGCTTCTGGTTTAATTGAATTTGGTATTCTGAAACCCTGCTGTGAACCTACCGGGAGATGTGGATTAATGGTGTAATCATTACATTCATGCTCCATGTGAATATAGAGAACAAAATGGCAACCTGGTAGCATTTACATTTTTTTTAAGCTTCTTTGACATGCATGCACACCTGCAATACAGTTTACTGTTATGTCTCTCTCCTTCCTCAGAGTCCAAAAAGCTAAATAAAACCTGAGCTTTCAGTCACAGGAACAAAGAGCAGCTACTGACGAAGCAAATGGCACCGTATTTTAAGGGATTATAATTTAATAATCAAAATTATTACCAAGTAGAAATGTAACAATACATCGTGCGACACTTAAATTGCGATATAAAGATTCAAATAGCTGAGGTAAAAAAATTAATCTTGATACCCTTTTTTAAACAACAGAGGGTGCTCTCACCTTTTTGACTTGGCTTGTTTGGCGTCTTACGTCACTCCTGTTATTACCTGTATCAAGGTGCAAAGAAATGTCGCCCATAGGTGAAGACTTTGAAACTGAAGATGCACTATCCTCTTTAAAATCAGTAGTGTGGCAGCTTTTTGGCTTCCCTAAGTCAGAAATTGAAAAAGGTAAGAAGATAACAGACAAAACATGGCAAAAGATATAAGGCTGGTTTACAAAGTTGACAGGATTATATCTTCAGTTTCACTTGCAAAGAAAAGAGAAATAGAGTTTTGTCTGAGAAATAAAGGAATCTAGTTTAGTAATAATTTGTTTTCAATCTCATTGTGTATAATGCGAATTGTATCAAAACGTGAGTTCTGTGTATCTTTACATCAGTATATTAAGATAAGATAAGATAAGATAAGATATTCCTTTATTTATTAGGAGAAATTCAGGCTGACACAGCAGCAATAGGGCAAAGTAGTGCAAAAACTAAGAATATCACAATAAAAATATTACTAATATTATTAATATTAGAAGATATACAACTATAAATGAAAGTATATACACTATGCATTGTTCAAGTAGGCAAAAAATACGTGCAAAATGCAAAATTTGTGCAAAATACGAGTATGAATGCAAATATATTAACACACACACACACACACACACACACACACACACACACACACACATCAGACTCCAAACTACTGATGTGACACTCCATTTAAGACAACCTCCTGTTACTCTAATGAAAGTGTCACTCTTGCTGTTAATAGAGCTTGGTGCCGGTAAACACATAGCCTCCATCACTCCTGTCAGTGCTTCAGTCTTCTTTTAGACTTCTTTTTCCAGTTGATACAATTCAGTTAAATCTGGATTAATCTTAACCATTAGTGTTGTCACATCATTTACTTTTTAACAGTTTTGGAGGCCTGAAATGATGTCATGCCGATACAGGCGTCATATCAAAAAAAGCTTCTCTGTGTTATGTGTTTACTTTATATTGATATGTTGAAATTCTTAACTCAAGAGAAATACAATGCTTGGAATGCTTTAGAGATTATACCATAATTATAAATGCCTCACAACAGCCAACAATAAAACTGTCACAGAGATTAGAGAAGAATTGAAGTCACCCTCGACTTGAATAAATTATTCATGTGTTTTAGCTTTTCTCATATCTCTCATTAGTTCCTCATCCAATCCAAATTCAGTTATGTTCCCAGAGAGAGGAGATACATGGGGATAAAATCAGCGGCTGGGTATATAAGGAAACAAGATTTAGCCATAATCACACAGAGAGAATCCTTGTAGATATGCCCGACACAGCACCAATACTTTATCTTGGTTATATCTGACAGCACTATCATGTAGGCAAATTCCACAAACAGAGATAGGCCATCATAAATCAAATGAAGGGGAATAAGCTGGTTGATCCCCATGTAATGAGTCCTATCCAACTCAGGAGCCAGACTCTGAGGAATTTATAGTACTTCTTTTACACTCAGAAAAATAAGACTAGCTCTGCATTAGTTATAGCTTCCCATACATCCACTTTATATTTATTTCACTATGTTGACAATTGTGTTATATATTTGTGATATTAATGGACAGGATCCCAAGTCTAGGGTGAGAAGAGTGTGTGGTTTGGGAATCTCAGAATTGCATTTCCGCTTTTTGCAGATGATGACTGTGAACTTCAGCACGCAGTGTGGAGGTTTGCAGCCGAATGTGAAGTAGCTAGGATGAGAGTCAGCACCTCTAAGTCTGAGGCCATTGATCTCTGGAAATAGTAGATTGATCCCACTGAGTTGGGAGTGAGTTTCTGCCCTGAGCAAAGGAGTTTAAGTATCTCGGAATCTTGTTCACGAGTAATGGTAAAATGGAGCATGAGATGGACAGGTGGATTGATTCGGCGTCTGCAGTGATGTGTGCATTGTACCAGACTGTTGTGGTAAAGCTGGAGCTGCACCAGAAAGCAATACTTTCAGTTTACCAGTCGATCTACATACCAACTCTAGTAGTGACTGAAAGAATAAAAACACAGATACAAGCGACTGAAATTATTTTCCTCCGTAGGGTGACTGGACTCAATTTAGGGCTGCTCGATTATGGAAAAAATCATAATCACGATTAAATTGAAATCACGATTATTCAAACGATTATTTTTATTAAACTACAGAAACATGCTGCATTAACATCAGAAACATTACTGCGCTGTAATCCTCTTTCTGTCATGTTCCATTCAGACAAGTGTAGCTGGCCGCGTTACCTGTTCCAACAATCTTATTAGGATCCCTCCTGGGTGCCTTCCTCATAATTCGCTTGAGGGATTATATATCTCATCTGCCCTGGGAACGCCTCAGGATCCCCCCATAAGGAGCTGGGAGGCCTTGCTGGGGAGAGGGACGTTTAGAGGGCCCTGCTTGACCTGCTGCCACCGTGACCTGACCCCGGATAAGTGGATGATAACAGATGGATGGATTATATTAGATCATACATTCTATAAATGTGCATGGAAATTTCAATAACTTTTTACAGCACAATGACAATTTCAACCACCAACACAATTACAGAAGAAGCAGAAGTGGTGTTGTTGTTGTTGTTGTTGTTGTTTGCGTGTGCTCCAAGGGACTTTGCAGTAGGAGGACTGTCTGTTTCCCGCCGCCAGAGAAGAGGTCACAGGTAAGTTAACAAGCAGAATTAAGTTTATTCACTATGTTTGAAATGTTTCTTGTCTTAATGTATGTATATTATGGATGGCATGCTGGAGTTGAAACAGACATGGTAAAGTTTGCTAAGTTAATTTAGGCTGTTAACCTAGCAGTATGAAAGTCGCAAGCTATAAACAGTTTCACTGTGTCAGTGTCATCTAAAAGAGCGTTGTAGAAGGCCATTAAAAGTAAAGTCAACTTTCAGTGCTGATTTAGCTTAATGGTGGTGGTCTGTCTGTGTCATATGTGGTGTGAGCTTTATCACCAATTAAAAAGACACCACCTTCTGCACTGCCACACTGTTTCAGATCTTTTTTTAAATCAGTTTAGGAATACATTAAAAAACTTATATGGATCTTCATGATGTAATTCTACATGGCAATCACTGCCTGTTTAAGTAAATGAGTGAGTGACTAAGAAACACTACTAGATCCACAGTGACTTGCAACATAGGAAAAAAAAAGATGATATCAGTTTCTGTGCTATCCCTGTGTGAGCTGTGGTCTCAGTCTGGCCACCCCTCTGAAAATTGTCTGGCTCCGCCACTGCTTGCAAGGCATTAAGTGTTCAGGAATCTTCACTTTCAATAACTAATAAATGGCTTAAAAAATAAAAATAAAGCTTCCATTAGAAAACTAGTCACGTTAGCCAACTGTGAAGTCAAATGTTTACTTTGGTTAACTTAACTAATGGCTAATAATGTTATACACAAGTGGGCTAACATATCTCAAAGGTTATGACACCAACATTGTTCTATATTCTGTTTTCTTTGTGCAGCAGAACCTTCTGATGTTAGCATTGATCCACTTTCATTTATTTTGGATGCTAGTTCGCCTTCACTTAATAAGATAAGATATATATATATATATATATATATATATATATATATATATATATATATATATTTATAAAAAGATTTCCAGCCTTATCCACAAGGCTGGAAATCTTATCAGGAGACTAAAATCAACAATCTCTTAATAGTTTTCATCAGCGTACTAACACACATTTAGTACTCCACCAGGTGTGGATCACTCATGTGTTGTAAAAAATATTTGGAAAACAATGGAGCTCTATGGCACAGATGATTAATATATAAAACTTTGGACACAGAAAATGCTTGTTATGTAGTGGGATGAATTCATTCCCCATGTCTACAGATGTAGCATATATTTCAGGGTACGATTAATGTTCAAACTGGCTGTTTGGTTAGAAAAACTAAAAACTTTCTGGCTGTTGCCTTATTGTTGGCTGCCTGGCTGTCATATGGTGCACTGTGTTAAGACAGAAGCCAAGGCATCTAATTGTTTGCTCACTTACAACTAGAGATATGATACTGGCAATTTACTAGTAGCCATCAGAAAGATTTGTGGCCTCACTAGAAAGCATTAAATCTCAGGTAAGAAAGTCTTAGATATTGTACATACAGTTAGTTGTAATTATTATTGATATAGACTGTCAGATTTTACCAACTTTTGCTTAACTTAAACTTAACCAAGAGATCATCAAATCACCACACTGTCAAAGAACAATGTTGTTGTACTGCAGAGTGTCTAATATGATTATTATAATCAGCACAATGAGAGAGGTCTATTTTGAGCCGTGATGTTCAAATAATATTCCTGGCTGCAGGTTCAGTATCAGTAAGGAGCACAGTAACACGAGGAAGACTGACAAGCCATATATTGATGCTTGCCATTCTTTGCTTTTGCCTCCCACTGATCAAATAACATTTTTGTGCACAGAATCAAATAAAAGGCCAAGGGCGAATAAAAGGTCAAGGTTTATTACACTGACCCAATACTGACAACACTGACTTTGTTTTTAATCACAGGTAAAAATAAAAGTTAGGAACATTAATTTGTGATTTGTAAGAGTCATTCTTATTCGGAATCCTTAAGGCAGGTGCATAGTACATGTGTCATATAGTGCAACATATTGCTGAGTGTTACTGTTCAGAAAATACCATTATTTGAGTAACTGCCATTAGTGGAGCCCACTCAAGCTCATGCTATCAGTAGCTGATAAGCAGATTAGCAGAGGGGGGGGGACGTTGAAAGTGGGTACTTGCTTAGATAATATGCCAGCATCTCTTAGCAGCGTGAACCAGCAAGACTGATAATGAAAAGAAGCTACTAACCAAAAGCTTCCAAATCAATTTACAGATTTGGGCACATTTAGAAAAAGTCAAATGGGATAATTACTGTGGCTGCTGAGCAGATGAGAATGGGAGGTGAGTAGGTTCCAACAGACATTACTGACATATACCAGACGTTCAGGAAAAAGACAATTCTTCACTTAGCTGGATTTTTAAACAGAAACATTTTCTTATTAGCATGTTCTAAAACTGGCAGTATACTCAGTGTGTTCTCACAGGAAAAAGGTCTCACAGGTTTTATCTAAAAACAGCCAAACATTATTTGGCTTTGATTGTTCAAAATACAATAACATCTCAGTACTCAAATCATCACACAAATGTTGCTGAGTTGCACTAAGTATGCACAGATCTTCCTGTAGCACTCCATTCAACAAATGAATCTGACTTGATCAGCCTAATTTCTGAGATTCATGCAAACAACACGATAACCAGACACATACATACACTACCTAGAGTAAAATAATGGGAACAATACAAGTCCATTATAAGCCTTTGTTTTCTAGATTGTTCATGTCTATGAATAGAAGCTACATGCAGCCATGGCAGTGCTGAGCATATAGCAGCGAAGCAGAACTCCAGGCTGTGAGTGAAAGAAAAATGCTACCCCATTTTGGATTTAACTCAAGTTTTGAGTTTGATGGTATTGAGTTTGATTGACTTAACCAGCTAGTGAAGCCGTTGAAGTTTTTGTTATGTTACATGCGTTGTTGACGAGAAATCTTGTGAATGGAGCGATTCGCTTGGATGGTCACCATGTACCACAGTAATTCTAGACTCTGTGTTTGCCTCCTTAATATTTGCTGATCACGCACAGCAAGCTGTCAGTTAAACAGACAGTAAATTGAAAAGCACAGTCAATCAAACCACCCCTGTTTCCTCCAATTATTATCTGTTCATAACCTTACACACGTGCCTTGCGTCATTTAAAGTATTTATTTTAACCCCAATCATGATTTTTCCTAAACTTAAAGTAATTTTGTTGCCCAAACCTAACCAAACAGTGATCGTTTCATGAACCAAACATGAACCACTGTGTTAAAAAATGCATCTCATACAGACCCTAAAGGGTTGCTGACATCTGTGGCATCTTTATCTGACTGCCTGGGATGAGAACCTTTTGATAAAACACCCCTTAAAAATGCATGTTATTTATATTATTATATTATTTATATTTATCTTATATAATAAATATCTATCAAACAAATAATTATGTTTACATGAAAATCAGAAACACTGAATTTATGGATTTTATTTAAATTTATAGTTTTTACAGTAATGTTTCAATAATTTACAATAGTCTAATGAATCAGATGTAATTTTGACTGTCATCACCAATGATGTGCAATTGTTACAAATAATTAGACAGTGGAAATAAAGAACTCATGGTCCAATTTGCACACATCAAAATAGAAATTATAAAATAAATGGAAACACAATATGTCTTCTATATGACATAAAGATTTGCTTTTCGTGAATGTAATAATTTGATTAAGTTGATTTCCCTCACAGATCTCTAATTTCTTGGAACCAAATAGAAATGAAACTATAATTCTCTCTCTTCATTTTATGGTTTCCCTTTAAATGTATTTAGATTTGGTGAAAAGCAGTGGTTTTCACAAAATCTACAAAGTCAGATGTTTATATGTTATGACACATGAATAAGAAGTACGATAAGTCTGACAGGGAGAAATCGTCTGGGTGCATTTGCATCTCCCACTCTGCCATCTAAATCTCTAAGAAAAGCCTTTTCTCCAAGAGCTTAAAACAACATCACAGACAGGCTGGTGTCGGGAGAGATTTTTTTTTCTGAGCCACAGTTTGTCTTTAGCTTTGTGAACACCCAGATTTCAGACGAAGATGAAAAACAAGCATTCTTGCACTCTAAGATGGATGGCTCTGAAGTCTCTAAATGTCAGTCCTGCATCAGCAAAAGTTGGGGATATTGATCCTTCATAAAAAGAATTTGTTCAAAATAACGTAGTGGCTCATTCTATCACTTTGG
This sequence comes from Dicentrarchus labrax, assembly GCF_905237075.1. NCBI lineage: Eukaryota > Metazoa > Chordata > Actinopteri > Moronidae > Dicentrarchus > Dicentrarchus labrax. The sequence continues at coordinate 12,088,966 of NW_026136704.1, forward strand.
TTGGCCAAATATAGTCAATAACCTAGTGTCATTTATGTATGTGTGTGTAATATACTATAATCATTGAGAGCTGGCCCTTATTTACAATAATTTTGAGTAAGATCTGACAAGAAATAAGATATTAAATTAATCAAAAAATTATAAGCAAGCATTTAATTTATTAAAACTCTGATAAAACATAAAAGATAAAATAAAACAAATAATGTAAGCTCTGCACCATGCTGCCACTCACTGGCATAGTTTGCACAATCTAGTACTGCAACAGAAATCCCCTTATCTGCATATGTGCAGGTCTCTGTTTTATTGTTTGTATCAATGGGCTCCTGCATGCAGAGCATGACCAGGCAAAGGGTCATCTGGAGCACTTTGTTTAGCATCTTATCTGCCCAGCTCATGTTGTTCAGCAGCAAACATGAGCCTTGACAGTGACCTTTTTTAAATTTCACCAGCCTATACGTGTATCATTTCTCGTGCAGCCTATGGTGGAAACATAAATTTGTCTCTCAATAGTCCCTGCTATTGTTTACCATATGATATTTTTCTATCACAAATTAAACCCATCTCCCAGTTAAGCTTTAAACTAATAGCCAATGATGACACACTTAAGTTTTCCTTAATCTTTCCCAGCCAGTCACATTTAGTAAATTTCCTCAGAAAGTTATATTTGACATTTTGACGTATGTGGCTGTCTACAGTGTTGAAGATTTAAATTACAACATGCAGAGGGAAGTGTGTATGGCTCACTTAATCACTTTGAAAATAAAAGTCAGAAAAATGATTTGCTTGTCCATCGGGTGAAATGTGGCAAAAATGCTTTTCCTGCTCTAAGCATGTTTTGAATGGAAATGAATCACTGTGGATTTCAGAGAACCAGGCCTCCAGGAGAAATATCTGCTGTTGTTAACACAACGTGATAAATGATCGTGGCGGTAACTTTGAGCACATTTTAATCATTTACCCATAATGACAAATTTCTGGAAGCTGGAGAGCCTTATTGAGACATCAGTTTTGTTGATGGGTGGGACCTCTTTTATGGTCATTAATGAATCAAAGCAGTTCGTATTGTTGTGTTGTTAAACCTTGGCGGTGCAAGCAAATTCATGTGCAACTGGCAAGGGATCTTCTTTCAGAACTGTGCCAAACATAATAAAACTTGTGTTTGTTTTAAAAGGATTGCAGTGCCCCACGAGTGTGTGCTTTTTTTGTTAGGGAACAAAAATATTAAAATATAGAAATATAGAAATTCACATGGATAAATAATAATCCTAAAAGTGCACCTGTGGTATCTGTGGTTCACAGTTGATAAGACACTACATGAATGTCTCGACGCTCTAACACTGAGATTTATTTGACTCATATTTTCAGAATATTACATTCACCCTGAGAAAAATGATGAATGTCACATAAATAAAGCCAAAGTTTTTTATTCTTCAATGAAACACAGAATTGAAATCTTTTGCTGTGAAGCCACAGGCTTCAGACCACTGAGGCTTCAGCCAGAGCCTGTTGAAGCCTTTTGCTGTAATAACCAGCTGTTGTTGATTGAACCACAGTGCCTGAGGAGTGCGCAGGCAGATGCTCTGGTGACACAGAGAAAGACGAACACCGTATGCCAGCATCAGTATCGCTGCGAATGTATGCGCTGACACATCGCTTCACGCACACACACACACACACACACACGCACACACACACACACACACACACACACACACACACACACACAGCTCTCAGCTGGGACATTAATTGTCCACAAGATCAAATGAATGGGGACAATTACAGAGGCTCATCAAGAGCACCTCTAGTCTTCCACAGTGAAGTACAAGGACCGGGTTGTTGTGCACCACTGAATGACAGTAATGAGTGAATGATCTGGAGAGGTTTGCTTGATTTTGATTGTAAGCTGCTTAATGGGATTGAGTGGAACATATGCAGTGTCTAAATGTTTTTAAACCTGACTGTAAAACCAAACTTAAAATTATCTGAGTAACAATGCTGAATCCTGTATCATCCCAAAATCTCATATTCTCCACAGCTTAAATACAGATATGCTATTCTGATAAAGACAAACTGAGGACAAACACTCACTGTGACACAAGTTGCAGTATACAAGGGTCCCTATGCATACACGAGTCCCTTGAATTAACTTTCATGGTAGTGACACAGCCCAAATGAAGGTTAACTCTTACCATGCTTTGATCATAAGTGAATCACACAGGTCAGACCACGATCAGATGAAACCTGAAGCCTCACAGTGGGGTTCTCAGCTGGGCTGCGTGGCACATATAAACCGTGTTTTGAACAAGAACACCAGTTGCTAGGTTAGAATTTGGGATTGCTAGCTGAGGACACAAATTACTCTCTAAAAAGTCTCTTTGATATTGTGGTAATCCTTTTGGACTGTAAGATCAAAGATCAGTATACAGAGACAGCATCGTAATTGCTGCCACAGACTTAAATTAAACCAACGGGTTACTTCAACGTTGGAAAAATTAGAGCGTCATGCAACAATGATGTAACAGTGTTACTTTTTAGAGCATTTTGTTTCCATGATGTCATAGCTATTCACTGCCGTATTGTGTACTTAAAGCCATGGAGAAAGACAAAAATCAAAGCAATGAGCTATGACAAAAATATCAGGTTATCAGCTTATATTTAAATTAATAGGTTTTATATCCAGACTATAACTCCTTTATAAAGTCATAATGTTAAACCTCCACATGGCACCTTTAAATGATAAGTGGTTTCATGCTGAGCAGGTAGGGTACTATGTGGAATTTAATAAGGTCAACCATTGCTTTGCTGGCAATAGGTATAAAGAATGAGCTGATGAGCTGGGTGTTGATTCTCAGGTGGATCGGCTTCACACTTTCACATAAAAGGGTAAGAGTTGTTGTATTTAATGTTAACATCAAAAGTATAACTTAATGCAGCTTTTAGAGATGTTTTGTTGTAATTGACTTGGACATGGTAGACAGAAATAGAACAGAAATGATGGTTGATTGAGTGACAGCTTACATTGAAATGTCGGATAACTGTTAAGCAACATATTTGTGTCATCTACTGAGGCATAGCCAGCTGTTGAACAACTTTTTCAAAATTCTAAAAACTATAATATATATTTAAGGTATATATTATAGTTATAGCAACACGGTATTTCAAGTAAAGTTCCCTGGATTCATGTGATATTTTACAGTGCAACGGATAAAGACACAGCAATATCATCAGCCTACAAATAACAAATCTTATAAAAAAATGAAACTGAGAGTCAATACCACTTTTAACTTCAATAAACCACAGATCCACGTCCCGACTGATAGGCTGGTTTGGAATCTTGATTATTAGAGTTATTATTATTATTATTATAATATTAAATAATAATATTATTATTATATTATAATAACATTATATAATATAAAAGATTACGGCCAAATGTTTAAAAAAGACAGAAAGAAAAACGTATCTTTTTACTCTCCTCTCCAAAACTTTCTTCTTCTTCTTCTTCTTCTTCTTCTTCTTCTTCCTTCTTCTTCTTCTTCTATTTCTTCTTCTTCTTCTTCATCATCATGTCTTTCGGGTCTGGTCCCACAGGACTGGTCCATCCTTCAGGTCGGATCCCCCTAGTGGCCCTGGCGCACTTCCGTTTTGTTGCAGCATTTTTCTGTTGCTGCGTTTTTTCTGTTGCATTTGTTTTTATTTGTTTGTGTGTTTTTGGTTTTGCATCATTCCCGTGTTTGCAGCGTTTTGCTGTTTGCGGTGCGTTTGCCCGTTTGAGGAGTGTTTGCCCTTGTCGGCCACCGTACAAAACAACAGGCACGCCGCACACACTTGTTTAAGAGTAGTAGACGTTACGTTTTGAGTGGATGGCGAGCGCGAGACGCCGAAATGGATAATATTTCCATTCAGAATAATATTCTGAATAGAAATTTTACTTTTGAAAAGTTGCCAAATGGTTCCATTGACAAGACCAAAGTGATCTGTGTGTTTTGTCGTTTTGAACTGAGCTATCATCGCAGCACGTCCAGTCTGAAATACCACTGGATGGCCGAACACACAGCTGATGCAAATTCTCTGCCCCCTCGACAAAGCCAGGTGACAATGGATGATTTTTCAATAAAAACAACATTTGCACAAAGCAAGCCGATCCACTTTTCCATGTTGATAAGAGCATTAAAATGAGAAAAAATAATGGGACAAAAAGAAATCAAGGGACATATAGAATAGATAAAAATGTGCGATTAATTGCGATTAATTGCGAGTTAACTATGACATTAATCACGATTAATCGCAATTAAATATTTTAATCATTTGACAGCACTAAGTGGAACATAATAAAATACCATATATTTTGTAATCATAACTGCTGTAACAACGGATCATTGCCAATTCATTAGTAAAAAACTAAGTGTAATCAACCTAAAAAATATTGTCTTTGCTAATGACTTGTACATCATTACCTAATCATTACTAAGTAATTGTTACAGAATTATTCATGAATGTTAAATTGTTGCACTGGACTGCACTCTAGCTTTACTAATGTATGATACATTATTTGTTTGTACATTTTCTAAACATCTGTCGTAAAGACTTTTGCACATTTTACACAATACTGAAACTCTACCTTGTTTAATTATCATGCCCTTTTTAGCTTTTGTAATATTGAACTCTGTATTTGATGGATGAATTCTTGGTGTATTCGTAGTTTCAGTCATTGTTTAAATATTTTGCATTTCATTACCCAACATTTCAATGAAGTTTTATTAGTGTAAAATAGGTCACTGGGTTGTCAATAGATGTATCTTTAATATATGTTTTTCTAAGTCAGACATATTACATGGTCTTATGTCTCCTGTGGTCCTGGTTGTGATCTAGATGGTCCACTGAAGGCTGAACCTGCCTTTGCATCCTTGGTTTAAACCCATTATCCTTTAATTCTGGCAGGTTCAGAGTATCACATGCTGCCATTTAAGGCCTGCCAGGAAACATCCCAAAATTAAATTTACCATTTTATTTATCTATTCACTCACAGTAAGCATTCTGGCAGTATTTTGACACTGACTGGATGAGTATTTTAAAGAGAGTTTGAGGCCTTTTTCTCTCACTTCTGTATTTTATCGTATTCAAAAAAAAATATATATAAATGTTTCAATGGTTAATAATGTGCCACAATGATGTAATGTTTTGGGTTCAGATATCTTCATTTAGGGACAAGCAAATATTGGTACATGTGATTGTTTGCAATTAAACTAGCACATTTCTGCCACCCCTGGAAGTCTCCTTGTCACCCCATGAAGCCGCCCCTGGCTATGTACATTACAGAAACCCATAGAGCTGGCAGGAGTCTTATCACATCCCATATCTAGGGAAGTGTATATCATATCTCACAAGGCTCTGATGAAGGTGGAGGAAATTAAGATCATTATCAGATCCAATATCAGAGACAGGGCACATGTTAACACCGTCTGTTCCAAAGCAGAGGTGTAATTGCTTTACCTTGAGCATACCATAGATAGATAGATAGATAGATAGATAGATAGATAGATAGATAGATAGATAGATAGATAGATAGATAGATAGATAGATAGATAGATAGATAGATAGATAGATAGATTGATTGATTGATTGATTGATTGATTGATAGATGGACATAGTCTAGCCCCTCTGGAAAATCCAGGACAGTTTCACCTAGACTGGCAGTCACAGCAGTATGTTATGCCATAGGTACTTTACCAGGAGTACTGGGAATATGATGCAGCAGATTCTATTTTCAGCCTCGGCACATGAGCTCTGATTGCTGGGAGGGGTGAGGAAACACAAAGCTGGCTGAATGTAGAACAGCTTGGTTACACACTTGGCCAGTATCCATCGACTCAGTTTAACTAATCAGTGTGCCGTTTAATGAGGACTGATGACACTGCAGTCCCTTAACACAACATTACCATTCAAATCCTTTTACCTGACTGTAATGGAAATAACTATGAGACAGCTATGAGAGGTTGTGTCAGCAAACTGAGAAAGTGAATAACTGCAGGAGCAGGAGAGATCTGGAAAGAGGAGAGGAGTGGTCAAGGGATGACAGAGCAGTCTAAGAATAGGAGACGACAGGACAAGGTGATAAAGGACAGGACGGTGGAAGGAGAGGCAGATGAGGAGGGGAGGAGAAGAGAGGGCATGAGAGCAGAGGACTGAGACAGGATTGGACAGGACGGGGTGGTAGAGAACAGCACTGACTCACCATTATGGTAATAGAGCACGGTAGTGAGCACAGAGCAGCCGAACAGCGCTGACTCACTCAAATGCACTTTCAGTGAAACATGGAATGTCATAGCGTACCCCAGGGAGAGCATTATCAGTCCAAGGTTACAAAATACACATAGCACTTCATTTGTCTGTGGTTCAGCTTCAGGCCGACCCCCTTGTCAGACTCCAGAAGGAGATCCTGTCTAATGGCAGATTTACCACTCCAAATTCATATTAATTCTTAAAACAATTGTTTGTTTTATTAGCTAGAGAACTGAGCTAATGTAAGCTCCTTGGGTTTGTTAAAAATGCTGTCCAGATGACTCGTCTTAAAAGGAGAACAACACAGAGACGGCTCAGAAAGGAGACAGCGCACTATAACTACTCATTTCCTGTGTCTGTGTCACGTGGGTTTCACCACTGCCCGACTACCTTTAGGAGACTAATGGCAGGTCCTCAGGGTGCTGCAGGAATGAGTCCCAAACCCTGGAATTTTTATATTTTATTGCATTTCCGGTTCCCTTGCGTCAACTCAGTGGGTTTTTGGCTGTGGTTAAGAGATTTTCATGTTTTGCTCTACAACATAAAATACGTCAGTAAATATTCAACCTGTGAATTTTGAAGCTTTTACATGTCTTAAAAAAGGCCGTTGCTAACAAGTGGCTAAATACGACTAGGTTATCAGTGACATCAGCCTGCTGTGCCTATAGTTGCCTTAGCAAAGTGTAAACTCAATGCTGTTCACTTCAGAAACCAAAACATTTGGACCATAAGTGATGTCAGGTTGTTATTTGAGACATAAAACAAGTTTTACAATTCAAGACAATTTGATGCCTCTTAAGAACATTCATGGCCATTTATTAAAACTGATTTAGTTGCACAGCACCAAATTTTCTAGCCTGGTCATTGTCTGATAGAAAGTACAATACAGTAAAATGGATTGATAAAATATGGCAAATCTTACTTGATAAGAGCAAATGATACAAAAGCTGGGTAAAAAGCAGTCACATTGGAGAGTGATTTTAAAGCCTTGACTCAGATGCAACATCTCAATGCAATAAATACAAAAGTATATTTTCATAATATTTCTGCAAGCTCAGTTGAACCATCACCACTCTCCTAATGAGCTGCTAATGAGTGTGAAATGACTGTTGAGTGCCAGATGCGCTGCCCTTTTAACCTAATAACTCATAATTGTGGGGAATACTGTAAATTACTGCATCACATAAACGGTTGATAAGTATCAATAACATGCCTTGAGGACTTTTCTACCACACTTTGTCAATTAGCATACCAGATGTCCCAGCTGAATTCTCTTTGAAGTAATCAATTTGGTATCTGTTTTCTAGGGAATGACACCTGAGCCTATATTTATGACATTTATTTCTTAATTTATTTTACATGTTATTCCCTTTTGGTGTGTTCAACTAATATGTCTTATTCTAACCTGTTTAAATTTAGTTCAGATCTTCTTGTCCCCATCAGGATGAAGTGTAATGACATGGTGATTCATTAACCTTTCAACCAGAGCAACCATCAGATCAAAATTTTCAATTTGTTCAATACCTCAATTACAGCCAATTCCTGCAAAACTAATAACATTCCTATCATCAGCCATAATTTTTTATTAGTGGTTATCAGAAAATGTTAGCATGCTAACATGCTAAACTAAGAATGAGCATGGTAAAAATTGACAATAGTGTTGTCATTGAGAGTTTAAATAATATATGTGCCCAAAAAGTGAGACCATTTGAAAGTCTACCCACTCAAAGAGCAACTTAACAAAATCTTGTTTTTGTTGATCACTAATAGTTAAACGTCAGCGCTGCTGTGATGTAGAAGTGTACAACTGGGTGTGTCAGTTCACTGTGACATCACATGTTGATGCACGTTTCTTCCTCATGTTTGAATGCCACCCATTTGTTCCCTCTTCTACAGCAGGATAAAACCAACACAAGGGATTACTTGCAGGTCCAATGTGACCAAGGTCTTGTTGACGGTCATTACAGCTGTCGGGTCTGGTGGCTGTCGACCTTTTCAGATATAACTTCTATTAAACCCATCTGTGTGAGTCATTCCAGGACATTTAGAAGGATTTAACTCTGCTGGTGCTGTCATTTGCAAACTGAGCCTTCGTTTGTGAGAGTGTTAAGCTGCTGCGAGAGGAGCATCTGCACAAACAGAGGCAAGTGGGAATGGGGGCTGCTTACACGTATGTGTTGCAAGAATTTAATGGGGGTCATGTCCTCACCTTATTGTTTTGGACCTGGGGGCTTATCTAGAATCTGCGGTGATGCAGGGTCACCATGGTGATGTCATCTTGATGCTAACACAAGTGGGAAAACTGCCTCTTTAGGTTTAATTCAGCTGGTTTTGCCTTTACAGCAGTAAAGAGCACATTTGTCTTTAGATCTTCCTCCTATTACTGTGGGAGAAAGGAGGGTACTCGGTTAGCCATTTAAGCAGATGCTGTTAATGCCACAAAAAACATTTTCATCTGTTTGGTACCGGCTCTGGCCAAGCAACTGCAAACCTCTGATAAACCCATAATGGCCTTTTTTGTTAGTGTGTCTGCACTCGCTGGGGAGCACCTACACATGCACCCGCATTAAGGAGCATTTTATGAGTGTTTACGATGGCTGATAACCTTCATGCTGTCTGGGTTGTTGATGCCTTTCAGACATTCTAAAAAACCTGTCTTGCTGCTGTTCTCTCTCTTATTTTTCTTCTGATTATGATTAACACTTCAAGGCTATTAACGACACAACATAATAACGGGGGAGGAGATTGAGATTCAAGGTCAGGACACAAATAAGGATGCAAACAAGGACAACAGGCACAACAGACCACATTTGACATTGCCATGCAACACCACCATCTGTTCAATAATATAGGGGAGGAATGATGCTACAGTATTACACATTCAATAAAAAGAATGGATATGATTGACAGTATTTATGGTTTAGTATACACTGTATTTTATAAAAATCTTACCAGTACTTACCTGTCATTCTGAATTTGTCTGACAGATGGTGATTCTATCACTGACATGAGCAGCCTTTCCTCTAGCATTTCCAGTCTGACACATTTTTTATTTCTCTCGGTTTTACAGTTGCACAGCCAGTCAAAAAACTTGTCTAAAATGATTTAATATTAGCTGTATCAAACTTTCTTTGCCACAAGTTTGATGCAGGCATGTTTTCTAATCAGGGGATTTCTTGGATTGTCAAGTTTTCTCTTGTTGTTACATTTTATGGCATTGTTATCTTTAGATAGTAAGAGCATTTTGATCATTAGACACTTATTAAAGCACTCAACCTAATATGCCATTTGCACTATATTTACTTCCCTCCTGAAATTATTTGTATTTTGTCAGTGGGAGCTAAGACAGGGAAAAATATATTTTCTCATGGGAAGGACAAACACTCAGGTAATGATGTACATCCGACGCATCAGTTTTCCCATTCTTTCCATGAAATCCAAAAATCAGAATTTTAGGCCTTAAATATAATTTGAGGTCTTAAAAATGTATTGGATTAATAAAGTTAATGTTACTTATATAAAGCAGCATTTTTCAGTCTAATTTTTAAATGTGTTTGAGGAAATGGTTATATTGATCATGCTGTAACAACTACAAAACAAAATGGATCCAATACCAATTTACCTTCCTATCAACATACAATATTTTTTGTCAGTATGGATGTCAAATAGGTCTTAAATTGCATTCATTACGGTCTTAAAAGGGTCTCAAAAGTCTTAATATAACCTGTTCAAACCTGCAGAACCCCTGCTCACTAGATGTGCTTTTTCCCCTGTTCTTCAAAATATGTTTAGTTCATAGAAATGACACAGACTGTAATTCAATGTGTCATAGCATAATCATAGAATAATCTTTATAGCAGTGTCAATGCATTTAGCAAGTGTGTAATGGTTATTTCATGGATTACAACTTAACAGTTCTCTATCATATACCACTTTATGGTGGTGCATACCAATCAGCTATACAATCAACGCTTTTACATGCACTTACTGGGTCACAGTTAGCTGAAGAAACCTGATTTCGCAGCTAGATCTCTTCAGCGGGAAGCCAGTTCTTTTAGCCATGTATCACCAGAATCAGTGCATGGCAAAGACTTCAAGGGAATTATAACTGTAGCCAGACAGCAGTGTAAAAGGAGAGATTACAACACGTAGCGATATGTTGTATTTAACATTTTTACACCAGACATATAACATATTCATATATAACATATAGTAGCCTCTAGAAATAGTCAGTTTCAACACACACGCACACACAAATGCCAGGAAACATCTTCATCATTATAGAGTTAAGATAAGTAAGAAATGCTTCCCCAATATAAATCGGGGGTAATAGGAAAAATCTGATTAGTGACCTGCTGCAAGTATACATGGATTTACAGTAACCAGGTTACTAAATGTAAACACGTTCTCTGATTACCTGCATAACCTGCTTTCTCTGAGTAACCTGGATCCCTCAGTGCATGTAAACATCCAACTTGATCGATTTATGATTGATAGAAATATTTTTAGTGAATCGTAAGTCTGGGTTTAGAAACATTTATTGGATCTTGAAGTATTTATTGGATCTTGATTATACACAACATACGTACAAACTCAAATTAGTGAACCACCTCCAAACATAAGAGCGCAACTTTGTCAACTCTTATGCCCTCAAAGTACAAAAAGAAAGCAAACCCCAGTCAGCATGAAAGAAAAGAGAAAGTGCCCATCACCTACAAGAAAGGCAGGCGTGACAAGAGGTGATCAATACAAGACAAACAGCGTTGGGGCAGGACCCTGCGATCACGCTCTTTTTGACAAATGAGCCCGGCTTTGTGAAACAGACAGTGAAAACAAATACTCTACCTTCTGCCTCGGGCTCCGCAATTTTGTAGGTAAGTGACATTCTTTGGAATGAGTGGAGACAAAAGAACAAAAGATAAATGTGTTACTGCATGGAAGAAAGAGCATGGCATGCTTGCAGCTAAATGTAGCTCCAGACAGGAGGTGTTAATGTAGAAGAGGAGTGTGTTATTTTTTAAAGCAGTATCTAAAGTCTAAAATTAGTCCACACAAGGCAGGAACAACAAAAAAAAACAATCCTCTCCTGGGTCATCAGTGTTTGCTTTTTGATTTTCCTTCGGACATCTTAAAGACAAAGTAAAGTGTAACATGCTTCTTAATTAGTGCTTCAGCCGAATAGATCAGTGGGGCATTCTCCAGGATGTTGGGCACTGTCCTTTCTGCCTCCTTCTCGAAAAGATAATGATGAAAATTACACCAAAACAACTTGTCAGTGGAAAGGCATTATGATAAGTGTCCTAATTTCTTTCCTCCAATCTCTTTGGGTATTTTGCACCAATTCCTGGACAATCCCTCACATGGGGAGCAATATAATATGCGCTGTCAGTAAGGCAGTGTGTGTGTGTGTGGGGGGGGGGCACAGTCAGCTGATTGACTGAGAGCAAACTGCATTACTTGGGAACTAAACAGAGTGTTGACAAACAGTGCGTGCTTCCAGGTGGTGGGGATACAGACATAAAGCTAATCTCATCATCAACTAGTCCCTTGGCTTGTCCATGATAAAATTAGTACAGGGACATTGAATGTAATGTGTTGATAGGCTTATTTGTCACTGTAATGTTGTCGGATGCAGGAATTTGTGAACAGCTTTTGTTGCCCTCAAGCTCTGTTGTTGACACTTGTGTCCTTTCTTTTTCTCTTGTGTCCTTTTGCAGATTTAAAAGGCGTACGCGGGTGCCAGGTGGTGTTGTTTAAGACAATATCTACTTTAAAAGTAGTTAAGATCAGGGATTGAGTCACGCTAGTGGTCAACATATCGCCTTCATTGGATCCTGAGCGGCAGATTGGCTACTTAATAAATTAATAAATCCCTTACTAATTTGATTTATAACGGATAAAAGCTATTTAACATGTTAAAGTCGTTTAATTGTCTGCCTCTTAAGCATCTGTGACTGATACCCAGAGGGCCAGCAAACACCTCCTATCTTCCAACAACACCCTTTCATAATGGACTTTTAATGGTAGTATAATAGGTTTTATGGAGTAATGAATTTACTGTAATTGTTGCCTTGGGTGGCAAGAAAACAGCAGCACAGTACAGGAAACCATTTCAGCTGGTCCCTGATCGCAGTCACATTCATATTCTGAGTTTTGCAAAAGACATTCAGCAGTCTGTACAGAAAACATTCTGCCTGGATACTGCGTGTACTGCTCAACAGTGACCGCCCACCTTTTGAACAGCTCCAGTTCCCAAAGTGAATGTCCCATTTATTCACTTTACTGATGTTTCAGAAAATCCTTATATGACGAGTTTTAAGCCTGGAACCAAGCTAACCAACTGCAAGATGAAATGACCGTAAACCATTTAATTTGGAGCAAAAAAAAGGCATGGAAAACAGAAAAAAGGACTTACTGAAATACTTTAAGAGTGAAGGAACTACTCATCCCATAAACCACTGTAAACTAACTTTCCAACAATTTCCAGCCCAATGATAGTACCACACATTTTCTTGAATGTAACCTTTGTCATTATTATAGTGTTTATTTTGTAAATAAAAGTGTTGTAATGTGTAGCATCCCCGGCTGAATGATGGTCTACTCTTCAACCGATGTTTCCCTTAACCCTTGAATACATCTGGAACACACCGTAAGAGCTACAGATAGAAAGAAAAGTGAAATATTACTCTGCCTTTATATTCTGAAGACAAACAATACTTACTTATGAACTTAATTAAATAACTAATTGTAAATCATGTCCCTTTAACCTCTGATAGAAAATCAATCACAATATTTAAATCATGAAATATCACCTTTTAACACCATTTTAAACTTAGTGACAATCTCTGCTAGAGTGCTAATAAATACATTAAATACATTTAACATAAAGTACGTTTTTGAACTAACTTACTAGCAAGCAAACTCCATGGTGATAACGGCTCCCTAAGACCGACAGAGTTGCCTCAAATGAGCTTATATAGCGTATAACGTATTGGCTAAAAACTCTCCAAAGGTACACAATAACGCCAAAATATGACTTAACATTAAACACTTTATATAACAAAGTCGTAACAAACCTTGTGCCCTTATCAGCTGGGTGCTAGGTAAACAAAAATTGATGATTTCGACATTAGGCTAGCGAGCTTCGTCATGCTGCTACACTTCACGAGCGACCGTACACGTTTTTCCTTTCAAAATAAAAGCTCCAACCTCAATATCAAAATAATAGGATGGATAATAGCTTAACCTAACAATAACTCTTAAAGGATTAATACAAATAGCAACTTCTTGAAATATGCTGGGCCGTATTAAAGGTCATTTACATAATGCATTGTAGTTTTTGTTGTGTGTGTACATATATAGTTCTTAATGCAGTTTCATGTAGACTTATGTTAGATAATTTTAAGGAAAAGTGTAGGATGTAGTAAGTAATAATTGGCCTTTTGCCAATATTATCCATGATCAATATCAGACACTTAAACGGTGAAATGGTGCTGTGGGTACACAAGCAAGTCTAAAAATAAAATTAAGTAAATTTTCTCCTTTAATGACACAGTAATGGCCCCCACTGAGTTATATAGCGGTAAATGATTTGTTGATCTTTTTAATTTTCTGTAAATTATAAATGAGTTTACAATTTTGCTCATCATTTTAATCAGGCACACTCAAGATGCTCTTATGAAACTAAGTTTTAATTTGTTTAAACGGTACACACACACACACACACACACACACACACACATGCACACACACACACACACTTGCAAAGCAATAAGCAGCGGATCAAGCTGTGAAGCTGTGAGCATTTTTTGAATTGTGTTTTGGTTCCAAGAGCTACTGCAGTTCACAATCCGAGCTGTTAATCAGGCTAATTGTCGCTTGGCACCATTAGTTTGTTCTAATATGTTAAATGTAATGTAACTTATGTTACTGTATTGTCAGCTAAATTGGAGAATTTCGCTCAAGCTGATATATCAGTCTCTTTGCAGTATTTGTAGAGCAACATGGTGCTACATGTATGAGTGTCTCCTACCAGGTTGACTGGTCCTGATTAGACTGCTGCTGGTTTCTGCACTGACTCTGTTAATCCATGTGGTGAGACAGATGCTGTGAGAGCTGATTATGTATCCCTAGTGGCAACGTAATACAGTCAGTGGAGCCTAAAGGGGTTGATGTGGTCACCTGCTTTGGCTTCAGTAGCAGGATTTGGCCACGGATAATTTCAACAGAGATTAAACCCATTTTTGGATTAGCCCACTATAATGTACAAACTGATATTTTCCTGCTGATGTATTTTAGTTGGTGCATTGCATCACTTGAAATGAGAGAGCAATGCTAAAGAGAAGTTGGAAGTTTTTCTTCAGTAATTTGCAAATAAAGCACAGAAACATTTACGCAACTAAATGTTAAAAAATATCCTAATATCCTATCTGATATTTTACTGCACACATACATGACCACTCAAAACTTGCTGCTGAGGGTATAAAGTTTGGGGCTTTCTAAAACAATCCTGTAATGTAATTGTTTCCTTCACTGAGAACATATTGCAGTGATCAGAACATAATGCAGCGTATAGTGAACAAGAGAGTAACTCCACTGGGAGAATTATAAGTATACTGCGTGACGAAGCTTCGCTGCAGTTTTATAAAATTAATAAAGAATAGACTTCCAGCGTCGGTAAGGAGACTGGAGTGGGTGTGCTCTGAAACACAATTGAAAATTTAGAGTTTAATTCAGAGATCCAACGACCGGCTGTGCACCCATCTGGTTAATAGGGAAAAGGATTTTTATTTTCTAGCTGACTGCCTCGTTTTCACAAAACATATAAATGGAAGTGGGAAACCTTATCGGTGTGAAGTATTCTGTTGCATGGGGAGTACACGCCACTTGAGTCCATACTGCATGTATGCATACCAGGGTTACAATACAGTACAGTATGTTAGCGTTAGCAGCAACACCAGCTGGAACTGACCTTTGGTATCCACCAGTCATTGATAAACATACATATATACATTTTCATTGAAGACACATCCAACAGATGAGCTACTGTAGAACAGCTGAAAAGGTTAATGCTGGTTCTGATAGGAAGGTGTCAGAACACACCGTGCATCACAGTTTCTTGTGTATGCGGCTGCATAACATTATGACCACCAGGGTGCCCAGTGGTCATACTGGCTGATTGGTGTATATATTTTTGTATAAATGTTAGAAAATTGGTCTAAAACAATTGTGCAAAGTAAGAAATAATGTCATACAGTAAGTCTGTAGCAAACGGCAAGAGAAACATTTGCCATAATATTAATTCATATTATTCAATAATCTAATCAATAAACGACCAACAGACTAAATGAGCGAGGTAAATTAATTTTACAATTGTGATCTTGAGAACTCATCTTTGAACTAAAATAATTATAAATCAGAAAGTAGTTTACATTTACAAATATATTAATTATATTAGTTACAGTTTCTAGTCAGACAGATATAGCTGTAGCCCAACAATGCGCCTCATGGTTTGTTACAGAACCATCTGGGAGGTTGTTGTTTAAAACTGTTAAAAGGGCAGTGTATTTCAATCAACCAGATCAACAAACCAAATAGTCAAACTCTTACCAAAGTCAACGTGGAGAAGAGTTAAAACATCTTTTTCATTGAGAAAAAAACCTTCAGTGCTGTTCTTTGCTCTTCTTTCAGTGAAGAAACACTCTCCACTTCTGATATAACTGATGCTAGCAGCATCTCAGCTAACCTCTATGCGCCCACCCCCATAGCTGCCAGTACTTCCTCAAAGGATGCTGATTGCTCTGGTACCTCGTAGTTTGGCCACAAATGCAAAGACTAAAGCCTGGCAAGATGGATTCTTATGATTTCATGATCTTACAAGTCCAGCTGCCTTGTAAGGTATATTTTTATTCATTTATAACTATATATAGATATATTTGGATTTGAGTTATCATAAAGCACAGAATGAAACCTTATTTAATATTTTATGTTCATTTTGCATCACCCTGATACCTCAGCAGGGTCCAAAAAGCTCATTATTTTATTGACATTTTTCGTTTGCAGTTAGAGATTGAAACAGATTGTCTGTAATTAATTTCATGTCAGCATCAAAACTAAACCTCAAGAATTTCTCAAGGTGAAGTATGTATTCTATATTAAATATATACTATTAAGAGCATGTCAGGACCATAAATGATTTTGTTTGTTAAATTACTTATTTTTTTTACAATGAGTGTTGACTCCTGATTTCTTGTAATATTTGAGTTATGTGGTATTTTGGAAAATAGAGTCACAGACGTACGTCAGACTCTGTGAAGGCCACAGAATTATTGTATCATTTCACAAAGATCAGACATAAGGCCAAATAATTTTATGTGTGACTATTATTCTTTTACAAATAGAAAAATAATATGTGACAGTGAACCTTCTCTGGAAGAGAGTAACAAAACTGACAAAACATCCATAAAAAATATTTATAAATTTATTTTGTGCTGCCTACAATGACTCAGTAATCCAAATATTAACTCTCTGGGAGAGCATTAGCAGTCAAATGTTTTGTATCAGAATAAATTTGAGATGTATCAACTCGTTTTCAAGGGGTCCCATTAGATGTTGCCTAATATATGTTCATATACAAATAAATATAAACTAACTTGGCACTAATCAATAATCACACCAGCCAGCCAAGATGTTGACGTTCTGACCCATGAGTATTGCCATCACTACAGGATGGACCACTGCCTTTGAACATTATAACATGATGACACACATACACAGACTAACAAGATAAAAACGATAGCAGCCACGCTGTCACGGCTGCTGATAATGGTCAGTTAAACTTATAGAAAGAGGTCTTTAAATGTCATGTGACCAGTATACACGTATGTCTGAGTACATTTGCAAATGTACGTGTACACGCACAACATACTATATGCCCACACATAACCATGTGTTCTCCCAATGGAAAGCGTTGGAAGCTCAAGTGGGTGGAACATCTGCCTTTTATCACACAACTGTACCCTGTGGTGTTACAGCACTGCATGAGGTTTAGCACTCACATCAGCTTGCTTAGTTAGAGTCTAAATGTTGTTAGCCCACCTGAGCATCACCTGATCTTACATTATACAAACTAACAGAAATGTCAGGTGTTCATTAGGAATTTCTCTTGTGTGTCACACAAATGTTTAATTACTGTACGTCTGATATGCTGAGTCAGTTCATTATTCTAATAGTAGAAGTAATGGCATTTACCATATAAATTCTTAGTAATTTTTGATTTCAGCAGGAAAAAAAACATCTCATTTATACCAGGCAACCTTTGATTTTGTCAGCTGAACTGACAACTGTTGCAGAACTGCAAAAAATGTACATTAGAGGATATTTGACTTCTGCACTTGAATTACCAACACTGAACCAACAATGGAATAAACAATTAATTAAATTCATGTTTGAGTGTAATCAATTAATTAGAGCAACTGGGTTTTCTATCTGAACCGACTTTTATTTCACTTACACAACTGCGGAGAGAGAAAACTATAAGCAGAACACTCACATAACAAAGTCACAGCATGACAACAGCCTCTAATTTAAAACTCATTTCACTGACTTCACTGAAGCATTGTTTGTGTGTCAACAGAAAGCGAGCAGAGCATATTTTTAGGACTGGAGCTTTTCTTCCTGAACCAACATCTTTGGTGGATTCCTCCTCTAATATTATTGATAAAGATTGGCACAACCAGCCAGCAGCTTTTTAAGAAATTGCAGCTGTGTAGCAGGGCTAGTTGATATTGATTGAATTGGATATTGACTGGCTCACCAATTTCCTGTGGTCCTTCATATAAAAAGCTTAATTACTACACAGGCAATCATCATCTGGTCTGATTGGATTGGCTCCTTCCACCCACCCTGTCTCTCTCTCTGTCCCTTCTCTCTGTTCTCTATCAAGCCAATTGATTTCTTTGTCTCCACATCCTCTGGACCCTTATGTGTGCCTCGGACCAGAAAGCAATGTATTAAGTGCTTGTTTGGATCAATCTAATGTGCAGTGATAGCACATTCACAAACTGCTGACTGGCCGGCAAAATCTCATTAAGTTACCATACACTGTTTTCCAAACATCCCGGTGCTTCATTATGTACATGTAACATCCACAAACTGGACACCTGCAAAGCCTACAGATGCAGATTTCAGTGCTGGGAGAAAATATTAATGTAGAGAGGGTAATTAAGTGATTAGAATAGAACTTCCATTTCCCAACCAGGCGTGGAAAGGTATCTTCTGAGTCACCTTAGACACAGCAAGTAAACATCACCCTATATGCATAAAAATAGAATCTAGAACAATTCAGTGCTCACATATAATCTGGAAAATACGCCCATTTTATGCATTAAAGTGTTCGGAGGTGTGAAAGTATGGTAAAGCAAGGTTTGAACTTCGCTTTCCAGCTATCTTTTTGCATTTTCCACACAACGCACATGCAGAAGAAGTCATTCTCAGAGAAAATTAGAAAGCAGAGTCGAGTTCGGACATTCAAAATCAGTATTAACATCTTTTGGATTTAGATGTGTTTGGACTACATACCATATGACCTAGTTTGTTTCAAGAATACCAGAATGTGCAAAGTTCATTCGACCATCCAATTTCCACCATCCACTGTGCAAATTGCTATAGTGCGGTGACAAGGACAATAAGCGCTCCTTGTTTCCAGCCTGTTAATTGAGTTTATTGGAATACACAACCAAGCAGGAGGTATCGGCTACTGGGATTCAGTATTGAATTGACACCTGTGTGCAGGGGTGGGACCAGTGTTGCAATTACACCGCAGCTTTCAGGGGAGCCTTATTCTTCGCTACTGGTCACATACACACACATACATACATATAGCTATTTATCAATACACTTATCTATGTGCAAAATTATAATATCAATACATTTTAATTCATACAGACAATATTTATCCCAGGACAACAAAGAAACTGAAAAAGGATTTACTGTGTGATTCAATGTTTTTTTTAATTCGTTCTCAATCAAATCATCATAATAATAATAATAATCAGCAATATTGTTTATAAACAAAGTACAGAAACGAAAGCTTACAATTATATGTTTCTTCAATTAGAAAGCTCATTCTGGGCTTCTACCATTGGCCCATGTCTCATGTGCTAACAAGACATGACTTAAGTCGTGTTCTGTGTTATGACTTAGTTATTACTGTATATTCTGTTTATCCTCCATGTGTGGTCATGGTCTAAAGTTGCAAATAAATTAAACGAGAAAAGTTTTGGTGTTTTCATTTGTTTTTTCAAGATGAAACTCGTGGAGCGTTTCTGGATTGGCCCCAGCTGATGTCTGTCCATATGATAACTTGGACCTGCTGATCTGGTTGTGAAAAAAATCTTATGGGAGCGATGCAGGTTATTGATCAGTTGATGCCTTTTGGGAATTACGACAATTGGACTAAAAGGGTCGTTGCCCAGTTGGTTTAATTGCTCTGCTCTTGCTCTAATGGAACGATGCATTATCACTCCCTCCTAAGGAACGACATGGGTAGCTACGTACTACTGAATTGTTCTTTAAAGAATTAAGTATTACATTTAAAACGTCTTCTTGTAAACAGCTGTAAGCATGAATCAAAAACTTGGTATTCTTTAAAAATATTCACTTTCAGTGTTTCTTTTTGTCCAAAAACACAAACATTTGCCAGATAACGCTTAAGGCAATGGTTCAGTTTTTTTTCCTGGTGTGCCCCCTTCAGAAGAACAATGATAGGGGAAGTAGCTAATAAAAACTTCAGTGGCTCTATGCCCCACCAGTGGGGTCCAACCCACAGTTAGAGGACTGCTGGCTTAAAGTAACCACAAAACAGACAACAGCTCTGTTACGGACGGCTTCAGGGTGCTACAACATAATTCATTCCAGGCTGAGCTTTAGAGTTGCTGGCAGCTGTGCAAGCTTCTGCCATAATTTGACTTGATATATAAAAATATCACAGGTGTTGTGAGAAAACTTTCTATTTCAAAATTCCAATGACTTTTAACCAGGACCACGATGCACATCCTTAAAGATTTCAGTTCTGAAAAATATTTTTTAAAATGCTTTTTAACTTTTTTATTTGTTATCAAAACCTCTTTGAAGTCTGCATGTGAAGATATAACTATGTATGATGTGCTGTGGCAGCAGTGACCTATGTGCTCTTCTATCAGCAGCATGTTGTCCTATTATACTATATATACAAACTAAAATACACACAGACCTTTTGAGGCTAAGCTTTGTGATTGATAAAGGCTTTCTGTGACCCAGTATTGCTTTCAAATATTCAATTAAATACTTTAGTGAAACATACAAGGAAATTATTCATTTTCTTTACCATGGCAACCGAAGCAACACATGCAGTATTACCCAAGAGACCTTCCATTAATAGTTGACCCTGGATAGATTAATATCAGCATGTGAAAAAAGCATTTTATATACACACACAATTATCATTTTTTCTGTTTATCATCTCTCCTCTGTCTTACCTCCCGACTTTGTTGAAGTCCTAAAGATTGGTGCAGCGGTCCCTGGTGTTGTTATCCAGCCCTAAATCCTTCCCTTGGTCTCTGCCATGCATTTTAACCATAACAAAGGCACTCTGTATTAAATCCACAGTTTCTGATTGCATAAAAATGGGTGCACAATTTTATTTGTCACGGTGGCTTTTATGTCCTTGAGCCAGTTTTAATGCTGGTCCTCAGTAATGTTTGTATGAAAGGCAAATGCAGATGACATGTCTAGACAGAGAGAAAAAACACAAATCGGGACTCTGAGTATCATATAGAAATATCCTTTAACAGATGGAACGAACAGGGAGAGGTCAAACAGTAATTATGAATCACTTGGTGGTTTATTCTAGTCTTCTCTCAGTGGGTGGAAACAGCAACTTCTGTACAGTCTAATCAAATGCAATGCGATAGTCTTACAGTAAGTAAAGTTTGCAATGTTCAGTAGAGATTTAGATTTTGATTCAAATGTGTTGCAATGTCTAAGGCATTGGTGGTATTGTTATTGTACTGGATGGAATCAAGTTCTCATAGTGACTATATGAAGTCTCCAGATGTGTTTCAACTAACTCATCTGATGCTGCAGACAGCATAGGATTTCAGCTCAGTCCAACTGAACCTATGGCTTTTAGTGGCTATAAAAGACAGGACATGATTGACCGAGGAGATACGATGTGTCACATCCTCATGTGCAGAGAGACTCATGCCCATCATTACAACAGCACGTGTGATTTCCAGCCAGTCACATCTTGTCCAAACATGAAATGACTTTCAGAGGTCACTGAAGTAATCTGGCTAATTATATTCATGCTGATACAGACTGACCATCACTCCCCAACGAGGGGAAAACAGTCTGCACCCTCCGCCTTTTCTGACTGGTGCCAATCAAAAGAAATTACAGGCGAGGGAAGCCTGCAAGAGTTGAAATTGAATAGAAGTGTGTTTTGATTGAATATGCCCATCCCAATTACGTTGTACCTCTCAGGCATCTGAGTTCTCATTATTTCACCTTCCCATCAGAGTGTGTTTCTTCATCAAGGGAAGCAAGCGCAGTGTCGCAGTGAACCCTTGAATTTCATTAGAAGGCTTATTTATTTATTTTGCTCATCCAATCTTCAAGCCTGTTGTGTAGTTTCCAAAATGGAAATGTAATAGTCAGGTAGAAGGAGGTTTAGCTTACCAGGCTTATTGATCCTTTTTAGTTTGTTCCAAGCTGTGAATCCAGTTATGCAAAATCTAGCTTGTTGCTAGTGTTCCTATAGAGGGAATTATTGAACAGCGAATTCTGAGGGGCTGAATGGACACTGACATTTTTAAAGTCCATGTACTCCTTTTGTCTTTCAAAATGTCCTAATGCAAAACCATCATTTTCAAACTTTTAATGTGTCTTACTAATTAGTTTTCATTCTAAAATAAATTGAATACCTTTTGCACACTGCCTGACGAAGACTGCCAGACGCACATTTGCCGAACCAACTAGTTAGTCCTTTTCCTTAAGGTCTTTTCTCTTGTAGAACTGTAACTATAAAAAGTACTATTCTTCTCAAAACTCCTTGAGGTTAGTCAGATAGTATGTAAGTCTTGTGTTTCCTCGTATTAAAGATGCTCCCAGGAACAGGATCTACCACGCTTGAGATGAATCCTACCAGCAAATAAGCAGAACAAAAGACATCATACAAACCTCTCTGCCCTCTATTCAGGACATTTTTCACAAATGCTGCATCTGAGAAGTTTCTTGCATTATCAAGGACCTCTCTCACTTTTCCAGCCGCCTCTTTCTTTCACAGCCATCTGGTCGGAGGATTTGCTGCCAGGATGAGCAACAGTTTCTTTTGCCAGGCTGTCAAAGTCCAAGAAGCCCAACAATCTCTGATCCCCCAAGTCCCCTATGAATATGTGTTATAGTGTTTTGAATTTCTTTTATCAATTGATTTTCTTTGGGTGTATTTGTGCCCCAACCTCATTCTTGTAATACTATATCTACTGACACGACCTGAACTTCATTTTCATCATTGAGTGTCAAACAAAAAGAAAATGTTCCATGTTTTCATCTGGAAATTTGATTATGTACTTGTGGTTCAACATAATCTACCTTTGTTCACAGTGGTTGTCTACTATACCAGATGCAATAGCCAGTGGTGTAGTGGTTCTTGGAGTTGATAAACAACTTAGTTACCTAATTTTTTCTAAAGCATCCATCCAA
This sequence comes from Dicentrarchus labrax, assembly GCF_905237075.1. Lineage (NCBI taxonomy): Eukaryota > Metazoa > Chordata > Actinopteri > Moronidae > Dicentrarchus > Dicentrarchus labrax. The sequence goes on from NW_026136704.1 coordinate 12,111,988, forward strand.
ACAAGGATAAACACCCTGTGTTATAAACAGTGACATGTAGGACTACTCAACTCAGTAGCATTTGCACACAGTGACTTAACTTCTCCCCCTTCAGGGAGTAAGGATAATGAAATTGCCATAACCAACAGGAGAAGTGCAAATTTTGCAATCAATAGTGGCTCACTTATAGGTGAGACAACTAATAATTATTAATTTTGAGGGAAGTATTCCTTATTCCTTACTCCATCCAGGAAAATTTCAGCTCGCAGAACACGACTGAATGATGCGTATCAGAGGGGATTTAGAAGTGGGTATATCCAATGCTGCCTGATAAATAAGTGGCTATACTCCGTATATACCCTGCACTGCACTGGCAATACAACTACATTATATTACACGGGGCGACTGTGGCTCAGGAGGTGGAGCGGATTGTCCATTAATCCCAGGGTTGACGGATTGATCCCCAGCTCCTCCTCCTGTGTCGAAGCGTTCTTGAGCAATACACTGAACCCTGATTCACTCCAGATGGGCAGGCCACTGCCTTGCATGGCAGCTCCACCACCATCAGTGGGTGAATGTAAGTGTGAATGGGTGAAGGACAGGCAACACTGTGAAGCACTTTGTCCATGAAGGTAAAAAAATGCTATATAAATACTGTCCATTTACAATTATGTTGTGCTTTCATCCAAAATGACATACAATAAGTGCAAGTTCAACCATGTGGATACAACTCAAACATTGCAAGAATCAAGTACATCAAACTTCCTCAAATGCTACGTTTATGAGAAAAACAGAATAAGAGATATGTATTTATTTTATTTATGGCCAAATAAACTACTACAAGGACGTTGATGACTCATTTCACTTTGATGACCCCCAACCAATTGGAAAAGGATACACAAAGAATGAATGTAGCAGAAAAGCAGCCTGCAGAGCAACTTGCAGACAATGTGCTTTCATTTAGCTTTCATTCCTGCAATAATGACAACAAAAAGAGCATGTGCCATCAAAGGGAACAACAGTCCATTCAGCAGAATGGAGAAGTAATACAGAATAGGAAGTTGGCCGCTGGTGAGTAACATGATATCATAACAGATAGGAAAGATGATTAAAACTATGAAATTATTATCTCATTTGGGTAAAAAAAAATCTTTAAATTATTATTTTTATGTTATTACAATTAAATTACTAAACAAATTGAATTACAAATTCAAATGCTGTTTTTGTTCCACTTTTCCTAATGGAATAGGCAATTGAAGAGCCAGCTGTCAAACTGGTTTCACGTGCAAAGCTGATGACAATGATTCTCTAATTATATTTCACATTAAAGTACAGAAATGCGTGAAATGACAACAATAGTGATGCAATTATACATAGTGAGTTGCGAGAAAGGGTTTTCCAGGGTGGCTGATAGAACTAATGGAATGGAGTGAGCAAATGGAGTACAGCTTCTACTTACTGGCCAAATTGGTTTCACATTTGTACGTGTTGTGCGATAGCTGACATGCTGTGTGGGGAGTGTATAAAAAAAACTCTAGCACACACACAAATTCACATGTACAGTTTTCAGAGCGTGAAGGGCATGGGCATAAAACTATCAGAAAGTCAGTGGAAACAAGCTGGCTTGTCCTCTCTATTTCAATGCCACATACTAATAGACTTGTCTTTTAAGATGCTTGTAACCTTGAAACATTGGCTTTGAATAATGCTATCCTGCTGATAAGGGACAGATCAGAAAACGTTTCTATGTGCTGTTGTATAGGGCATGGATAAACACGGTATTTTGTCGTTTAATTGAGAGGACTTCATCTGAGGGGGACCCAAGTTGCCTCTCTGGGTGGCACGTATCCCAACAGACAAAATAGGCTCAGGTGTGGAAATATATCCAGATGGAAATAACCAGAAGCACTTCCAATAAAAGGAACCTTCCTCTTAACCTTCCAGGCCAGTATCCCAAGGAATTACGTCAATAATGGACAATTCTACACATAACAATTCATGTCCAATTCCAGTATTCAGTGCAAATGTGACTCTTTGTGTAGTCAGGTGGAAAGTAAGAGTTCTGAGGTCAGGGTGGTTTATGGGTGTGTAGCACATCTTCTGATGCAGGAGACTGGAGTTTACCCCCGTCATATACCTGCAGTTTAAGTTCTCCTTGACCAACCATAACCACAATATTTCCTTAACCTTAAAGGACCAATGTGCAGGATTTAGTGGCATCAACTCCCTCGTTCCACCCTTCCCTTCCAAGCAGGAAAGAGAAAATTATTTTCAATTGATTATACACTAATAAAAACATAGTTTTGCATATCCCAAATGTTACACACTGCACCTTTAATCAGGCTGTAGTTGCCATGTGCAAATACAGTAGGAAGCAAAAATGTTGTCAGTGAAAGTAATTCACGGTTTTGCAAAATCAATGTTCTAGTCTGCCAATAGGGATAAACATCCATGAGCCTCTGAAAACACAACGATTTTTTAGTCATTATCACAAAGACCCAAAAATAAAACCAATATTACATATAATAAATTACTACCCACTGTTAGAAAAACCTGCAGACATTGCCACCTTATTAACAACCGAATATATCATATTAATGTTGTTTCACAAAGACAGGAGAAAAAATTTGTGTTCTTATTACTTTTATTGTTTTTGTTTATTGTTTATTGTAACATCCAGGGGCTAAATCAGCAACCCTTAGAGGCACCCCACTGATTTTCATTGTGTTCTAGTATGCTCTCAAACCGTTCATTTTTATTTAGACTGCTCGATCGAAGATAGAAGAAGACAAAATGCTATATTACTTGGATCTTTCCTATAAGCAATGCCTCTAGCGTGCTTCTAGCTTATTGACAGTGGACAGCAAATATCCATCCATTCTGCAATAGTAACACACGCAAATTCAATTACTATATGTTTGCAGATAGAAATGATGATGGCCAAAGGGGTAGATGACAGACAGATGGATGACCCTGACCCTGAGGGTGACAGGCAACTAGCGGTATTGTTCATTCATTTTATCCGTGCAGCCTGTGTTAATGTAGTATACATACATGGAGCGAAAGCCTGCGAGCTAGTTCAGGCAGGTCAACTCGAGCTGTGCTGATTACACAGATGACATGCCTTATTCCATAATCACTAACCAAGCACTCCCTTCCATTCTGGTGGTCTATTTAAACTGCACAATTTCCCAGCTCTCCCTCTGCTGTCAATGCCACTGTTGCCCTGCATCCGTATTGCTGCTGCTGCTCTGTAAGCTATTGCTGCCTGCTGCGCTGTAAGCCCCACCACCACCCCAGCATCCTCCTGTAGGCGCCGACTGGTGGTTAAGGTATTTGCGCATCACTCCCCAATATCTCTACGTAAACATATCTGCGGGGAGTGATGAGGTCGGAGCCTAGACGCCAAAATCTAAATATGCTATACTGCTTAATAAACATTCCAAACGTGAGTTGGCTGACTGAAATACATATATGTATAATTTATTTACACAAGGAATAATCTTAAGATATGTTCAATACAACATGTATTTAAGTAATTTTAAAATTGAATGTACAGGTATATTTCAGGTGAATATATATATTGGTTGATTTACATGATCAAATCTGTTGAAAAAAATAAATGTGTTGCCAATTTAAGTGAGCTATTCATATTTTAATGGTTCATTGCATTATGGCTAAAGACATCCATGCATATAGTATATATATATGTGTGTGTGTGTGTGTGTGTGTGTGTGTGTCTAGTATATATAAGTTTAGGGAGGTACATTATTGTAGCTGGGATGACCTCATTAAGCCACATTGTCCTCATTGTGAGAAATATTAAACAAGACAATATTTTTAGGCTTTGATTTATGCCCTGCCCCAAATATTTAAATATAGTGGTGGAGGGGAGTTGCTACTTTTTTAGTACGCTCTGTTCAATATGTCAGTGTGTGAATTTTGAATATCATCAATTTACTTCCAGCAATGGTCAAAAACAAACCCTGTAGTGCAGACAAATAGCTTTTTTGAAACAATTTAAACATAAAACTGCAACACAAATGAACTGACATTGAGTTCAGTCTGTCAATTGTGTCTTTTACCCAGTGAGGACAACAATGGAGCCTAATCCCAAATTGCTTATTGACTCATGTACCATGAATTTAAACTGTGAGGCATTTCAGCCACTGTGCTGGTTGTTGGGAGGGGGTGATGCTCATCGATCTAAAAGGTTGAAGTCTCATTTAAATCAGGAAAACCCTACAGTGCCATCCTCCCACCAGAGGACAGGGCATTAGTATGGATGTTAGTCTCCCACGGCCAAAGCCAAACAAGTGTGGGGCTTGTCTGATATATATTACTGTAGGGTTGGCACAAGTTGGAGTTTCATGATACCAAATTAATGGAGTGAGTGAACCACCTTGGTCTCCCATTGATTCCAATAAGACAAAGCAGTCAAGTGAGAAAAGTAACACAGCTGGCTTCATAAACAAGCTGAGGAAGGAGTTTCAGCCTCCTGACCTGAGGGATGTTCAGTGTTTACCACACGCAGCAGTAGATTACATGTACAGTAATGGATTTACAATGAATCTAACTATAAAAACTGGTAAATGTAAGATATGAAATTACCTTAAAGCCAAATAGGACTAAAATTACAGTGATTAATAAAAAATGACTATTAATGGTACACAAATTACTTTATTATATTGGATCATGAATATAAATGTATAGCTAAATATATAGATTACTGTATACCAGATATCTATTCATCCATGTCATTGGAGCTTGCAGTATGAGCTCAATTATCCATGAACTGAAGTACCAATAAAGACCACTGGATTCCATATATAATAATGTAATATTGAGAAAGCAAGAAAAGTCTGTTTGCTACATTTGACATTAACTTTGGAAATAAATAAAAGGAAATATAGCAGTTTTGGAGATTGATAGGTTAAGTCAATGTAAACAGTATTACTGAAATAACTGATGCCAACTGGCACAGGGTGTGGACACACTTTTAGAGATATAATTATGTGATGCACTGCCAGACTCATGCTCCTGTAGTTATGATGAACAGGAAGCCAAAACCTCAGTGTTCTCCACCGCAGGCGGCTGGTGGGGTTTTGGGAACATGCAGCCTGACAGCTAATGTTTCATATTGTAGTCTTTAATGAGAAAAACATTTTATCCACCAGGAGATGTCATCAACTTTTTAAAATTATTATTCTGAACAATTCTAAACTAAGTAAATTGAACGGAGAGTTTGGATGGAGAATGTGGTAAAGATGATGATCTAAGCCGCTCTGTGAACCTTTCAGTGCATTGATTGCCACAGATTCTAAGAGGATCAGGGGCACATTTTCTGTCAAAAAGCAGTTTCTTAGATGTCCTGCTGACTCAGCTGGATCCAAGTCAAGATTGTAACCTTTGTTCTTGTGTCTGTGAAGTCGTTTCTCACTGGGAACTGTTAAATAAAACAAATATTGTGAAAAGAGGGCTTTAAAAGGGTACTTCCATATGCCAAGTGGTTATGGGGACACACAGCTTCCCAGGGAGAAATCTTTAAAATCGACTTTCACAAACTCATTCCTGCTGAGTTTAGTGCAGTGACAATACATCGCCTTTCAAGTGAGAAAATACACTGCAACTATGTTCCTAATAGGCATTTTGTAATATAAGATCTGTTCTAAAACATTGAAGTATGAAATTAAATGCAAAACACTGAAAGAAAATGTGCTTCCAAGTTCGATGAAAAAGTATCCTAACTAAACCCATACGGATGTGCTGCCCATACTACGATAAAATGTAGCCTACTGAATGGCGTGAAAGTCTGATCTCTAAATGAGGTTTGTCACATTATTTCAGTCTTTCTTCTGTCATACAGAGCTTCTGACATTTTATTTGCTAACTTCGAATTTGGGAGTAGGGCAAAATGTTGCACGACAACATGGAAAACATCCTTTGGTCTTGTTTCCATCTTTTTTTTACCAATATGATCTGCTAAAAATAGTAAGACATACTCAAGGCTTGAGTAATCTGCAAAATAATTTACTTTTAGACAGATATGCAAGTGTACAGTTGCAAAGCCTCTTTACTAACTCTGAAAACACATTTATGTCTTTCAGTCAGGCAGCTAGGACAAAAATACAAAGGCAATCACAGCTTTCTTATTCAGAGTCTAACATCGATTCTGGAGCTTCGTTAAGAGCTATACAATTGTTTAGTTTGTTCAGTAGAGATGATGAGGCACAGTATATAATTTTCCCCAGAAGAAAACTGTGACTTCATATCCTGCCAACCTAATAACACAACAATAGGTATAATATATGTGACAGCCATCCACATACACAGCTTAAAGCAGCTTTACAGTAAAGGTTATAGGAGGTAGAATCAAAATGGTACAGTAGCTCAGCACATAGGGAAGCTAAAAGAAATGCACCTTTTTTCTCTAGCAATTAAGTTTTTTTTTTTCTCTAATTATGCTCTTATCGTTCCACATCGCCCTTTCAGTCACAGCCACTCAATCACAGCCGCAAGGCTTGACTGTGTGGCTGAAGTCCTTGGGTAGGGCAGAAATATTTTTATACTTAAAACTGGCTGCTACAGGCCTGGAATTTCTGAATTTAATTTGTCTGTCTGCATCAATATGCCAGCTCCTCAGTACTTTGAATCAGTAGTTTAGTCCTTATAAGTCTGCTATTGCTGCTGCTATAATTATAATTATTCAGTCCTGCAGATCTGTATCTGCTTTCATGGCATGATGTTGTGTATGGCTCCCATTACAGAGTGGGCCACACTGGAACATAAAGTCTTTCAAATATGCATCAAATAACTCTCAGCTAATGTAATTAATTCCCATCCATGCAGTCAGGAATTGGAGAGACTGTGCCAAGAGGACAACAAGTATGCCTGTAGTGTGTGTGCTTCTCTCACATGACAAGATCATCAAAAACATATTCGAGTGACTCTTCCAGTACAATTGTTTGTTTTCTATAGTGCATTTTATGACATTAATATTGGGGGGAAGCTATCTACAATATATTATTTTAGCGCTGGTGTTCATTATTTGCACATTGTTTGCCAACATAACAAATATGTTTTTCACAGATGCTATGTGTTCCTGGAAAAGGGATGAGAAGTAATCAAGCACATGATGCTCTTGTGCCATGCATGGGCCTTCAGACAACAACAAATTGATTGTTTTATTAGCAGGATGAAAAGCACTGAAGTGTATATTGATGGTCTGCCAATGCAGAGTTGTGAGGTCAACAGACGTAAAACTATGTCATAGCTACATGAAAGCTTGCTCAATCAACAACCAATATAGCCAGTGAGGTGTGAGCATTCTTGCCGTTTTTGGCTGAAAGGACCATCAACTTACAACATTTAAGAATTGTTAAGAAATGTAGTAGTCATCCGATCATGAAAGAGACTAGAGTATGCTCGAGGGAAAGAGAGCACACCCCTGCTTTTCTATCCTGTTCTAAATTAAGTGAAAACTTTCCTTTTAGTGATGTTCATCGGTGCATAATGAAAACAGGAAGTTCAGTGGACTGAATATACAGCTTGTAAAGCCAGTGCACAAGTGCAGCATATTAAATATGAATCAAGAAAGGACATATCTACATGTGTTTTGTGTTTTAAAAAAGTCTACTTTGATAGATTTGAGTCCTCATAAATACCTAGGTAGCTTGTATGGGCTTTTACTTCTTTTGCCTTGCCCATTGTTCTGTCTTAATAAATGAAAATAATCTTGTTGAAGCAGGAGAAAGCTTCAGACAATCCAGCAGAATGCTAAATATTTCATGAAGGTTTCTAGTGTTAGCATCCAGCAGCTAATGATGAACCAAGCCTCCTGTAAGCCTTCCATCCCCCAAAAATACTTTCAGTTCAGTTTCTTTGGGCGTCCATGGAATAATAAAAGAGCATCATTACGGCCCAATAAGCCACAGCGCCAGAGAGCTTAGTCGTACAGGCCCTACCATCCTGTGCTGCTTGCTTATAAATGCAATGCATGTGGACAGTTTGCATGTTGGTACATCATTAGAGGTGTGAACATTTTTAACATGCAAATCATTTTTACATTCATTCTGAAACAAGAGAATCATTAAACAAACTAATGAAACCACCACTAAAAAAGCTTTCAGCCTTAACATCGCCTGTGGACGGTTGGACAGTGAACTAAATATTGTTTCTGTGCAAATGTTCGTTTGAGAATTCCTTTAAAATTTTAGAAGAAGCAGAATAAGAAGGAAATAATGCTTAGTTTTGGGTGAATAAAAGGTTCACACATTCATGTTTTCTCGGGACAAGGTTGCAGATAGAGACAAAAGAAATAAAATGGAACAATCTACAAATACACAGCCACCATCTGTCAAGTTTCCTAGCCTTGGGCCTTTCTGAAGAAGTGCTGGGACCATAGTTTGTCCTCAGATACTTGGGCTTGTCTGGTATGAATGTCTTGTCCTGAGGCTCTTGAGCATTCACATCCTCTTGGTTGTGAGTTTCTACATTCTCATTTGTCCTTCTGTTCTTTTTCCCTCAGGACTATAATAATATTCAGGGCCTCGTGGTCCTTGTCGGAAACAATCCTCTTTCAAGCCCTTTCCTGCCAAAGAGTTTTTCACACTTTCTCCAGCAGTCGTATGAAAAGTGGCCTGGTCACACTGACAGGTCTTGACCCCTTGCCTACATGCTGTGGCTGGGATCTGAGCAGCGCAGGCAGTTCAGGGCCACGCATGCTGCATTTCAATTTTGTGTCAGAAAGATTAGAATCATTGAAGATGATGTTGGCACAGAACCATTTTGTGGCAGACTTAGCATATAAATGGAAAAAAGATTAAATCGCCAACAACTAAAGAGTTCATTGTAACTGCCTGATAGGTTATGCTACACAGCGTGCACAAGAGGAAGAAAGGCTTTTGTTAGTATAACTGAATATATTATGCTGTTAGGAAATTAAAACAGATGATTTTTTCAGTTCTCTGCAACAGACTTCTGAGAGGCTGTAGCTGGTCTTCCCTCTGTCGACCTCTCTATTGGATGCAAGTTGCCAATTTGCAGTCTTCAGAAGCAAAGTAATTCTAGAAAGTGGAGTACCTTACAGTCAAGTGTGAAATTTAAAAAGATGAAGAACCTAGGCTCCGAGAGCACATACAGTAAATCCAACAAGGTTGCACAATTCTATGAATTTATTTTAGTAATAATAAATGTTTAAATCTGAATCAGGATTTGCATCAAATGTGCTGGGCGATTCTGAGTTAAATGAATGAAATGCATCAGGATCACCCAGTAAACGTCTGCACCTCTCATCTAAATTTAGTTAAAATTACACAATGCACTTTAAAGCTATGTCAACTTATTACAAATAGGGCACACCCAGAGAAATGGAGCAATGAATTATAGGTAAATGGTTGCACATAATAATGTAAAAATATTTGTGGCTCATTCAAATATGTATATATTAAATTCAGTGAAATTGGATCATATTTGTTGCAAGAGTGCTGACAAAAGACACATTCAAAATAGTGGACAGTAGTCTGCTGTGAGAGGAAAAGAATACGCTTGAACCAAATAATACAGAGCCATTATGAGCTGTTCAATATAAACTAATTTGAAGCAACAACACATTTCCTGTTTTCTGATGCTATATATATATATATATATATATATATATATATATATATATATATATATATAAACCCTTTTAGGAGACAGGTTTGCCGTTGAAAGAAATAATAACAAAAGAAGAAAAAAAGTCCAAAAAAAGGCTGTAAAGTGAACTCGAAAAGAGTAAATCATTTTGGACCTTTTAATGTAAAGCATAACAATGTGGCCTAAATGCCAAGTGAGTCAACTCAGGAAGCTGCCACCTTTCGATGGCATATGATGGCACTTTTCAGGACTGCCATTAAAGTAATTCATCGTGTGCTGCTGTGGCCAGAAAATGGCAATATTGTAGGTCTCAGATGTCTTCACCTTTTGTTGCTTTGAGACAGCATTTGAAGTCACTCCCTTCTCCCCCACCTGTTGACAGAGATCAGTGGGAAATTTATTGGTGCTTTAAAACAGCAGTAGGCAGGTCAGTGTGTCTCTCTTTGATGTGCAGATATTTCACCTGCTCATGCTCCTGCTCTCTCTCCCTCTCTCTCTCTCTCTCTCTCTCTCTCTCTCTCTCTCTCTCTCTCTCTCTCTGTATGTGTGTGTGTGTGTGTGTGTGTGTGTGTGTGTGTGTGTGTGTGTGCAAGGACTGGCTAGAGGCTGTCACCAGAAGCTGTGCCTAAGACACTGTTGCCATGGTAACACACTTTCCAATTTGATGATGGGCATGAAAGACATGTTAAGAGATTGAATGTTTCTGTAAGGGCAGACACGCATGTAAGCTTCACCCCAGAGAGAGCAAGTGAGAGAGAGATTTGTGTGTGTGAGTTTCCAAACACAGTGTATGGTAGCCTTTTATATTTTTTGTTTTTTACTAAAGTAACCTATCAGCATTAATGCTATTTACAGACATTAATTTAAACCCCCCTTGAGATTTCCAGTTAAATGATGAGGTATATTATAATATGATATATAATACCCTTTCCCTTCACAGTGTGCAGTATATGTGTAATAAATGTCTGTAATAAAAACAACTGTATGTCCAACACGCGTCACTTCTCAGCTAAAAAATGTGTACACTGAAATCAGATCAATGAATCTTGACAGGCTATGAATAATTATTCACTTTGATTAAAGCTGTGTCGTCATGCATTTGCATTTCAGAGTGCCTTTGTGTGGCTCACCAAACTGAACCAACTGTATTTTCATAACAATAGAAGGATGAAAACTGATAATGATAGGTGATTTTTCGCAAATATGCAAAGTAGGCAATTTAAGGTACATTCCTGTTTTCTTGTTGACTACATAAAGACTCAAAAGAGGACAGAAAAAGATCAAAGACCAGAAGACTGTCCACTCTGCATAAAAGTAAACAATTTAAGAGAATTCCTTGCTTTGATTTTTTCTGTTTCAATACCCATGGTTGCATATTTCTCTCATGTCTACTTTTAAATCATTACATTTATTTCCCAAAATCTGATCCTGTTAATAAAAATTTAAAAAAAAAAACTACGTTTCCTGTGATGTTTAAGAGGAAGACTTCAGTGAGGGAGTGGATTAAATAAGAAAGCCTCAGCCCCTCAGTGCATATCTTAATTTACACTGAAGGAGGTGGAAGAATTTGAAAGCTTCGGGAAAAAAAAAAATTAGCACCTACTATTACCGAAAATTGGTGATAGCCTGAAAAGAAGAAGCCAGGAAGCTGCAGCTTATTGTCATCTCAGGTGTGGTGCATGACTGGCATGGGAATTTAAATCGCTCCGGATATGAACATGAATATGCAAGCAGATATGTAAATGTGGAATGCTAATTTGAGATCTATGAAGCTGCCGTCTGTACTTTGGAGAAAGCTGAGGTTCAACTGGGTTTTAAAACCTCCGCTCATAACAGCCTGTTTATTCACATCAGCTCATAAAGCTGCATCGCACATCACTGCGTTTCACAGGCAGCAGCTAAATCACAGGCCATGACACAAACACTGTGTGTGTGCGCATGTCTGTACGCACATACATAGGGCCGGCTGAGCTGGTGAATTGACATTCTGACAAGAGCGCTGCAGAAACTAAGACAGCCATGGGAGTCTGAGACACCCTTCTTTCCGTATCAGGGTTAATTCAAGGCATTGTAAGTGCAGTGTTGAATAAAGTTGCACGCAAATCAAACCCAGGGTGTTGAAATGAGTGTTCTTTAGAGGCACTCAGCTAAGCCCTGTGTCAAACTTAACTAAAAGGAGGTCATTCTCGAGCTATAATTACTTCACTCTGCTCAGAGCCTCTAGATAGCGAACCCGAACAGCGAGGACCTTCAGTCCACAGCAGCTTTTATGAAAATGTACACTTTTATGAAATTGTACCCTTGAAAGTTATTGTTATAATTAGAACTCTCAGGGGCAACTCTCTACATATCGTTCATAACAGGGAAAATACCTGGTGTAAAATACCAAGCAGTGTATTAAAGGATAAAACAATAAAGAGGAAATATAATACATGTGCTGTTCACTAAGAGGTTTTATGTCTGACAACAGTGTGAGCTGAAGACTTCTGGGAAGAAAAACTAATTTGCTGTATTTATATTTTTCAAGGGCATTGATGGAGATAGAGATTATTATCACTGCACATCCTTTAAGGAATGTACTTATAGCTATATTTGAGTTAAGCTTCTTTATTGTTTAGTTATTTTTCATTAGCATCGGTTGAAAACTCTTTGTACCGACTGCTCTTCAAATATGTCCTGAACAAATAGGAATGCCTAGAGAGTGTAAGACTGTACACAAAATAACAGAGAGTAGCAGAAATGATTAATCAATTAATAAAAATAGTGGACAGTTTTAAGAGTTTTTAAGCCTTTGAGGAATTTAACAGTTATTTTGTTGCTTTTCTCTGATTCTTTTAAAGCTACATTCAAAGTTATGTTGGGCTCCAACACCTACTAAATGATCAATCAATTAATGGCAAAATCAAAATAAGCCCTCCCTACTTTGATATTTTTGATTTATATATTTATTGCTCCCCCTGATTCATGGATTGTATTTTGTCGGTATCACTCAAAATCTATGCTGCCTGTCACTGTAATCACAACCCTATGTGGGCTACTATTTATACTTTTCTGGGGAGATCTGCCATCAATCATGTTCTCAAGGGGCATCACTGCTTGGAAGTGCTTTTACGCTTACATAGGCACTGCAGCGAAGAAAAAGGACTGTTTGGTATCTTATGGTATACATTTACATTACCAAACAGCAGTATAACTCAGTGAACATGTACATTACCTTTATATTATCATATCAAAGTGAGATGTTAGAAGCAGGATGGATCAGAGATGGAGGACACATTCAGCACTCCATCTATCACACATGAGAAGCATGTCTCCTCTTGGGCTTTGATCCCCAAAGGGCTTCATGGATGGCACATATGTTTGCTGTCTATGTAGAGCTTCACTATCGTTTGAATTCTCTTGTAGAACTTCGCTATGCAATAATATGACATTTGAATATCAGAGCGTCATGGGGGAGGGATGCAAGATTTCTAGCAAAAAGTTGTAATATTATGAGAATTAAGTTGAAAATTGTCATAAAGTTTCAAGACAAAGTCAGAATATTTTGGGAATTAAGTCATTATATTTCCTGAAAAAGGCTGTGGAACTGTATACCGCCTCATAGGAAAGTGCAGTGCAATCTACACTGCTAAGTATCATGTAATCGGATACACCTAATCAAAACACAACATAAAAGGTTTCCTCTCAAAGCAGCCTAATCTATTTTTACTTTTTTTCTCAAAATCTTTTGACGGTTTTCTCAAGAAATAACAAATTCACAAAATATTACAGCTTTTTTCTCATAATTTTATGTGGCATTAATACCCCTTCATACAATAAAGTGATAGGACCATAAAACAATATAGTTTACACTGTCATATTCCTATGTATGCATAGTTCTGCAGTAATCATCAGATATAATTTTGGCAGTGAAATCAAATACATTCTGACAGTATTTTCAAATTAGATTTAGAATAAGAATATACATATACTTACTGTAAAATAAATTATAAAGAGAGAGAATATGGCCTTAAAAGATGGTGAAACATTGCACAAAGATTACAACAGGAGTGTAAATAAGTGTAATTGCACAGGAAAAATAAATTGTACAACGTACAATAAAAAAAACGTGTTGTTGTTATTGAGTTCAATTTTAATTGCTTAATGCTGTGAATAGCACAAACAAATTTCCATTTACCTCATTATCACATATCCATTTATATTGGAGTGGCAGCATAGGTCTCAGAAAAAAGAATCCATACCATCTGTGTTGGATATATCGGTAAGTGAAGTGGTAAAAATGTTTCCTTAATAACTTGGGTGAAATGGCTGTTTAATCCTTGCTGTTTTAGTGCAGTATTTGTTGCACAGTATGGTTTGTGTACTAATATACTAGCTGTGGGTTTTGAAACTGTGAATCATTCATCAGTGTCTGACCTCAGTGAGTCTGGACACAGTCAGACACAGTGATGTATGGTGCCCATCTGACGTTCCTCCCCCTTTAGATTTAAAAGTATAAAACATTTAGCTGTGTTGTATCTCACTTTCTCCTTTTATACGGATCTGCTTTGTTGCCGTCATAGGTCATGATTGCTGGCTTTCTCTAAAAAAAATTTTAATGCCTAATATAGTTCTAGCAAATGTGGCATCTAATTAACTGTCAGGACTTTGCCAGAGAGAAATGATGGATAATGTGGAAGGGTTGCATTAATAAAACCCAGCCAAGCAGAGTAAAGCATAGACTTGGGAATAGGGACGCATGGGCTCTGGGGTCCTATTGCTTCCAGTGGGGCTTTGCAGATGGAGGCGTGTGTGTTTCAAGTTTAAATCGAGTCAGTTGTTGTGTGAAAGGATGCTCGCTCACTCCTGGGGTGCAGTGATTGGGGAAGAGTTTAACAGCGGTGTGCAGTCACTGTCATGCCGCAGAGTCATCTGTGATTTACAGTGTAATTGGTGCATAATTTGCCAGCTGGTACATGTTTAATTTGATAAATTATGTTTCCAACACAAGAAAAAGGAGTTGAATAAAATGTTCTTTTGTCATCAATATATTTGCATCGCTCTGTTGCCCTGTATTTTTGGTGAAATAAATTTTTTCCCAAGTATTTCAAAAGAAAAATGCCTGAATCAGACATTAAAGCATCCACAGCAAATGGGTTGTAACTCTGATAACAATATGTACCTTTGAATTTGATATTACACACTTTTCAATATCATTGCACCTCTTGTTTCAACAGAACTCTGTGCTTGTAAGGAGTCCGCACAGGCCACTGATAACAGCTAAGTAATAAATCAGTTTTAAATGTGGTGATTCATCAGTATACAGCACTAAATAATTCCAAAACAGAAATATGAGTGTGCTATGCCACTGTAAGGTTACTTGTGGAGCTGTCTGCAAGCGTGGAGCTCGGCTGTAAACACCAAAGTACAAAGTCGAATCACAATACAGGAGCAAAACATTTCACCACCTCAGCTGGAGACAAAGTTTACAGCCACAAACATGGAAAAAAACAACTTTTTGTCAACAAGCTAACAACTTTTGAAAGGAGCAGAGAGGGGATGTACTGCTGGCTCATACATGGAGGTGTGTGTGTGTCTATGTGTGTATGTTGCCTTTGAGGAGAAATGGGTGCAGCCGGG
Organism: Dicentrarchus labrax; assembly: GCF_905237075.1. Lineage (NCBI taxonomy): Eukaryota > Metazoa > Chordata > Actinopteri > Moronidae > Dicentrarchus > Dicentrarchus labrax. Next base: position 12,127,222 of record NW_026136704.1, read on the forward strand.
TTTGAAAAGAGTGCAATCCCTGGAGCTGTCACAGACACAGGTTTCATTTAACATGCCCTTTCCCGCATGAATCAGTCTGTCTCATGTCACCGAGCTTGACGCCCACACATCTTCTTCTCACCTTCTTCTGTTTCTCATGTCTCTCCTTTCTTTTCCTCTGCATTTCCTCTGTGGCCCCTCTGTGTGATGCCGCACCCACCCTCCTCCTGCTCTCCTCCACCATCACCGCCATCACTACTGCCACTAACTCTGATTCACTGTCAGGTCCATCTGTCGCTTCCTCACCAACCTCTCTGGGAAATCCAGCTCACAGCATCCTTTCACTTTACCGACAGATTTAAGGGTTAGACATGTGAGGGAAGGGCGCCTTGTTAGCTCACCCGGTAGAGCTAGTGCCCCATGTACCAAGGCTGAGTCCTTGCTGCAGCGGCCATGGGTTTCGACTCCAACCTGTGGCCCTTTGCTGCATGTTATCCCCTATCTCTCTCTCCCCTTTCCTGTCACTCTATAGCTGTCACTATCTGTTAAAGGCAATAAAAGCCCCCCAAAAAAGAAATTTTCAGGAGGGTTGACTACTGGAATGAAGGATACACTTTTGACGGAAGTAAGAGTAAAACCAATAAGTTCACTGATGTTTTGCAGCATCCCCTCGCTCAGGTTAATAAGTTATCGTACAGTTGATGTGTATGCTAAGTATGACAAAGATGCTGCAATGCAAGGCGTCTCATTGCCGTACAGTATTGAGAGCCAAGATGGATAGGATAAGTCATGGTACAATGATTCAGCATTAAAAGTCATGTCATCAGTCCTCGGGGTAATGAATAGTGAAATCCATTTCCATGATAGAGCTATAAATGTCTTTCCAGCTCTGGAGCCTCTTTCCTATAATTTATCTCTCGTCTAGGGACATTTGCTGGTGAGTTAGCTGCTTCTATATGATTGTCACATGTAACATGAACATGCATGGGTGGTATTATGTGTCAACCTGGTATCTTGCCAAAGTGTGCAACACTCTATCCACCATGGCAGTGTCAAGTTTTGCTGAGCCTAGGTGTGTCAGTGTCATATTTTAAACACATGGTCATTCTGCAGTTAAGCACTTAAAATATGGAAAAATAAACTTCGCTGTGCTCAAACTACTTGGTTAGATTTAAGATCGTAAGATTGTAAATTATGTTACATGCTCACGTAATATAAGTCAACGGTGAGTTCAAATGGGATTGAAACAGCAGTCTCCCAGGTGAAAGTGTTTGTTTGACCCATCAATCCACCCAGTCCTCCTCTTTATGTGCACTGTGTCACTCTTTAGACGGCGCCTTCATACACTACTTCTTATGTCAAGGCGAGACAAAATTAGACTTCTAGTCTATAATGGTGCATGTATTACGCTTTGCACTTGGCTGTACTTGTACATCTATGGTGTTAAATTCATGATAAATACAAAGTAATGTACTTTACTGCAGAACTAATTAAATCAATACAGCAACAGGCAGGTCATACTCACCAGGCCTCTGAGTGTCTTTTTTTCCTTTGATTTTTCTTTATTCCTTTCCTTTCTGTTTTTTTTTTTTTCTTTGGGATCATCAGTGACATTAATTTAAAATTAAATCCCTTCCAGGGAAGAGATGGATGATCAGCTGGAAGGCTTTTAATATGAAGCATCCTGCAGGAAGTGTTCGATGTGACTGTAGCTTAACCAAAACCAAAAAGACAGAAAGCAGATGAGATTGGAACTAATTACTTAATCAAAGCAGCATTTAGCGTGAAGATAAACTCAAGCAATGAAGTGGTAAATGTGTCAAGACTCTGTTGTTGTTCTGATGGAATTAGTGCTGTGGGCATGTACACTGTCCTGAATTCATCAATACCACAGGTAGGAAGTTTTGACATACATACACTAAAAGTAAAGATTATTTGTACAGTAAAGCTCAGGTGGGGTTAAAGGAGTTACAGGAACCCTTTAGGTGAATGTTTCTCTGAAAATGATCATGCTGTCTGACTGTTGGAGCTTGTATTGAAGTAGGCACAATGTACAGCATAAATCCATATGCTCAGCACGAACACACAATGCCCAGAAGGTTTTTGAGCAACCCTAATCTTACGTCTGTAATAGAATATGGAAATAATTAAGCTATGAGACTATATAACTTGAGAGTGAAGGAGAACAAGCATGCAGCAGCAACCAGTATTTCCAGTGAATGCTCTTTATACCACAATGTTCAAGTACTAGTTTCTTATAAGAGCCCATTATTCTACAAGGTTTTCCTCAAGCATGGTGAACCAGAAAGCGCAGTTGTGCTCTATTGATGTTAATGTGACACTAAGAGGAGTCACAGACGAAATGTGTTTCATAACTACAGGTTACAAATTGCCTCAAACTTGATTTAAGCCAAATAGAGATTTTAGACTAGTTTTGAAATTTCCTCCAGCTGCCTGTGGCCATACAAATTATTAAAACTTTCAATTAACAATAAACACACTAGTTACAATACTACATTGCTGGAATATTGTATTGTTTACATCCATGTTTTGCCACTTGTAGATCTCTGGAATAGAGTGAAACCGTTGTAAGCAATATGTATGGCACACATGCATATGAGCCTTAGTGCACATCTACAAGACAAAACAAAGCAGGGACACTCTCATAAAAAAATTTAAACCCCTATTGCTGGCATTCAAAAAAGTAACTACACATCAGGACTACGGTGGCTATAGAGATACCACATGCCGGACCAAAGGCTGATCAGCTTGGGTTGCTTGTGTTTGCTCCTATATGTCTCTGATGCTGGTGGGGACTGTTGAGAGTGAAGACAACTTGAGAAAGCTAAAGAAAGACTGTTCATTTTCAGCAGCATTTCCATGAAAAATCTTCCGCTCACATTGACCCCTGGTTTCTATCACAGAAAATGAAACAGCATGATTACTGCAACTACACAAAATAGTCTCCTATTCAGTAATGAAACAAGGGAGATCTTCCTACCTTACCCTCAGTATAAACAGTTACTGTATTAAAGGATGGTACAAGTACAAGTACAATGCATAAAGCGCTGCAGAGGTGCTATTATTGGATCAAACACTGAACTATAACTTTAAACCTACAGTGGAGTCTATATCCGGTATAGACTGATCACAGTATGGCAATGTTGATAAATCTATCTATCTATCTATCTATCTATCTATCTATCTATCTATCTATCTATCTATCTATCTATCTATCTATCTATCTATCTATCTATCTATCTATCTATCTATCCATCTATCTATCTATCTATTTTGCCTCCGATAAAGCAGAATGGTGTTAGAATTGCTATGATTCATCCACCTGCAGTATGGCAGTATTATTATTATTATAACGGTAGTACTATCAAAGTAACCTAACTTGTCACATGGTGTCTGGTCAGCCGCTGCTCTCCCCCTCCCCCCAGATGTTGAGCCATATGTGTGTTATCATCAGGGCAGGGATAAAACCTCAGGATTTTACAGTATTAAACTTGTTTTATCTCAGCTTTGCTGGGAGATTATGTTTCACAGAAGAAACCCACCATCTGTCTGCTGGGCCAGAAAATAGAGGACATTTCCCTACCTCTTTATGGGCAAAAAGGATATACGTTGCACAACAACTACAGAGCTAACACTAGCTACGCTTCAAGGGTCAGAAGGTGCGCCATGGTCAGAAATAGCTATTCTAGGCCTTTATATGCCGGGGCAATTTAGACATATTGAAGATATGTGATGTATAATCTACTTTCCAGAGTCATAACTGGTTTACAGAATAACAAAGGTGAGTCTTACGGTTGTATGAACATATTTAAACCAGTGTTTTACAGCCAAATAATCAAACCTATACACAAAGCCATATGTTTGCTTTATGGTTTTCTCTACATTTCTTTGATTTTTGCTGTTGTTTGTTTGTTTTCTTGTCTTGATATAAGAAAGTAAGTAAGTAAAGCTTTATTTATATAGTACCTTTTTAACACAGAGATCCAATTGCCTTACAAACAAAAAACATACATATGGGTATTACATATAAATATGTACATGCATAACCATACCCAATCAAACATACATAGGGAGCATGTAAATACAAACAGGAAAAGGAAACAAGGGGGAATGAAAATTAATAGAGGCGACAGATGAGAAAACAAACAAGGAGATATGTGATGAAGTGTATGAAAATAATGTTATTTCAACCTTTACAGTTAGTCTTCTGACTCATGTTGTTTTGAGGACAGTGATATTTTGAAATGTGTTCTGCGCAAAACCCCCAAATGACAAGCAATATTCAATAGAATCCACAGAAACTGCTCAACTTTCATTCTGCTGTGCTTGTAGAAATAAAACACCAACTTGCAACTTTGCAGAAAGATGGCATAGCGGATGCCAACAAGGTAACGCTGATTAAATATTCATCCTGTTCCCTCTGATCCCGTCTGGTCCTATTCAAACAGAAAACAATGCTTCTGAGTCAGAAAAAAAAGGTCAGTGACATGCCCTTCACAGCACTGAACACAAGGCTGTGACATTTTGATTTACCTACTTATTATCCAACACTATTTATAAGGCAACGTTTTTTTATTTCCACATGTGTTAAAACTGAACCACGGGCTTGTATGTGTGGAGCATGTGTCACGGTCCTGGATACTATGAAATTGTTAAAAATAATAAAATTTCTATTGAGGATGGCTGCCAGTCTCACAAAAGGGTTGCTTTCATTCACTGAATGTTTTTCCATTCATCACAAACAGCTGTAAACAGCCAACACATTTGAGCTGCTGAATGATGAGTCTCTTTTCTCTCTGGTGAACGTTGATGGAAGAGTGCAGCTCCTCCAGCATTCAGTCCTTCCAGAGTGTATTAGTTTGGAAAATGGTCATTCTCTCTTGGGATGCAAGGGTGAAGAGGCGAGTGAGCAGCAAATGAGTTGGATTTTTCTTCTTTTTTTTTTCATCCCTTCAATTTACTGTGTGAAGGAATCTCAGTCATCACGATGAGAGCAAGGGGAGCTGGGAAGTCATGGTCAGGGCAGAGTGAAGGGCCAGATTTATCAACTCTACATCTACTCACACGCACATAAATGTGTGTTTGAGTTGGTGAATGAGAGGGAAATTGTAAAGCACTTTGTCAGTTCAGATATAAAAGCACTACATAAGGGCAGTCCATTTACCATAAGATAATCTTCATACCAAACACGAGATCAACAGTTTAATTGAAAGTGTATGCTTCTCCTTACTCAGTGATACTGATAATACATTTCTAAAAACCATTTAAAAGGACAATGCCTAAATTTGTCTCAAATGTCTAAAATATTATCTCTCTCTAAAGTTTACTTTTTAGCATGCTCTCTGATTTGAGTCAAAAACACTAAATTCTGACATCTTTAAAGGACCATTGTGTAGACATTTAGCGGTGTAGTTGCAACTTCCTCACTTTACCCTCCCCTTCCAAGCATGAACAAGATTTTTGTTACCAATGGATGATTGCAACTGTATTACTTTAAAAGTCATTTTTAGCCGTGCAGCATGTAGCAGATGCATAGGATGAATCCTATTTTCCTTTTGACTTTTCTTCTAGCGCCACCATGAGGTTCATGTTTGGGGCTTTTAGTGAAATATCCTGATAAGTTGCCATGAAATTCTGTTCAGACATTCACTCCCCTCAGGATGAATTGGAATAACTGGTAGGCTATTTTGACTTGTCCCTATGGTCAAACTTGTAATTTGTCCAATACTTTGGGTTAGATACCTGAAAACGAATGACTTTCCTCCTCAGCTGTACTTCGTGTACTTAGAGCTGATTAGAACATTTTAATAACAGGCTTAATATGATGAACATTATAACCAATAAACATGAACAGTAAAATGCTCATGTTTATTGGATATAATGTTCATCATATTAAGCCTGTTATTAAAATTTGTCAGTGTGAGCATGTTTTCATACTGATGTTACCACTAATATAAGTACAGCCTCACAGAGTCTCTGGTATGACTGATTCTTGTGTTCAGACACAAAAACATGAATTTGAATCTTGCGAAATTTGTGCAAATTCGGCCGCTGGCGTGTTTGTGTTTATTTGTCCCAAACAGCCAATGTACCAACTGTATATGTAAGCTGTAAGCCAGCAAGCTATGGTTGCACTGACTATGTGTGGGAGTGTGTCTGTGTGTTTTGTGTGTGTGTTCAGCTAAGCTAATTCTCTTACTGAACTCCGGACCTAGCAACCAGAAACTTAAGTTCTCTCCTTGTTCCTCCCAGCCATCTGTGTGTTCATGAAGTAGATTTATAAAGCTCTGGGATATAAAGCTTATTTTTGCTCAAGTTGAAACATTTTAAACTCATGCGGAAGCATCTTCGAGTCAGTTTGCGCCGCCTCGGGCAAATTCCTGTCTAATCGTGCCTTTCCATTGACTTTGTATGCAATCGCATAACTTGTGCATTCTGTCTGAATGCTTATTTTTTGAAAATATTGTGTCATAATGTTTTGTCTTCTTTATTTTAATCAGCCCAGGAGTGCTGTGAAGCGGTCCAGTCTGTAACAGCAGCCATCTGGGATCCTCAGTTTGCTCATACAGAAGTGATTCACTCCATCCTTAAGAGCAGAAGACAACCCTTGAATCAAAGCTCCCCTATCATCAAATCCCTGTGATTGTTTTCTCTTTATCATATTACTTGACCATGGTGTAAAAGACAACAAACAAACAAACAAACAAACAAATAAAACTGATTAGGGGTCGGAGCACTTTGCTTTCTATTGATTACATCTGTCAGCCAGATGCTGAGGTGTGGTTCAGGCACATGACCTCTGCTGCAATTAGGAAACAGAGAAGGAGGCAAAGAGATGGTACAGGAAATACGGATGTAAGGGAAATCACACTCACCTCGGTTTGTTGGGGGGAATAATGGGTGTAGACAACATCTTTATAACCTTCAGTTCCTCCTGTTTTTATGGAGAAAATAGTTCTGTGTCACATGCTGCATATTTGAGCAATTGGATTAGAAGTTAGACAGATTAATACGTTTTTTTACGGTTATATCTGTTTTATGATTATATAGTTATTTTATTTTAAATAAACCTGTTCTGTTTAAGTAGACAAAATGCCCTCAAGCTTGTTTCTATGGTTTTCTTTTACAGAATACAGATGAGCTGTGGGGGAAGAGGAGGGAGCAGTTTCTGAGCTGTATTAGTGCTATCTAGATGTCTTTTTGTGGGATGTGTGTAAATCTCATTTGCACTCGGGGCATATCTGATGGGACACAGAAATTAAACATCTTGAACTCAGGCTCTTTCGAATAGGATGCTCTGAGAGCTCATAGACAAAATCAAATCTTTGCCTGCTCTTTCCTGCTTTCAAATGCGAGCACTGAAGTCATGATGCTGGCCCCTAAGAAACATGCAAATTAGACTGCACAGGCTCATATAATCTGATAAACATCCTCTATTGAATACCAAGTGCCTAAACGCAATTTCTGCAGGAAATTATAGTGCTGATGCGCAGGAGATACGTCGTTATAAATGGGGGTATAAAAGCCCATCAGGGATCTACAGTCACAGTCTTATTGTCTTTCAAAAATATGCTCAGAGTGGCATGTCCGCCTGTTGTGGAATTACGGGAAAACTATTTTACTCTCTAATTAGCCAAATATTCTGACCCAGATATGATCGTCTGGATTTGGAAATAGAAGACAATACACTTGCAGGCAGCATGTCTCCGAGGGCTATCTTATCTGTGAGAGCAGAATCCCAATAGAGGCGACCCACAATCAGCTCCCTCTCTTCCCCAGACGGATCATAAGCAAACGTTGCTGTCTGCTGAAATCCAACCACCAAAGTCCTTGAAAGCACAGCAAAATGCACAGGAAAAGGAATTACAGTCTAAATTTAGCTTCAGCTAATTCTGTACTTGCTATAATGCTAAATTAAAGATGGAGAAAGTTGCAGTTATTCTCTTTTTTAGTCTGTTTACATGTGAGCTACAACACTCTTTAACTTAATTTAGAGTTTGATATGAGCCATAAGAAGCATCGGCATTTGCATCCGGAGTAACAAGCTCTACTTTTTTATCTCTGTTTTTCACCTTGAAAGTGATGATGAGGATTTGTTCTTGCAGTATCGATCTGGTCAGAGATGCAGATCACATTTTGAAGGAGTGGCTGTTTGGATAAGGGCTGTGGGGCTGATAAGTGTGACTGTCGGCTGACATTGGCTGTGTGGACGGTAGCTGAACTCATTAGACTAATGAATGTGGGGGGGGGCAGTGAACGATGCTTTGGGAGGAGACGAGAGGGCAGGACAGACTGACCTCTTTGAAGATTGAGAGAAGTGAGATATGAGAAGCCCGGGTTAGTTGTGTCAGCTCTTCTGCATCACTGTCTGGAGAACTGGGGAGGTGGGCCTGAAGGCAGATGTGTGTAAAAATGATATGTAAGAACACTTTAAAATACTTTTTTAGGACAGAGTTTCAAAAACGAGCTGTGCATTAATGATGGGCAGCTGTGCATATAAACCTTTTTTAAAAGATTCCACATTTACTATAAATGACAAAATCCCTTGTTTGTATGAAATTGTCTTTCTTTTATTTTCCACTTTGGATGAGGGCAAGCCTTTTGTTTTTAATTATGAAACTGCACAGAAGGTATGCCAAGATGAAAGAAATGTTCTTGTCTGCATGTTTACTGCGGCAGACAGAAGCCATTAAAAAAACACTGATTAACATCTCTTTTTGTAATGAACAATTCAGTCTGCTCCTTCTGTTCCTGGAGAGGACTTTACAGATGCTACTTACTTGAGTTGCAGACTGAAGCTGTCTAAAGGTTGACAGATAAGGTAGATGAATAGCAGTAGAAGTGCTTTGATGAGGGGGGCGAGACTAATATTACACCTAGAAGTTGTACAAATTAGATGAGAAGATTGATACCACCGAGTATGAGTGTCCAAAATGTCAGACAGGTTCTTCACATTATGATGTGCACGTAAACAGAAAAAACTGAAAGCAACAGCAGTAGAAAGTCAAAAGTTGGTATTAAAAAGGGAGAGTTATTATGAGATACATAAACAGCAGGATACAAGCTTATAAATGCATAAGCACGTTTTGTATATACTCACACACTGTGTAAAGGCACTTTGAGGCTTTGAAGAAAGGTGAGGTAAAGGGGTCCTGGGAGGTTTAACTGGCTGTCCTGCCAAAGGCCTGCATGGGAAATTGCTTCCACGGGGGGAAAATGACGGTGAGTTTCCTACTGAAAAGGTGCACACAGCTGGGGGGAAAAGCAGCACAGACCAAAGGAGAAATGAGGGTCAATGAAAACATCCCATGGGTGGATATTTTCTGGTTCAGCAGCAAAACTGAACTTCACCAGTAATTTCACTAAAAGAGCTGATAGTAAAAGTCATATTCATCTTTGTTACAGTGTTTGCTCCGTCCTTTTTGGACACATAACTTTTCACCTTTTGGCTATAATGAAAAACTACTTGGAGGAAGTGCAACTACAAGGTGTGGACTGCAAAGAGCACACCAGCAATCACTCAAACTAATGCCTTGTTCAGTGCTATGCCTTGCTGTTAGTTTGGTATCTCTCCCTTCCTCCATAAAATATATGCGTTTTTCTGTTTGCATGCAAACCAGCATATTCTACTGGGTAAAAATACAGGAGGAGGGTTTGATAGGGAGGAAATTCCAGTTTAAAGTACGACCTGTGACCTCTTCGCAGAGAGACAATGGCCTGAAATCACTTGATCAACATATCTTACACTCCCTTTTCTCCTCTGCCAATCCAGCAATGTTCCTCAAGCCCTGCAAAGATAAATATCCTGCAGTATTTCCTACACAACATGCATTTATACAGTAAAAGCCTCCACCCCGAAGCATCTTCTGAGAGCCGTAGGCCTGTACATTTGATCTTTATGACAGAACATGTATGGTACATTTGACTTCATAGCACTAGTTCCCTGAAAACAGTGGAATGTTTTACTTAAAAGCTTGGAATATTCAGTGTATATGGTCGTCTTAGTGGAAAGTAAAAAAAATCATCAACCATAAAAGATATGGTGCAGTAATACCCTGGGAGCAAGTTCAGTTTACTTATTGAGCAACTTGGAATGTTTTATTTACTCTGTTGTCGCTCTGTTCTACTGTCACAGAACAAACATGGTATTTCAATCAGTAAACACTAATTCAGTGCATCAGCTGGGTACTGAAATGACAGGTGACAGCAGCAGAGAAAGGAATATGTATAAAAGTTTCATAGCAACAAGATGATTGGCTCACAGAGGTCGTGGCAAAATATGATTGGTTAGCATAGAAAGTGTGAATGCCCTCAGGCATCTACTTGATATGGAGCGAAAGGAAAATATATAAAATAAATACCATGAACATGGTCCTGATTGAAGATAAAGGGTAGGTACACAGGGAGAAATTCCATGGGAATATTTTTATTTATAGAGTAACAAGGAAGTACATACAAGAAACAGAGTCCAGGAAATCTTGCAATGCCAAGTGATGCAGAAAACCATGAAAAAATACTAAGGCACTAAATTTTTATAAGAAATAATATAATTCAACCATATAGGTAAGAACACATTGTTTTATAAAAAAATTGATACCATCCATGCATAATAAATCATCAGCCAGTGCTAAAATATGTTAAAACGTTACTTTACATTCCCTTACTGCCTTAAGCACCTGATGTCCCAGGTTTTTTCCAGAAAATCCCCTGCTGCTCAAGAAGCAATGTGTTTCATGTTTGAAGCAACATCAGTATAGCAACAAAGAAGTAAAAGTTTAGTTTGGCTGCATTTGTTGCTTCACTTGAGAAATAAAGCTGCCAGAACAGTTAAACAGCCATTAAATGAATACCAATGAACCAGTTAAGTTTCCCACAACAGTGTTGCAAAGTCATCACTGAAAAGTGAAGCAAAAGTCAAAACACTGACCAACGATTACATGTGGCAAAAATAAAGAAACAAACAAAAAAAAGAATATATAGAAATAGGACAAAAATAAGAACATATGAATTACAATAATTATTATTGCCAGAGTAATTAGGGGCAATTTTCACAGTCTCAATGTGTATTAATCACTGGTGCGACATAGCCACCACGACAGAAATTATACCATTAAAGTCAGACTATTACCATCCTAATACTATAAATAACGTCCAACAGGGAGGAGACCCCAAGCCCCAGAGTGCCTCGAGATCACGCAGGAGGAACTGGAGGAAGTGCCCGTGTACAACAATGTCTGGACTAGTCTGCCACCATTACCTGAACCCGGATAAGGGGTGAAAGATGGATGGATGAGTGAATTATTTAGTGTAGTCCCCATGTACTTATCTGTACCTAATAACAGGTACTTCAGGTGACTGCGGAAGCTTCAACACCTTGTACCTTCAAGGAAAGGCCTGTATTTAGGACCTGATCAGTGGTAAACAAAGAAGTAGAGAAATCAATGCAACAATAAAACCTGCTTCACTCTTTGACCAAATCAATGTTTGTCTGAGATGGTTTTTCATTCCACAATTTATTGAAGCAATTCACCCCCTTATGGGTGAGGAAATGCCCCTGCAGGCCCTCTTCATTGCTCCACACCTCTCCACCTGTATGGCAACTCCTCATTTACTGTACATATTTTTTAGCCTTTATATATCAAGATTATGATGAGCTCACCCCAGTGGACCAACTGTAGCAGTATTACCTGCACAGTAATCTTGAAGCATGGGAGAATAATGTTCATTGTTTTTCATGATTTTCCAGCTGGTTTGACAATTTGAACTGGCAATCGCTTCGTCAAAAGTCATTTTTTTTATGTGTAGACCAAATTGTACCCAAGGGTGGATATTTCATTTCACTGTTGTGGGGGGAAATCAAATTTCTCGAGATAATTCCTGAAGGGGACACCAAAGGCGGGTTATGTAATGCATAATTGCAAGTTTGCACACTGGTTAATATTACAATAGTTAGCAACATTAGCTACCTGCCAGCTGGCTAGCTAACACAAAACAGATTTAACCATAAGATGATGTAGCAAACAAAATGGCGGTAAAATTCGTAAATGTGTTTTATGCTATTGACCAATAGAGGTAAAGAAAAATGTTAGGCAATTCCTTAGCTTTAAGTTAACCTTTGCAAGGAAGCTACTTACTGGAGGTCACTGGCACACCTGTGTGTAGACATTTGACACACCTGGGGCTAAGCCATAAAGAAAGGAAATGATCTGAATGCAGTTTTTATATATATTAAGAGGGACAACTAGTGTTTTTCCTAAGAAGGGGGGGATTGGATGCCCCTGTTCCATTCGTAATTTTCATCCATGACTATACCACATACTGGGAGCATTCTTGTGTTCTTTGTGTCGCATCCTGTTCACTGCTGTCTTTTCATTTTTCCTGCCTCTGTCACTAAGCTCTTGTGTATTATATCCCATTGTAGACACAAAAATGCTGCAAACATCTGTGTAGTATGAATAAATATAAAGTTTGGCACAGCTGCGTGTTGATTTGTTATCCTGGACAGTGCTGACTTGGCACTACTGAGGTTTCAAATATACGCTCACACAAACACACACACACACACACACACACACACACACACACACACACACACACACACACACACAAGCATATTATGCTTTATGCTTTTCTGCCTAAAATAATTACTTTGTGTGTTACAGACCCTATACCAGTAGTTCTCATCCTTTTTGGTGTCAAGGACCCAAATTCATACACATCAGGCCGCAGACCCCTGTTTGATAAGATGTAGTCTCAGGGATCACTGTCTGATAAGATTTAGTTATTCCATAACAGCCTGTGAACTAACAGGCAGATTAACAGTGAAGGATGTGAAACCGACGAATAGTCACATTCTCTCATTCGGATAGCTTCTAGTCAGTGAAATGATAGTGAAATTAAAACATTCCTTAATATTCTGGGGACAACCTCAAGGCCCCAAAAGACCCCTGGGCGTCCCCAGACCCCAGGTTGAGAAACACTGCCCTACACTATTATTTCTAAATTCAATAAAATGACACAGTGTGATGACATTTTTCACAGTAACATTCAGTGGAGGAAGAAGTACTCAGATCTTTCACTTACCAAAACATCAATGTAAACATCCTAAATTAAAAGAAGCCCTGCATTTAAAACCTACTTACTCAAGTAAAAGTACAGGAGTATTATTGTCAACAAAATGTATCAAAAGTGAACTCATTCTGCTGTAATATGCCCCCTGTGACTGAAACACTATTAGATTGTTCATACTGATTCAACAGTGTGTAAGTAGCATTTTGCTGCTGGAGCTGATCAAGGCAGAACTAGGTTATCTTTATATGCAGTTATGTAGTTCAGTGGGTCCTAGGGGTCGGGCGTCTCCTTGGGATCACAGGATTGAATTAATGGTGGTTCAAGGGGAAGAAAAAACAAAGCTCTGATACAAAAATATATTTTTTATTTTACTTTTCTCTTATCTTTGCTTTTTTCTGAAATATTTTGATCTCTTTGGGCCTTGAACAGTTATTAAAATGAAATAATGTGAAAGTATTGGAAGGCATTTTTTTTTAAACGGTCCATTGTCAGGCCAACAACGATAATAATATAACTGATAATATAATATAAGTGTAATGCTAAATTGGTGGAGTATTCTTTCGAGTAAAGTACAAGTGCCTCAAAATTGTAGTTATGTATGTGTATTTAGTTACTTTACACCACAGTAAATATTTGATTGCACTTACAATCCAAAAGCCATAACCATAAAAATATTGTGCTCTGCTTCCTTTAACAACAAAAATGTCTTAGTGGGAGGATGGTAGCATGTTTCCAAACATAAGACATTGTGTAAACTGTTGTACTGCACGGTATAAACTGGCAACATTACTAATATCCAGTTTGCATGTACCAACTGCTACTAATAGCATTAATACCACAGACACATACTGTCCTTACCAACCAATAAGCAGCTTGTAGTTGAACACTGTATTAATGAAAGAAGAAGCTTTGTGTACATTTTGGCCTCTCGGGGATGCTGTAGCTTAACTGTTAATACCCCATTGACATCAGAGTGCAAGAGTGAATGTACCATTGATTGGTGCCATAAGACATCATCTAAAAGCAGAGAGAGTCGGGCATTGCATTATACTTAGAGGTCGTACTGCAAAACTGGGCTTGTTATCACAGTGTAACAGATTTGAATTCCTGGACCACCTGAGAGAGAGTTTTAAAAAAAAAAATGAATACAGCCTCCCCTGCCTGTACATCTGAGGTGCCCTTGATCAAGACGCGAAACATCCCTCTGCTCCAGTGGAGCCGCTGAGTGGCCGACAGTGGAGGACTTCAGGCAACCCCCTTGACATGTTGTTGCTTGAATACATGCAACGTCGTAAATGTGAAGCAGGGAACAGCAGAAAAAGAATATGCATGATCACATGACTTGGATAAAGGTCAAACAGGAGAAGGTGAATAAAGAATTTATTTATTCATGACTGTGTTGTGTGTTATGAAATGATGGCATGAGGTTTTTTAAATGCTCCTTGATGTGGAATTTCTTTCAACATGCTCTATATTGTATACGGCGTTTTAAACTCTGGCTCTTGTCTAAAGACATTTAAAGGTCCACAGAGTAGACTACTTTATGTGAAACTTGGCTTGATGTCAATGATGTATCGTATTTAATGTACAGACAGATGCATGATTTATTTAAGTGCTGAAACATGAATATCTCCCTCTGAACAATTGATCCTCATGTCAATAAAGTGGATTGCATTACCTATTTAACCTTGCCAGCTTGCCATAAGTAAACCTATCGATAAAGGAGCTCAGCAACACACTGATACACATTTGCAGTTAACTCACATTCACTTATTTACATCTGGGAGCTGCATTCATTCAACCACAATCTTACAATGCTGCCACTCAGGAAAAGTTAAGGGGGTTAAAAGCCTTGCCTCAGTGCTCAACGATACATGCTGAGGAAGTGTACCTCACAGTTATAGTCCAGGCATATAAAAAGCAACCTAATAGTCAGTAAAAACAGTAGGGCTGCTCCTGTTCATGTTGAAAATTCTACAAACACAGTTTCCGTTATTTTGAAAATAGGTCTGACTTCTGAGCTCATTATGCAATATTACTGCATAAATCCCAAACTATTCATGGCCAGTGGGGGATTAGTGTTGATATTTTGGATAGTAATATATAACATATGTCAGATAAAGTGCTTTAATCAGACACTGGCGATGCACATAACTCCTCATCTGTCCACGGGGCATTTCTGTCAACAGCATTTATTAGGGATCTGAAGTGAGATAAGATTTGTTCTCCTGATGAAACAAAAATGTAAATTTTGTTTGGGCTTGTGTTTGTGTGTTCATATGAAAGGCTGGTGGAAAGACAGAGGGCTAAAAAGAGAATTGTGCCTTTGTTTGTTGGAAGCCAGTGCTTCATTGATTACCTGACCGGTTTCAAGGTGGCTGAGAATTTTCCTTTTTCCTACATTTTCTCACAGCACTTTCTTCAGGTCTCTGAGTGCACTCCAGTAACCTCATCCATAAATTTGAAACAAACCTGCCTTGCAAGCAAATCGCGGGCTTGCAAGGCAAAACTGCAAACTCCATTCAAATGCAGAGGCGGAGTGTTGTTTTTATGCTGCTGTTGCTCTTAGCAGTAATGAAAATAATAAACATTCATATATACTAATACATAGTGTTCTCTACATAGAATGTGCTTGTTGGAGACTAAAACATTTAATGAAGATCCATCAGTTACACAAAGAGGCTATGCAACTAAATCATGTCTTAGATAAAGATTTAAATTAGGCACAAAATTGATGACAATCACATTACAACTGCATGTGATTAAAAAGCAGCTACAACTGCATGTGATTAAAAAGCAGCTACAAAAAAAAACTTTTTGTTTGCATGAACCAACAATGAAGTAATGATAATAGCTGCCTTAAATAGGCACTGATCCCACAAGGCATAGTGTATACTGCGCTGTATAAATGTATAATGGCACAACAAGAAAATCTTGATATATTTTAAAGGTAAATCCCTTTACTTATGATCTGAGTCAGTTCCTAAAACATTCTGCCAAGGGGCCCTCCTACCTGAGTCATGAGGCATAAACCATTTCCCATTGCCACACAGTCACACCTTACATCCCAGTGCTCCCACTACAATCCTCCCTCCTCAAAACAGTTCGCTCTATCTGTTGGATAGAATAAGTAGAGCTACACAGAACAGAGTAAGGGATAAACAAACAATAATTATTAAATATGACATGTTCTATAGATTCTTAAGATACGTGACATATGTAACATTAACATAAATAAAACACTGTTGAAAACATATGTGTTGCTTAATTTATTTATTTAAATTTTTTAGTTAGTTTAGAAGAAAACTTATTGGGCAAACCAACTATGAATATGATTAACGTAGTCTGAATCAGCCTAAAATTATTTTTGAAATACAATCAGCTGTCAGATGCACTAACATAAGGACGCAACTGTTCATACGCTGTAACTTTCATCATTTGTTTGGATGTGTGGCGAGGATTCATTCTGCCCCATCTGTTTTCTCCAAACCTACAAAAAACCTAAAGCTCTTAAACAGAGATGGGTAAAAAGAATCAAAGCATGCTGACAAACTCAGATGGAGAAGTGCTGTCTTTCCATTTCATCTATTAGGGAGGGAGGTTGTTATGCTGTGAAAAATCGACACTAAAGAGATATTGCTTTCTCAAAACAGATTGATGTGTGTTGGATTTTTCAGATATGGAAAGCAGGCCTGGGGTCACCGAATAGATCATCTAATATATGCAGCAAATGGGTTGCTGAGTTCAGTTCGGAGTCATTTTGCCTGTTTACAGCCCCACTTCCAAACTGCCAGCCGTAGATGATGATATTTTTTTCTTGGACTCTAACCATTTGCCAATGCATACTGATGAACTACATCTACAATTCAGTGGGTAGAAACAACATGATCATGTCCTATATCCCCACCTGAAATCACACCTTTCACTGCTTCTGAACTCTCACAAATAAACCAGTATTTTCTTAGAGAAATGAACATAGACTGCACCATCAAAACACAGCGCGAGGCGAGTATAGTTGCAAGTAAGCACCTATTTGTGTAGTGATGCATAATTCCAGGAAGTGTAGTGTGTGAATCTGAGATGAGACATATATGTGTTTCTGTCCTCATTAAGGATGCAGTGCAAAAAACACGCAAGTCACGTTACCAGAGTTGTGAATGATATGTGAAGAAACATTTTCATAATCAGTGCAGTTAAGAAAACATTTGTCATTCTGAATCATATCCATATACAGATATGTAAAATGAAATGTACATTTTTAATGATTTCATGATAATGTACACCACTGTCATGCACACAAAACAAACAAGAACATACTGTTTTATAAATACTGTATATATTAGTCCGTAGAGCAGTCTGTGCTGAAGCAATATTGACGCAGCTTTTCCAGCCAGACCTCCCTTAGATAGACTTGGACTATAGCAAAGAGGCCTGATTGATCATTTTTTGCTGAATTGTATTTCGCCTTATGTTTGACATCTGTGACTAATAGGTAAGTAAGCATTTTGATCAAACAGTGGCAGTTCACTGTTTCACCAAAAGCAGTCGGTAGCAGTGAGTTAACATGACCATTTAAAAAGGTGTCCTACTCAGAACACTGCGCTATAGCTGTCTGCTACACCAAATACATTCTTGTGGAAGTGCATGGGGATCAACACACAGAGAGAGTGATTCATATTTTATATATCAAAGGTGATATAAGTAGTGTGAGCACCTTCACAGAAACCTCTCAGAGAGAGGGGAAGGGTTAAGTAAATTGTCAATGTAAGATGTCAGTAGGGTTAGAAATGTGAAACTTCCTGTCACATTTTTTCATGGTTTGTTGTGATTTTAGCTTCCTGGACATCCAGTTACAAGAGGAATCTAATTATAGTCCTATCTGCTAATGGACTCAGCAGAGGAACATGGAAACCTGGCACAATTCTCACATACTCAGTTTTTTCGGGTCAAATACCTGCAGGAGTTTTAGCATGTGTGCACTGTATGTTCTCCTACTTAAGACTGTTGTATGTGCCCAAATGTGCACCGTCAAAACATATTGAGTAACAACAACAATAACTTACAGTTCACCTGTGATGCGAAACATTTTTAGAATAAGTGTGAATGTAGTGGAGAAAATGAAAACTATGCAGGCAGTTCGATAAGTAGCTTAATCAGTGATAGGTGCAGGAGATAGCCCAAATGTTACAACTAAACCTCCATAAACAATGCTTGCATGACTTAAACCCCTAAAGCAACACACAAAGTGGCAACATGTGACACATTTTCCTTTCCTGCCACTGTATGCATTAATAACCTCTGGCCAGCATGTGGTTTTCACATTTCTAAAAATTCAAAATAAGAATAAATACAATTTTATAAGTTACTGTCCAAAATTATTATTGTTAAAATTCCACTTGTCTCTAGGAAGAGTGAACTAAAAATGTCCATTACCTTTTCTATTTACAGTTATTAACATTACAAGTCACTTCAATAAGACACTGCTCCTACTATTACACCAGTCATTGGAAGTCTATTTTATATTCACAAATTTGTTGGTCAAGAGTAGAACTTACTGAACTTGTCATCACCTATCAAGCTGAGATGTACTTTCTTTTTCTCTTCTAAGGCTTTTGTCCAAATGTTTACGAAGACAAAACTTCATAAACCCATAATTAGCTCAGATGGATAAAAGCTTTTGCATTCAGAACAAAAGTAACATCCTCATTACTGAGTTAGACTTGTTAGCAACATCATCTCCACCTTCTTTTAGAAGAGTGCTACATACACTATAAATGACTGATTGGGTCTGATTTATCAAAGTTAATATCAAACCAATGAGAACACCTGCTGTGAAGCTTGTCAGATAAAGAGGAAAGGGTAAGAGACTGGTAGTAAGTAGGTAGCCTAAATGTTCTTTGGGTTGCATTGTCCAATGTTTTTTTAAGTTGTTTTTTTTTGGCCTTTATGCCTTTATTTGACAGAGACAGCTGAACACAGACAGGAAAGGTGGGTAGAGAGAGAGGGGATGACTTTC
Source organism: Dicentrarchus labrax (assembly GCF_905237075.1). Classification (NCBI taxonomy): domain Eukaryota; kingdom Metazoa; phylum Chordata; class Actinopteri; family Moronidae; genus Dicentrarchus; species Dicentrarchus labrax. The sequence continues at coordinate 12,146,309 of NW_026136704.1, forward strand.
TGCTTCTGTTGCAAGGCTCGAGAGACACGAGTTACAACAGTTATTTGCTGTGATATGCAGCTGCAGCTGCAACTACAACACCATACCATAACCAGAACTTGGTAGCAGGTAAGGGCATATCTGCTGTGTACTGTAGGAGTAGGAGTAACAGACACATACAGTGGTTTTATCTAGACCATGTGTCAGGAGCTCAGCCCTCTTACAGATGCAGGAGTGTCAATCTGTGATTTGTAGCTGTCTAAGGATTTGCCCTTGAATCACACGCGTCAGACAGCTGTTTGTTGATCTGTCTGAGTCGCTTGTATGCCAAGGACCCTGTCCAACTGATGGTCTAATTCAATGTAAATACAGTCCCTCCTCAGCCTCCCTGCTGTTGCCAAAGACAGCTGTTCTTCGGGCAGACTTGGCCTCCCGCCACTCCCCTCTGAGCTTTTGAAAACACTGTAAACTGCATTTCTCCCATGAATGAAACCATTAAAGGATGATTCAGGTTATTTTGAACATCAGTCTTATTTTCTAATTTTTTCTCCAATTGAATCAAATTGACTGTGGTCAAAAAGTTATGACTGGAGCTACATGGAGCTCCAGTTTGGCACATGGGCCAACAACCTCCATTGCAAGAGCATTTCATATGTAATATGAACTGCTAGGTTTGTAAAAACAAATAGAATAAATAATTTTTGCTTAATGACGTGATACAGTCTCTTTGGGGTTCAGTTGTTCTTGTTTTTCCTCTGTTTGACACAATTAATAATATTGGAAAAAACTAGTACAGGTCGAGGTAGACACAAGCTGCTTTATTTCTAGGCACCATACATTGTGTTAGCTGAAATTACATCTGCCAATAGCAGGTGTTATCAGCTAGCTAGCTAATTAAGCTAATATTAGTTCCATGGTTGGTCTCAGATAATGAGTTTGGCCAAAGTTGCTGGAGGGTTCATTTTCCCCAAACCCACAGAGAGCAACATTAGCCTAAACTATGATATAGAAGTACACAGGATCACCTCCCACACAGTATGAGAAGATGTGCTAGTCCTGAATGGGGATTAATCTTTAGCCCCATAAAATATTGTAGTATGAAAGGCTCTTGGTCTTGGAAGTAACGCTGGGTTAGGAAATAGTTAAGGTGACCATATTTTCAAACACCCAAACCAGGACCCTAAAGTGCACTGCATGTTCATGCATACGCACATGCGCTTGTGCATGCACCATAGACATCTATGTCTACCATGCAGAAGTTTCATTTCAATTATTTCAGTGCTTAGCTTTTTAGAAAAGAACGACTTTCTCTTCCTGTTTTTATATTGGGTGAGGTACGAATGAGTGGGACAGAACATGATAAATGTGGTAAATTATGATAAAGCGCTGAATACAAGTATTATATTATAATTATTATTTTAATTGTGGTTAAAACGGGGACATTTCAGTGTTTCACAGATATTTGTCGGGACTCATCCATTTCGATGCTCTACCTGCTGTGCCATTTGCTCTGCTGTGACTGGACAATCACTGTTTGAAGGAGAGGTTTAACAAATGATCAATTGGACTGTAGGATTGCAGAATTAATGTCTGCTTTTAAATGGATGATAAAATTAAAATGAATATCAAAAGCATGCCTGACTTTTACCTGTCTTATTTATTTCCTTGCCTTGCAGTCGGACTCTTTTTTTTAATCTTCCTTATGTTTGTATTTACATGCTCCCTATGTAGGTATGTTTGATTGGGTATAGTTATGCATGTACATATTTATATTTAATACCCATATCTATGTTTGTTGTTTGTAAAGCACTTTGGACCTCTGTGTTAAAAAGGTGCTATATAAATAAAGCTTTACTTTACTTACTTACTTACTTACATAGTTACCACTAATGCTATATTTGTTGCTTTTCAACAATGCAGGTAATTATCATATTGTCTTGAGCTTATTGTAAGTCACTCATCTGGATAGGAGCATGCGACAAAAGCCTGACATATAAATGTATGTAAAAATGTTATTATATAATATGTTTTTAACATCTCAGTGACATACTTGGGGGATTTATGTCAGCACAATTATGTGTGCACCCAAAGCTAATGCTGCCAAAGTGACATTTTCATAATCACACACCCATTTGACATAATTTCCTACATAATAGTGAAGTAAATATGACGACAGCCATCCGACTGCCAACAGATGCACTACACCCGTCTGGACACATACTGTCCCCACCCAAGACATTTGTTATATTTTTAATAATCTGCTACTAATGAAACTCAAAACAAAATAGAAGTCAGAGCAGCTATTTCATTTTCAAACGACAATATTTTAGTCAAATGATAAGGTTTACTCTCATTTCCACAGCTGTTCTCCAATGTTGGCTCCGGGAAGACCACTCACTTGTTATCAGGAAACGGGGCCAGTGCACCTTCACTATCCATCAGTCTTGGGGACTACCTGTGGGGGTCACCTGGCAACATACTCACCTCCAAGTAATGATACAGCCCAAGGCCATAGACACAGGGAAGCTATAACACAGGCTGTTATTGGGCCAGCCACCTGCCCATGTATCAGTTTAATGTTCTTTATAACCATCACATACAAGCTAGTGTCATTCATCCACACCAGGGAGAGTTTATTGTAGAGGTGTCTAGTTCAAAGACACATATGAGTCAGACATTTTGGAAAACAGTGACAAGCTGCCACAGTCTGTGTTAACTCGCAGTTTTATTGGTCACAAACATGCCTATTTGCACTCTTTTGTATGCAGCTCGGAGAAATAGCATAATTGTGTCTGACACAGCCCTGACACTACCTTTTTCCATTCTCACTCTGTCGTTCCTCTTCCCTGGTAAGTGTGTGTGCCTCCAGGCCATCCTGCAAGACATGAAAAACACAATTGTGCGAAAGTGTCAAGCACCGTGGACTGAATTTAGAAAGCTTTTGACAACTAAATTTTTACCAAAAAGGAACTCTTAGATGATGATCACTGTTCAGGCACAGCAGGGAGCATTTATCTTCCTCACGCTGAGACATTGGACACTTGAAAGATGTTTCTTTCCAAATTGACATGTATGTTGGCAGTTTTCTTTGGATGTAGTTTGCTTTGCAAGTTAAGTAAAAAGGCAGATAATTGTGGTAAAGTCTCTGATTGCATGTTGAAATATAATGACACATTTAGTTTCAATTCAATGGGTTGTACTGTGCAATATAGGAAAAAACCTACACACTTTAAAGGGGGATTGGTTTGGTCATGTTTGGTATGTAGAGATAATAACACAGTAGCAGAAAAGTGACAAATAAATTGCTGTAGCTGAAATAGTAGGTAACATAAGTCTGTGTGTGGCACTTTGATAACACTCCTTAAATGAAGCGTACTCTATTTCAGCGATGATTATTTATATTTTGAAATTGATTTTTTGTGGATTGGAATAGATGATAACTCCACTTATTATGCACCAAATAAATGCATTTGTGTAACAATTCCCAAAGAGAGTCTAGTTTGCCCAGCAAAGTAGAATTATATTCTCTGGATGCAACTCTGCACTTCAAAGTCTGTCAGACCATTAGCTATCAATGGACCCCCAGTGAAGCCAGTGGGGCCTGCCCACCAGGCCTGGCTCCAGCCCCGGCAGCATATCGGGGCCCCTTCCATCTGTTGCCCTTGTCCTGGATGTGTGTGTGTGTGTGTGTGTGTGTGTGTGTGTGTGTGTGTGTGTGTGCTGGTCTACTCAGCTCCCATCTCTATCATCTGCTGAACTCCAAGTCCTCTCTGTTTCCCTCTTATTAGGCCTGAAAAGACGCACCAGATGGCTTGTGGGAAAAAAATCATACTCGTCCAAAAGGGAAAGAGGCACCGCCCACAGCCAGGGTTGAGCTCTGAAAGATTTAAGACATACATGGCATACTTTAAACACACACACACACACACACACACACACACACACACATTCACACACACACATTCACACACACACACACACACACACACACACACACACACACACACACACACTACATAAAGACTTCATTGGTTCATGCTTGAATTATATAAACAACTTCATGTCCCTAGAATGGATTCACAGCAGCAGATAAATCAGACGATCAAGTCTCAAGATGGATTCTTGATATACTGACCAAACACACACGACCTTGACTCTGTATGTCAGAACAGGCACTGTGTGTGTAATCATGTCCTGTTTGCAAACTGAATAGTCAAGTCAAGTTTATTTATAGTCCTTCACACAAGCATGTTTCAGAGGATTCATATATCAAACACTTGAGCTCAAATTCACACTGATGCATCATTTGGAGTCTCCAGTACACCTAACCTGCAGGAGAGCATGAAAACTTTGCTCAGGACTGCAGCTGAGATTTAATTCCCAGACCTTTTTTGTTATGTGGCGACAGTCTTAAAAGAAACAATTTTTTGGAACATGCTTATTCACTTTATGGCTGAGAGTTAGATGAGATGGTCAACACCACTCTCATGTGTGTCGGTGCAGTAAATATGAGGGTACAGCCAGCAGCTGGTTAGCTTAGCTTAGCACAAAGACTGGAAACAGGGGAAAAAGCTAGCCTGTTCTCTGCCCGAAGGCTAAAAGTCCATCTAACAGCACCTTAAAGCTGTTTGGTTGGTTGGTGCTCAAAAAATATATGTCAACATTTCAAATGCAACTCTCTGATGAACGCTCCCTGGAACCTCAAACAACCCCTTTTTTTCTGTTTTTCTACACATGATGAAGCCACCCTGAAACACTCATCCTTTCCAGTAAATTGTTCTGTCAAGTGTTTTTTGATTCAGCAACTCAAGTCATGAGAGTTCAAGGACTGAAGCTCAAAATACCACATAACACTTTGCAGCGAAATATAGCACGCAGTCACTAGATCATCTGACGGCTTTTCTTCAGGTTATTCAGGCTTAGGGGCACGCACACACCATCACATTAGCGGCTGCGCTCTTCACAACAATTTAGTGATTTCAATTCCCTCTTGGCTGCTACCCGCTCTTCTTCATCATACTGTAAGGGCAAAATGAAAAATAGTCGGGGAGGTTTCATATATCAGATGTAATTAAAACCCAAACGTGCAGAGATGCCTGTTTATGAATTTGTTTATTTTCATGCATGTGATACTGAAATGATGTCCTTTTCTTTGCCTCTCTCCAGCTTGTTTTACACAGTGTAATGTCCAGCACTGTGGTTCCCTTGAGCAGGGCCACCTCTGTGTTCCAGCTCTCCTCTTCCCGTTTTTCTGGCCTGGCTGAGCTCCTTAAGAGAGCCAGGTTTTGGTCTCCAGGCTCAGGGGAGGTGAGCTGGCTGGGGTGATGGTTTTTGATCCTCACACCAGACGCTGTCTCACCTCCACAGCAGACAGGCTTTTTATTCAGTGACGCCTGAAATTAGATGGTGCACTTTTTTTTAGAGGGATGGAAATGTTGTGGTGGAATTGGCATCGGGGTTGTCCCTGCCAATCACTGAAGCTACGGTAGCATCTGGACATAAACACCGTGAACTCCTGACCAAAAATGACTTTTGTCTGTGCATGCAAAATTTTGTTCATTCCACCCAATTTCCGCAATATGTTTCTGCACATGTGCTATTGTGCAGCCAATCATGCATGAGGGAATGCTTTATCTGTGACACAATTGCAGCTCTTCCAGAATTAATTCACCCCTGCCAAAACTAACATATGCTCTTGTCTTGTACAGTGATTCTGCATATGTCCAAGCTGTTGTCTTTAAACGTCTTTATCAGGGATGAAGGATCTGTATAGTGAGGTCATGTGTGCATCTGCAAACTGCAAAGAAAAGACAAAAGGGCAGAGATGTGCAGTTTGTCACTTATTTATGCATACTTAACTGACTGTACAGTTATACACAATGGAACTGGACTCTTTCTTTCTCTCTTTCATTCTTTCTTTCATCACATACTCTCCATCTCCCTCCTCTCTCTATCGCTCTCTTTCTATCCCTCTCTCCTTCTCCCTGAGCGACTCCCCCATCCCTTTTCTCTCTCACCCCTCTCTCCTTTCAGTGCTGCAGCCCACCCTGCTCCGAGCTTTAATGGTACATGCCATTAGAAAGCCCATCTCTGAAAGGGAGGAGGGGAGGGTGGTCTCAATCTCAGCTAAGAGGCTACTTTAGTCCCCCCCCCAACCCCAACATAAGCACATTCACAGATGTCTCTGCGCGCGTAGAGCCGTCTCACCCGCCACGACAGAGCAGCCTGCTCCTGTGTGAAACAACGAGCCGCGCGTAGACAGAGAGAGAGGAGCAGAGAGAGAACCGGGAGAGATACAAAGAGAGGCAGAGTGGAGAAGAGGAGGCAGAGCAAGAGAAAGAAGAGGCGAAGAGCGCATACATCGCTGCCACCCCGACGTTTCCCCTCATGCGCCTGTTTCGGCTGGTGTGAGGAGAGAAAGCAAGGGAGGGATATAAATCCTGGGAGCCCGTGTCCTCTCTTTGCTTTATATTCCCTTCTCTCTCTTTTTTTTTATCTCCATCATCCGAGGGATGAAGGCGGGTGTCAGCTGGCACGGCAGAATAAAAGAAAGGGATGCTTTGAATGCTGCCTCTCTTTCGACAAGGGGCAAGGAAGAGGAAGTGGGGGACAACACACAACAGGGACAAACACGGGATTTCTAGAATCAATGGGAGTCCTTCTGCCGCATGCGTTTGGGAATAGCAGTCTCACACTGAAGTCTCTGAATGAGGTAAAAAATAATGATAGTTTATCTTGCTTTTTATCCTGAGCCTGATTGGCTCACAGGGTCAGATATATATCCCAGAGTAACTTGAAAGCATGCACATGAGCTTGACAGAGATGAGCCAATTTCCATGCAGATCAGGTCTGGAACAGCAGTAGGGGAGATTGCCATCTTTGTCCCCGGGTCGCTGTGTACAGCAGCGGAGTGAGGGGAAATCTATGCATGTTGCATGCTGCAGAGAGGCAGTGTGAGCTGGGGGTAGAAAGAAGAGTCACTGTCGGCCTGATGAAAAGAATTGCTGATAATCCTGATGATCAGCACTTGGGGGCTGAGATAGCAGAGAGGGCATGGAGAGATTTTCTCTCAACTGACCAGCAAAGCTGCTGCTGCACAAGGTCCAATAGAGTCAGTGATTTCATTCATCTGATAGATGCAAATTAAATTCTCTCTTTCATGAAATATGAATTTGGTCTCCTATGGTGCACATAAAAAATCCAGGGAAAGAAATAAAATGTATGAAGACCAAAGAAGACGGCAGTGGTTGAATGATAGACATAAATGCAGTGTGTGTTTTTCTAAAGCAAAGTCTGACAGAACACTTTCAGTCGTGACCCTGGGGAGCCGTACACTACCTTCCAGACAGAAAATAACAACTTGTCCACGGAAGCGAACAGAAAGGGGGCATTGGCTTGAGAAAAGGAAAGCTTGAGTCGAAGTTAAGTGGGATGTACGTTCTCATTTCTGACACCTACCTACTGTAGGAAACCCTGGCTCTCGGTGAAAAGATGCAGTGGTAGTGCTTGTTCTCTGGACCAACACAGGTGTGCACTAGCAACTCTGTAAAGAAGAAACAACAGTGCTTTGTCTCAATCCATGTTGCACTACTGTCCACAAATCATCATTTAATTTCATTTGCATGGCATAATTAGTAATGTGCATGTGAAACATGCTTTGGTAATATCAGTATTGCAGGGTTCGGTGCTTAATTATATGCATTTTGTAGTTAGCAGGGACTCTCAGTAGTCTCAGTGGAAAATCTTGCACAGTGCAGTTACAGTGCCAAAGGTCTGGGCTTGAGTCTGAAGTCCTTACTCATTGAGTCAAGACACATCAACTTGACTCTCCCTGGAAGTTCTGACAGGTCCAGCCACAGCATGCTGACACCCATCATGACATCATGCATATTGGGCAAATATGCTGTCTCTCATGCTCATATTTTTACAGTCAAGCTGCTGTGTCTGAGAAAAAGGGCAGAGCCGATATTGATGCTATCATTTTTTGTGGAATTACTAATATGAAAATACCATTTAATTGATTTATATTCAGTGTGCCATAGAGCTGTGAGCGTGTGTATTTGAGACATTATGTGGGTAAATGAACCCAAATCTCTGATCACTGCAGGGCTGTGTACCTATTAATCCAGACTGGGGAATAAAACACAGAAGGGCATAGAGTCCTCCATAGACAACTGAATTAACTGTTTGTGAGCCTCAATTTCTAAACTCCTGACCTTTTCCACAGTCTGCATACATTATAGCAGCAACACCTGGTGCCCCTTTCTCAGCCTATACAGTATGCTCACAGTGAAGCCGTGCATGTCCCCAGCTGTTTCTTACACGGGTGTAAGCATGCTTCTATAGTGCTGCACTCTCTGACCATGTGTATATTTAGTTTGTGCTCAGTCTGGCAATGTCAGCAAATAGCATCCAGATCTCATTTATGGATGCTTGTCATTTCACTCTGTGTTCATGGTTGCCCCCTCGCCTTGATTGTACAATACACAGAGTGCTGAGGGGACAGAAATACACATACATGATGTGGCTGCAATTCTGCCACGTCCCGTCATGAGTTACAGTATGGAGTAGAATAGATTACAGTGTAATAGAAATAATCTTGGCACTATGTACAAGGCATACTTACAGCATAAAACATAAATTGTAATTGATTTCCTTATCAAATATTTTATTAATGCTTCACCAGGTTATAACAATTATTATTCATAAATAACACATTTTTTTGGTTGAGCAGGTTTCGAGTCCACAGCTGTGATTCGTTTATATGCTTTATTAGAATATCTCACTTTCTAATAGAGCATTCAGTCAATTAGGAAAAGTCATATCTAAATCTTTACTTTCTGGAAGAAGGTCAAAAAACATTGTAACTGCAGTGTGAAGTGGAGCAACCCTTTATTACTGTAATGAAGCTTTTCACTTTTACAAAAAAGCATTGAAATGTGAAGCAATACATGTTAGGAACTCAGAAACACAAGGACAAAGCAAAACACATCGCCACACTCTGCCACTACCTCACAAAAAATATTTTAAAAATGCACTCGAACAGCATATTATTAAGTCTTCATAAATTATGAATTCTCAGAAACACTATGAGTGAAACTATTCATGCTTTACAAAAAATTTGTACTAAATATTAATTTTTTACTCTTCTAGAATATAAAATAGGGGACATACAATATAATACATGTCATCACAATACACATACAGTACAGGTATGGATCATCTTGTAGAAATGCAGGTGTCGCATGTCCACATGTGGAATTCATATGTTCGTCACCGATAACTCAGCAGCATTTCACACATCATTGCACAGTGTAATAAATATGTATGAAGCCCAACAAGACAGAGGGATTAGACTTTGCACAAACGTTTTGCAAGCTATTGACAAGGCTGCGGAGGTTTAGAAACAGAGGGCAGTGTGTGGGTGCATGTAAAGTATGTCTACCTACACTTAGAGCTCACAGATGCAGGTTTCTGAACCCCACTCGACGGGGCAAAATTCATTTATGTTTGATGTCTGTTCAGTGTGTGCTGTAGGTTTCCCTTTGAAGGTAACTGAGCTTCTCTGCAGATTCAGTCATGGAGCTGTCCAGCCTTAGGCAACAGAGGGGCGAAGCAGCAGAATAAAACATTGCCTTTATCACATACAATAGATATCTATATATCTGAACAACCCACAGTATGAAGTGTAGGTACATATAACTAGAATAATTCATACGCACAGGTTTCTCACATCTTGCTACTAAAAAATATAGGCATTAGAAAAACACATTCAAACCCTAAGTGCCACTTTGTGCTTTCATTATAATTATTATATGTAACAGAACACCAATCTACTACAGGCATGGGAATTCAGTAGCAACCCAGGTTGGGAAAACAAGTCGGTGTTAACTTGGGGGAATATTTTCTTCATGATCATGAATACTAACCACTGTGACTGTTTCCCCGAGTGATGCCACAGCAGCCTAATCTTTCTGAGGTTACATCAATAATTTCCCTCCAGTTTGAATCTAAGAGTTTCATGTTGTTAAGTGTTATATATTATAGTTTAGTTCAGTGTGTTACACACTACCTGCTGCAAACATACGCAAAATAGTGGTTTGACATTTTTGTATCTAGAAAAATATGATTATTACTCATGCACAATCAAGTGTAGTTAGGCTGACTCATATCACATTAAAAGTGTGTAATGCAAGTTGAAAAACTGACAATAAAAATAAAGCTCCTGGTTTCAGTTTTACCCATTTTAACTGAGAAATACCACCAAAAGGTCTTCTTGTAAGAAGGGCAACTCACTGTAGAGAATTCCTTTGGTAATAGAAAGTAAAGAGAAACTGTGGTTTAAAAAAAGCATAACTAATCAGCCATTAAAGTCCTATAAATTTGTGAAGTTGATAGATATTATCCACTTCTGCCTGCAAAATGAAAAACCATTATTCCTTTTCAAGATCTACATAAACAACTAATGATTCTAACGGTGGTGTTTTCTTTTTAACAATAACATAAGCAGCTCGGGTTAACAGTGACAAAAACTGAAACAAAATGTATGAAAATCTGTGATGGCATTGACTTTGGCCCCAGGCGGTCCCAAAGGCAGGGGCTTAAAATGCACTGGGCACATGCCCTTTTTTAATGAACAGCTTAGAAGCAAAGTTAGAGCAAAATGAAAACTAAGAACAATCTGTTGGGCCTTGCAGCAATGCTGTTGTACCTCTGTGGATTACACTCCACGGGGCACTTAAAATCTGTCTGGCTGCCCATTAAGACAGCCACTATCCTGGCTCATTAATGTCCTGCAGAGGAATTAGAATAAACTGTGCTCCACAGACTCGCGCTGGCAGAGGCTCTCTGCCTTCTCTCCAGCAGCTTTTCTCCCTCCAGGGACAGCAGTTGTTTGCCCGAGGTACATCAGAGCAGCTTGGAGTGACCAGCAACACAGAATAATTATATGTTCAATTCTTCCAAACTGCCATAACTGTTGAATTCATCTTGACTTGTTACAGCAATTTCAGCAAAGGTTGCCATATATAGTCCCTGTGTGGGACATCACCACTCACCTAAAAGGGAAATTAGGTTAGAAAACTGAGGATCATAAGAAGAAGATGGGACGTAGTACAAGTTGCAATCAAGCGCGTTAAAATCAAATAAAAGTGTGATTAAAGTTGGATTTTCATACAATTTCTGTTTGACATTTTTCCCCATATTGTGCTCTATTCCAGGACATTTTAAGTAAATTTATTCTTCTGTTTCTTCTGCGAGATATGTTTGAATTTGACACTGACCAGTGTACCTTTTATAGTCCTAGTCGAACTGTGGGAGGTACTGTTTTGTGAAAACCTTTACGTTGGAAATGACAGTTCATCACAGTTCACCGCACCAATCACAGTTCATTCAATGGAAAACCAGGTTAAAAACCAGGGCATGCTCTCAAATTTTTTCGTTATATCCAAAGAGTGGAGATCTTTGGGTTTCATTGTTTTTTGTTGCTTTTGTTGATGCTTTAATGCTCCTGTTGTTGGATGTAAATAAATCTGACATTGTCAATTGAAAGTTAAATATTGATTTATATATTTATCATTGTACTGGTTAGACTAAGTGATCCGAATTTAGTTTTTGGACAGAAATCTGCAACACTGATAGTAAATGCCTCTTTCTAACAACTTTCGCTGAACAAGTTGGTGTGAGTGTCAATAAAATGAACAGCATCATGGATTTGCCGGAAAGGCTTGTAATGCTGTTTACTGATTCACTCAGTAACGCTCAAATAAGTTTCCCCGTTTTCTTAATGAATTTTTTTTTGTATAATCTCATTATGTGTATTTGTGGTTGCCCATGGTCTCTCGGGGCAGTACCGCTGTGTTAGAAAAAAGAAGGTATTAAGGACAGCTGGCAGTGTGCTATCAGTTGTGTTCACATTCATCAGGCCTGCTGGAGATTAGAAGACTTAGCAGAGATACGACTGGAGGCGTAGAGTATGTGCAGTCACATAGCGTACTGTACATACAGACACACAGCCCCCCCACAAAGACACATATACACACACACACACAGTCTACAATATCTACAGGCACAGGAACTAAGCAAAGCTCCTGACCCAGCCCTCAAGCTTTACCTCCCCCACTGTCAAACCATATTCTGCCACACACAGTGAAGAATAGAGGAAGAATGGAGTGGAAAACACTTATTTTCTTTCTCTCCTCTCCTATCTTCAGATAGGAGTGTTACAATTACATAACATAAGAGAGTGAACAGGAAGAGCTTCACTCTGTCCTTTATGGCAAAATGATCTTAACCTATAATCAGTGTGTTGGAGAAGGGACAGCTTTTGTCTACGGTGGAGCATGAGGCCCGGTGGGAGGAGGAGTTGCATGGAGTGAAGTGAGGCTATAGTATATGCTCCTGTATGTTATACAGGGTGTCTGAGGTCATGAGGCTGAGATGATCATTTCACATAATAACAGAGGTTGTCCCTTTCCATCACTCTGTCCACACAGCAATGATGTGACCTGACAGTGGGGGTGAACACTGGGTGAGGTGTTTGTTAGTTAACGCAGTTTGCTAAATACATACACAATGTCATGAATCTACATTGACATAAACTATTCTTAACATTCTATGCACCAAGGCTGAACATTAAATGTAGTCATCAGTAATCAGAGGAATGTACACAAAAGTTGCCAAAACTGTCATCCTCAACCTGAAGTTCATTATTTATGCATTCTAGTAGAATCCATTAACAGCTAAGCCCACCAAATTTGAATGATTTTTAGCAGTGATTCTCCCTTATGAGCTTGTATGCTTTTTTTGTTCATGTGATTAACATCCATTTCCTTCTAGGGATCGCTGCTGTAATTACTCACAGATTAGGCAACGATGGCAAACACACAGCACAACAAAATGTCCTGGTTTTGAGACACAAACAAGCTCTCTCAATTACCCTCTTGAGAAAATCCTAGAGGCTTTGCTGTAAGTCCCTCAGCTTTAACGAGAACTATAAGTTTCCGTCCATCTCTGTAGGGGGGGAAGGATAACTTCTGAACATGCTGGGAGATTATTTCAGTAACCTCCCAGAGACAAAAGAGATCACCATTGCCAAGCCTTGCTTAATATGCAGATATGTAAACACCACTCAGTGAAATCTGATAAATGAATCAATGAGTGGACAAACTTCTGCCTGCAATAGCTAGAAAATCACCGAAATTACAGCAGAAACCTCTAAATAAAGAGACCGCATTTTTAAAGAGGTTGTCCTGTAATTCCCCCAAGCAGTAAACAATACAGGAGGTAACATACACAAACAATAAACACAAAGTGGCTGGCATTTATGGGCATCTTAAGACATAACAAACCATATAATTGACAGAATGTATTAGTAGACTCAGTAATGGGAGTAAAGTGTACGGCAGAGGGATGGAACATGGGACATGTTAATATTTTTTCTTGCTTTAGTCTGTAGTCAGCCTTGTTCAGTTACTCCCCACAACATGTGGTTACACTGTAAAAATCACTGCCTCTTCACTCTGTAATGCTGCAGTGTGTTGGTTTGGTCATTTCATCTACTGAGGACTCAGTGCTGTGTTCAACCAGTGTTGGTGGATCATGGTATATGGCCAAAAAGATGGAGAGCTTGTGCAGACATGCTCTATAATGAAGGTGTCAACTTTTGATATTTCACTTTTGTTTAACCTTCAGAGCCACACAGCAGCCCAGACTTGCCATTGCTGTATCGAGCTGCATCTTTGTTTTCATGGTTTATTATGTAAATGTAGATGCAATCTGCAAAAGACACCTTGCTCATTATTAAGCAGAGTCTTGACGCGTATTGAGAATCCATTGTCGGTGATAATGATGCTACCAAGGTAAAAGAATTCATCAACAGACTCAATCTCATTTCTGTTGATCTTGATAGAGGACAGAGGAACTGTTCAGTTGTTATTAACAAATAGGACCTTTGTCAGTCAGATATAAATTATGTCTCTAGGGAGTGCTTAGATGACTACTTGTTATTTTTATGTTCAGTGAAATGTTGAAATGGGGCACATCATATTTCTCTTGAAAGGTCGGATGTTGATTGCTCCAAACAGGTACAAGTAAGGTAATATATATATATATATAATATGCAGATAATAGCACATCCTTGACACCCCATTTCACAGTGATAGGAAGTGGGAGATAGTGTTTCTGTCACTGCACTTTGTATAAAGGCCTTTAATCAACACAAAATGGGCGTTAGCACAATATCCAGTGCAAACTCTAGGCACAAGCTCACATTGGTGTGACCGACTAAGTTGAAATGATCTTCTCCATTGGCAGTCTTTTCTACGGCCTGTCATGATTTTAGGATCTAAACTGATTGAGTGCTTTGATAAAGAGAGATGTAAAGTTGTTTACTGTAGAGTGACAGATCCAAATACAACTGCACACCTTCCAGCCCTGCATCTCAGTCCAGCAGTGTTGGGTAAGCTGCTGCTGTGGACCTCTGCAAACAGCTGATGAGTGCAAAATAAAGAAGAAATACCAGGGTTAGTGCATTATGGCTTCCATTTTCTAAATGATTTTCTAGATCTGAGACCAATCTGATTTACTAATCTACCCCACGGCAACACTATTAAAACCATGACGGGTTTTTTTGTCATCCCTCGATGCTGAATGTGCTGAACTCATTTCTGCCATGGTGCAATCATCCCTGTTACTCAGTATGAAATAGGATTGGCACAGAGAGGGCTGTCTGGGTTTTCCTATTCAGAGTCACTAGAGGTAATGTAGGCAGCAGTTTTGACTGTTTTGACTGAGTGAGATGGATAAACACACATTTGCAGTAGGGAATTACTCTAGATTAAATATTAATAAATGTTTTTTCCTTGTGTGGTATATTTACATTTCCAGACCAACAATACCGACACAGCAGAAAAATCTCAATTGCAAATACAGAGGTGAATGTGTCAGTGCAGGGAGAGGAATTTATTTTTATTCCACATAATTCTTAAATTAGGTCTTGTTAATATTAGCATTTACAAACACCCAGCTTCTGTCAAGGCCATAAATGAATAGGCTTGGAAGTGGGACTGACAGCAGTGAGAGGTAGAGGAACTTGATGTGCATTGTGCAAAGCCTCAACATTTCTGCAGTTCAGAGCTTCTAAATGGTGTAATGCTTCGTGCTGAGAAGTGGGAGATGACAGGCCTTAGATAGCCTGTTGTTATTGTTCGTGTCATGGCATTTCATGTGCAGTAGGCGCCAATTACATCTCACTCACGGTGTTGCATCTCTGAATCACACTGGCACACGGGTAACGAAAGCAGAGTGTCCATGTTTCCCTCGTAAATGCTTCTAAGTTGTGGCTAATATACCATTAATAAATGTGGGTTTAAACCAGTCCAGTGTATTCTGATTTTCCTGGACTTTTATTTACATGAAATAATTTCCCCCCAGCACCAGATGAGGAGAAAGCCTCTTTGATTGTGTTGCTGTCAGAAATCCAACTAATTTTCCTAAATTGATTTAATGTCAGAAGTTTTAAAGAGCAAGGTGACCTGTCAGAGCATCTACCATGCACATTTATCGCCTTTCTGCTTTGGACTTTAATTAATAGTTTTATACGAGCAGTAAGCAGCAAGTCTGACCTGCATTGCACCAGCATTAATTTGCTGAGCTTCTTGGCTATAAGAATTAATTACCGTGAACAAACTGTAAAACACAGATACAAAATAAAGAGCTTAAACTGTTCATGCTCATAATCATTTTCATAATCATTTCATAAGTGACGTGTCTGTGTACCAAAGAAGGCTGGCGAGTTATGAATAAGATGATGATTTTTTAAGGTTTATTGATACATATATTTTGATTTCACAACACTGACAGACACCCACCCACATTCCTCGGTGCTTAATGCTAACCAGCAGTTTTGATATGCAGTTTACATATGCAGTCCTAAGGGCTGAAGCACCATGCCCCTCAGGCAACGTCTACTGAGCTTGTCCGTACCATCTGGCTACAGATATGATGGCTGTGAGTATTATCATTTTGAGAATATGTGGGAATTATTAGAGCAGAAGTTGAGCAATGACTTGTGCATTCATAGTATGGAATCTGTAGTCTGTGCCCCCTCACAGCATGCCCTTCATGTTCATATCCAGGAAAATCCTTTGAGTGCCTAATACGTTGTTCGAGTGTGGGATCCCTTCTTGAAGCATTGTCATGCTGCTTCTGGATGACCATTAAAATGGGCTCAAAATGGACGTTGATGCTGTAAAATGTTAACACTTTTATGGTGCAAATACATTCCACTCATTGATAAAAGATAAAACAGGCCTTTAGGGCATTAATGGTAGATGTAAATTATTATTTACAATAATAAGTGCTCAAGAAAACAAATGAGTTGAATATAATTAACTGTTAAGTTTTATGTAAAACCAGCCAGATGTTTTGCCACCAGTAACAAAATCTATATTTGGACTATGGACCTCTTATATTTGTCTGTTTTTCTTGGTTTGTGCATTAATTTATTGGATCATCCACTCGCCCAGTTGTATAGCATTGTAAGCATTGTTATCATCAGTGTCCCGCAGCATTTTTAGTCTCACACCGAGCTAATCCAACTATCAGTTATTGTCACTGAGTGATTCAAATATGGTCATTTTTGTTAGACAGGTGAGTCCTGAATGGCGTTGTCGAGTTTTTAACAGAGTAACCAAACTTTGCACTGAGGGACTGATTATATTGTCTCCTCTCAAAACTCTATTACAGTCTGAGAATATTTCAGTGAGAGTGAATCCGTGTTGTAGTCATTTTCTTCCCATGAGAGAGTCAAGTAAATGTCTTGTTTATGTTTGCCTCGTCTTTATAAAGTACAGAGGGAACATAGCAAAAGTATGTTGCCAGAGACACCTGTTGCAAATTACTACTGCTGTCGAGAAGATAAAGTGGCAGTTCCATTAAATGCCATCTAGATATCAGACAATGTAATGATTGTTTGCGCTGCCTGGTGACGCATGTATGTGATGGGGTGGTTTGTGGAAAGTACTGTATGATGTTCAAAGTGACTCTGTGAAATTGGTAAAGGCAGCATTTGCTGCTCGGCCTGAGGCGGAGTTCCTGCCACAGCCAGCCACAGTCTGATGCTGTCCACTGCTTTTACATCCACTGTCCTCATATGACTCATGACAGAACAACTTCACATCAAGTTCGGACAAAGTGTGTTTGACTTTAGCATCAACTGTTTTACTCATTAATACCTCCTTTTACTTCAGTTTAAATTCAGTGATCGCGTTGGGTATGACATTTTCTCAAATAGTTGTGGGGAAATTGATATTCCCTCAGCCTTGTGATTTAATGAAAAACAGCAAAAAGAGACATGAAAAACACACCATTTTAGTAGTGCAAACACAGACAGTATGAGCACCTAGTTAATTACTCTTCTGAGACTTGAAGTGGGCAGATTTAAAAGATTCTTTGTAATCTTTGTGCACATGCTTCATGCACATGTGTCTTTTGTCCTTTGCCTGCATGGACACCACATCACCACGCATTAATGAAACAGGATCATTTGAATTAATGCCAAGAGGCTGTGCTCAGTTACATGCAGCTCAATGTAGGAGTCATCGCTAAAGATAACTGTAGACAGAACAATGTTCACACTGAGCATAGGAGTTGAGTTATAATACGCAGTGGGTTGTGGGCCCGAAACAAATGCCCTTGTGTGATTGATTACACGCTACAAGCTAATGAGATAAACAGAGCCTGAATCGATTCAGTCAGGGAGGAATCGTGCCAGAGGGGCATATGCAGCCGTGTGCAATGGCTGTATTGACACGCTCATATTCAAAGATCCAGTGAAAGAGACCAAGCTGCTCTTTTGGCTGAGAACAGAGCTATGTCCTCTTCCGCTGCATGGAGCTGCTTCGCCCACCACTGCAATCAGGGTCAATGCTGCTCAAATCAAATGCTAGCGATGGGATCTGACAAGTTGGGTACTTACTGCTTAACAATCACTGCTAAGAAAACCTTTTTCTACTCAAAGACAAACAAGACAGGGGCTGTGTAGCAGGCAGTCTTCCATTAACAGACAGGCATGGGAAAGCACCTTTAACTTTAGTATCGACAAAGCAAATTACAGTACCAACATGGATGACCATCAGCCTGATTTAGGGACTATCTGCTGAAGCTGCTGCAACCCTTGGCTCATCTGCTGATGACAGACTCACTGATACTCCAAGAGCCGTGGTTCACCAATTAAAATCTTCATGCTTTACCAAGATGGCTCTAAGAGGATAAGCAGGGCTGGACACCATGTGTGATGTTGAGCATGTCAGAGCTGCACGCTGTGACTCAGAATAAATGGAGAGCAGAGGAAGACCTAGGGCTTAGGACAAGTGAATACCTGGTCTTCTTCTCACCACCTGGTACAATTACTGTTTTACTACTTCATTACAATATAACATGCAATTTTTGTTATGTTATTATGCTATGTTGACTATTACATGTGTTCATGTTCTAAATAATATTTTTGTTCTTATGTGTAAGACTCTACACTTGAACCAACTTTTACCCCTAGTAGTTGTTCTCACACCATCTTAAGTCTTAAAAAACAAAATTTAAAAAAAAAATGGATTTTAATCATCACCATGTAGCCTTATTTTTACCATTTTATGAGCCTTAAGCCACTTAAGCCTTTTCATGCTCTCTGGAAATACGAGGACAGGAAAATATGATCAGACTCCTGGAAGGACATTCAGAGGAGGTGTGTTTAATTGATTGCTTTATGATTGTGTCACTCAAGTCTGCACATCAAAAGACACGAGGGGGCGAGTCATCAGTCATGGAAGGGGGGAGGGGGAGATACGGTAGAGGAGAATATGGCAGCATTGACTGTTTTTTACACAGAGGACAGAGGGACAGGGGAATTTGTGGTTTTCACGTGCCACTAAAGGGAAAATACCACATTTCATCAGTGTCCAGCTGCATAAAAAATTATTTGCTGTTGAGTTTGATTACAAGCCTTTGGACAGGAAGGCAACAGGGGATTGACAGGGTCATCGCAATTCCTCCACAGATGAGCACATCACACGGAGAGACTGGCCTCTTTCTCATGTGATTCCAGATGTGCCCTATGAGGGTGACATTTCCTTTTGCTGCAAAGGATTTGTGTGTGAGTGCATGTGCTGTACGTGCCATTAGTTCTAATATTTTGATATGCACCATTTGTAAACTTAGCTTCAGAGACTCTTGTTTAATATAAAAGCGCAGAAAATCTGTATCTTTGTCTGTAAATAAGGCTTAATCAAAGTTAAATATGTAAAATAGTTGACAGTAGTAGTTAGCGAAAACACTTCCACATTTTGCTGCCTTTCATTCATAATGAAATTTCTAATCAGTCCCACAGCACTTGGCCAAGTTATTCATTTGCTAATGAAAAAACCTTAATAGTGAGTTTGTAATTTAGTGATCGTGACACAGTTAATAACATAATCCTTTACTGTTCTCATCATTTAAATTTTATAAGAAGTTCAAAGCCTGGTCCTTTAGTAAATACATTTTGAAACTAACAGTATAAGTAACCCATTTTCTTTCATATGTAATGTATTATGTAAACGTAGTGATAGAACTCTATTTGTTCATCTTTCATCCAAAAGGGCATGGTCTTAGCAGTGAGTAAAAAAAAAAAAATCTGCTAACAAGACAATCAAACAGCCTTTGCTGAAAATGATTTTCAAATAAAACAAAAGTTGTCAATTCTACAGTTCACTGGCCGCACACTGAGTTCACTGCACCAACAAAATTGGTGATAATCACCTTTGATTGATAGATACAGTCCAGTGTGGTTTCTAACATGTTGAATTCAAATAGAGAGAGGGAAACAAGCTTTTACACCCAGTACAAAGCAAGGAAAAGGGATGAAAATCAATATGGCTCCAGCCATGCCATCCTGCAAATGAAAAGCATGCATGCCACGATAATGGATATAGATTTCTGGGTGTGTGGCTCACGTTTTATTCTCATGCAGTGCTGAAATCTTTATATATGGTGCTACAAAAGATGACTGATGAGTGCACAGGGACAGGGATTATATTTCTACATATTGTGACTTCCATTACAAGGTGTTCAATCACTGTGGAAAGGGCAAAGAAATTGCCGCTTTGTATGGTTTAGATGGCCTTTTTTGAGTGGACCATTCCTTTAATCAATGTAAATGTAGTTTCCTCAAGTTTAAAAGGCCACTGTCAGAGCTGGCTGCTGCTACTCTTGTATAATTAGCAGCTGTCAGCTTAGGCCAGCTTTGGTAAAGACAGAATATAGATAAACCTTAGACTTCTGTTTAAACAGTGTGTGAGACGTAGTGAGAAAGCCAAACACTGGGTGGAAAAGGCAGCGAGGAATAAAGAGAGAAAGCGCAACATTACAGTATTTACTGTGCTGAGAGAAGCAGGATAGCAGCCTTGAGATGTCTCACAGTGTTTGTAATCAGTAAGACACCCGCTCTGCATCGGGCTTCCTGGTGTGCCTTTGTGTGTGTGAGCCTTTCATTGCAGTGTGTGTGGTTGTGTGAGGGTCACACTGTTGTATTCCCAATATATTTGTCTGGTGAAAAGGATGTATGAAATTTGTTCCTGCTTATGATGCTGTTACTAGGTGATAGCCTGTGGTTGTCATAGAACAATGTTTCTAGAACTTTTCACACCACATACTACCTCAGAAAATATTAGGCTCACCAAGTACTGCCATTATGACTGACATTAAACTGCAGTAGCGTGGGTGAAGTCTATTCAGCAATGGACAATTCACGCAGGAGGCGGGTTTATTCCTAACAAGAATATTACTTATTATGAATCCTGAAATCCTGGAAAAGGGGTACTAGCTGATCCACATTTCCACATTTTAGCTCGTAATTAGTCATGGCTGCATGTGGGCGCTATGTGCATGAACGTGACTACGTAGTAGGCTCATATTGAAACAATATTTTCTCAGGAAATGCTACATTTGTATAATCTGAACTAGTATTTTGATAGTTTTGTTTGTTTTAAATGTTGTATGTTGTATGTTTTATTATTTACTTAATTTTTTTAGAGACAGCTCGTGTGGTACACGTACCATAGTTTGAGAACCAGTATCATAGGAAACATGTGTGAATATGGTCAGATAAAGAATGGGGCAACTAGGCTACTATGATCATTCTTAATCTTTCACTAGAGCTTTTGATAATCTAAATATGTTTTGGCACTGGTTATTGCATTGCCAAAGTCTCAAAGTTAGACTTAATTTCAAGTTTGTAATAATTTTAATATCTTTATGTCTGATTCATATAGGTAGGCCCTACTTACTGTGTCCCTAGGTCTTCATCATCATTATCGCCTCATAGTGCGGCTGAAATATATTAGACAGCCAGGATACATAATCATCAGTCTGATAGGAGCATATTTATTGGCTGATTGATATTTATGGGACCTTGCAGGCTCTAGATATGGGTCACACCTGCATTTATTTATGGGACTGAAACCTTGATGTTGCTGCTGCTGTGAGCACAACTTTGTCAGTTGACATATAGTATGGAAGTTTGAACTGAACTGAGTCGAACTTAATAAAAAAATAATAACAAGAAATCTTAAGCCTAGTGTATATCCTAGAAAGGAGAAATAATAATTCTTCAACATCCGTAGGCTGTACAGTATACAATAAGTTCTACTAGCAATAGCAACACCAAAATCAGATTCAGTTCAGAATCAGTCAGTGAACTGCTGTCATGGGAAACACTCACCCAGAGACTTGAAGCTTAAATGCTGTCTCCACAAATATGTCAAGAAATTGTTAAATATAACCTTTTGAAAACTATGCACAATAACTGCAGTGTTATTACAGTTTATATTTCCTTACACAGAAAGTGAAGAGACGTTTCAGTTGTAGATTCCCGTCCTTTTCAACTTTGCTCGGGACAAGATTACAGAGTCTGTGGCCACTGCACCTGGTTGAATATGGCCCGTTTCATCACATGCTTTCTAAATCCTCACCTCAGTGGTGTGAGATAAAAATGTGGCATCAGTTTTGCTGCACCAAACCAAATAATTTGAAACGCTGTCCCACAGCTGATTCAAAAATCAAATTCCCTTCTCTCTGCTTTCCAGAGAGAAATTTAAAACCTTAATCTTCCGAAGAATGGCATCACAAAGAGCGTGTGAGTACTTTTTTCACACCACATTTCTCCCTTAGTTCTTTTGAAATGTAAGCCTCAACTGAGAAGTTCCACTTTCAAAATCTCATCAACCTTTACTTTAGTATGAGTACATTTCCCTTCCCTTTGTAAGGCTCTTTAAAAATATTAGCTACATGGAAGAATTTGCTTTGTCCCCACTTTGGCTACAGGGAAAAGACTGCATATTGAAAATGAGCTGTCATGGTCACTGTCTGTCACTCACAATCCATCACTTATTCCATCCATCATTTCCTTCATTATTTGTGTTTTGTACTATATTTTAGTAGAAATAGACTACTTGCAGATTCACTAGGCTCGGGTGTTTATAGAAGAAGAATATAAAAAGGAACCGGTAAAAACTGGGTTGCCTCGTCTTGCAGATATCTTTTTTTTTAGACATTACACATTTCAGACATTATTATGAGACATTGTTGGCCAGATTTGAGGTACAATGTATGAGACATGAGATTTCAGCTGCTTAAATGAAGCAATGCTAACATTTTGGTTGAGTCTTGTGCTTTGGTTTGTCCTGAATGCTGTGTAATGAGAGGTTAGTGATTCTGCACCCAGCAATAGTGACACACTACGTCAGCCAAAGGGCTAAATCTAAGAGGGTTTAAGCCATTTAAATAAAGAGGAAAGGCTATCCTTTAAAGTGTGACTGGTGTTAAGCTCTACACCAATCTGATAAATGCACTATGCGCCCAAAGTAGCTTTGCATAAACTAATCTTATAGCAGCAGGCGGGCGGGCATGCTGTAAAATGCTCCAATATCTTAGAACAGAAGAAAGGAGTGCCAGACATTAAAATACAAAGACAATATTGATCATTAACTTAGTACAACATTACAGAAGCCATTTTAGAGACACCCTGTCATCACTGGAGATATTCAACAAAGCATCCTGCTTTGTTGAGCACCCAATCGATAAAATCCACACTGTTCCTTATTGACAACAGGCAGAGATAAATTAGTTTTTTGAGATCTCCCAGGGATACAACCAACAGAATATGTTTCAGCTGGACTGTAGCTGAGGTAAAAAGTCACAAAGGAAAGGTTAAGATTGTCTCCAAAATGTCATATATCTCCAGTGTGTGTTTACAACTTAAAATAGGATGCAAATGCGTTGTTGTACAAACAGGGATTCGCTTTTGTTTGTGTGACCCCTGTGTCAATGAAATCTTATCAAAATGACAAAATGCATTTTTTTTCTCTGCACATACCCTTTTTTAAATCTCTTTTAGGACCAACAAGTGCCTAAAAAAATACATTTTAGCCTTTCTGGACTTTTAAAAACTACAAATTTAAATCACTGACTGTCAGATTTATATGTCCTATTTTGAGCCTGTAGTTGTTTCTATTTGAAGTAATCAAGTTTGTCCAACCTCTTTATTTCATAATTGTGCAATCATGAGTCACTAACGCCTTCCTAAAAGTGATAAAACAAAAACGTAAGAATTAAATTAATAATTAGTAAACCTTGAAAACTGGTATTTATTCTGTCAGTAGTGACTAAATCCAAACACACTGTGTGAGCAGTGGCAGGAGAGAATACCCCTTTATCAAAAATCCCTGATGCTACGAAGGAAGAAGAAAGACAAAGACTGAACATTTTCCTCCAGCTAGGATTAGCACACACAGCACGTAGCCTACAAAGATACAAACACTGAGTTTTCTCAAAGCCGAATTATGACAGGAAATGTTATCTCAAATCTATTTGCCCAAGGTAACATCTCAAGGTTAAGCGAAGCCATGCATGAGGTCTTTATTCTGTTAAAGAAGACCTGCTTCTTAAGACCACCTGAGCCGTTTCTTTTTCTCCAGGGCAGCAACCTACATCTCCATCCAGCCTTCCAATGAAACCAACAGCCTAAAAGCCGTCTGTATGGGCCTCCGTTCTGCCTGAAGGCTTGAGTCTTGAAGGTTGATTCAAGACACAGTGTCAGCTGTAGAGCCCCACTCGCACTGCTACCGGCTGGAGGTCATTGTGAACACACAGGTGTTTTCTCACATGGTATCACCTTGACACAGGCACCCGTGATACCACTGGGCTGTAATGTAATTGCAACATAGTCTGGTGTTAGGAAGACAGAGGTGAAGCAGGGGATGGGCTGTCAGGATGAACGCACAAGAGGCAATATGCCCAGACTCTATTACTGTTAATTGAAGTGGGAAAAATAGGGGGATGGAGAAGACAGAGATGGAAGAGGGGGATATAGAGAGAGAGAGGGCAAGAGGGAGAGAGGCAGGGAACCTGCTGTAATAGTAACCTTATCTCTACATGAAGCTTTGCTGGTATGTGAGAGGTTAATTCAATGTCGTGCCAGGTTCCATTCCAGTGTCTCATACAGGAGATCGAAGAGAGATTGTATCTCCATCTGGGGACAATGGCAATTTGTGATTTATAGTTAAGTATTTATAGCTAATTGTATGCATGAAATCCAAAAGAAAGCTTATGCATTTCAATTTGAAAATGAAGTGCCATCCACGGTAATCCTCTGTTTTCAGAAGTTTCGAAATAACAAGCTCAAGAAAATTAATATAAATTTCTATTCACAGCTTTTTTTATTAAGGGATTGCCGAGCTGTCTATAGATTACGATGCATTAATCCAAATTACATTTACAGTGCAGGCATTAATTTCCCAAAGGTGTGAGATGCAAGCAACATGAGCCAGTATGCCCAGCATCTCCAGCTCTGAAAGATGGAGAAGAGATGAGAGCTTCATTTGTGCTCCTCTGTTACTGAGAGAATAGACTTCTGATGTGTCTGGATTTCTGCAACTGCTGCAGCCACAAACATACATCTGTGCTCCATTTTTTTATTGAAAGTGCTCTGTCAAAGCTGTGCACCTACAGTGTGTTGTGTTGACTTATCTGTGGATAAGGGGCTGAATGAATGAGCAGGACCACACGCCGGTCCTGCTGAAAAGGATCAAGAGACTAGTAGTCTGCACAGGCCTGAAACGCTGTCTTAAAGTTTCCACCCAAGGACACAAGTTTGACAGATTCTGTAAATGTTTAATCTGAGGGCCTCTATTGCCTTCATAGTTATATTTTTTCCTTGAGAAAATAAATTCCTTAACATATATTTAGAGATGCTACATTTTAAGAAAAGTCAAAATACTTTAATAGTATGGTCTGCTATTGTTCTTGCAACAAGGAGAACATTTCAAAGCTTTCCAGGATGATTGTTGTCCCTTTTTATTCACGATAGTAATCCTTATTACACTGCTTTTCTAACACTCCTTTCCCACAAATATCAATCATCAGTGAGGTTGCACATCATACATAATAGGATAGTACAGCCTGTATTTAGCTTTTTTATCAGTAAAAAACACATGCCCTCCTTGTCGAAGCACACAACCTGTACCTTACTGTGCAGGCCCCACAGTAGATGTATGTACAGATGTGGTCGAAATACACCACATAGCCTGAAGTTTAATCAACCAAAACCAAGCCCTACTCCAGCCAGAACCCATCCTGAATCTTTTAAGAATCACGTCTCGCCAGTCTCGAACTAGGTGTCAGAACTTGCACAGAGTTGCAGTAGCTCCCCAGCAAGAGTTGTTTGTCTTTAATGCTGTACATCCACAGAAGTTGATGGATGGCAGAGAAAGGACAGAAGCCCTTGCTCCATTCATCAAAACCAGACAACCTCTTGGGGCCAGGTGGCACAGGTGACAAATGAGGACTGAAACTCCTGCTGGGGGGTGAGAAGGGTAGGAGCTTTGGAGGAAGTCCCAGCTTGGTCAGAAAGGACAGAGACCACTTATATTTGATCCATATGTGCTCCCCTGGCCGCTTATTATGCCCCGAGTTCACAAAATGCCTCTCAACTTTTTGTCTTGAGCAATGAATTGCATGACAAACTGCTCTCTGTACTTTAAGCTGGATTCAATAAGGCCTCAAATTGGTACTTAAAAGTGTGCTGTGAGGCTGAGACAGATGCAGCTGAAGGAGGCTGTGGAGACTTGTGGAAACGTAAATCACATTTTGCATTTGGAACCTCGAGCAGACAGGCAGCAGGGAGAAGTGATTCTATTTGAAGCCCCGTATCAACTGTAGGCTTCAATGCATATTGTTAGAAGTCTGTTGAAATGGGAGGAGAGTATGCTGGTCGGGGAGGAGAAAAGACACATTAAGTTGAACGTCTCGGCCAAGATACAGGAATAATGCACAATCCTTTCAAAGCCCTGGAAAGTCCTCTGAAAAATGACTGCCTTTCTAAACATCCTAATTCTCCCATTATGTATGCGTACACTGAGCAGTAACAGATTTGTACTAATAGTGGAGCCACTTTAAAACTTTCATTTTTCAAATAATAATTTACCATATATATATATTTTTATATCCTCAGAAGACAGCTTACTGTACTGAATTAGCTGCTAACCTAATAAAACAGTTTATGTAACAGCTTCACATAGCCCATAAATTTGGAAAAAAGGTGATCATTCAGGGGACTTTATGGCATTCTTTTCCTCACGACAAATGTGACTCTGCCCAGAAATTGTGCATATTGTGTAACAGCAGCAGAGCAGCTCTTTCCAGTACAGTAGTGGACACAGGTAGACTTATAGTATGAAGACTGAACTGTACAATGTTCAGTTCAGTTGTCCTTTATGTGGGGACAAGCTAAGAGAGAGGCTTGTTGCTGTTATAGAGACAATATATCATGTTCACTGAAAGCTACATAGTTTGAATCTTGTTGGGCTGTCAATATTTGGATTACGTACTGGGAGATAAAACAGAACAGCAGCATAGCTTATTCAAGGGCACCTTGTCTGTGATTGATGAGGGTCCTGTTTATTTGTCTTCCTCAACATTATTATTACTGCTATTGTAAGAATTGTCATCCGTCTTGTTTTAGTCACTTTTTCTATCCTTCGTGCCTTTTATATTAAAATATTTAAAGTGAGGGATTTTATAGAATGCTCAATGTTCTGTTCATCTCTGTTGGTTGGCAGACCTCCCTATAACTTTGGAATCTTTTTTTATTTTTATTAGTTAGGGACAATTTGACATAGTTCCAATAGACCTTTTTCAGAGAAGCCATTGTGGTAAACACAGGCGTTAACAATGACACTAAATAAGGTTTTGTTTCATTCAGGTCAAACTGAATCAGGGTGCTGCTATTGTGCATGTTGGCTCACTGGAAAGTCTCTGCTAAAGTAAATGGAATTGAACCCTAATTAATATCATTGGTTCAGTATCATAAACCACAACACAATATGGAAATACATACATTTCCCATACCCCAATACACCAATACTCATACCCAGATACATCAATTCACTGTGACAGCTAATGGCTCATCATACACTTTAATTTTACAACTCAAGAAGCTTTGTAGTCTGATTAATTTACTTACTGGGTGGCTTCCGTTGACCTTGGCTAGCCGTAGTTTTCCTAAAGCTGCCAATTTCTGGCATCAGTTGGCCACTATGGGGTATAAAAATGCCAAAACGAGCAGAAAACACACCCACCACTATATCAATAGCAGATGTTTACTTTCTTTTAGCTGTGTTATGGTCTCCTAAGAAAAATGAGTTGGTAATTTGGATACTGCAGCTAGCTGCTAGTTGCTACCTTTGTCTGTCTGATGCAGATAGTCAGAGCAACATCGTTTTTCTGTGTGATTACTGCAGGATGGGAGTTTATTTCACTATTCATTATGTGACTAGGACGGAACAGGAAAAACGTCAACGGGAGTCAGAGGGACAAGAATCATAATACAAATAGCTTTGTTTAAATATAAATATAAACGCTATTTTCATTATTTTGAAGATGCTGGTTGTCTTTGTGTTATCTTTTTTTATTCTCTCATGTCTGCTGGCTGGTT
Source organism: Dicentrarchus labrax (assembly GCF_905237075.1). Lineage (NCBI taxonomy): Eukaryota > Metazoa > Chordata > Actinopteri > Moronidae > Dicentrarchus > Dicentrarchus labrax. The sequence continues at coordinate 12,174,309 of NW_026136704.1, forward strand.
GCCGGTTGGTTGACCATGACATGTAGGCTATTAAATAGCTAGAAACAGAGATGGGGTTGGGAAAGGACAAGAGGGAGTGGGATGGTAGAGGAGTCAAAATCCACTCCTGTGTCACCCGGTTAACATCTTGTCACATTGTCTGACAGGATTGTAAATAATAAATAAATAATGTACAGTATCCTTTAGCCACACAGTGAGTTCAAAACTTAAAAAATGAGACAAAAGAGGCCAACAGCAACCCTTTCACATTACACAGTCATTTTATTCCATGCAAATGTTAAAACTATTGATTAATGCAGGCTTAAAATTTTATGTGAAGGGGAAAACTGATCAGTTTCCCCATTTACACATCTAGAAAGAGAAGCAGCACGCACACATAATTATGTATAACTATGAAATGACTTTGACTCTGACTTTCATTTTGCAGCTTAAACCATTAATGCCCCAAATGCAAAGGAATCCATAAAACTCCCCGGGATAATTCTTATCACCAGTGGCTCTGTGATATGTCTCAGTGTAGGATTTTTTTTCATTTGTTTTATGAAGACCGATTTGCAAATCTTGTTTGGTTTGATGTTTGCACATGTTATTGATTTTTGCTGAGTGCTCAGGGTGGTAAATAATCACAGTGGATATATTGCCTTCAATGCAAGTTTAGCTTTGTTTACCAAGGCAGAGCTGTTTAATTGCACTTTGTGCTTAGTGCTTAAAGCTGTGCTGCTTCATATGGAAATTTATTAGATTTGAAAAATTTGCTTAGTATAATTGAATTTATTTCTTGGCTTTTGTTTGAAAAACATTATTAAGAAACTGCAATATAATTAACAGTGCATTAAAATTATACAACCTCTCCAGCAACAATGATGCTCTTCAGTGTCTCTGTAAACTGAAATCAACAGTGATCATGATTCCCCTTGGAAACAGTTATATATGCTTCAAATTTTAAAATATTTTTTTCTGTGACTGTACACATTTTCAAGTTGCAAACAATACATTGTCGGCACTGTTTAAGTGCAAGCATGCGTAAGTGAAGGAAAAGAAAGCAAAACAAGAGCAGCTTATCTATCTTTGCTTCTTATCTACAGTTAATGTTCCAGTGTGTAGGATTTAGTGGCATCTAGTGGTGAGGTTGCCGCGAAACTCACGGAAAACACACACACACATGCACACACAAAAAAGCCCACAAAAGGCTATAGAGCCAGTATTTTCCCAAACCCTTGGAAACTTGAATTTGATAGAACAGCGCTTCTGCTGCAAGTAAGTGTGTTTGTAATGGGGGAAGCAATATCATGTTATATTTAGAGGAGTGCACTCTCAACCTGCTGATAAATGTTTCTGCTAAATCTAAATGTTTCTGCTAAATCCTAAAAGTGTGCTGCAGGCACAAAAATGTCAGAAATGCAGGCTGTACATCGCAGTTTCCCCTTTGAGATCAGATAAAAGAGTAAGCTTTAGACCTCCATGCCCTCCAATTCAATGTCAGTCACTCACACTGAGGCCAGTTTTTCTGTGGTAACACTGTGGAGAATTCTAGGTCTCACACCCACCGCTGCAGTACATCCTATCAGTCACTTTATAAGGCCTCTTTTTTTCCCTCTTTTTTTGCCTTTAGCGAGTGTTACGCATGGTTGAGTGTCCACAGGGAACCTCAGTGAACATGAAGTCTCGGTGTGACAGGTCAGTTCCCAAATAGAGGTTACTCCAACAATGCTTAACCACTGAAGACATACCTGTGCTATGCTTACTTTAACACAGTAGACTTACAAATGCATATACTACATGTACATTCATTTACTGCAACTCCCACCCATTCAGATGAAGGTAAAGGGTGGAAAACATGGCTCAGTTGCTAAGTAATGGGCTTCTGCAAGAAAATCAAAATCGTAATATCTCCTGCCATTAATTTATTCTGTGAAATATGCAGATCAGAGAACGTATCTTTTCTAACAACGACAGTTTGCAAGTAGATGCTATACCTGTGAAATACGTACAACAAACTTGCAAGCAAGTTTTTTTCTTATCCCAGTCAGCAATTAGACCACACTTACTTAAACTACCTCTGGTGTTTGTAATGTGATCTGCTATGTCGGCTTCCCTCCCTTCATTAGAGTGGCTGTCTCACAAAATACTTGCAATTAGAATGAGGATCTTCTTAATGGCAGAAAAACCCATCTTGCAAGTGAGACGGTGGCAGTTTCTTCCTGTGGACTGAGCTGACATATTGCAGCTCTGCAGCAATTAAGTGGAAGGAACAAAGAAGCCAATGCAGAGTCATTTCCCCATGCAGACTCTGGGAAACTGGCAAAAGGAAAGGCATCTTTAGGACCAAATGATGGTTGTTCTCCTGGGTTTGATCACTTGGAGCCTGGCTGTAATGGCTCGCAGTCCCATCTAACAAAAAACCTTTATGTCAATGCCAAAAGCAAAGGTCTAGAGTGGCAGTCCCAGGAGTGTATCAAATCAATTAACAGAGCTTTCAGCAATCCCCACAGGGTACTTTTTCTTTATTTGTTTAACGAATATATATAATAGAAGGATCATTATGAAATGTTCACATGCATTTGAGAAGATTGCATACTTTTTAAAAGACTTTCAACAAATAGAGCCCAAAGGGGGGCATGAAAAGTGCTGGACTTTGCAAGTTTATTTGGGGGAAATAGGCACTGTAGCCTCTACCAGTCCTATCAAATTAGCTATCAGATAAATGCACTTGTACTGTGCCCTCTAAATCTGTCACTATGGATTCAACTCTGAATGCATACTGACATACTATGATGTTTTCCCTGCTCTTCAGTCAATGGACAGAATATGTTTCCTTCGCCAAGTGACCACACTCCTGTATCAAATCAAGATTAAATGCCACAGTAACTCACAGCAACTTCAGCTCACAACACCCTCTGCAGCCACCAGTGATGGCACTGTGTTGTTGTGACTATAGAGGAAGTATCATAGGAATGCAGAGGTCAAAATCCCCTGATCGAATGTGAAGTAGTGCCTGAAGGAGCACTGAGTGAACCAGACAGTGCTCTGTCAGGCCTGCTGATGGCAGATGGGGGAGGATGCCTCGTCATTTGTCTCTGTTCTGATCAGAGCTGTCAGTGGAGATTCATCTTGTGAGAAAGACACGATCCACACATGCAGTTTCTGTCACAAGTACTCCTTCTGTCTCGAAACTTTGAGTTAATAACAACAATAACATAGATAGATAGATAGATAGATAGATAGATAGATAGATAGATAGATAGATAGATAGATAGATAGATAGATAGATAGATAGATAGATAGATAGATAGATAGATAGATAGATAGATAGATAGATAGATAGATAGATAGATAGATATACATGTGTTATGTTGCTGCTGAACATTACATAAATCCCATTGTTATATTTAAACCTGGTGTAGGAGTCATCATGCTGCTCACACTTCTGCTTGTCAGACGAGGCCGTGAGGGAACTGTTAACCACGTCTTTATCCAAATGTGGCAGGTTGTCCAAGCTATACAGCAGCACTGATCCAACAAGGACATCCATGTTCTTTTTAATGCCTCCCCTTTCACTAAGATTACTTAAGCCCTCAGTTTTATGGCTAGCGGAGCCCTTCAATTTCCCCAAGCCCCTGTAATTATGCAGACTAGGAGTATGAACCATGTGATTGTGTTCTACGGCAGAAGGTATATTACCTTTTTTAGGGTGTCAAGGGGAGTACCTCAGGGAGCAAAATATAATTGCCGCTCGCACAGGATTCAATTGTTAGAGCATGTTAGAGGGATTTTCTTATTGTTTGCTTGACTGCACTGGCAGTCACAGTCGTGCTCAGACTGTCTGTGTGCAACTGTGGCGTGAAACATGTAGGTAATATGATACATGATTAGAGGCCAGCTCTAATGCAGTGGCATTTGCTGCAGCACAGTAACACACTTCACTGCCCCGACAGTAGCCAACATGTATAGGCACTTCAAATGTTTGCCAAAATCACAGGCATTCATGAAGCTCATTAAATGTGGCTACACATTTAAAGTGAAATGCTAGTAAAGTATTACAGTGATTATGGCTCTATGGATGGTAATGTGGCTTGGTTGGTTGGCCATTGGTCCAGGCTGATATATCTCAAAATTATTTATCTGATTAAATTTTGTACAGACATTCAAGGTCACCAGAGGATGAATTCTTCTCATGTGTGATTCCCTGACTTACCCTGTAGCACCACCATAAGGTCACATTTGTGGTTCAGAGAGAAATTTCTTTAAAACTATTGGATAGACTGTCAGGAAAATCCCTACAGATATTGAAGAGGTTAAATTGTAAAGACTATGGTGATTCCCTTGACTTTTTAGTGCCATCATCAGTATAGCGGAACATCATCATTGGTCATCATACTTTGGTTCATGATCAAAGTAATGAAAATGAATGAACCAGGTAAATATTATACCTGCTAAACTGATGTAAAGCTCTTTACAGGACCAAGGCTCTACAATGTATGCTGAGTTCTGAAATCCAGGCTGGCCAAATACACAGATTTGAAAATGACAAACATAACTCCCGGCACAGGGGGTCGTTCCTATGTTCCCCAGTTCTAGGATTAGCGTTAGGGGTTAGGGAATATAGGACCCCGGCAGGTCATATCAGCAGTCACTAATTAACATTAATTCTATAAGTAACTTTAGGTTAGCCAAAACTTTAGATGAGCAATTTGAAATGAATTCATATAATTTCAATATTTCAAACTTTATCATTGTTTGTTTTAATATTGAACTTTGACCTTTTGAATCAGGACAACTCTTTGGATCTCATAGTAGGGATAAGGAGAGGAGATCATTAACAGCATAGATCTTCCTGCCATTTATTGACCTGCAGTCATACAGTTACACTCCTTTTGATGCTTACCAAGTGCTGAGGTCACATCAAGTATGATACAGTGAAAGGACAAACCAGGCGAGATAAAAATATCAAGCAGCATAGGCTTGATGTCTCTTTACAGCGACTACCACCTTTGTGATAATAGCAGCTCATAAACATTCATCACAGGAAGGAGACCAAACTGCAAGCCTGGAGTATGTCATCGCCTCCAAAGTTTCCCCCCAAAGTGCCTGATGGCGCTCGTTGCAGCTCTTACCATTCTGCCAGTGTAATGCCTCGAACCAAACATGAAAGGCAAAGCTGCCAAGTGCAAACAACAGCAGTTACCTACCTACTACCCAAGAGTTAAAATGACCCCCCCCCTTGACTATCTCTCTGGGATCAATTTGAACCCTCACAAGTTGAAAATGACCCTGGTAGGTTGAGCGGCAGCTGTGAGGATGAAAGGCATCTAGTGAAAGGTTGTGGTTGCTTCACTTTGGAAGTGAGTGCGCTATTAGTGTAATGGTACTCAAAACATCAACACCGGCCTGTCATATTGGCCACTCCAAGGGTAACGGACTATAGGGATTCAGTGAAATACATAGCAACTATGAGCCAACCTTTTGAGTAGTTGGTGGTCTGAATATTACACAGACATTTCTTTTAAAAATGTAAAAAAAAATACATAAAGAACTCTTGTATTTCAGAGTTGTGCTGCATTCCAGCAGGACACAACCAGAAGCTATTATCTATTTATACCCCAGAGACCAACTGAGATTCTGGCTGTTTCACCCTGCAGCACCTTCAGGCTGCTGATGTTATTCCTGTACAGCTCTGCAGCTCTGGCTCAGTCTGGAAATTCTTCACGGGGATCAGTGTATTCCAGAAATGGTGTGGGTAGTGTTGTGGTGGTGTGTGTGTGTGGCAGGGGGAAGAGAGGTAATATTATAGGGGGATTGCCTGTAAAGCCACAACCTTCTCCTGTCCTCCATCTCTGTCAGAAGTTCTCCCTGAGGGGGATCAGCAGGTAGCGTCGAGGGGAGGCTGTTCAAAGGTATTTGCCAAACTCTTGGAGCACGAGGGTTGCTCTTAACTCCAACTGCAATGCAAAAAAGTCCATCTGAACAAGTAATTCAATCTTTAACCCAGTCATATATAAATGAAGCTGCCAGAAATGCTGGTTTTATGAAGTTTCACTGTATTTTCAGCTGAAATATAAAAAAAGAAGCAAGTTCACTCCACATTTCATTTATTTAAAGATTCATTTCAAAGTTCATTTTAGTTGTCATTTGTATTGCATGGCCAGGGCTGTGGCACATTGAGGTCATGCAACCTTTGTTTTTGTTTTGTTTTTTGTGAAGGGGTATTACATGCATTTTTTTAATGAACACATGGTATGCAAATTATAGGGTGATTCCAGACTCAACTGATGATTAGATAAATAAAAGATCAGTAAGAATCTCATTCCTGACATTGTGAAAAAGGCTTTGAAGCAGCATTTAGACCATTTTAGGTCAAAATGTAACCATAAAAATACAAAAAATATAGTAAAACAGTAAAGTAAGTGCATCCTAATAATCCTAATAATTAAAACATTTTAGAGACTGTATTTATTTTATTTTCTGACAGTGGGATATGTGTTTGGGAGGAGTTGGACTACCCAGCCAAAACAGTTACATTTTTTTGCTGTGTGATATTTAGCATTGCATTCTTTTGTTGTGACCATAGCTGGGCGGGTTTAATAGCTCTGGCTGTAAGCCAGAACATGGAGGAGTTTGAGCGTGATCAGAGCCACATGAATCGATGCAGCTACAATTTTACTGGTCACAGGGCTGAAACCCTGCAACAAGGCCTGATATTGTCAAAGAAACGGCAGCCAGTGGAGCAATTCATTGATATTCAGCACATTTATGTGTATTATCAGTGGAACTATTGTTGCTTGGTCTGTTGGATTCTACACGGGACTGAAAATTTTCACATGTTGTCATGCTTTTTATGAAGATTTTTTTTCACATGTTGTCACCCTTTTTATTAAGATTTTTAAGTGTATCTCTTCAAAAAGTATAAACAAGAAAGGGTAACAAAGGAAGACAGGATGGAAGGATATCAGCAATAAGAAAGATTTGAGACCAGAACACAAGAAACACAGTATATAGGACACACAGCATCTTGGCCAATTTTATGTAGGGCATCTCAATCTTTCAATTTTTTAGTCTGTGTGTATCGAGAGCATTCCCTCATTTATTCAGCGGAGTCAGTTAAACACAATTGGATAACAGGAATCTTTTATAGTGACTGGTCTTTTTATATTTTGCTTTTGTTGTTGTTGCCAGCAGGTTCTCAACAGAGTCACCAGGTCACTCTGAATATAATAGGTAACATGAGCTAGACAGTGGTAAGGACAAAGACAACAGTGCAAGGTAAATAAATAGTTCTTTTGATTCAACCTGTGCCAAGCTTTTCTAATACGCCATCAGTCCCAGCTGCCATGCATCGCCATAGCAACCGATGGTCAGGCTGAGCTCAGCACAGTACAGTTCGGTCTTGAGAAAACCATAAACAGAGGACAAACAAAGACTGCTCTCCAAATCTGTGATGAGAAAACGCAGCGCGGTATTGACACCAGCCTGTGTATTGTCACAAGTATGCAAATGATCTTGTAAAGTCTCTGCCGCATCCATCATCCACAACGCATGCTATTTCATTGTGTCAGCGCACACGGTGTGCAATTAAATTGTATACTTCACAGAATGTATGAGGGCGTCGGGAGATTATTGCTGTAGAATCTTTCAAATAAATCACCTTGTAGATAATTACATCACATCATCGCTATTAAGCCTCTGACATTTCCTTTATTCTTTAATGTGAGTATAATGAAAGGCTAACATTAAATCCAACGTGCTTCTACCCAGCTGATAATCGACTAAATGGGTAATTATGATTTAACTGGATGGCTATGAGTTCTGGGGGCTCGAGGGTGACCTGCACACTTGATGATTGTTCTTGTAAAAGGACATCCTGTGCTCTGCGGCTTGGCCTTCATTGAGCTGTCAGGAGCTGTGGGGGATGCAGCGCTGTCAGCCTGCCTGCCCACCTCCACCATCCATGGGATCGATCACGCCGCCGCCTCCTACAGAAACCCAACCACCACAGCTCCTCCAATTACTGCAGAATGGGCGTCAGAGCCATACGGCGCCTTTCAGAGCCAGGGACAGGAAGAGAGAATGGATGGAGAGGCAAGCTTGCAGTGGGAAAGAGAGGCAGAGGGAGAAAGAAAGAGTAAGAACCTGGTGACAAGCATGCGCAGCTGGTGAAACCTTCCGTGTTGAACTTTGCCAAGACGGATGCTGAACTTAGACCCGTGTGTGCATTATTAATACTGACCACTTACATGAGAATAAAGACGCATTTACTCACCAACTGACATGCCTGAATTAATCATAGAGCCATACTCAAAGGCATGATGAATTCTCTTTCATGACAAACTTGGCAATTTTCACTGAAATGACAGATGTCTTCAGAATGAAAAAAGGCCACCAGGTCTGTCATTATCTCTGGCATTATCTGATGCACCATCAAAAATTCAGAGGTAGGGCTTTGTTTTTCTTTCTCAGCAGGGCATTTTCCACTCGCCAAAATTATTCAACAGCAGTGATAACACATACCGTAAAAGAAGAATATTACTATCACACACAGAGAGTAAAAGCGATGTGTGAGAGGAGATAATCAGAAATGGGATTATTGTATGTCCTGGGAATTTCTGTAGTGGAGTCGAGCAAAGATCTGACCCTTGAAGGGTGCAAAGATACATATAGAAAGCAGTTTCTATAGTGAATTCTGCAGAAAAATAAGCATGTGGTTCTCCCTTTCCAGAGCACAGTAGTTACCTTCCTTGCCTTGGGCAAGTGAGCCTCTGTGTATACTGTACTGCATATTATTGTGGGTCCATATACTTTAACAGTGTTAGTGTATGTGTGTGTGTGTTTTATACTGATGCCCTGCACATGGCTCCCGGTGGGTCCATCAGGTGGAAGCAGAATTAGAAAGGATTGTCCCTGCAGGGCTCTCACAGCTTCTCCTTCAAACTCTGTTAGATTATAAAATGTGTCAAAAACCGTGCAGCAGTACAGAAACATAAATCAAAACTGCACCCAGGAAGAAGTGTCTACAGTCATTTACTGTATACACTTTTTTATGTTGAGTGCATTTTGTAAGCAAGTTGGATTTCTTCCTGCAAGACAACCTCTGCATGAGGAAGCATCAGTTCCTGGTGATGCATTTCTGTGTGAAAATGAGTGCAAGTCCACCTCTATTCTGATTGGTTACATTAGCAGGGTGGAAGTCAATCAATACCAACACCATCAAGCCTGCTCTCTCTCTCTCTCTCTCTCTCTCTCTCTCTCTCTCTCTCTCTCTCTCTCTCTCTCTCTGCTCCCTGCATCCAATCCTCCGTCTTTATGTTTTGTCCTCCATCCGTCACTGTCAGATACAGACTGGCGTGGTCGCAGTGGTCAGCCCATGTTAGAGCCAGCACAGCCCTCTGCACAGTATGAGCTTGTCTTTGAATGTGCTCCCCCACACATACACTTGTGTGTTTAAGTGTTTGGTGTCTGGTCGTAGAGTAGAACATGACAGAAAGATGGCACTGGGCTGTCTGGGCTTTGTGCTGTGACTCCATCGAGTCCTGAAGGAGTTTCTGATTGCACTGCAGATGTTTATGCATCACTCTTTTTCTGGATAAAAAATTAATAAATCCTATCCAGACATTTCTTACATTTTTTACAATTATGATGTGATGTGTCAACATGAAAAGAAAGATGTTGCAACTGCCAAATCACCATTACAAATTGTATTTATTATGATTACACTAAGGGGTATTAAAGAAAACGTACTGTAAAATAATGAGTCCTTTAATGGTTTCCCTTTTTTATGTGATGAAATAGCATTGTTTGAAGAAGCCAGAGCTGCTGTTAGATGTGATCTCCCTCTGGGAACAAGTAAAGACATTCAATGACCAATTCTTTCTTGGCAAAGTCTGAATTAGGTTTTGATGTTTGAGTAACTTGTAGGAAGTAAGGTTGTTATAATGTTGTCAATATATAAATGTTACAGCCTGTTTTGTTGTACAGTTGGCAGATAGGCAGTGTGGAGGTTTCAGGGTATCTAAACAGATGTATCAGTTGCAAGAAACACCTAAAGGACTTTAATACCGTCAGTATATCTTGAAAACTATCCTTTGCTCTCACCGTATCACACCTCCTATCAGCAGCCAATTTATATTCAGTGTAGTAACCATAGCTACGCATGGCACAAAAGACACATTTTGGGTTAGTGCCTGGTTTTTATCTCTGAGCTTTTAACCCCCGATGAGCAGTGGCACAGCTTGAGACTCCGGCCTCCTTTGGTTGCTCCACAGTCTAAGGTGACGATTATTGCAGTCTAAGCTTTTTCCATCAGTGTCCCTCAGCACTGTGGTGACCTGCTGGGCAACTCTGTGTCCTTTCAAATATTTTTTGAAAGAACAGAAATTTAATGACTTGGACTCTGGTGTTTTTGCATCATACTCTATAGTCTGTGTAGCTGTTTTTATTATTTCATGCAATCTTTTGTTGATTTTTAGTTTTTTCCCCATCATTTTATTCATATTCTATCTATTTAAAGGTGTTACCATTATAGCCTAATATTGCTAGAGTTGTGGGCATGTAATAATGATACTACACAAACAGCACTTGGACCTTGAGTCGCTAAAGGAGACCCGCTTATACTAATCAGCTGTCTGGTGAACCACAACATGAAGCAGCGTTGGTTGTACAATGATATATTGTTCCCTGCCGTGCAGGAGGAGCAGGTTTGGACAGATCTTCAGTCTCCATCATGTCAAAACAGATTACAACAATGTGCGATGGAAGAGGAGTGTGTGTATGTGTGTCTGTGTGTGATGGTAAAAAAATAAGCTCTTATGCCTCTTGTTTTTCCAGGCAGCTACTCAGAAGTACAGAATTTGTACTTAATTAGAAGTTTCACACTTACACTTCAACATTTGAGATGCAGTTTATTCTATTTCAAAATGATTTGAATATGATTTACATACATTTAAAATGCAACATTAGGACATAAAGTGACACTCAATATATCCCATTAAATCCTTTGACAACAGTTATTACTGTACTTGTAGTTGGTAAGACACAAAAGCTACTTTGGTTATATTTCAACTCTAATTGAGTAACTGATAATGACAAAATATGATGTTTTAATAATTCAGTTTAATTTGGTCACATGTAGCACACTCACAACACATTTATTCAATTTAAATGAACATCACTAAAGTATCAAGTACACACAGGTATGATGCATTATATTGTTCCAAAACAATAAATCACAATGTTGTAAGCCTTTTCTTTAAGTACATTTACTAGATGTTAAATGTAGGTTAGCCTAACTCAAATGCAAGTGATGCTTAACTCCGATTTCATCAGTCTGTCTTCATGTCTGAAGTATGCGTAAAGAAAACAGCTGTTTACTACTACAATAGGTGTTTCAGCTTTCAGCATTTCACTGCTGGACAAATTGTAGCGAAATGCATGATACACATCGTAATGACAGACACAAATATAATGCTTGCATGGGAAGCTAGAGAGTTGACCCTGCAGCTTGTTTTTTCCTCACTTAGCTGTGTCCTTGTGCCCAGCTTTTCTCTTTTGTTGTTGTAATTTGGCACCACAGAGCATGTTTTAAATCCTGGGGCTCAAGTGGAGTATCTGTGAGTCAGCTGGATCTACAGAAGGGGGCATTCCCCATGGTTTTTAGATAATTACTTTCTTCCCTTATGACAACCCTATTGAATTTAGATTAGGCCAATAACAAACCTGCGACACTGCATGCCCTCTGCGTTGCCTCTTGTCAATAGGCTGTTAATGTGCCCGACCCTTGTCTCATTTTTCTTCGCGTGGCATCAGCTGGTCCCCTTCTACAACCACAGCGGCTGCCCACAGGCAAGTACAACCAAAACTGTGGCAGATGAGGCCGACAGAGGAAGTCTCATCAATAATGGAGAGCGGTAGCTGGGGGACTCGTGCAGAGGAATTGTGGTGGAGTGAGTGAGAAGTGCAGCTGGTGTGTTTGTCCAAATGGACTTTTTGAAATGACATTCCCCAGAGGGCATGCATGAGAGGAAAAAAGCTATTAATAGCTGATAGGCTGAATAAGTTGTCAAATTGCTGTTTAGATATGTGCCGGGCCAAATTTTAGCATTTATGGATGTTTTCCTTCTCCGTTCTGTCATCCTCTTCCCCAGAGAGTTGGACGGATATACTAATTAATAACACATGAAAATATATAAAAAATGACTTTTTTAATCCAGGCCATAGGCGGTTGTCATACTGTATGAGGGAAATGTGAAATGCCAAAACAATTCAGCTGAAGTTAGCAACATGGGAGTAGTCCTAAAAGGCGCATCCTATGAAGGCAAAAACAAAAATCTCATCAATTTCCTGTCTGTCAAGCAGCTGTAACTGTACCTCATCAGAGTCCTCAGAGGAATAGACACACATAATGATTATCTCTCCTGACAGCTGTCCAGATGCAAACAGAAATCCCGTCACTGAGGCACTGAGAATGACCCGGTGGCTGTTATAGTATGGCAGCGTCTCCTCCCAGCTGCCATCCTACTCATTCCCTTTCTTCAATGCCCCTCATTGTATTAGGAAGAGGAGGCCCATTCTTACTCACATCTCTCGTGCTCTTGTTTCTCCAGGGGCCAGCCCTGAGGACGTGAAACTGTTGGGAGAGTTTGGATGTCACCGGTGACACAGCTTCCACTGCGTCGGACCACCTTCAACTGTACACATCTCTACTCTCCAGACGGCACCAATTAAGGGAGGCTTGAGACAAAGAGTTGTGGCAGTATCCGACAACACCGACGCCAGGAGGAAAGGAATACACTGGAGGAGGGGCCTTTGCTTGCTGCAGACGGGCAGAGGACTGCTTGTGAGTATCTTATTGTTCTCATTGTTGTGGGGGGAACACATTTCCATCCAACTGACCAGGATGATACTTCCCATCCCCTGCATTTGATGTGTTTTCCTGTACAGCAAATAAGAAGTTCATAACCAGACTTTTTTCATGCAAGAATAAATGCAAGGTATTGATGTCTTTGTTAGGAGCAGCATATTTCTATTGGGAGATCCAAATCTATGAGGATTCTTACTGTCTGATGCACAGACAGCCGGGCTGACCTTGACAATCCTTGTTCTTTCTTTTCATTGTCACTTATATGCCACATGAACAAACACACAGCTGTCTTATTTATTTATTTTTCTTCTACCAGGCAGCTAAATTTAAAACTCTCTGAGCATCAAACTCCATGGTTAAAGGCAAAAGGAGGATGCAGGTGATTATATATCCACCCACTGTCTTTCTGTCTCACTCTACCATGGCTGTCTTCCTGCTTTTTGTCTTGCTTCCCGTCCAATAGATGTTCCATTTTCACTTGGAAATCCAGTAGAGGAATTAGGTAGACGACAGAGGCAAAATGATCTGACAGATCCACTTACCTCTGCTGTCTAAGATTCCCCTGGCCTCTGGTATTATTAGAGGTTGATATATATATATATATATATATATATATATATATATATATATAGGCATAGTACATGGGTGCAAAGGAGAGAAGGTTGGGAGGTGAAAAAGCCTAGGAGGGGGGAGGTGTGAGAGCTCAAGAGCCGATTCTGCTGATGACAAAGCTGTGGAAATAATCTTAAGGTGTGGAGGCAGCAAATGATGAGATAGAGAGGTGGGGGAGAGAGAAAGAGCGAGAGGGGTTTGGCTGTTAAATCGCTTGTAGCCTCTGTTCTCTCCTCACTACAAAAGAAAATATCATGATTTCTTATTGGCAAGCCAAGGGTAAGATGAATCTAAACTTTATACTCTCATATTGCCTTTTGCCCGGTGCAAACAAACACTGCTGAAAAAAGACACACATAGATCTATGGGACTTACATAAACCACACTACACTACTGGTCGATAGCAGTGCTTCATACTGCAGCAAATATTAAAACTTCCATGCCATATATATAGGTAGATATTCATTCTAAAAAGAGATATCCACCAGATTCTCTGTTTGTGAAGTAAAAATGGTACTTTTGTTAAAAGGCAGAAATATGTGCTTTGACAAACACTTTTTATGTCATCTTTTAGCTTTGTTTTTTTTTTTACAAGCATTCACAGTTTGCATTTACATTCACTAGCACCATCATCGGGTCTTAAATGACTGAAATCCTGCAAACATTCTGCAGACATTCCATCAGCCTCAGCTGTTGTTAGCATGCTAACATTCGATCTCCTCTGCAGATGTGCGCGCACTGTCTGCAACAATTAATGTGGACAAAGTAGTTCTTAGTTTAAACATTTATTTTGGCTAAATGTCACCATTGTACAACAAGTGCACATATTTTCTACTTACTTTTTTGCTCTTACAGTCTTTATAAATACGCTGGCTATCTTATAACCTTGGGTCGATCAGTCCAAAAATGCACAATAATCAGAAAGGGTGGACAAATTACCAGCAATGCCTCACAGGTTAATGCCAGTACAACAGCCCAAATCTTACGCTTTTAATGTGTAGTTAAGTTTGAGATTTTTTAAAGCCTATTTTTGTTGAGACTGTTGCAAAGAGGTATGGACTCAACTCTGTCCACTACTTGTGTGAGGACACAGTTTGTGATGTTGTTTTATTGGGCTTCATTGCATTGCATTGTTCTTAATGCAATAGCCCCACACAGACAGCCTCTCTTTACGTGGCTGCCAGGCAAACTGTTTGCTCACGTGTGGCTTTAACATGTGAGGAAACGCACAACATCTTTATGATGATCGTTTTACATACAGTCTCTCCACCAAGCTTTGAGAAAATAGCATATGTTATGTAATAATTTAGATAGCACTCTCAACCCCTTTAATTGGTGTGAGCTGAATTAGCACTGACTAATCAACATAGCAGCCTCTCATCATAGATTTATAGACGGCCATGATTGCTGCCAGGGTGAAATTAACTCTTTCAGTCTGCAGGGAAATGTTGAAAGATGTCTGGCTGTAACATGCTCCCCCTCACACACACAGGCACACACACACACACACACACACACACACACACACACACACACACACACTGATACGTATATGCAGATGAGACTTGTCTGTTCCTTCTGGCTGTCTCCGTAGAGCTGTCACACATGCTGCGTCTTGGAGCACCAGGAGACCGGGGTTGACTTGAATTAAACTGAGAGGATGTCCTTTCCAGATCTGCAGAGGGCCACAGAGACACATCCGCCCCCAGAGAGAGCCAGTCAAGAAGACAGAGGGAGAGAAAGAGAGAGAGAGAGAGAGAGAGAGAGAGAGAGAGAGAGAGAGAGAAGATGCATGGAGGAAAAGAAGAAGGAGAAGGGAGGTTGGAGATGGGGTGGAGGGGTGGAGGAAGTTAATAAAAAAAGAGGCAGGGAGAAATTGTCTGTGTGAGAGAAAGGGATGGAAGATGAGGTGGAGAAAGAGGAGGACACTAGAATGAAAGGGAGGGAGGGAAGATCAAATTGTGTGTAGGTGTCTGTGTGTGTGTGTGTGTGTGTGTGTGTGTGTGTGTGTGTGTGTGTGTGTGTGTGTGTGTGTGTGCGTGTGACAGAGAGAGAGGATGAGAGAGAAAGCCCACAGAAGCTAAGGCCACCAGACACACCTCCAATATAATTCCCTCTGTTCTGGCTGACTCTGGCTACTCCGCATACAGATACAGACGATACAGCATGTTAAAAATTAAACTTGAATATCTACGTTATGTTATCAGATAAGTAAGATGTTCAGAACCTGTAATCTAATATCTACAGTGTGTTATCTATGGAGACCCAAAATATTCAAGATTAAGTTAAAAAATGAAACATTATCAAATAAATAATCACACAACTGAATGCAGTCTAATAATACAATTCATGGTGTGACAATGAAATTGTGAAACCATCAAATACAGTATAAAAACTTAAATATTACTTTACGAATATTATAAAATGTTTATTCTTTTATGTGATCATGTGAAACAGAAACAGTCACATACCTGCTCTTCTTGGCATTATGAAATAAAACTGACATTGGGAGAAAATTGTGTTTTGAAATGAAATACTTTTGAAAAAGAAGGTTTTTAAAAATAAAAAGAGAAAATTAACTGGCAACTACTTTGATCATCTCTAACACATATCTGAGTCATTTGGTGGTTGCGGCTTTTTAAATGTAACAGTATGCTGCTTTGTAGAAACTGTTTTTGTAGAAATTACTGCAAATGAAATATATCTTTAATGACATTACATTGGGCTTTAACAGGGGTATTCTTCTATTTTTTTAAATTTTATCTAGACCAAACAATAAATTGATTAGTTGAGATAATTATCGGCAGATAAATCAGACTAATTGTAGGTTGCAGCCCTACTGGAATTAAATAAAAATGGCCTGCAATAATATGTGTTATTGTGAAAGGAAGCTGGGTAAAATATGATTTTATGACACAGAGAACGAAGGACTGTAATATTTTACAAATTTATGGGTATATAATTATAAACACATGGCACAATTTCTGCTTATGGACTTCTCAGTTTCTAAGTATCAGTATTCTGGTAATAAACACTATCGTCAGCAATAGGTAATACAGCACCAGCTGCACATAGAAGAGAGAAAATTCAGTTGTTTTACTCTGTGTTAGATGCCAAAAACAACAACACTGGGTGTACTTTATGTGTTAATCTGCCTCAGCCTTTATCACAGCTGCAGCATTGGGACTAATCTCCTAAACAGTGGCACATGATACCAGTGTCTAAAGAGCTAAGCATATACGGAACAGAGCAGTCTATGTTTAGAATAGATTACAGTAATGTATATCCTGACCTGAGGCTCCAGAGCAGAATTAGAATAGGCCATCATTTTCTATATCTCACCTCCAGGCATTGTTATTAACAGTAAGTGCATTTCCCATTCTGTTCTAGTGTCCTTTGTCTCTGCCTTGCCCTGGATGATAAACACGCCAGAGACCAAGGTTTTTGTAGAACAAGAAATTGGAAAATAAATTATTTAGTGAGAATGCGCCGCCCCCCAAAAAAAAAAACATCCATTGTATTTTCTCCTTATGCCTGCAAACTCTGCAATCCTTGAACCTTCTGCCTAGATTTCAGCTCAGTGATAGGGTGAGCTTGTTGCTCTTAATACAGGGAAGACATTGCTCATCATTGTCACTCCACAAAATCTACCGTGAGCTCTCTGCTGCATTTCTTCTGCCCTTTGTTGCACAAGCTCTTTGTTCTGTAATGACACAAACCAGCTATGCAGAAATACCACAGGCCACGTTCTTTTTCATTTCAATTTGAGGACATTAGCTGCTGAATCATTGTCAGATTAATGATAAAATTCCAGGCATGACGTACAATCATTGTATGTGATTACTTACACATAGGGGGAATGAGCAGTTCAAAGATAATAACACACACATTTTGTGGTTTTAGGAAGCACTTAAATGCATCAATATTTACTTGGTTTTCCCACCTACACTACAATTACATTTGTTCCCTTGGCAGTTTTCTGTAGCATAAATTATACAAGCTTGGCATTTACAAGCCAAGCGAGCATACAAATGGCTGACCTAAAAATTTGTGATAAAAAAGCAGCCACCATGAAAATTCTTTGTGAATTAGTTTTTTGTGCTTTTTAGTTTATCTTATATTTCACCAGTCTTACTAAAATTGTTTTTTAACCTAGGCAGACCCCTTGAACTTGTGATTAAACCACCCACTAATTGATAACTTCTGAAGAAATCCATGACTACTTTTTAAGCATGCAAAACAGAAAATGTGTACAACAGTGTTATTTTAAATATTTCAAATTATAAAAACTGCTCAAAGTAGCCGACTGTGTGCAACACCAGCTTGCAAAAGCTTTGAACTGGGATGCAACATGTAGAGCGTGTGTGCAGGGACACAGGTTTCTCAGACATGGATAATGTCGTATTGTAAGGTTAGAAGGAGTAAAAAGTGTTGTGCCATGATGCAACTGTTTGCAATTTCATTGTTATCATGAGAAATGTCTCTTAACGTTTCCCTCTTGAACAATGAATTATTCAGAGCACAGCAACCTGGTATTGGAGTGTAAACCATTCACAGAGGAGTTGTATGGCACAGTTACTGTAACCAACACAGAATGCCAAATCATGGTGAAAAACAAGTATTTTTTTAGCACACAATAGGCCAAAATGAGCGCAGTAGATCATTGAAAGTTCAGCATTTCAACAACTCCATTCTACCTAAACCAACATGACCCAAATAAGTGGTTCAGTCTTCCAGACATTTTGGGATTTATCCATGAGCCAGCTGGCTGCAAAAAACTGTATGGTACCTGCACACAGTGAGCTCCTGCAAGATTAGATAACTAGGACTGTTCTGAGACTCAGCAAGGTCCTAGGGAATTGTGAAAGTTGGTGTTGAGTTGTCTGATGAAACCCACTCACGCACAAACAACATGAAGCCATATGTGCACACAAAAAAACACAAGCAAAAATATAAACGCATCCACTCACACACATACACAAACTGGGAGATCCTGCAGGCTTTTGAAGAACTTAAATCACCCTGAAGCCCATCAGACCACATCATGTGTGCATGTGTGTGCCCTAGGCCACCTAATATGGCAACATTGTCTCGCCCTGCAGATATACAGCCCCAACAGACCCCTCCAAGGCAATCTTACTGCTCTATTTTCTAGCCCAGCTTATGGCCACAGTGTATGATGTTTAGTGTCTGTGAGAAGAAATAACGTTTTTTTCCCTAGTTTCTAATCATTCATTCTTCATCTATTTCTTAGTAACTACTGAAAATGTTGTGCCCCTTATTGTAAAGTGTTACCAATAGAGCTTTGTGCACTGACTTAGAGTTAGTCTCACACTATGGAAATCTCACCAAGTTAGATTTGGAAA
Source organism: Dicentrarchus labrax (assembly GCF_905237075.1). Taxonomy (NCBI): domain Eukaryota; kingdom Metazoa; phylum Chordata; class Actinopteri; family Moronidae; genus Dicentrarchus; species Dicentrarchus labrax. The sequence goes on from NW_026136704.1 coordinate 12,193,137, forward strand.
AACACTAAACCTGGTAGGTGGAGGTTGGCCCAGTCAGTGAACTGAGGGGAACAGAGGATGACGCAACACACTGTGACTCAAAGCACCTCATCAATGTAACTATTTAAACAAGACATTATAAAACTGCATGGTGAAAAATGGTCTGCCAGTTAATTGATTTTTGTGGATAATTACGTCAGTGTTGCTGCAGAGTAGAAAATCAGACACAGCAATGACAGAGCCCATCAAGTGGACAAGTCCCCATATGTAAATGACAAAATAGGTAATTAGTCAGTAAAATTTAAAGGGACCCATACATGAGAACTCCCACTGCTCTAAAACTACTTGGTTAGGGTCAGGGAAAGAACACAAATCCTGGGACTGGTTTTACAAAGAGATTGTAGACTAGTGTATGTAGTGTTAGTGTAGTCTTAATTAGATTAAAAATAAGTTAATTAGTCAGACAGTTTCACAAAAACAAAAGCCTTGATTTAGGCCTTTAACAGTTAGCCACTTTAGTTAGAATCTCAGCTCTGCTTTAGCTGAGCCATGTGATACATTTGCTTGGTCAGTCATGTTTTTTAGAGTTGATTTATTTCTTAAGATGGTAAAGAACTAAGAATTCTGAAGTCGGACTATGTAAGCCATAGTCAAAGTCGGTGTCACAGTCAGATGCTAATGACACCTTGTTGTTTTTCTGGTGAGGACCCCCACTGTTAGGAGTGGTAAAGGTTTGTGTCAGTGTCTCAAGTGCACGGAGAGCTCTTCAATCGTCTCTTCTACAGTCAACATAAAATAAACATTGACTATACAAGAACAGACAACAAGTAAGACAGAATTTTTTGGCAGGGTTTGTGATGGTAAATCATAATGACAGTTACTTGATTTGTATTGCAGCCAGCAGTGAGCATGTCATCTACCAGGTGTAGTGCCTCTGGGCCACTCAGCAACACCTTGTTTAGAGCTGTAATGGTGGTGACCCCCCTGCCGGGACCAATCAGTGTAATTTTTAGAAAATGTGCCTGAAACCCACTTGTGAGATGCATCAGTATTATCCAGTTTTCATTCATATTATTAATATTTAATTACTATTTCAGTTTTTGCAAATTATGTGTGGATGCACAAGCAATGAATGAATGGATAGATAGAGACTACCAGTTGTTCATGGATTTTATCACGATCAATGCAGAGATGGTGATAATGAACACTTGAGAAAAACTGTGTCTTGAGACATTTGAATGTTCTGAGCTGGCCAGCAATAACAAGATAAACTGACACGCACTTACTCATCAGGGTTGTGGAGTGGTTGAGCTATAGACACAAACAAACACACACACACACACACACACACACACACACACACACACACACACACACACACACACACACACACACGCCAGACAATATTCCATAATGCAACAGCATTAGAGGGAGAAGGGGTAATTTCTCTGCCCACTAGAATCCTTAAATGCTCAAGTCAAAGTGAACATGAAAAAGGCTGACAGCAGCAGTAAAAAACACAATTTTCATTATTTTGAGTGTTAATGGGTAAGACATTGACAGAATGATCACCAGTGTAAATTAAACTGTTCAGAAAAATATTGACAATATCTAAACTCTTAACATTTAACAAATTCGAATGCACACCGGGTTTGTATAGTGAAGTGGGAAATGGCTGCCAAGACTATGATGAGGCACATAATTCAAGCAAACATTTGACATTATCACATGATCAACGCCAGATGAATGGCTGTGTTAAGCAAATGACCTTTTGTCTTGCCTAATGTTTATACTCCATCCATCCAACTAGTAATATGTTAAAGGTCAAAGGGCCAGAGGGGTCAGTCAAACTTTAGGGATACACTCATCAAACTCATAATGACGTGTCACCACCAAGGGGTCATATGTCAGTTTAATTTGTTAGCGACCGAGTACTTATGATGTGCATTTCAGTGCAGTGCAAGTCATAAATGTTTTGTGAAAGAACAAGGCTTCACTTAAGGCTGAACATTATGATAATTATAATAATCTGCAGGCGAATTGAGGTGAAATGAAATATGCATGCATTGGCATCTGATGTCAAGTAATGGAAGCCAGTGACCGTAAAAAACGTATTACTGTGCTCTAACATGGGAAGCTGTTTGGAGGATTCACTGTGCAATGGTATGGGTCTTTAAACTGGAGGAAAAAATAGCTTTTGATTTGTGCAATCAGCCGACTTTAAGCAGTGCAAGAAGGCACAGGTTAAGAACAGAGTGATTGAATGCAGCTCTGATAACACCTGATTGTAGCTCAGTCCCATCCATAACCTCTCCACTAACTTTGTTATTATCAACCCTCCCTTCCTGTGGACTTTACAGCTGGATGGCCTAATTGGAGCCATTTCCACACATAATGTGGCAGCCCCGAGGGGGCTAATTATAGATACTGGGCCAACCCACCTCAGCTATTCTTCAGCTTCCCCCTCACCAGGATCCTGTGGTTCAATCCAGTGACAGATAGGCTACAGTAGGGTTTCCCTCAGCCTACAGGCTATTGATCAGCCTTAGGATGGAGGAAAGTCATGCTGGCTTTGGTGTGTGACTGTGTTATTTTGTGTGCGTGTGTGTATGCGTGTGCGTGTGTGTGTCATTATGGGCACAGGACTGGGCACTGCAGTAATGACTCACCTCTCATGCGTCAAAACTAAACTAAAGGCAACATCATTATGGCTGTTGCAGCTGTCAGTGGAATATAACAATATAGGATATATGGCTGGGATATATATACAGCTAAAAGTTAATTAATTGAAATAATTCAACATTCTTTTGTCATTTTTTAAAGAAAAAAATCTGAATTCTCACAGTCAATCTAAATATCTTTTTCTGACATTTTATGGACCGAACAACAAATATAGAAAACAAAATAGATGAATCAAGAAAATGATCAACAAAAGAATTGATAATGAAAATAGTAAACGAGCTGCTGAAGCTTTAGAAAAGTACCATACAGACATGAGAGTGGTATCGATCATCACATCAAAATCATAAAAGTAAATAAGCATATTCGACAACAGGTCTATTCCTTTAAAAGCAGCATCCCATTAGCATTCAGCTCAAGTATAGCCTCATTGCACTCTTGCTAGATATAAACATGTCTGTTTTGGTCTTGTAATGAAGTTGTTACATTCAGGATTTGGTTTTGGTGTACGTATTTGAAGTCCTGTCCCTCATTATTATTACCACTATGACACAGTACAGTATATGTCTTCACAGTTGCTTGCACGGCATCCATAAAGCTGAAAATCGCCCATGGATTTGGTGACAGCATTGCTGGGAAGACGTGCCGTCAGTCACCACCGTGCTCTTTATCTCAGCAAAGTCATTGCGCCGTTGAGTCAGTGACACCTCTGTAATGTAGCATCAGCAGACACACAGTCGCTGTGTCAACAGTGTTCTGTTGGTGTCATCTTTCTGTGCCCCCAGGTGCACTTTGAATGCGACATAGCATAGCAGCATGCACGCAAAGTAGAAGGACAAATAATAAGTGATAAGCAATGATTTGAAAGGCCAGTAAAGAGCAGATTATGAAGGCTCGGGGTTGAAATGTCAAAGGTGCCTTGTTTTTACAGTGAGCTAGAAACTGTGCTGACTCGCTACTTCATTAGACCTGCATTCAACATCATCACTTATTTGACATTTTACCAGAGATCGTTAAATGTCAGTGCTTTTATTCCAGAAATACCATTTGTGTGAAAGTGGTGCATGTGCGCATAACTGCTTTTAATATAGAATTTTAAATAATAAGGTGGATTGACTAGCTTGTAAGTGCTGCCAAGAACTATTTCCATATACAGTACAAGGGGATGCCATTGCATTCAGGTCTTTTTTCTTTTGGAAATAGATACTGACGTGTAAACAAACCTAATTTTTAGTTGTCTATTTTATTCAGTGTTTGGACAGCAGCCCTAATGTGTCAACACATGAGTGTAAATACATCATCTGTGACACATAAGGTAATGGGCTTTTAGGATATCATTGTGGTCATAAAATATACTGCATAAAGCATTAGCAAATGGAATGACTCACACGTGCTGTAAGCATGGGAAATAATAATAATAATGATGTATCTACTAATTACCAAAGCTATTAAATGAGTCTCCACCACAAATTAGTTTGTCTCTTGGGGGCTGTGTTTCACTGGCAGGTTCAAAGCTAATGACAGCATGTCATAGAGGGGCATCACATATACCAACACTCTTACTAATTATGTAATTAAGACAACACCAGAGATGGACATGAGCAAACTGGCAGCTGTGTTGATTCCATAATTGTTATGTGCCAAGTTCATCTGCCGCTGCATCAGACATATCCTTATAACCTCTACTTATCCTGGGGAGGGTTTTGCTGTGCACGCATGCTGTCCTCCAGCACTTCCCTGATTCAAATTCACACAAGCTGAATTGCTACACTACTACACACACTTGACACCTCAGAGCCACTAAGTTTTGTCATGTTGGCCAGATAGCTCCACTCCATTTTCCCCACTGGCTTGTCTCTCCTACCTCAGGCTACTGGTGTCCCCATATGTCATTTTTCCTACCATCAGCCTTAACTTTTAAATCTCAGCTTCCCTTCTTCTTGGCGGATGCAGATCAGGACAAGTATTAAATACTGAATATTAATAAAATTCTGTTTGTTTGATTGTGATTTAAATGTACAAATTCCTTCAGATTCTGACCCATTGTCAAACAAACAGTGAGTTATTTAACAAAGACTCTCCTTAAGGAAAGTCTTCTCGTCATTTTTCCTCCTCTATTTACGACAATTATTTCCCAGCCCAAACAAAACTCTTGGCTACTCTGTCACTACATTAGCTCTAATCCCCTAGGTTTAATTAGCGATGATCAGATTCATAATTATATATATTTTCCCTCCACAAGGGCATATAATTGGGGGACTTCAACGCAGGGGAATCTTTCATCGGAGAAATCCATGGTCTAACCCTCATTAAGGAACTCAGAGCTCAGCAGAGCTAGCAGAAGTCTGAGAGCGAGAAGGTGCAGAAAAGAGTCGAACACCTAAACTCCCACTCAGGAAGCAGGCTTTAATTAGCTAATGAATCTGGGAGCTCCCTCTGCCAACCTTTGACCTTATGCTGAGGCATAATAAGCCTGTTCACAGTGCGAGACATGTCACATGAGGTTGAAATCAATGCCCTGTACACCAAAACTGATTTTAATGAGATAAACGCTCTGTTATCCCTTTTATTGTAAGTAATGGTTGAAGTCCTCTTTCATGAATCATTGCTGGAGATTCTCCAACAGTTGTAATGTATTGATTTAGTGTCATTTTCAACAAAAGCTCCTGCTTCATGATTGATATTGCTTGTCATTTTAATGACACAGAAAGGAACGACATTTTCTAATTTACAATATAGACCAAACCTCTAATGGCAGCAGTAAGGTTGCCATCTAAATCTTGAATATGTTATTAATTTCCTTTTTGCCTTAGCTCTGATGACCAGCCCCTGCCTGTAATGTCAAAAAAAGAGTTCACCCTGAAAATTAAAATTTGGTCAGTGTTGTTGAAGAGCATTAATATTCATTCATTATTTCAGTGAGTTTAAAGGAATACATTTGACATTTTATCAAATACAGTTATTTAAGTGTAGAAATGGCAATTTGCTTTACTGGGAGTTTTGTGACTGTTCCTTGGTTGGGATCAGTTGCCAGGCAACAAGCCAAGACATATTTTACTTGCGGTTATAGGCAAATAACCCGACTTAAAACATCAAACTGCTGTTTTTACACCAGTCTTTTTTATAGATTAAATGAAGACGATATGACATGTTAATTAGTGTAATTAATGAGTTATAGAGGTGGTGGTAGGCTGGTTTTATTACCTTTGGATAGAACCAGACTTGCTGTTTCCCTGTTTCCAGTCTTTGTGCTAAACTAAGCCTCAGTGGCTGCTGGCTGTAGCTTCATATTTTCTCTACAGATATAAAAGTGGTATCAATTTTCTCATAACTCTCTGCCAGACAGTATTTCCAGAAATGGCAAAACTGCAGGTTCCAATGGCAAAATTGTAAGTTTGAGATAGTCCTTTGATTTGATGGAGTTGATACTTTTAATAAATCCAATCTATGTGCTTTAGCGTACACCAATGACTGCTATCTCTGTCACACTTATAGTACAGATACAGTTTCTTAATGAGGAGAAACTTTGAAGCAGTGCTGGTATTACTCCGGTCTCTCCCTGTGGTCTCCCCAAGATGACATCTCCTTGACTCTATCCTGATCAGAGCTGAGCTATGCTGACCCAACATGGCAGGTCCAGGTCTCAGTGGCATCCCCTGCAATCCTGGTGGGACGCCTTCAGTCTGCTCAGCCAGCTGTGAGAGAATGCATCATGCTCATTGGAAATGTGCCCTGGGTGAGCCGAACTATAAATTAGTCAGGATAAGTTAAGGGCAGACTGCACTAGGCTATCCCCCGCAGTTATCAGCAGAGAAGAACCTGCCTGAAGGTTGGTGCTCTTAAATCTTTAATCATTGCTGCGCCAGCCTGATCCAGGCGTGGACTGGGGCCATCAATCAGGGCCGATGCTCACAGCTAATGGGTTATTCAAGTTTTCCTGAAAATGAAACACCCATCCTCATCTAAATCAAGCATGAGAAACAGCACTTGCTGCGACAGTATTTTTTGTATCAAACAGCATTTACAGTACTGGGAAAACTGGTCTTGTTCCATGCAAATACTTAAAATCTGGCAGACTAAAGATTGACATGTTTACATCCCATTTTAGAAACTCTTTGATTACTAATTACTGCATAAACTATTACCACTGTCAGCTCAACTAGTAAGTTATAATTCCACTTAGCCTTATTTAAAGTAAACTAACATGATCATAAACAACATAGCTGTCTTTCCTCTCACAGGCAGCCACCGTCTACATAGAGTTGCTTGCCTTCCCTGCATTTCTATTATTAGCTTGACTCAATGCAGTTGTTTCATAAGGAGGGGATCAAATTTTGAAGACACTTGCTCCATGGCAGGTGTAAATTGGATTGATGGGACAAGTAACACAAAACCAGTGTGAAGGCGACCTTTTGTTGAACCTAAACCTAGAATGAATTGTGGCATAGCAAGGCTGACCTAAAAAGATCTTCCCATCTGTATTCATTTTAACAGAGGAAACACTTCCTCCAACACAAGTCACATGAAGATCTGGATTCAGTTTTTTTTTTTTTTTTATGCCTTTTTTAATTCCAAGAACTTTAAACACTCGTTCATATTTTGAAAAGCAAAATAATTGCCAATTCTGCTCAAGATTTCAAATTAAAATTTTACCGTGTGTCATCAGTCCCCCCTCTGCCCACAAATGAGTTTAATTAGTTTGTGAGAAAACGACAGTCAGAAAGATTCAAACTGCCTCAGTGCACCCCAGTCTTTAAAACACAAGATTGTTCTCAAGTACACCAATGAAGCTGCCTCTGATTGTTTTTCCGTCCATTACATTTCACAGTTTGAGAGAGAAACTAATAAATTGAGCCTATAAATAAAATGTAATTAATGAATGTACGGTATTTATACACACTGGAAATCTGGCTTGAAAATGAGAGATTTTACACCTGGGATTCATGCATACAAACTTGCAAAAAATTTGAAGAATGGAGGAAAGCGTGAAGATTTTGGTTGATGTTCAATAATGTCATAAACTTTGCTGATTGGTTCTGAAGGTTTCTGTTTAGTCTTGCTAATTACACACAGATGCAGAACTTATATATATACAATAAGTATATACAAAGGCATGCATGCATTGTTCTTACTGTCCATGACGCATTCAAGTATGTAACATTGTCAGTTTAAAAAACATTTATCGCTGACATCAAGCGCTGTACAACTTTGTAATGATGTTATGATGAATCTGTGCCTTGAAATACAAAACCAGGACAATGTGAGAAGTGAAACGTCAGGGAAAGCCTAGACAGATCACCTGCTCCTGGCTTACTGTACTTCAAAAGCAATTAAGCCTGTTTGAATCAATGCCCTCGGATTCAAAAGAAGATTTTAATGACACCTCTAGGCAAAGCTGTTTTTTGGGGCTGTGACAGTAACATCAATAATGATCTATTGCAGCAACTTGTCTTCTAAGATTCCCCAGATATCTCTAAAAACTGTTCTGGGCTTCACCAAGTTGGTCTGAGACCAATGAATTCAAAAACGAAAACGAACGATTGGACATACCAGGACACAGTTATCTCCCGAGAGCCTCTCTTCCCTGTCGACTGGAGAGTACATCAAAATATTGCCACAAACCAAGCAAGGAAAAGATGATGTTATTATTGGTCCTCAGGAAATAAGAGACGGTTGGGGCCAAGAGAGCTCAGAAGTCAGAAGCAGACTCGATTACAAACTTGGAAACTTGCCCCCGCTTCGTCTTAGAAGATTTGGCTTTACCAATCTGAGGGAGAGGGGGATGAAGAGGGAGAACGTGTGAGCTGACTTGATAGCTTTGATATACTTGTCAGTGTGAGGGACTGAGTAATAAATTATCAAAGTTTACTGTCCGTGCCTTTATATGTTTATAGCCCAAATAACAGGAATGTTTTCAACATATTTCAACATTTTATGTTAAAATATAATACAAATATGTGTTTATAAAGGGAGCACATTAATTTTTTTTTATGTTAATTTTATTTCACATATAAAGTTGTTTATCTGAAGACTGACTGAACACTGCCTAAGACCAAACTTACGGTAATTAAAATGTTTCCAGTCAGAAGAATTTACTTATCTTAAATTAATATCCACCTACTAGCTTTTCCCCCCATGCTTTTAAATCATGTCTTGTGGTCTTCGTCAGCAAATTGAGTTTGCTCAGTTGACAGATGATAACAGTTCAGTATCATGTGAAGTTCCATAATTGACAACCGAGTTATTTCCATGACAATAGAAAAACATTTCCATGAGGTATGGTTGAAAACCTTGGGTAAAAAAGCGATGTAGATCTCAAGTTAAGATCTTTTCTTACCAAAATGTATGTATTTTGGTTACAATATCTTTCAGTGACAGTCACAAAGCATTTCACAATTAAGATTACCAACATACAAAACATGGCACATGCAACATGAATCCATCTTTTCAGTATATGGAATAGATTTGTCCCACAAAAAAAATCACTTGGAGCCTTTTTTGTTCTGACTGCTGCCTGATGAATCCTCAGAAAATTGTTCAAGAAGAAAAGATACTCTTCAAAAGAAATTTAGCTAGATTCAAAGGAAAGTTTAATGAGGCACTCTGCGTTCTCAAGTAATAGCTTGGAGGCGCTATACTACATTGTGTTTTTATTATTTTAAAGATGATGCCAATTGGGTCTAAAATGGTCATATTTTTAAGTAGTAATTTACTTTATAAGTAAGACAGAGGATTTTAGAAGCAAAAGTTATTGAAAGAGCTGCTTTTTTGTTTCAGATTTGTGCAGAGATACTGTTTTGCATTCCCAAAAGTCAGCTCAGTTACAAGGAAGGCTTTGAGGTAAGATCATTAAGAGATCTGAGGAAATAAAACCATATAAGCCGCATATGGTACTAATATAGGAATTTGCTACCCAAGCTGAGTAAAGATGAGTGTATTGGTGCTTATATATTATGCCATAATCATGAAATCATAATAATAAAATCAAGTACGACACACGGTCCTAAAACAAGGGAGAACTTGTAATGCTGTCCAGATCTCCCTTCCTTTTTATTTATTTTTATTTCACCCTGTATCTCTGACAAGAGAGAAACGGACTGTTTGCCCCCCACCCCCAACACAACAATTTGCATACGTGGCATTGTTGCTGTGATTCTTCATTAATCAGTGGCAGGTGTTCTCGTCACAGCTGGTTAACTCATGCTGATGTGAAAGGCTGTCAAGCTTCATTGTCTGCCATTGGCTGCTGCAGTCTGTGGTGTGTATTCGGTGTGCCACATCACACAGTTCAGGTGCCACAGACACAAACAGGCCACCTGGGTGCTCGTGTCAGCCAGAGGCCTTGCTTTACATCTGTTGGTGCTACCTATTTGTTACTATTTTACTCCCTGTTGAGCAGAGATGGAGGAACGTTCTACATTAGTATAACAGAAGAGATTAGAGTGAAATTGATTAGAAGGCAGAAACAATGAGAAATGGAAGCTGGAGTTTTGTTTTATTGTTTCATGTGTATGTGTGCCATGCTGTGCTATGCCTGTAATGTTCACTTTCTAAGCTCTGTACTTAGGCACAACAGTGCTCGAGCTAGATAACATGGGCTAACATGCTCACAATGACAATCCTAACATGTTGATGTTTAGCAGGTACGTTATAGTGTTTACCATCTTCACCTTCTTAGTTTAATGGGTTAGCATCCCAGCATTTACTAATTAATTTGAAATGACATAGATTTGGGTAAAAAAATCAACATATTACCAATTAATATTTGACCTTAAGAGGAGGCTTCAGTCCTGAGGGGGGCATGAATGTCTGGACTGTACCAAATTCCATGACAAACATTTCTGTTGAGTCTCCAACATCCTCCTTGATCCATCCTTTGGGTCCCTTGATGTCTCTACAAATTTTATGGTAATCTGTCCAACAGATGTGGAGATGTTTCAGTCTGGACCAAAGTAAGATTACAGTAAGTAGTTCATAGCATAATTCCAAGTAGAATCTTCCTTTAAAAGTAAATCCTGCATGACTCAATTCTCCTCAAATAAAATAAAAAACAACAACTCTGTGCCAAAAGAGAAATCAAAACTTTTAATGAATGCATTTTCTATTACAAAAGAAGCATTTTTAGCTCTGCACATTCTGTATAACATAACAGCATGACGGGTTCCAGCTCCAGCTGGTAGTGCTTGCCGTGCTGTTTTGTTTTTCCAAACATTTTCTTTCAAAAATGTTTAGCACTGAGACGCTGCAGTGGCCTGTCGGAGGGTCTGAGATTTTGGCAGGTTGTTGTATTACACTGTGTTTTCTTCTGTTTAGCTCCATCACAATGTGTATAAGAGGGGAGTGCTGTAAAGAAATCAGTGCGACAACACTGTCATTGCAACTTGCATGACAGTACCTGGCAGCAACTGTAAAGCCTTTCTATCGCTGCTGTTTAGTTATTTTTTTGTCACTACTGTACTCGCTTGTCACCATCATAAAAAGCAAACGCTGCAGAAGCTGCACTAACCCATGAGGACCGTTGCTCATATTCATCTTTTATTCCTTTTTCCACACAACTGATGTCAACCCTCAGATGCATGATCCTTCAGTTTGAGAAATTGGACAATGCATCAGGGCAATCTGAAAATAGATTGTGTTGAAATTTTGTGCACATCAAGCACAAACACTGTATGACTGGATCACAAGTAATTTGCCTTTTTATACAACAGTGTGCCTCAGTAAAATGATTCAGGGACTCCTGCTGTTCATTCCCCAAAACCTATATGATTCTCTATTACAAAGCCCCTAAAAATACAGTCTTCTGCCATCCAGTTTTGGAGCTGATGCAGCATGCAGACATCACTGCCTGAGTGAAGGATAAGCCTCCATAGAAGCAGCGTTCCCTCAGATGTATTTGAATAAGACATGATGCCAGTTTATTTTTGTAGCATCCTCCACCCCAGACTCTTGGCAAGCAATGGAGTTGTGACTAACCCTCTTCCAGTTTCCACATTAGGTGTAAGAAAAAGAAAAATACTGAGTCTATGTCTATGTGCAGTGGGGCTTATAACTTATCAATATACAGTATTAACCATTTCACACATAAGAGCCAGAAATGCCAGCATAGCAGTGGTATATCACCAGCCCCTGGGGGGAGGGATTCCTCCTGTGAATCTGAATGGTGTGCATCCAAATTAGAGTTCATTACTTTACACTGACACACTTTTCCTCAGCTGCATTTTCAGCCCGTGCTCTTTGATGTTAAATAATGAATAGGCGTCACACAGCCACACTGCTCATGAAGGTGTCTATAGCCAAGAATCTCTGTAAGGCATTTGACTCTTAGGCCCTGTCCAAACTGCTGTGTTTAAACCTGGCTGGCTGTCCTTGAATGTCTCGTGGGGGGCACATGAAGGCACACGCTGTGAAAATACAAAGAGAGAAGCTCTTACAATCTCTCATCACTGAGTCATATTCACTGAAATGTCCTTATTTTGCAGGTCTGGACTCAGTGTTGCCTGTCTGCGCGAGTAGACACGGCAGAGAAAGAGGGAAAGGAGATGGTCGGCTGAGGTGTCATAGAGGATGTCACCACTACAAAGCTCGTCCAGTATGCAGTGTGGTCTTCCCAGCTGCGCATCACCAGTGGTGCCATGATCCAGTTATAACTGTGGGTGAGCATCCAAAGCCTTTTTCATTCACATGGTTGTTTTAATTACACACAAGCAATGGTATTAAAGGGCCATTCCACTTTACACATGAAGGTCAGCTTACTGGTCATAAGGAGTGCTACTCAACCTCTGAAATCAGTTTTGTTTTCTCTGGATGACCTTTGTCAGTTTGAGAAAATAAGCCTGATGATGTCATAGTGATGTCATCAGTGTTATCTTGGCTTTGGATTAGGGACTATAAATGTCTCATTGCAAACTAGAGGTGAGGAGTTTGAAAGATGTGGGCATTTACCAGGCAGCGAGGGTCTATCAAAGGATGCTATCAGGTTGCATTGTGGGAAATGTAGTTTTGGGATCTTGACTTACAATAGGGACTGAAAGGATATCTCAGCTTCTGCTGATTCCATTTTGACCATTCTAATTTTAATCCATCTTTTGCCGTGGTCCAACTTTATGAAAGTGGAATATCCCCGTAAAGTCTATTAAATGCCGTCTGTATTTGCAGAGCGATCCGCCTTGTTGAAATTGGCTTTTTGGATAAAAGAAAACATACTTGGGTAAAGAACTGACTAGATCGAAAAAGGTTTTTCTAGGTTTTCTGGGAGAAAATTCTAGGTTTTCTCCTTTTAAAAAAGCTATCATTTTTCAGCAGCCAGATACTTTCTCCCATTACTAAGTGCATATTTACAAGGTCAAAAAATCCATTCCGCATAAAATGTAAGCAATAGCAATGATGTCTTTTGGGTAGATGTTTGGCATGAATGGGGATTTGTTCTCTGTGAGTGCCTTCCAGATTACATGAACTACTTTTTCTTTTTTTCTTTGGAGATGACTATATTTACTACCTATCAACTAGAAATTGGTTATTACATATTTATAGGCTGTTATGGGTTGTTTGCATTTCTGGCATTTGTAAGCGTCTGTAAAATAGCTGTATTTCACGTTATGATGAGATGGTCTACAAGGCTTATTTTTTCCAACTGTAGCATTAACATGGTCAAACCTTTTTCTTTCAAAAAGCACATTTGGTTTATTTTTGTTTATGGGGTTCTAGAAGATTGTCCATCTGTCCCCCATATCTCCCATCAAAAACATGGCTCAAAGGGATGCAGTCACTGTGCTTATCAGAGTCCCATACCATCAGGACATGGACATGGAAGGGTCTGGGTAATGTCTTTTTCTGTACAACTTCTTATACTTGTACATAAGCGTGCAGAACCATGCACAATAATATTTTCCACTGAGGACTTTGTAAATCACCTTCCCCCTTGAAGTAGAAAAAAAACTGCTTTAAAACAGGAGTACCAATTTCTTTATCAGCAGGAAGCATGTACGTATATGGTGTAGGGTTTGTGTCACAACTATTCATACTTAAGCCATTCTTACCCGATGGCTTGGGCATTAATGGTATATTTATTTACAGAGCTCAATAAACATAATTGGCATGTACAATTATGTTAAGCCTCCATATTCTGCCACCTTCTCAAGCAGTGGGAGCAGGATCACTGTGGGGAATGTGATGACTTGTTTCCTCATGTGTAAAGCTGAAATGAATACAGCAAACACCTGTGCTCACATTATGTCTGCTTTTCTCCTTTGTTTAATTGAGCACATCAGTTAATAACTGCATTTTTCCAGTTAGGGCTCGGCGTAATGCCAGAAGCCTATTAAGGAGGAGGAGAGACAGAGCCTGGGAGAGATGTGGAGGTCTGTCATCCTTAAATTCAATGTAAATGAACTGCATGGCAATGAAGTGCAGTACAGGGAGTGGACGCAATCATAAGAACGTCAGTTATGTTCTCCAGTGTTCATTTGTCCTTTTCATAACAACTTCTGGCAGACTTTTACATAAAAATGCAACTGGAGGAGGGAAAAATTTATCTCATTCATGAAAGATGCAATTTGTTCATAAAATGTTAACAGAGGAAGATGTGTGTTTAAATACAAGCTTTCTTTTACTCTGGGTCTTGAAAGCCCTGGTCTATCTTTTTATTCTACCATAAATTTGAGAATTGTGGAAGTAAGAGGCTTTCAACTTTTTGTAGGGTAGCTCGGAAGTTGGCATCACCCTGGTTCCTTTGACAAAAAGCCAATGGGACTTTACTTTTCCATTGGATTTTGGATTATTGCAGAAAATAAACTCTGTGGCAAAAAAACAAAGGTTTATGATATACATGTTTTTGTCAGCAAGATAATTGTCACAAATTAACATCACCTTTATGAAGTGTAAATACAATCGTCAGAAGTCTTGATCTAAGGCATCAAATCAAAACCCATTAAAAAAACTTGCTGACTTTAAGTTGAGGTAACTATACATATATATATATATATATATATATAACCATATATATTCTTGAATTTCCCTCTGGATAAATAAAGTATCTATCTATCTATCTATCTATCTATCTATCTATCTATCTATCTATCTATCTATCTATCTATCTATCTATCTATCTATCTATCTATCATAAGCGCTAAATTGCCTACTCATTTCTGGGTTTTAGGACTCATTCCTGCAGCACTCCATACAACTCTTTACCCTCCTCCTGTGATCTGAATGTATGTTAACTGGGAAGCCCAAACTTGGAGGCTAAACCTTCTTTGACCTCACAGACTGTACCTTTATTAGAGGAGGCAGTAACAGCTTGGCAGTAACATTGAGAGAGCACAAGAAGATAAGAGGAGTGCAAGTTAAAATAAACAGTGCTGAGATCAAATGATGTCAGTGAGGAAGGCAATGCATTTAATGCATTTAATAAGTTTGTTAGACTGAAGAAAACATTGATATTTTAACCTTTTTAATTAATGTGTATATTACATAAATACAAAGACTTAATCCCATTTCTAATCAAATTGTGAGAAATCATAAATAAATTACATTTTAAGAAGATTATATTCATTTGTGGATGCTATTTAAATGCATTCCCACGTAATGTTTTTCATGCTGTGATTAGAAGGATACAAAGCTGAACCAAGTGATCTGGACTCTGCACATTTGCCAAACAGTCAACCCGCAGTCTGGTGACATTGTTTCCTGCCATTTGGCCGGTAAATATTTTCAGCACTGGGCATGAAGTCACCGCCCGTCCTCAGTGATGGCACCAATGAGCTCATCGGGTTGGCAGAGAGCACGAGCTCCTGCTCCATGGCCTCCTCCAGTGGCTTCCTATGACCTTCGTCTCGTTGGCTGTGACACACTTACAGTTACCATTTCAATATGCAGCCTTTATGTTTTAACTTCTTAGTTTTCTGCGTAGGTTGAACAACTGTCACCTGCTCCATCATCATACTCTTAATGTCTTTAGTGAGGCTGTTATGGTGCTGTGTTTGCTGCAGAATAATATTTTAGAGTAGACTGACAGAACCAAAGTTTTCACTTTCCTCATGAATATCAGTGTCCCCTAGTGCCTAATATTATGTTTCTGAGTCTGTTAATTATAATTAAGGTCCTGTGAATGTGCCCTATTCATTGTCATTTGCTTGAATCTGACGCAGGTTATTTCTCTAAATGTTTGATACGTGCAGTTACGAACACCAATTCAAACATTTCATCATTTTTTCAGGGTTTTCCCAAGTGACTTGACCTGAACTATAAAAGGTGGACTGATAAAACATCCATTTTTTTTTTCCAGGTAATGCCGAGCCAAATAACCAATCCTGGAGATGCCGAAGAGAAGAGATATTCTTGCCATCGTGTTGATCGTGTTACCCTGGACTCTGCTCATCACTGTTTGGCACCAAAGCGCTATAGCTCCACTCCTCGCCATCCGCAAGGGTACGCAGTGCACTGCACTCCACTGACAATATCCAACTTGAAGTGGGTCCTCGAACCTAACACTACACTTCAGAATTAGACAATAGGCCGTTCATTTAGAGGCACTCAGTAACCATGACCATCAGCTTCATCACAGCGCAATAACACTTGTCCAGTCGTTGTAAATCTCATCAGTGTGGATGGTTTATGTGCATGAGGAAGAGTTAGAAGTTACCTTATATGCTCTCATACACATAAGAGTTATTTTTATATTTTTGCTGTATGAGTTGAATAGAATGAATTGTTCAGCTGTTTCTAACATGCAATATTTTTCTTCTGTTGATAATATCTTTCCCAGTACAGTATGCTAATAAACATTTTCCTTTCGCAGTATTCACACAGCCTATCCCCATCCCATCAATCCATATTTTCTTCTTGGTGACGCTCAACCACACACAGCATGTAGCACACGGCAGCATGTCAATCATTCATTTTATCCATTTAGGTTAAATTATTCCCCAGTTTCACACAGTGGACATTCATTCCAGAGTTAGTTTAATCATCAAATTGAAATAATAACTGTCTGCTTGTTCAGCTTCATGGAATATATTGTGTCCACGTGTAATATCACATTTGCACAGCAGGCTGAGTCATTAATACACATACTCCTGGGCGTCCCAATCATCCCCTAGGGACCACAAACCAACGGTGTAAAATGTCAAGTATGCTGCAGAGTAAACAAACCCAAATTAGAGCGACAGCAAATCAATAGCGCTCTTTGCCCTCTTCTTATAATGTCATGAATGCCCATACAGGGGTTAACAAACAAAACAGGTTTACAAAAATGACCCAAGGCAGTCTGGAGTCAACAGAACTTACAAATGATTATATATTTATTAAATCATTTGTTTTTGCAGTTTGCATCTAAACACCTAAATTAGTGTTTGATTAGCTGACAATCATAGAAAATAATGCCAAAAGGCGGCCTTTTATGAAAAAGATGTAAACAATAAACTGCATACAATACTTTTAATATCTTATGCGATATAGTGAAGACACAATGAAGTGTAAAAAATATATTTTTTGCCAGTGCTATCTGACCCAGCTTTACACACTGGCTTCCCTTTGTGTGCTCTTAAAAGAGAAGCTAGGGGGTTTTTGGCAGAGTGCTCGCTGGCAGCCTCTGTTGAACATCTGGCCATCAGCAGATTGTGTTAATCTGTGTGCTGCAGAAAAATCCTCCTCATGTTGGAGGTGCGAATGGAGCTCGGGCAGAACAGTGACAAAGATTGCCATTAGCTGTGGCACAATGAAAAGAAATTAACAACCTTAATGGTTCTATAATCATATTCTATCCATCATGACCAAACTATTGGGCCCAAAACAACACAGCCTCACTGGAGTCAACTCAGTATATGTCAGCTGACTGACTGACCACAGTTTACATGCAAGTTGTGAGTAAGTGGTTACATATTTCTCACTTGAACATTCAAAATTGTAATTACCGTCCCACAGAAGAAATAAACAAGAAAAAAGCTGTGTGCTAGTAGCACAGCAGTCACTGCTGTAGCTGTAATGCCCAACATGACATGTTGAATACCCAGACATTGATTCTCACCTGAAGTTTTGTAGTTGGCTGCACCACCACCCCTATTTCATACAAAAATGAAACCCCCAGTTTCTTGTGAAAGTCTTTTAAGCACTTTATGTGCAGCTGCATTTGCAGCTTTTGTCTTCATGGACCCAAAGAGAATACAGATAAAACACAAACTTTTTTTTTGCATGCGTGTCTCTAGGCAGATCTCCATAAGGACATGTGGAATCTGAAAATTAATACTTAAACCCTTGGAGCCATTTAAGAGACTAAACATATTGGTAGTGGAGTTTGTGATTGTGTTTAGTCCAACAACTAAAAGTGAGGTCCAACAAGTTCCTACTTGATAACAGTACCAATCAAGACTCTGCTCACAGCAATCACAGCCATTTATAGCATTTTGAGATCTCTGTAGCAAAATATATTATTAAATGTGAACACTGAGACTTCCTGATTTCAGAAAAATAACTCATAGCTGTGTTTATTGCAGGGAAGTAACATAGTGGTAGTAAGCTACCCAGAGCATTGGAAGTCTGTGGTGGAGTCTGAACATAAAAAGAGGTCATGTCAACTGGATCCACATACCCACATTTTTTCTTTCTTTATAAAGAAAAGCCCAAAGGCAACGCTGGGGGAATAGCAAGGCTCATCTCTCCCCTCCTTTTCTTTGCGCTGTCTCTCTGTCCATCAGCTGTGTTATCCTCTCACGGTGCCTGCTTTCACTTTTTGCAGCCTGTCACCACCTAGTAAAAGAGATCTTTATCATTCCAGAGAGGCTTGCAGTCCGCCACCACCGGCTCTCAGGTACACTTTACCCCCATTGGGTTTAAGTCACCTGAGGCAAATATACAAAGGGCAGCCCAAGGTTGCACTAATGCCTTACATGTCTTCTTATCCCCAAATCTGCAGATGATGGTGTTGAGGGCAAGAGGGAGGCAGGTGGCCAGGCGCAGGACTCCAAGGAATACTGTGCCTCAGATAAGGACATTGTGGAGGTGGTGAGAACAGAGTATGTGTACACGCGGCCTCCACCCTGGTCCGATGTGCTGCCTACCATACACATCATCACCCCCACATATAGCAGACCAGTACAGAAGGCTGAGCTGACACGGCTGGCAAACACCTTCCTCCACGTTCCCAACCTGCATTGGATCCTGGTGGAGGACTCGCAAAGGAGAACGCCTCTTGTCACGCGGCTCCTCCGGGAAACAGGGCTTAACTACACGCACCTCAATGTAGAGACGCCCAGGAACTATAAGCTGCGGGGTGACACTCGGGACCCCAGAATCCCCAGGGGGACCATGCAGAGGAATCTGGCCCTGCGGTGGCTGAGGGAGACCTTCAACGCCAACAGCAGCCAAGCTGGAATCGTCTACTTTGCTGACGATGACAACACATATAGCTTGGAGCTGTTTGAGGAGGTCAGTGTTGATATATTTCATGTATTTTTATGAAAATGGCGAGGAAGACAAGGGACAATGAGAGTATTGTTTTGATATTTACAAAATGTCTCACAATTCAGTGCTGTGGTGAGTTGATGTTTGCTATGATACATCAGCTGCAAACGATGGCTAGCATGTACATGTAGCTGAATTATTCTTACCATAATCCAATAACCTCCAACCTTAACGTATTAAGTATTCCCAGCTTACATCTTTTAAAGCCCACATCTTTTGTAATCTTACGCTGAAACCTAACCTTAGTTTGTACACACCAAATGTTGCCAACTCCTCACCACTATTGACAATTCTCAAGCTCCATCCACCTTTCAATTGCTGCACCGCTGATGTCCACTTGACTGTCAGAAAAACAAACCGTGTGCAGAGTGCACGGTAAGTAATTCAGGGGGCCTGGGAGATTGAACGATTCCCAGCAAAAACACACAGGCCAGCTGGTTATGCTTTCTTAGATAGCTTGAAATCTCAGCAGCCATTCGGCCAACAGAGGAGCGGCTGGAATTGATCAACAGAGCCAAAAATCAGTGAACCTTCAGCAATATATTATGGTCATGTTGGGCAAAGATCCGGCAAAATAAAACTGCACTTTTAAATATGCTCTAAAATGTTATGTCTAAATGAAAAAAAGTTATATTGTGTGTGAATTTTTAGTGCATGGCAAAAGGAATCTTGTCAATGATATTCTGTACTGTAAGTGTATATTCCTATTGGAATAGTATGGGATAACAAATACGCACAAATGTAAATGTTTTAAAATTGCATTGCTTTCTTTTGGATCTATCTGTGTCATTTTAGTTTAATATAAAGTATATATCAAGTGAAACATATTATATATCATACAGCCGTTCCCAGAGCCATATACTGTGGCATCTGTGGCATGTTATGTAGGGAGGAGTTGGACTATATAAATTCCCAGTTACTTCCCAGCATTTTTTTTTTTAGCTCTTAACAAGCATAGTCAGGGATGTGGAGCTAGTGGAGGAGAGAAGTTTGGGCATGTAATCAGTACATCTCAGGCCATCCATCTTGACATCAGTTGAATTACCTGAGCGGACACAGCCTAGGTCCTCTGAGTATTAGCCTCAAGTCTTGTTAGTAGTGCAGACGGGGTCCGTAGTAAATGGAGCGCTGGGTATTGACGGGGCCTGTCATTACCTTTCTCTGGGAATCAGCTGAAGTGCTCTGTCTCCCTCAGAGGCCCTCCATCACCTCCAACAGGCCTATTTATGAGCCAGAGTAACGGCCCTGAGGGGGAGAGAGAGAGGCGGAGAGGGAGAGACAGAAAAAGAACGAGAGAAAAAGAGAAAGTGACAGCCAGACAGACAGAAGGCAGAGTTGACTGCAACTACAGTATAGTTTGCTGACACCATAGTAAAAATTCAGTAGTTTGCTGACACCATAGTAAATATTCAGAGTGCCTCAACAGCTTGAAAACAGATAGGCGTTTAAGTGACTCCTACAGTGTGGAGACAAGGTTAAAGATTGATGCACGCTGATCCATGTGTTAAAAATAGGCTCATCGTTTTCTCCTGGTTAATCTAAAGTTAACTAATCCTTTGATTTTGAGCAATAACAAAACATTTTTAAATCTAATTGTAAAATAAATGAAAACTAGTTTGAGATTGTTACATGCTGATGAGCTGCCGACATCAAGTAAAACGGTCAAATCGAATAAAACCTCTCTGTTTAAAAACTAAAATTAGGTGAGAGCAGACACAGTTGTAGCCACTCAAAACTGTTTCACTAAGAGCTCATTTGTTATCATTTGAACATAAGTACACAAATGTTCTTTTTTGGGGGGTTTCTTTCTGTAGAAGATGAACTGGTAGTAAAACAAATTTAAAATAAATAATGTCAGAGCCAAATCTGGACGTAGGGACAGTTTAAACATGTGAATAAATGGTTGTTACATGTTTATATGGAATCAAATGAATGTATCTTGTGTTACTGTATATATATGATATTGTACAGAGTATTGAAGACAGGTAGCCAGTGCAAGACTGACTGTAATTGTTGTAACTGTACAAACATCACATCTGTTGCCAGAGAATTTGGTGCTGTAGATTAGTATTGTTTTCCACGTATTCATACCCACTGTGTGAATACAGTCTCAGTCTTTCAGTAGCTCTGGTGCATACAGTCCTCTATTAAATTAATACTTTTTAGGCCATGCCTTAATGAAAACAAACAACAAAAAAACTCATGAAAAATTCATTTCTCACAGTTAAAGTACACCACCCTGTAAAGAACTCCATAAATTATTGAGACTTCATAAGAAAAGTTTATGGTTCCTTCCCAAACCACAAAGTTATTTACAGGCCTGTGCTATTTTGAACCAATGCTCTCAGTTCACAATTTCAGCCTTTAAGAATAATTGTCAACAAATTTAATTCAAAAGAATGACGCAAACCACAAAAGCAGAATTTGTGTTGCAGGGTTGGATGATTTTGACAAAATCTAATATAACATGTCAGGATTGACATATTATGATATTTTGACTAATGGAGCTTTCATATTATATTTACACTCACAAAATTATAATTAGTAAGGAAAACATTATGATTCTGTCATGATTTCAGCTATTTATTTGATATTTTAAAAATAATATATGTTCTACTTTATTGTATGTTGGAATTTACTGGCTCTATTTGTAATGCAAAGTGGGATATCCACCAACTTAATTCTGCATATTTTAAATATACATTTATAATGAATTACATGGAAATTAAAATCTAAATAACTCGCCTATTGTTTGGACAAAGACTTGAATCCTCAGACTCCTCCGATGGAAACAATGAATGACAGTTCTGTTTTTCTGCACCCTTAAGAGCTGATTAATGTACCTGGATGGCTGCCTTCTTTTGTGCCTGAATATATTTTCTTTGTATTGCTTCTTTGACTATTTTGAAACATGGGCACTGTCTCTGAAGACCTCTTTCTGAGTGGAAATAGAGCTTAAACACACACATAGGCATTCAAGTACCAACTGTAGCAACAGTGAACCAAAAAAAAAGCTGAACAAACACACATCATATTTACCAGAATGGGACAAGAGGAACTTTGTTGTGTTTTCATTTGCTTGGGTGCCAGCAGAAGAGGGATTTGTGCTGTTTTACTCTGGCTGATATTCCCACCAGAGGTAGCAGGAGGAACACTCTTTTCCACATTTTCAGTATAGATGGGAAAGTGACAAGCCTCTTGATGTTTCCTGCACAGCGTCTGATTTATGCTTCCCTTTGATTTAAGCTGTGCATATATATATATATATATATGTGTGAGGGAAGCAGGCAGGTGACGTTTGGGCAAAATGGGTCATTGGTTAGATTCAGTTGTGGCCTGGCTACAAAAAACCTGGCAAGACAACCTGTAAGAAGGTTCTTAAAGCAGCTCCTCAGCATTCAAAAGCAGTTTTTGTAAATGGGTAACAGTATGGAAAATGCAGGGTATCACTAACAAACCACATGTAGGGCATATAACAGCAGGAAAAATTACTGTGATCGCATATATAAAATTATAGCAGCGCAGTCACAAGGACTTGATCTCTCTTCAACCATTAACACCCAGAGCTCATTAAGACCAACCATCCTGCCAAATCTTATCTGGATGCCTGGCACAGTCATTTTCCCTATAGCTCAAATCCAGAGATTCCCATAAGCCCCCAGCCTGTTTAACACCCTGCTTCTCACTGATCCCCTGGACTGACCACACAGCAGCCCATCAAGTCACACACCAATCTAACACAGAAGCCCACCATATCACGCACCAGTGCTTGCATGCTCTTATATGCATGCAAGCACTCTAATGTATCTTATACCATAAACACACGTACTAGATACTGTACATGCACTTGCACCTTCGTTTTAAATAGACTGTCCTCCAGAGAGGCACCAGCATCATTATTTCTGCTGCATTGAGTTTGATTAAATGACTCTGTTCCTAAACCTTCCTCTTCCCTCATTGTAAAAACGTATCTTTTATGACTGCAGCAGTTCTTGTCCAAATGGCAAAGACTCACTGAGAGGCAGGCAAAGAAAAGGGCGGCGTGATCGTTTGATGCTGGATGATTAAAGGATAAAAATAAAGGAGGACGGAGGTGCTCTACCTTGAAGTATCTCCTCTGCCAACCAGCGACTAGAGCCACTTGCTCTAATGGCTTGGCTCCTTCAAAGCCTCTTGGCACTGTCCGCTTTTCCTCTCTTTAAAGATGGTTGTGTCTAATTATCTCATTGTAAGGCAGCTGTTGAACAATGTGTGTGATCTGCTTTCATCTAACAGTGTGTCAGCTGCACACGGCACAATGGTTTGGTCAATATTCACCGTCTTTCAGAATGAATAATAGCAGCAGCTCTAAAAACCCTGCGTCCATGCTCTGCTGTAACGCTGGCAGCTGATGCTCAAATACTGTCTCACTGTCATGTACGCTTTTTCAGATGACTAATTCGCTCTCTTCCCTCCTCCATTTCTCTTCTCAACTCTCCCCTCACTAGATGAGATCGACTCGGAAAGTTTCAGTGTGGCCTGTGGCCTTTGTGGGCGGCTTGCGGTATGAGTCCCCCAAAGTCAATGCAGCTGGAAAGGTCTACGGCTGGAAGACGGTGTTCGACCCCCATCGGCCCTTTGCCATCGACATGGCTGGCTTTGCCATCAACCTGAGGCTCATCCTCTTCAAGCCACAGGCGTATTTTAAGCTTCGTGGGGTGAAGGGAGGCTACCAGGAGAGTAGTTTGCTCCGGGAACTTGTCACACTCAACGACCTGGAGCCTAAAGCAGCCAATTGCACTAAGGTAATTTATTTTTCCTTTTCAGCAGCTTGACTTGAGCAGTGAGTAGTTAAGGGATAGCCTGAACTTTTTCTGAGGATGGTACAAACTGCTGTAGCCAGTTGTGGAAGAAGTATATAGATCCTTTACTTAAGTAAAAGTACCTATAGACAAATCAACGTCAAATTTGAGTCCTCGATTAAAAATCCAACTAAAGTAAAAGTACAAATGTCTCATCATAAAAATTGACCTAAAGTATCAAAAGTAAAAGCACTGTTTCTGAGGTTCAATGGATGCTGTAACTGATAGATTATTATATATAACACTGTTATTAATACTGATGCATCAGTGTGTAAACAGCATTTTACTGCTGTAGCTGCTCTAGGTTTTAACTACTTCTGTCTAGTGGTTCCCAACTTAAGGGTCCTCTAAGGGCTTACAAGACAAATCTGAGAGGTTGTGAAAAAAAAAGTTATACAAATCTGTATTCATTTTTCAACTTTTCTCTAATCTTGATTTTCTTGGTGAAATCAAACCATCAAGCGTTATAGAGAAATTCTCTATAATGAAACTGCTAAGAACTTTAGTGCTTTTAGTAAGAGGTCACAAGCCAAACAGGTCGGGGGTTACTGGTTCAATCTTTACCCACACATTGTATTTTATAAGCTTATCATGTATGTTTCTATTGTAAATTTGTAATCTGTAAAGCAATGAGTTACTATAGTTGTACAATGAATACAGTGTAGTAAAAAGTGCATTTTACTTTTAAATGTAGTGGAGTAGAGGTATGAAGCAGTAGAAAATGGAAGGAATTCATTCCTGCACTGACTGTAGCATACCAAAACCACAACCTGCATATCAGGTGACATCACCTTGAAAATGTCTTGTTAAATCTTTTTCTTTACAGTTAAACCATCTGTGTAAGCGTAAAAAAACTATTTAGTTTTTCACAGTTTAAATCAACCAACTGATTGTCACTCTCAGCATCAGATATAATTATTATAGCTAACTTTCTAGCATCATACTACTAACACCATTGCAAGCATGCTGCCTTGATAATGCAATATATGGGACACATACCAAAACACAACAAGGATGTGGAACTGTGACTTCCCATAAACAAATGAATAAAGACACTAGCAGAAACTTCCAACACATGGTTCCCTTATAAAGCCCATAAATTATTTATTAGATATTTCGCAAAATACACTTATTGGCTTTCTTGCCAAACTTTATAGAGATGCTGGTTGGCAGATTCTGTTACCTTTGGACACAGCCAGGCTAGCAGTTTCCAGTCTTAATGGTAAGCTGAGCAAACCGGCTGCTGGCTGTAGCTTCAGATTTAGCTCACAGATATGAGAGTAGCATCGATCTTCCCATCTAACTCTGCAAGAAAGCAAATAAAAGCACATTTCCCAAAATGTCAAAGTATTCCTTTAAAAAAGACCAAATGACATTGAACCACAGCACTTCCCTTATGACAAGGTGAAGCCTGTTATTTAAAATGGTCTTGCAACATTACATGACTATGATGCAAATGAGCATATCATAGGTGTTTGATGCCCCAAAATTACTTGATTAAGCTGCCTGAGCTGAAAAAATAAAAAAAAAATAAATCAACAAACTTGTGAGGCTACTGGTTTGCACATCCTCCCCTATGTTCCTCCTCAACAATATAAATCCATGTATTTCTTGGCAAATAAAATTTATGAAAACATGATGGTCCAACGGTCAGAATGTGAATTAGAGTAAATGTGTTGCTGAAAAGTTGGATGTCATTGTTTATATTTCTAACACTGCCCACATGCACTCTTGCACATACACACACACACACACACACACACACACACACACACACACACACACACACACACACACACACACACACACACACACACACACATGCCCAACACACATTAGAGAAAGGGACTTGAGGTTAGCAGCAGCAGCAGCAGCAACACTCTTCTCCATGCCCACTTCACCATTCCTTCTTACGGCCCTTGGTCTGGGTCACATCGCTAAGTCTCTCTGGGCATAGAGGAGTCAGCCAGAGGGCTTTAGCTTGCCAGTATCCACACTGCAATCACACACACACAAAAAGAGAGAGATAGAGCGAGTGGAAAGGAAGGGAGAGAGAGATACTTTCAGCCAGCTTTTTCTCCTGCTCTCCCCCAGCCATTCAGAGGGGTAAATGAAAAGAGGGGATTCAGGGAATGGCTGAGAGAGCGGAATTGGAGTTAGGGGAGAGGGGGGCGGGAAGGTAGGGACGTCACACTGATTACAGATGAGGGCAGGGACAGAAAGAAGAGCAGGAGGGAAAGAGAAAGAAAAAAAGGGGAATGTCGTGCATGGGCATCTCTCTTCCTTATAATCTACCACTTCAGATGCGAGTGTGAATATTAACCTTCCCCTACACCTGAGGAAAGTGGGAGTGGGCTCCTGGCACATCTCAAACACACCCCATGCATAATTCATGGATGCTGCCATGGTGAGATGAAAGGCAGGAGGGTTCCAACACAGAGGAGAGCAGGGAAAATGAGCTTGCCACTTTTTTTTTTCTTTTCTGGCCCTCTGTTCCCCTTGCCATCCGTTTCCTGGATGTTTGTCCGGTCTCTGGGGCCAAATGAACCCAGTCTGAAGGCTCGGTTGCACAATAGCATACCCAGAAGAACTGTGAGAAGAACTGTGCTACCTACACAGGCAAAAACCTTGTACATAGTGTATCGAAAAATTTTGAGGAGAGTTGAGGACTTTACACAGGGCAAGCTGAGAGGGATGTTTCATATTTGTAAGATAACACACTCGTGTGGTCTCTCTTCACCCCCTTCTAATGCAGGGTTCACACTCAAGTAGCTCTTTACACACACAGACAGGTCCTGTTGGAGCTATAACCGGAATTGACTGTTTTGAAGAACATGAGGCCGAGTGGGAGCTGAAAGGGATAGTACACTGAATGAGTGCATTAGGGGAACAGCATGTTACTAATATTGTTGTTGTTTGTGTTTTTCTCACCAGATACTTGTTTGGCACACGAGAACGGAGAAACCTGTCCTTGTAAACGAGGGGAAAAAGGGATTTACAGACCCCAATGTGGAGATCTGACTGTTTCCTCTCAGACCACGGTAAATAAATAATATTTCATACACCTTGAAATACCTTCCAGTACTCATATAAACAAATTTCCTTCAGAAAGGGAAATGGAAATGTCATGATCATTTTCACATGGGTTCACTTAAACCGGTCAGACTACAGAAGTTTTGGCCTGATTTGTTCCAATTCACGCCCAACAATCAGAGGAGAAATCTGGCTTGGGACCTCGGTCGGGACCAATGGTCAGGCCAAATTATTCGATTTTTAACGTGAGGGGTTTACAGATCCAGTCCTAAACCTTCCAAATTGCTTGCAGACTCTTCGGGGCCTTTGGTATTTAGGAGTGAAGATTTGGATGATTACACCAGTACTTTCTGTGCAGGACCACAATAGCCAATGAGAGCTACAAGTCTACAAGGAGACATTTATGTTAAGGCCGCTACGCATGATCAGCAATTAAACCTCTCTGTGCTGGCTGTGTCATTGTTCTCCTATGGGGAAACGGTTGACTGGGTGCACTGCTCAAAATTGCCACAGTGAGCTTTGCTCAAAGTTCAAGTTATTTCAACTTTGACCTTGGCTGCCGCTGAACTTTAAAACCGCAGCCAATGAGATAACAGCTGTATGTGACATAGTGTAGCAGTGGCACATGCGAGCAGGGGAGGTAGAGAGCAGAGAGTGATGGAATATATTTAACTCTTCTCCAAAATCAACATTATAACACATTAAAAACATACCATAATCTCACCAGGAAAAGTAATGCATGAAAAAACAGCAGTCAAATGGAGCATCTACCAACTTTGTGACTAGGCATATAGTTTAGCTTGCTATAACTACTGCTAAAGTTTGTATTACACTGTATACTGTCAGTGGTTGGTAGCCTATGTATTTTTGCTGACTGCACTGCGCTTTGCCTCTCCAAGCACTTTGCTCTGTGCCCTGCCTTGCTGCAAGCACAGAGCAAATCTCTTATGTGGAGGCAGGTTTAGTCCCGGAGCAGCTGACGGTGTTGCCAAGCAACATTCTAGCCCTTGAGGCTAACGTTAGCTAGCATAGACAACCCATGTTGACTGCGTCTTCCAGACCAGCTTTTGTTTTTTCTCACTGTAAAGCATCACTACAGCAAGTTGTTGCACCATGTCAGTCTCCATTTTGCATCTGCTTCCCCATGAGGTCCAGTGAGATCATGTGAGGTGGTGCACTGCTCCCTCTGGCATGATCATTTTTAATAATATCCTGTAGTGTGGGATGCGCCATTATTTTTCACATCCTGTAGTGTCTGCATGTTTGCAATTAGAAAGAAGAACATCTGTGAAGTTTTGTGGTTCGTGATTGTTTGTCATTCAACCCAATTCCAAAATTGGTTATGATTTTTCAACTCCTGTAGTCTGAGCCCGGAGTACAAAAAGAGCAGGTGTTCCTAATATTTCCTAATACAATGTACATTGATTTTTTAATGTGATTTCTGTTAAGGCACAATTACAGCAGCTGTTATTAAATGTCACCAGTGAAATAAACAGGTTATATTATCTTAAATTAAGGCTTAGGGCTCTTTCTCAGCATATCTTAATCCTTTCTATTGCAGGTGATTGGACCTGCAAAGGAAGAAAGCGGCCGGGTCTCTTGATAAGTGCAACCAGCACTCATGTCTTAATCATCAGAAAAAAGGAAATGGGGAGCCTTTGACAGGGGGTTTAATCCTCTTGACTGAATCTGACATTTTTCAAATATGGATTTAAATAGCATAAATGTATCATATTAAAGCACAGATCAGTAAGAGGTGGCAGGTGTTTGTCAGGTCTACGAATGGAAATCAGAGGAGACGACTTGAAGGACGCCTCACAGGGTCAGTGTGGACAGATGTGACCTGCGCCTTCACGGCCCACTGAGGACAACCTAACAACAAAGAGACAGCACAATATGAAAAGCATACAGCCAGTGGATTCAACCAGACAAGCAGGTTAAAGAACATCCTTCACCTCAAAAATAAAAAACTAAGGAAACACATTGTCTGGATCTGCACATGCTTCTCCTTGGATTTAAAGACACGGCCTGCATCATCAGCCTGGATGAAAACATGACTCCAAGGACAGATATGTCTCATGTGGATTTTCCTTTGAGCAAACACAAACATAGCAAGGGAAGGAATGTTCTTTTGATAACTATGAAATGTTTGCTTTAATTTAATTTAATTGGTTTGGGTGTTTTCAGGCACTTGACTTGCTAGTTCAATTCTGCTGACCCTACATTTACTCTTGGGTTATCATTGTTCATTTTATAGTGTCATTACAGATCATGCATTTAAGCCACCCCCGATCACTTGCAGAGAAACTGCTGTTTGAAATGTTGAAATGCTTGGGAGCGGAAACATACATGTACACGTGAAAATCCTAACACTCTTCTTAGCACTTAAAAAAAATACACAAATGATGTTCCTTTGTGGCAACATGTGTAAATAGTATTTCAACATGAGAACAATCAGAAGATTAGTGACAAATTAGAACAAAAGAATTGTAATTATTGTATTTATAGGTTAAAAAAAATCTCTTCTCTTTCCCCTCTGGTGAATTCGTCACAATAACACACGACAAGGCACAGGTCCACTCTAGGTTCAACACATGGAAAGAGTAATAGCACATCACCAGCTTTATTTGGTAACAGAACCTCATAACACATAGACAAGAACTTCAAATCAGCTACATGGTCGACTCACAAAATGCTGATCAAATGTAAGTCAATGGTCTTTTTTGACGTTGCGGGGTAAACAGTGTCATTTTAGTGAGTTAATATTTTCCCCTTGTCTATGCACGCTCGTATGTACACAAGCCCCCAGTTAACAAAGGTATGCTCATGTGCAAGTATGAAAAAAGAGCAGAATGAAACAGCATCAAAGTCCAAGAATTTGGTTTTACTAGACTTGTCTCTCTCCAAAAAACAAACATTTGGAAGCTCAGGCTGCTGACGTTTAATACTCACATTCAAACAGCTGCTATAAGTAACAAAAACTAAATTTAAATAATGTATGCATGGCCCCAAATATTTTGATTTTTCTATAAAAAACTTTAGCTTCCACTTATGAAATAAGATGATACATGCTACTCCGAATTGACAGCAGGCTAAAGAAAAGCACAACAAAAATAAACCTTATTTTTGCTAATGATTTGGTAGCAACGTTGCGTCATCTTGCGTACAGTGGACTGAAGTGGGTATCTCATGGTTTCTCTTTGTATTAGTTACCCATCTGTTGTACATTAAGTGGATTACAGGGGGGAGTCACCGCACCTGTAACGATAGACATCAGTAGCTATGACGCTGTATGGCTGAACACTGTAACAAAGTTATTCTACACCTCATATAATAGAATCACTCCACGACTTGATAAATCATCCGTCTAGCGCAATACACAGTGGAGGTTCTTATCTAACATTGCCCAGCAGAAGTAGCTGGAGATAATTCAAACACCGAGCCTCTGTACTGTTGCCAGAACATCTTTGTGCACCCCCCCAACACACACAACCCAAAATACACTGCTGCAGTATGAAAACTTCAAGGTGTTACAGCCAGTCATCAGCCAGAGAAAGCGTATTATTACATATTTCACTTGGAATATGATAAGATACACATTCAGACAATGGCTGTATTGTGTCTCTTATCAAACTGGCTGTTTTTTTAGTGACTGCATGATATTACACTGCACAGGGATCGGCCATGGAGATCACAGACTATTTTTGGATTCGTTCTATTCTCCAACTTGCCTCCAATTATTTATTAGTAAAATTTATCAAATTTAATATATTTATTTATGTATTTATTTCAGGTGTGGATGTGCAATTGAATCACAGCAGTGTTTGCCCTTAAATCTGTATTTTCCAGCTGCTCTCTAAAAAAGCATGCGCACATACAGTATACCGTACACAATGGATTATCATATAGATCTATTAGAGTTCAGTGCTACGACAGGCAGACACACACACACCATCTTCTTTGTAGCACTGTTGTTTAGTCTGCTTGAATGGTCATTATCAGCTTTTAATCTAAATGAATGAATCCACCTGAACTCTTTTTAGCAAAGAATTTTTGTCCAAAATGGAAAAATGCCAGCGTGTAAAAGACTTAAGTCAAAGTGTATCTTTAAAAAAAAAAAAAAAAAGCATAACAATTGAATTTTGTGCTAAGAAGTTTTCCTGAAAAGTTGTATATCATCTGTGGTGTGTCCTGAAGCAGCAGATCAAATTGAAAGGGCTCCACCTTGAAACTGATGTTGTTATATCTTTGTCCGACATCCAAACTGAAATTCTTCTGATTCCGCCAACAGATGACGTATTAAGCAATATCTAATCACAAAGAATTAGTCTACTAGAACCACCCTACCTATACATCAGTTTTAGCAGTACAGGTTATTCAGTATTTAATGTCAGTTTATGAGCATTACCCTCTGAGGGCTTCTCTAAGGCACAATACACTTTACACACAAGTCCTACCTTTTCCTCATCTCCACTGTCATCTTCCAGCCTCATGTGATTCACATTTTATGCATGTGACTCTTAAGGTTGTTTATTTGCCACAGCAATTCTGTCTCAGAGAAAGATGTTAGTTGAATCAAGAGAAATAAATAACTGAGAAGAACCTCACCAGTGCTGGAGTATTGTGTCTGTACACTGTGTGTGTTGTACTACCTGTGTTTCTATACTGAGATCCTGGCTGGTGGGCATGCGTGAAGAAGCGGTAGCAACCTCTAAATAAAATGTGAGGAATATGTCACAATTCTACAACAACTTCCTTGATATTTTCTTGAATTCATCAGTGCTTCTAGAAAATACATTATTAAATGTATGTGTCAAATTATTATTCATAACAACCAGGATTTTCAAATTAGTTAGTTTACCGGTTACATCAGGTTGTACCATTAACACTTAGGGAATATCTTCCTTACAATTAAGTAGGTGTAAAAAAGTTGTAAGCCAAGAGTTCAAGGAATAAATAATATATTAAATACATGTGCTAATATTTGTAAATGTTATAACTAATTGCTTTATTATATGCATAAATGGAAATATGTGTGCTTCGGCTATTCATATGGTTTAAAATGGGTGGGAAACATTTGATGATGCTAACCTAACCAACGTCATTTGGGAAAATTTTGTAACAGCTAATTTATATGCAATAACTACTTTACGTTGTGGAGACCATTTTAATTTTGTTATCTGCAAATCTTCATTTAGCACTTTGGTAGATAACTAGGTCAAGTTGGAACTTATATGAACAGCTGGTGCAACCGGCGGGAGGATTTCAGCACCACAGGAAACCTGACTACCTATCAATTATTAGATTTAATTTACACTGGTGTGTTAAAATACACTGCTTAGTCTTCAAATGTGACAACACAGCTTCATGGGGCATCCTTAAAGAATATAATGGTGATGGTTTCCAGGCAGGGCTAACACACAACAGATGAGTTTTGAAAAAATGTATATCTGAACACAGCTTGCGATCTTGCCAGAAGTTAGATTTGAAAAGCGTGTTATATCAAACAGGCTCTTATTGTGCAGGATAAATAAAGCAGTTCACAAGCTTCCTTGACTACTGACACACAAAAATCAGCTTTTATTCACAGTTCTTATGCACAACCTATATTCTATAATAAGCCTGTGAAAGGAAGACATTTTTAAGACTTTATTATAATCAAGAACATTCTGTATCACAGTTCCTTCTCCAGTTATGTAGTAGAGTGCAGATTAGTGTAAACTGAATAAGAAGGACTCAACAATGTCAGAAATACAGTCACTAAATGAAAAACTAGTCTGGAACGCTGCTGTGTTGGCGTCCTCCGATAGAACACAAAATGTCATGTTCACTGATGTGTGACTTTTGAGTGATGCTGGTCATGGCAGGGTGTCGGTGCCTGAGTTGACGAACCTCACGGCAAACGCCTCGGTTGCATCTACGCTCCCATCATCCTCCTCTCCTCATCCACACTGCCCTCTCACCTCCTGTCCTCACTGGACATCAACAGGCATGCCATAGTCAGGGCTGCTGGCAAACTGAATCTTACCATCTGTTTCCTGCTCTTCAAACACTATGACCTGTGATAAAGCAAAAAAATCCAGCTTAGCCGAGGTAATGAAAGTACACTGAGAGTGGGTGGTCAGCATATGCACACTCACAGGAGAGAGAAGTTGGGAAAGGCAAGAAGGAGAAACACAGAGATACATGTAGCTAAGGCTTTTTCCAGAGAATGTTCAACAACATCAAAAGCTAAAGGGGGCTGATCAGTTGTACAATGTAACTGTTGACCTGTGATAGAGTGGAGGTGAGGAATTGTTGTTGTAATATACTCATGCAAAATCTCACTCAGAAAACGTAGATGGACGCAAAAGTCCGTCCACATGGCCTGTTTCTTGCTATATGCGGACTATGCAGTTGCATAGGGACCCTGAAGCCAACAGGGGGCCTTCAAGATGCCATTTTAGCTATAGACATATATTTAGAAATTAAAATGACTGTAGCTCTTGGTAGCCAAGCACCCTTGTGAGTTGAAAGTGCCTATATGCTCAAAAAGAGGGGCATAGGCCCCCAAAATATTCTTATTTAATTTGCATCTAGATCTAGATCTGTATCAAAATACACAGTGATAGACATTCAAATTGAGTTTTTGAGAATACCTTAAACTCTGGAATGTTAGGGCATAGATAATTATGAATGGACTGTACATGGATGAATTGTGCAAAGTTTCAAGTGAATCAGACCACTGAGGTAAGGCCATTTTCATTAGTCATGTTACTAGTGCCACCTGTAGGCAAATTGCCATCCAAATTTGGAGAATCCAGAGTTGAAACATAGCTACATGCAGAGCTGAAATTCTTATTTTAGTCAATTAGTTGATCGTCAGAAAATGTGTGTGTTTTCATAATTGTGATGGGTATTTTTTGTTATTTAATTTCTGACATTTCACATCCACAACTAGTAACTGATTAATGGCGAATCTGAAGATTTATCAATAATGAAAAAGTGGGTTGCTAAATTTGGTTTCTATTTCAAGGACGCCTGAAGGAATTTGGCAACCATTTTTCATGGCCAAAGTTGGTACATGTCACGTACCAATTTTGGCCAAGGATCTCCTGAATGGTAAGCACATGTAGATGTTACAGAGGGAGTTGATACCTGGTTGTCCCCCCTGTGAAGCCAGGGGCCTGGGACATAGAGGGTTTGCTGAGGACCGATGGACCAGTAGCGTCCCAGATTCTTGCCGTTGATAAACACTACTCCTTTGCACCAGCCCTGTGAACACAACCAGTTCAGCCAATTAAATGCTGATGGGTAAAAAAAGAAACATTTTGATGGCTACCAACAAGACATAGTAAGCATTTCCGTCTAATATGATTAGCATCTTTTGCTTAATACATCCCAGGTTGTTTTTAACGATAGTTGTTAGGTTCTCTACCTCTAGCCACATCACTTTGAGTCTCAGCAATGGAGAAATGTGGGGAAAACAAAAGAAATATACAGAATAGTAGGAGGTAAATTATCAGTCAAAACACACAATCGCTCAATTAGTAAATAAAAGTAAATATAAAACTGCATAAATATTGAATAAATAAATCAGTCTTGTTCTACTAAAGTTGTCTGGCCAAGATCAGGTAAAAATAACTTACCACAACAATGTACAGAGCTTGGAAGTGTGTGTCTATGAAAGTATAGGCAGCTTGAGTTCTGTTAAATCTAGAGGAAGAAAACCCCTTGCATTCCTAACTGTTGGGCAAAATAATCCAAACACCAGTAAATAAACTGCAATGCTGTTCAATGATACAGCTGTGCAAAAAAAAAATATTCTTCTGGCAGATTTAGCATTCCATTTATTTTTAATATTCTGTCAAAGAGTTAATAAATAAACTCTAACCAAGTCTCTAATTTGTAGTGCTGCTGTGCTACTGTCTGTCCTACTCACAGGGAGTTTGATGAAGGTGTCTTTAGGAAAACTGTTCACATAGAGTCTGCCCTGGAAAAAACCTGGGAAGGAGGGCCGCTGGCGCATAGACGTCCAGTGGCCTGAACTCTCAAGTCTGTTAAAAAAAAAAGAATACGTTGTACTTTTCATTTTTCTCAAATCCTTACAGATTACGCTTTCACAATACTGCATATTTCATGGCATGAAAGCACAGATATCGGTTCTGTCATGTATTTTTTAAGACACGTTCTGCTGCAATTTCTATCATAAAATTCATCAGTCTTGACTTTTAGCTGGTCAGGCAGCAGTGTACAGTGTATCATGTCATTCATATTTTTATGCCTACAGTAAATGTCAAGTGAAAGTTTGGATATGGATGCCAGGGGAAATATTCAGAATCACTATCTTTGTTTTGGCTGTACAGTAGGTTATATTTTGCCTCTAAGTAAATTCAAAAGGTTGCCATGATGTAAGACCAAAATTTCTTCCTCCGTTATGCATTTTTAGTGTTCATTCACAAAGTGCTTCAGGCCTTGACATTTCCAGGGTGGTGCTGAGGTAAAGAAATTGCAATTTTTTCAATAAATGAGACTGAATAATGTCTTGGAAATATATCTAGATAGTCCACAAAGTACAAATATAGACCTCTGAACAAACTAATCCCAGTGGCCCTGATTATCTGTGCAACTAATATGAGTTGCGTAAAGGGGGTCATCAATATAAAAAAAGAATGAACACATTGTGGAAGTTGTTTGATTTCAATCTGGTGATAATGACACTGATTTTGAATTTAATAAGCAACATACAGGAAGGCATTATAATCTTCTAATATGGGAACATCATGAGGGAAATGTATTTGCACCTTTGGGTGCACTGGGTCCTGCAAAATGACTTCATAATGCTTGGCTGTAGTAGAGAAATTACCAAACATAATGACTATTATGGGATTGGTGCCACATTAAAAAGGTCCCCCACCATGTTTAACAGTTTGCAAAAGACAGCCCATGGCATACAACAAATCTAAACCTGTCTCGATGTAAATCACAAAAATCACTCAAGTTTGCTTGCTTCCAATGCACAGCAGTCTATGTTCTGACCCTTTTAGCTGGTGATGCATTTATATTTACTGGCCCTGAATTCAAGGTTTGTACATACTGTTTTTTATTTCTGTCATTGCATATTTTCATTATTTTATATGTGTGTGTGTGTGTGTGTGTGTGTGTGTGTGTGTGTGTGTGTGTGTGTGTGTGTGTGTGTGTGTGTGTGTGTGTGTGCTGTCTGTTTGCTTGTATTTCAATGCACATGCTAATTTGTGATTGTTAATTGTTAATCTTGTGAATTCGATAATGAATAAATAAATTATAGTATTTAATATCCCCTTAAAGCATCATAAAGCAACATACAAATACAGTTCTTCTATGTTGATGCAGTAAGTTTGGGATAATGTTGTTATGGAGTGCCACATTGAAGACATTTCAGTCTAACACCACTAATATGTATGATATGGCTGTTTGAGCTCTTGGACATGGCAAAATCATTGTTTTGAAATCTGCAAGACACACTTCTAATTGAAACCCAACTAACAGTGAATTGTGTTTGTACCTCCCAGTTTCACGTGGTGTATTCTGCTAGCACTATATATTGTGAACACCTTGTGCTGTCACCCAGCACAATTGATCCCGTTAAGCCTTTTGAACATTGATAACAGTGCAGATCTTAACAGACACCAGCCGGTGCTGCTTATAATTTAACATGAGAGGCTGAATTATAATGCTGTGTTTTGATTTCTGAATTTTGCCATCATGTTTCCATTGTAATTGTGTTAAGCATGAGATAATCAGCTGGATTGAATCAGCAGCAGGCAAGTGTAATGACAGAGAAACACAAACATGAAACTGAATTATAATTGAAAGACACAAACCTGTTTACAAAGCCTGGCTTCATACTCAGACTATGAATAATGAAGTCTCGGAGGACACGCTTGTTTAACTCGATATCTCCAACAAGACCTGAAAGGTGAGTCAAAGCTACTTTAAGTTTGCTTATGGATCTTAAGACACTGTTAATTAGTTCATTTCAAGGTCTCTAGTGAAACAAATCATTTGGCAAGACTTGGGCTGACTGAACATCTACAAAGCTATCAGTTTACGGAACAATTTGTACCTTTGCGCTGCTCATCCAGTGTTTTCCCATAATTCACTCTTCCACAGTTCTCCACCAGTAAACTTAGAGTTCTTTTCCCCTTCAGTGGAAAAATGCATAAAACATGAGTATAAGTATTACTGACACACATCAGTATTCCTCAACGGAAAGAATGAACAAAAAAGAAAACCAGTTGATCTGGTTTTAGTAATTGATCAAGACTAATCTGAGTCTATTGTAGTTGTCTTCAAATTTGTTAAGATAAACAGTTCTTTGATGATTTGCTGTTGGCTCAATACTGGGACCTTGCAGCCAAAAACATCTATCAGCATCCCCCGAAGCTTTCACATGCTGCATGTTGTTAAATATTAACAACTTTATCCTTCTGAAAGAAGCTAAGAGCAGACTAAATCTAAACTACACACAGAAGGACACACACACACACACACACACACACACACACACACACACACACACACACACACACACACACACACACACACACACACACACACACACACACACACACACACACACACACACACACACACACACACACACAAGGTACCTTCCCATCAGGGAGAGCAAGTTCTTGCGTCTTATAATCCAGAACACCAATAAAATGTTTGTCCACAAAAACCTGGGAAGAAAAAGATTCAGTCTTTCAATGCTCCTATAACTGTCATGACTGACATTAATACCAGAGCAACTGGTTGCAGCCCGAGCTTGTAATTGTACTCCACAAGTACACCAATCAGAGGTGTGATTTCTAACAAGAAGATAACAGCTTTCTAAATGTTCTCACAAAGAAAAGCAGAAGTGTGTGTTTACAGAAGCATTATGTCCTCCTGTCTTTACCAGCGCTCTGTCTTTGATGTTGTTCTTTGAGTTGAGGGTTCCTTCACTGGTGATGGTGGTCTCATACAATGTGTAGCCATAAGACTGACCATTTTTATTGTTGACGGGGAGATTCTCCATGTTCACCGGCCTCACTGACTTCATAGGCTAAAAAAATGCAAATGTAGATGAAGAGTTTAAGACAGACACAACGTTTGTTGTTCATACAATGTACCTCTAAAAAATCTATATTTTTAGAGACTTTTTAAAAAAATGGTTACATAATGTTTGCTTTATTTAAAGTGAAAACACTCTATCTCAAAACCAATATCAATGCAGATGAGATCTTGTGATTCCTGCCGCACAATCTCCCACTTGCAAGATGGCTTCACCCAAAGTGATGATTTATCAAACCTAATGAAGTTTTCCTGTCTGGCATTCAGAGCAATTCTTTTATTCAACAACAATATTTTGCATACCCTTGGGAGGTGCATTATGCACTCTTCACAAGACAATAAACACTCCCTGCTATGACACGATTAACCACCTACCTCCAAACACACAGATACAATATCAAAACTCACACATCCCACTCAGCCTCTCTGAAGCTATTGAAGAGAAAACGCTCTTTTTAAACGAGGGCACGTAGCTGGTCAGATGCAAAGTAATTGTCGTCTCAGAGGGAAGCAAATTATTACGACGGGCAGTGAATAATTAATGTTGTAAGCAACTGCCAGACGTGCTACATCTGGTTGGAATATAAATGCCCCTGAAGAGCACGTTGTAAATGGCTAAACTAGACTGGTGGGCATGGAAGTGAACGGACGTAAAGACACCCTCCAAACAGGTTTTTTTACCCAATCTTCTTTTTTTTTCAGTTTGGCAAGAGAGATTTTCTGTTCATACTTTATTTCCACAACAGCCTGCTTTACAGTCAAAAAGCTGTGCACAGTTGATTACTGCTGGCCCTTGAGCAGGCCACTAATGCAGTTAGGAGAAAATGTCTTGCTCAGGGGAACCTCATCAGCAGTTGTTCATTAAGGCAGGAGTGTTACTTCCCTTCTCAGACTTTCTCAATAGGTCCAGGAAAACCAAGTTGGTGATTGACGATAGTTAAAAGCTCACTTGTCTCACTTTTTTCATCAGAAAATAAAATGGTTCTGTTGGAGGTTTCATTTATGTCTTAGAAGAACATATGCCGCTGTATATCTTATGATTTGGTGGCATTTAGATAGATCAAATGACTATGACTGTTATGGCTTTCTTCACATAGGATAACATTAGGGCATTCTGTTCAAAACTTTCTCAACTCAATAGAGATACGGAATAAAAACACCAGAGATAACTCTGAAGAAACAACTAATGTCAACAGGTACAAGAGCACCAGTGACTCCAGCGGTTATTGCCCCATAATGCTTGGGGTTGTTTTTTAACTAGTGCTGTCAGTTAAATGCGTTATTAACGGCGTTAACGCGAGCCCATTTTAACAGCGTCAATTATTTTTTTTGCGAGATTAACGTTCTTAGCATAGTTTGTAGTCTTTTTCACATGCTGTTGCAACAACTAGTAACGTTAGAAAAACTACAACACCACACCGGATCTAGCTAGACCGGAAACAAAACAACAGGCACTTGTTTAAGAGTAGTAGACGTTACGTTTTGAGTGGATGGCGAGTGCGAGACGCCAAAATGGATGCCAATAATATTCTGAATGGAAAGTTTACTTTTAAAAAGTTGCCAAATGGTTCCATTGACAAGACCAAAGTGATCTGTGTGTTTTGTCGTTGTAAACTGAGCTATCATCGCAGCACGTCCAGTCTGAAATACCACTTGATGGCCAAACACACAGCTGATGCGAATTCTCCTCCTCCTCCTCAAAGCTGGGCGACAATGGATGATTTTTCAATAAAAACAACATTTGCACAAAGCAAGCCAATCCACTTTTCCATGTTGATAAGAGCATTAAAATGAGAAAAAATAATGGGACAAACAGAAATCAAGGGACATTTAGAATAGATAAAAATGTGCGATTAATTGCGAGTTAACTATGACATTAATCACGATTAAATATTTTAATCGTTTGACAGCACTATTTCTAACATTTGCTAATATTGATATATTGTATAATAACTAAGTTGAGTAGACAGATGTGATAAGGAGCTTGTGCTACTGTAACTGTGTGTACTGTCAATGCACCTGTCTTCAAGCTAGGGCCGACTCTTTGAGAAGTAAATTAAGGAGGAATACATTTACACAGACTGCAACAGCTGCCTATCGACATAATTAACAGCACATTTTCTTTGAGTTTATTTAATTGGATTTTGTATTACTTATGTATTAAGTATTTTATGCATCAGTGTTGTCTGTCAACAACCTTGCAACTCTGCTTTGAGCAATGCTACACAGATGATGTTTATTATTTTGCCACGAATACTGGCACCCTCTGTGCATCAGTAGCTTACCTTGTCAGAGAAATGCAGACTGTCCCACAGAGACAGGTGCTGCTGGATGACAACAGGCTGGTACGCTCTCCTTTCCCGAAGAGAGGGCAGTTCAGGGAGAGGCTGGGCTGAAAAACAAGGAGGAAAAATGAGGGTAGGCTGCAGTTTGTATGTCTATATTTATCAAATCATTTTCACTTTCTTTATCCTTTATTTACCCAAGGGATGCAAACAAACTGAAGTCCAAACCTTTTAAGGGAATTTTGCAATTATTACAACATGACATATACATTGTTGTACATGTATGTACAATAACCCCACACACAACAAATATACATGAATCTTTATATTTTTAAGTTCATGTGAATTTGGTCAGAGAAGGGAGTTCCAGATGGATATGGAAATCTCCTAAAAATCTGCATATCACATCTGAGAGAAAGACGAGAAGAGAGGGAAGAGGCTGCTTTGTACATTCAAATTATAAACCATGTTCAGTCTACAGCTGGTACAAAAAAAGACTAAATTTGACCATAAAAACAATTCACTATAAAACACAAATAGGCTATTTATTTATATGCTTCTTCTGGGCA
The DNA here is from genome assembly GCF_905237075.1 of Dicentrarchus labrax. NCBI lineage: Eukaryota > Metazoa > Chordata > Actinopteri > Moronidae > Dicentrarchus > Dicentrarchus labrax. The sequence goes on from NW_026136704.1 coordinate 12,234,054, forward strand.
CTGTCCTATTCTGTATTTCTCTTGTAGGAGTCTTCATATTGTAAAGCCTATGAATCACTCAGTACAAAATAATAAAAGTAACCTGTTTCTTGGAAACTGATTGTAAGGCTCTTTGGGTGAGCCATTTGCCCTCCACAGCAGTATCCAGTTTGTGCTCCATGTTACAAAACAGTCTCTTTACAACAATTAACAGTGGTTGCCCATGCCCTCGAACTGCTTTTAAAGGTGTTAAAGCATGAAGAGACACTAGCGGTCCCTCTGGGAAAGGCTTGACAGCATTTCCTTATCACCAAGTGGTAACAGCTGGATCACTTAAGGAAACCTTTGAGGATAATGGCCAACACCTTCCCCCTAAATGCCTCTCTACAACACTTACAAGCTAGTGCCTTTGGTAGTGTATATAATGTGTCACATCTAAGAGAGGAAGAGAGAGCATTGAAAGGACATTTCTATGAACCTATGTCACAAATTTGGCATTTTTCCTACAACAAAGCCCAAATGAAGCAAAATTATCCATATAATCATGTGCAGAAGAGACCATGGCCATGTGTTATGGGAGAAACATGCTATTAGGGTTCAGATTTGCTCACATTTGAGTTAAGCATTTGACAGATGATGAATACTTAAAATGCTTTAAGATAAACTGTTTTAATACTGTATACTGTATTTTTGCATTTTTTGACAGTTTTGTAATAACAAGAAAACCCCCAAGCATACATGTCACAGGTCTACTTTAAGAGCCATGCTGCTGTCAAAGATCAGTGTTAAGACCTTCGACAGATCAGCCTGAATCCATGGCAAGTTACGCAAAAACAACCCCACAGGGAAAAGAGTAACTGACACAATGCACATGATTTGACAACCAAACAATAATAAAATATCAAGCTGATCTAATTAAAGAATTAGGTCATGTGCTTGTGGTTGTTGAGTAGAACACAAATCCTTCTCAGACTCTCATATCCAGGCCACTGCTTATTGTTCAGCAGACTAAAAAACATAAGTATGAATCACGCAAAGGCAGCCTTTCAAACTATCTTCAATCACTTCAACTCTGGGCAAATTATTACGTCGTTGTGTTGGATTCAATCCCAGACTGCCAAAAGCTACATTTCCAGTCCTGGCCACAACACACTTGAGACCTCTGCCCCTAACCACAAACCCTTGTATTACAAATAGAGAACATTGCATAAGCAATAAACACAATAAAAGGCCTAGTATGTAATTTTCACAATGGGTGGTAATTGAGGGTCTTTGACTTGGGTAGAAATTTCACACACATGCACATGCACAAACACACACAAACCCATATCTAATCCGTGCTTGTAATCATATGCAAAGTTATCCTACTTTAGCCAACAGAGAGCAGGTTCTACAAGGAGAATTAACTTAAGTGGGGAGATGAAAGGGAAAGGAGAGAAAGAGAGACAGAAGATGTGGGGCCCGTCTCAGCAACAACACACAACACTCACTGTGGTAGAGGCTGAATAAATTCCTCAGAAGATGGTACTTGGTGGTGTAATCCCCAGCCTCGGATAATGGAGCATCGTAATCTGAAAGATAATGCGCTATCAGAACAGCAGGCTCGGGAGCCAGAGAGAGGCAGGGATGCCTCTTACCGTGGCAGATGCTTTCACTGTGCTCCCCTATCAAACATCTTGAGACAGCAGCGGGCCGAGACACATTTTGGGTTATCTTGACAGAAAATGGAGCCGTTTGAGGCAAAAAGGTAAAGAGCATTCAGAGGAGTAAACGCAGGTATGAAGCCTGCTGAAGGTCAGAGGTGGTCTGCCCTACTGCGCTTTCAGAATTCTCCTCTTTCTCAATGGCGAGGTCATTACAATGTTGCTATACCCTAGAGGAAGATATAAAAGCCATCGTAGCATCTTTAATTTATATTTCCCATGCATTTTATTAGGCAATGAATTCATTAGTGTGCACTGAATATTCAAATTTCAAAGCAGCCGAAGGTCAGGGGCTCAGGAGTAGGGATAGCGCCATCTACAGACATTTCAAATATCCTAATCATGTTTTAATTTACCTATCCTATTCACAGTCAGAAAGGGTTACTGTAGTAATTAATAATTGTTAGTAATTGTGAATATGTGTCTGGCTATTAAAATGCAGTGTTGTGTTGAATCCTTGTTACAGGAATCCTGGTTCAACCCTGACTAATCAACCCTGTACATACAATTTCTCCTCCAACAGTAACTCACAGGAATTTTTTGCTTATTCCAATGTTACAAAATGCTGGACAAAAGCAGATTCATTGCACATACCGTAGCTTGTTACCATAGGTTTAGGTGCAGGCATTCCAACGGCGAATGCCCCACTCATGAAGCCAAAATTTGTCCCTCCGTGGAACATGTACAGGTTGATGGACATGTCCAGTTTAAGGATCTCTGTGACCACAGGTATGATGTCTGTCAAAGACGAAAGAAACAAACAAATCTGATTGAATAAATAAAGTCTATGATTTAGCTTAATTATTCTGATATAATCAGTAAAGTTATCAGAGCAGGACAAATACAAAGCTAAACATTAAGACCCATGAGCAACAGAGAAAAAAAGACTTTCATATGCATCTTACTTCAGCTTCAACAAGCCAGAGCCCCTGTTTCAATAATCCTATCAAACCTCAATTCCACTTCAATTGAAACATGGACAGACCTCTGCCACACATCCTATTACAGGTTACTATAATTCATTACAGGGCAATGCTCACACCCATGAAAAATTGCCTACCTCCCTGCACAAATTAGCTACCAATATTTTGCAGCGAACACAGCAGAGCAAGTCATTAAGTATTCAAACTGGACTTTAATAGTCAAATTGGACTGACTTTAATGATTTGAATCAAGGGCATGAGCCTCAGTGAATAACAATTGAGCAGGGTGAGTGACAGAACCGGACACGGTTGGTTTCATGGTGGTGGTACTAGCTGTGACCAACTGCTCGGTGTGTTGCAGTCTGCAGAGCACTGAACTGTCAAGGACATGAATCCCTTCTGAATATTCCAGAGTTCATTTCATAGCTGTGTGGTGAGGGTCCCTTTTTTTCACTTTTCCCTTTCTCACTGAGGAGAAAGTACATAAGAAAGCCTTTTTCATTTTCAGAACATTTTTTTGTTAAGATGTGGATGGCTGCTGGGAATGATGTAAAAGGAAGCTTGAGGCTCTGCACTGTGTTTGAAATAAGATGTTTCTGAGAGCACTCAAGATGGTGAGAGCAGGGTGTGTGATTTCCATTCATCTTTGCAATTGTGAAACAGGTCCTATCATTTATGTCACGACTGTTACATTACACTAAAAATATCACCCTCCTGGCTGAAGCATGTAGAGCATGTTATATGGCTGGTATTTGGGACATACTAAGGGCCCAATACCAACATTCAGGACAACCTAAATAGCTTATGGCATATGTGTACAACATGCAGCTGAAACAACTAGTGCATTAACTGAAATAAACACAGGATTGGCAATTCTGAAAATCCATTAATTATTTATTAGTCATCAAGCAAAATTCCAAACATTTCCTGGTTGCAGCTTCTCAAATGCAAATATCTGGTGCATTTCTGTTTTGTTAGCACATGCACAAGGACGCACAAGCATGTGGGCAGTGGTGGAAAGTGCGTATTGTATTTAAGTACAATTTTGAGGTACTTGTGCTTTACTAGTATCTACATTTTATGCTACTTAGTCCTTCTATTCCACTACATATCTGATAGATTATAGTTACTCTACTACTGAAGATATTTTATACAAATACATTTGTTCCCTGTAAAATCTCCTCATCAATCTTTTTTGGCAGAATATGTGATAAGAATATTCCAGCCAGTTTTCAGTGAAGATCCAATTTGTTTTAACTATTTTCTAAAATCAAGGTGTTGTTGTTGTTAATTTTATTTATATTCTAGTGCAACAACACACCTTGTACTTGAAGATGTTCAATTCTTTAGATGGGTTAATTTGAATTAAAATTGGTAAAATACTTTCTGCACTGTTTTTTTGGGGGGGTTTTTTAAAGGATTTTAGGGCCCAAAAGACCCTTTTCACAGCAGACATTTTGACTGGCAACACTGTATTTGTAACATTAATTAATGTAATATTCTATGTATGTGAGCAAGTTGTAATACTCTGGGATTACTGGGACACTGTAAATTGTTAATGTTGTTATTTACACACAAAATTTCTGCTATGAAAAGGATCTATTGGGAGCCAGAATTTTCTCTGAGATTGGTGTTTTTGCTCTGTTAGAGACTGAACTGCCAAACATTAAATAAAGTAATTAAGCTCCACAAGCAGGTACAACAATACAACGTTACTTACCCATTGATGCATCAATAATATTAACCCAATAACATAATGGATACAGTATATAACACTATGAAATGGACCATTCCTAATCCCTCTTCTGCTACTGATCGACTGTAATAAGGAGCAAAACAAATTTAGCAATGAACCAACAAATGCCATGAAGAGGAGGGCTGCTGGCAAGTAATCATCATTTAAACAATGTAGATTTCAATTTCTTCCAAAAATCTACTCTGCAAATGTCATGTGAGGAAAAATGTGTGACAAAAAAGCCCACAAGGACACACACAAACTATGAATGGAAACATAACTTCACAGGATAGTTTTAAGTCCTACGTCACACATGTTTTGTCATGCCTTACTGTATTTTCAGGTGCAGGCAGTTAAAAATAGCAAATATGCAACCTGTGACTTATAAGACATTGTAGTACATAATTAATAGTACAAAGTACTGTATGTTCCCATCAACGGAAATGTAATTTAATATAGCCAAGGGCAGGGCAGTCCTAGTGTGTATCTGTAGCTACGGCACATGTAGGCAAAGAGAAGGTGGGAGAGCATGAGATGAATGTGAGTCCCACAAAGTGAAACATCTCCACCCACAGTACAGTCAGTCAGAATCAGTGGAGAACGTCTTTGAACAATCCTGTACAAGGATGTGTTTGAAAATCTGGCCTCATCAAATTTATGGCCAGGAGAAAAAGTTAAGAGGTCAACACACTGACTCTGGTTTGTGCTACTTGGTTCACAATGCACCATGCATGAAAAGTATCTCTGACAAAGCCACACAACAAGGACGGAATGACCATATGTTACGCTGCACTAAGTGGGCTCTGTGCCTTTTGTGAAGGAACCATGGCATTAGAGAGACTGTCTTACATTCAGTCTGGAGAATTTATCTTACACAAGCCACATAGCACAGAGTTTGTCCTTACTTTGTCTTTCCTCCGGCAAAGAAACTGTTTCATTCTCAGCTAAAAAGGTTTGTCTTAAGCCTCCCTTAGCCTAAGGCACTGAGACTGTGTCTTACCCCCAAGACTGTCGGTTATTTCTGTATTGGCTTGCAGCACAAAACCTGTCTTACCCCAGTCTCGAGATAGCCAGCATTATCGACCTTCTGTACAGAAAGAAACTGTTTCGCCCTCAACAAAGAATCCATCAGCAGAAATCCTGTCTTAGTCTCATGTGAACACCTCTCTTTCTCTGAGCGCTAAAGAGAACCTGTCGACCCATCTTAAGTTTGTCTTACCCTCAGCTGCGTACACATGATGAAGTTCTCCCCAAAGATCAAACCAGCCAGACCAGTACTCCATCACCAACTTAGGCTTCTGAGGCTAGTAGAAGAAAGAAAACGGTTACACAGTTACAGAAGATACAGTTTCTTTCTGTAACTGCCCTTCAATAAATTGTCTTAAAGTTTAAAGAAGTTTTTTTTAGGTCTCCAGGACAGTCTATATATTGGAAAGCACAAGGATAGCTAATGGTGTGTCTGTTTGATGTTTGATTATCAGAAAACTGCTCCAAAACATGAATTAAATAATAATGAACAAGGAAGGCAGTGACACACTCACTTGTATTTCATCTAGATACTTGATGTCATTCGGGTTCAGTTTCTGGAAATTGATGGTTTCTAGTGCTTCAGATGAAAAAAAGGTACAACAATATTGTCAACACATAATAACAAAGATGGAGAACATCAGTTCAAATTAATACCAAACACGCTTTGTTGGCTACTATGATTATTGTTTAGAGCTGTACTTAAACCCTCACATACTTATTCTGTTGTCCTTAAAGAACTAGTAGTCCCACATGGCACCTGTTAGATCCATATAAAGCAAAAGTGTCTTCACATCACAAAGTTAACAGGCATTAAAATGGTCTAATGTAAGCCTCTGCACTAGGATTCAGTCAATGAGGCATCAAACTACAACTGTTCACCTTACTGTATATATAACATGCTAATCTGGAATCGAAATTTAAGAGTTGCATTAAAACATTTTGTGAATTCCCAGAGGGTGGTTTATTATAACAATACCCTGGAAGATCCCGTCCTGTAAATATGATGATGATGAGAATGACGATTCATGGTTTGCAGTGATAATAAAAGCAGAAATACTACCTTATTATGGCTAATGTATGTGCATTAAAATAGCAAGGGTGCAAACAATAGAAAAGAAATAAGATTTTTATTTCCCAGCCTCACAGTGTTTATGCCAGTGTACATGGAAAAGGAACAACTTGCTGGCACAACACAGAATCCTTTGTGTGTAGAATCTGGTTCTGAACTGCAGCTGCCTGACACTTGGCTCAGACCTCTTGTCACACACATCAACAACCATACTGCACATGTGTGTGTATTTGTTTTGGTGTGTGTGTGCTCTGTATTGTTTGTCTTTCAGCCTATCTGACAATACCTCCTTTCACTCCTCCAAGCTTTAGTCCTTCCTTGTTGTCTGAGGTCAGCAGCAGCTCCGTGACGCCCCTTGACAATAACGCCTGGAAAGAAGGGGGATTATGGGGGCAACTAAACAAAAAAGTGGAGGTTCTTTCTGAAATATTACTGATTGATTTTTCTTTTGAAAAGCAAAGTGAGTGGGTAAAGGAAAGCAGATATAACAAGGCAATAAATATTACATTTAGTTTCTTACCTCTTTGATGAAAGGCATGTACTCTTTATCTTTGGCATAGGAGCCATATTCATTCTCCACTTGAACTGCAATAATTGGGCCACCCTTGGAGTACTGGGCATTAATTAGCCAATGAAGAGAGGACATATATTAGGGCTTGGCACCAGTTCTTGATCATTCCTACCCTCAGTACAGCTGAATTTTAAAAACGCTGTGAAATGGAAATCAGAGCTTGTTTAATGATGCGTGCAGCTGATAAAAAGAAAATATGTCAGTTTACAATTTAGGTGTGTATGGTGTGTCGCGTTGCCAATAATGGGTACCACATGGTCAACAGCAGCTGGTTATTGCAGTTTCTTCTTGGAGGTGGTAACAAAAATATTGTATTCAGGCACAAAATATGATGCAAGGGTTCTTTTTAAAGATGATTGACAAGTTTGTATGCATGTAACCATAAAAACTCAAAACATGTAATTGAGAAAGCTTGTCTATTTTGAGTATATATGTATTTTAGTCATATTTGTATTAAATATTTTCTTTCATGTAATTATTCTAGAATATCTTACAGTGTGTCACAAGTGTGTATCAGTCAAACTACTTTTTATTTCAAAAAGCAATTCCTTTGCTCAAATGGAAAGTACCTGATGTGGAACAACTTTCTTAATGAGCTGATTAAAGAAGGAGTTGACGGCGTTGGTGAATCCCGGGTAGGTTGTTCTCAGTTTCATGTTTGGATCCCGTAGTAGCCAACTGAAAAGAAATCACCACAAAACCTTTGAAATGTCCAAAAAAAGTAACATATACGAGTTCTTCAAAGTCCTGTGCTGAACGTTTTTAGCCATCGAAGATAATCGCACCAACCTAAGCATGACTATCATAAAATGTGGTGCAGAGGAAGTCATGCTTCACAGCGTGCCCCTAGAAACACTCTGTTTTGATGATTATCAAATAAATATTACCTCAACCTCACATTCCCTGAAGGCAAAACTACTCCAAAAATACCTACTTCAAGTCTTTTTCCCTCCAATATTCATCATATTATCTGTCCAAATCTGATTACAGAACTAAATGAATTCATCCTTTCAGGGAGATATGCCTGTCAGGTTTAATTATTGTTCTCTATAATACATCACCAAAAGTCAGCTAAATCATCACTGCCTTTCAGTGACATTAGTGGTTAACTTCTGTGATGTATGATGTCCTCCAACCATGTCTTCCACTGTATTTGAAGTCTTGTTGCCTTTGTTGTATTATACATGAGCAACACTGTAAACTGGACTAATCAGACCAAGATGAATTCTGAACACATCTGCTGAAACTGGCCAAACAGATGACAAAGACAGCACACTTGAAATAAATCACATAACTAAACTATGAGTTATTTCCAAGAGTTGAAAGAATTCTGCCTGCAGGAAAGACACTGCTAACAAACAGATTACCTCACTGAACAATTCATTTCCAAGCCAATTTAAGGGATTAATTTAGCCCCCCTCTGGCTATTTTTAAATAATGCATTACAATGTTACTAAGGCTGTAAGGCAGATACAAAATATCAGCAAAGGTAACACTTAATTGTGGCTCTGGGATCTTTACCTGGGGAGTCCTCCTAAATCCCACTCGGCACAGATGTACGGCCCGGGACGCAGAATCACCCAGAGTCCCAGATTGGCAGCAAGGCGGAGGTAGGCGCTGAGAGAAGGATGCAAAAAGGTGCTGTCAGTAGGGTCTATTTATTGTCAATACATTTCAAATGTTTACTGCAGCAGATATAAAGTGGGGTCAGATAATCATTATTATTTATTATTACTTCAAAATGAAGCAGTAGTTCGATAGCAAATGATATGTCATTCATTCTGAAATATTCCATTACATTTATTTTTTCATATTCAGATCTTTTTTTTTTTCTAGCACTAGACTTGACAGCAAACAACCCATCTGATGGGTCTGTGACATCGCAATCAATAAATTATGAATCATTGATGCTGTGCACCACTAATTAATTCATTTCTTAAGGGTAAACTCAGCAGTATCAAATTATTCAGAGCTGTGCAAAGCTAAAAGCCATTCTGCAATGCAACAGTGCCATCTGCAGGAGTTCATCTGCATCTGTAGTCTCATGATGTCTCCCCTTCATCGTTCCTTACTCTAAATCCAGCTGATCCTCAAAGTTGAACACCCCTTGCTCAGGCTCGTGCAGGTTCCACGGCACATACCTGAAAAAAATACATAAGACAGATAATTTTTTGTGTGCTTTCAAAGTTCTTCATAAAACTATGACTAATGAATTCTGTCTACTCTACTTTTTGTCACTCAGATTATATTTGATCTGTGTTTATTCTGGTGCCTTAAAAGAGATTACATTCAGCCAGCAGTGAGTTGTAGAGGGAACCTACGTTGTGAGAGTATTTAGGCCACAGGCTTTCATCTTCAGCAGCCGGTCCTCCCAGTAGGCTCTGGGGACGCGGAAGTAGTGGATGGAGCCCCCCAGGATGCGGAAGGGTTTTCTCTCCAGAGTGAACTGAGACAAGTTGGCCCTCAGACCCTCCACACGGCTCATTTTTCTCACTTCACTGTGATTCCTAGGGGGGCAAAATGCAGTTTACAACTGAAAAAATAACTAGTACAACTGGATCAAAGGCCATGAAGACATTTGAGACATGTTTCTACGATGGGAAGCGAGCTTGTGAATGAATATTTAAGCCCAGTTGAAAGAAATCTCCTTCATGGAATTCATGGTGGCACATCTTATGGTAGGTGTGCACATGAGGGTGTAATGAATGTAACCATAACAGCTCATAAACAGGACAAACTGAGGTCTAATACAGTGACAGGTAACATGTTTCGTGTAGTCATGTTCAATGTCCACAGGCCAACAAGTGAGCCAGGTGAAAGTTCACAGGAATAGAGCTGAGTCCTGAATATAGGTAACAATGTAACCAAGCAAACACACAGAAACATAAGGCAACAACAATGTCTGTTTACTAGTACAGTTTCAGAGGGCGGGCTATTCGTCTTCATGCGTGACTCGTATTAAGAGTTGACAGAAATGTCTCCCTTCAGGTTTATGCTAGCTGCAGAAGTGCTTGCCTTACCTTGTAAACTGATATGCAAGTATCCCTCCGACAGCAACACACAGCAGGAGAAAATATCTTTGTTTTAGGGAGAGACGAAGACCAAACATTGATAATGTTTCCATTGGCAACTTCAACACGACTTGAACAGCTCTAACGTGTATGCGAATTGCGTGTTATACGAGTAAGTTGTAGTCATCTAACGTTAGTATGTTAACCCAGTTTGACAGTAGACAAACAAAAATCACATAATAACGCCAATTAAGTTGAGCTACCCTACCCCATATTCACTTAATCCTGTGATATTCGTAACGTTATTTCCGGGATTAATAACAAAAAAAACGAAGTTTGGTCTACGAAAAACTAAAGTATTTCTAACTATATCCAGTTGTGGAAGCTAATATAACCGGTGTTTGTGACAGACGAAGCTACCGTTTGTTGCCCAAAAGTACACACTAAACCCGCCTGTAGCTACTGCCTGTATAATAGGGATCGTCGCTCAATTACTCTGCTGGAAAAAACGCCGAAAATTAAAACTGTCTAAATGTCCCTAAGTTTGTCTTAGCTAATTACTTCCAACAAGAGTATTATCACTACCAAACAATCCTTATCCTTAAATCCTTCTTCTGACTCTCATGATCATAAGAATATTAAGTTTTTTTTATATATACCTATATATATGTATAGCCTAATATATATATATATATATATATATATATATATATATATATATATATATATATATCTTGCATTTCCCAAGTTGAAAGCGAATATTGTTTTTACATCCATACTTTTAATACCATTGTTCTCCACAGAACAGTCACCACAGTCTCCTTCGGGTGGCAGCCGTCACAGTTGCCAGGATCCTGTCTCAGATTTAATTTAGTCCTGTATGTCCTATTCTCAGCCCTTTGATCAGTCGTTCTTTACACGTAGATAAAACCCTCCTCTCATCCATTTTTCAATTTTATATGTCCTATGCTGACTTGCCATCCCCAAATCCTTGCCCTACAATCTAATTCTGTTTTTAACAATATTAGATTTTTGACCAGTTTATTGGAGTTGCAGTGCGCTGTTTTATATACAGTATTTATGATTACATGGCAACACCCGAATTAGCTTACATCCACAGACTGACTCGTGAAGGCCTCATCAGTTCCTAACAATTTGCAGAATATCCTGTCAACCTCTTGAGAAAGCCAGTCTCAGACAGATTTGACTGAAATCTGATAACATTTTTTGATTAAGGGCAAAACAGTGTCAACCATGTCAAAAAACATAATGTTGAAAGCACTGAAACAACTCTCAAAAGCATAGGCCAAGAGTCCACTCAGCTTTATGATGTAGTACTTGCAAACAGCATTTTTTTGTGTGAGCAGTCATAGTCTTGAATATTTCACTCTGAACACTGCAGAACTATGTCATACATACATATAAATAAATATATCAGAACATTTTGCTTTTAAGAAAACATCTTTTTGGTCTGTAATTTGTAGCAGTGCTCTTTACCCTTTGATTTTGACTTTTTATCTTATCAGTAATCATAAAATGTTGATGTGCTCTGTGAGATAATGTATCAACCATACATTTATGCTACTGCACACTAACTTATGACCACAGTTGCACATGGTCCCTACACGGCATCAGTACATTATGGAAACTAACATTACTGTGTACATTGTAATGCCTCCCTTCTCTCACAGTGCTACAGAGAGAGAGAGAGAGAGAGAGACAGAGCACTATTCTAGTTTTGTTCTGAAACAACAATAGTTTCCCTTATCCACAGTGTTTGAGGCCTCCCAGCACCATCCTCCCTTCAAACACACCCTACCAAGCTCAGCATCAAGGTACAGCTTTGACCATGTTTTTTGTTTAATTGGGATTTTCTGTAATTTTGCATTCTGGACTTTTTCTTGGTAAGTTTATACTTTCGGTGTGCTCATATATCATTTATCACGGATGCATCATTTGAAGTAGCCATGCTGTTTGTAAAGTCTTTATTACAGTAGCACCTATTAAAATGTTTCAAATATTTTTGTATGCCTTTGAATTTTATCATCCCTCACATACAACCTGCTTCAGAAGATGGACTGTTTTCCATTATATTTTATCTAACTGTTTTTCCCCACTAGACATCACCTTGAAGTGAAAAGAATGAGCCGTGTGGAGGGTCTGAGGGCCAATTCGCCTCAGTTTACTCTGGAGGGAAAGCCCTTCCTTGTCCTGGGGGGCTCCATCCACTACTTCCGTGTCCCCAGAGCCTACTGGGAGGACCGGCTGCTGAAGATGAAGGCCTGTGGCCTCAATACTCTCACAACGTAGGCTCCCTCTGCACCTTGACTATGAATCACATTACAGTATTTCCACTGTTCTTTCACCGGAGAAGGTCAAAGACAGATTAGATTAAATCAAATGTGTTTGTATGAAACGCGACAATGAAACATTTCACCTTAAAATGTAATAGAAACAAACCAAATACCAGAATTGTATGAGCCAGTGGACCACAGTACTGCCTATAAGCTACAAAGAATGGCTTTCTTGCTTGCTTTTTCAGATATGTGCCATGGAATCTGCACGAGGCTGAGAGAGGAATATTCAACTTTCAGGATCAGCTGGACCTCAAGTACAGCTTCCATATTATTTGTTCTTCCTCTTTGGTACATATTTCCAAAAGACATGCCAAATGGTTCTTTCATTAATGAAGCAGAAGTTGTCTCTGCCTTTCTTAGGGCCTATGTCAGTTTAGCAGCAGAGATGGGGCTGTGGGTGATCCTGCGTCCTGGACCTTACATCTGCGCTGAATGGGACTTGGGCGGGTTGCCTAGGTAACACCATCTGTCCATTACTGTAAAATATTGCCATATAAGCCACCAATGTTGTCCCTACATTTCTTTCAGCTGGTTGCTACAAGATAAAAACATGCAGTTGAGGACGACTTATCCTGGATTTGTAGATGCTGTCAACCTCTACTTTGACAAGCTTATCTCAGTTATCAAACCACTGATGGTAAATCAAACTTTCAAACTTGTGATAATATTTCATGTCAAACCTTTCCTGAAATAATAATTGGAGGCTTCAGTGTGAAAAAAACATTAATTTCCCCCTTGTTTGTTCTTTTAGTTTGAGGAGGGAGGGCCAATAATTGCAGTTCAAGTTGAGAATGAGTATGGATCATATGCCAAAGATGAGAAATACATGGCATTTATAAAAAATGTGAGTTTATTGATGTTTTTTTTTTTTACTGAAATCTTTACTATACAAATTACAAAATGTATGCAAAACAAAAATATATATTCTTTTCCTGCAGTGTCTCCAGTCCAGAGGGATCAAGGAGCTCCTGCTGACCTCAGACAATTGGGAGGGCTTGAGATATGCAGGGATGGAGGGAGGTAATGAGGATTATTTTACTGTTTTGTAATTTACCCCTTAAAGTGCATTATTTTTGAGGATTTATTTAAAAAAATAGAGTGTGATATAGATTGAAACCCTTAATATATCTGTGGTGAATCAAATTTGTGTGGCTTTACATGATCTACTTATCAACTCTATTTTTCTGTGCACAATAATAATAACACAATATACTTTATGTGTAATTCTTGCTCATTTTAGTTCTAAAAACAATAAACCTCCAGAGACTGTCATTCGGAGCTATCCAGTGCTTAGCTGACATGCAGGTAGGTGTTTGTAGTGTGACTTTAGCACTTACTAATGATTATTTATAAGAGTACAAAAAAAAAAACTGTATTGTGTAAGAGCTTGAACTAAAAGCCCATAAAGATTGTGTTTCTCATTAAAGCTTATTATGGCTCTTAAATTACAGTAGACAGTAAGATATGTATGTAATATAGTCATATGTTTTGTGTAGCCCCAGAAACCTCTAATGGTGATGGAGTATTGGTCTGGGTGGTTTGATGTCTGGGGAGACCATCACCACGTGTTCCATGCTGAGGGTATGGGAAACACTTATCATTTATCTGAGATCAATTTAAGCATCCTTTGCGTTCCATTATGCACTCAGATGCTCCACAATGGCCAGTGCGTGTTTGCTTGTGATTGTATATAGGCTTATGAAGGTAATTCAGAATGTCAGTCCTGAGCTGCTGGGTTCAGGTAACGTTCAAGGACATTTCAACTGACAGAGAAGAGCATTACTCCCATACTTAACAGCTCATTCATTTATTGGCTCATTTTGAGTATTATGAGATCATATATTATCATGTGGTTTGCAGATATGCTGGCTGTTGTGTCAGAGATCCTGGAGAGAGGTGTCTCAATTAATCTGTACATGTTCCATGGGGGAACCAGCTTTGGCTTCATGAATGGAGCGATGGACTTTGGCACCTACAAACCTCAGGTCACCAGTTATGGTTGGTTCAGAGACCAAAGAACAAAGGATGTTTCAGATATTGGATGGATATGATTCCCATTAAGAAATGCATTGCTTCTTACAGTTGTTTGCAAATGTGTTCATTGCAGATTACGACGCTCCGCTATCGGAGGCTGGAGATTGCACCCAAAAATATCAACTCTTGAGGAATTTATTCAGCCAGTACCACTGTAATGTATTTTTAAGCATCCACGTGCATTGGTTGCATTACAAATTTTATGAGAAACTATGTACACCTAATAACTGATTTGAATTTCTTACCTAGAGTAATTGAGTCTGTCATAATTAGCATTAATTAAATGTTTTTACCAACTTGTGTTCCAGCTGAGCCTCTTCCTGAAGTGCCCTCTCCTCAGGAGAGGAGAGCATACGACCCTGTAGTCATCCAGTGGCACCTGTCACTGTGGGACAGCCTGCACCTCACCAACAAGGTAGGCTGCAGATGGCAAGCCCCTGTCTGGTGTTACAGTTGACTATATAATCTACAGAATGCAAAATGTTGTATCCAGACTCCAACTAGACCATATCGTCGGATAGATATAGGGATCATGCTGGGATGAGAGCAAAATGTAAGATGTGGTAAGTTTCAGACAGACAGAAGATCTTTGTTATCAGCTTCAGTGTCTCCGTGTGTGTGTGTAGAAATCTTGCTGCTCATGCTCAAGACAGATGTCTCACTCCAGCAGCTCGAGTTTGCTCAAATACCAAGGTGTCAACACACCTGCTTTTTTTTTTAGAAGTATCTGTCATATGCTGTTTGGTAGACTCCCAAGTGTGTTGCAGTTTCATGCATGCAGACATATCTTGTGATTTCATTCAGTTGGAATGGAACTTCTTAACCCCAGCAGGCCCCTGACTGTAAAACTACACAAATGCAGTTTTCATTTCATTGTGTTTAGAGGTCTAATGTTTACTGTGTTCTGCCAGATTCTTGTATTTAATATGTAAGATTGTTTGACTTTTTTATCCAGCCATACAGGTCAGAGATGCCAGTCAACATGGAGAATCTCCCTGTCAACAATAACAATGGTCAGTCATACGGTTACACACTGTATGAAACCACCATTGCCAGTGGAGGAACCCTCAACTCCAGGAATAATATCAGAGACAGAGCACTGGTGAGGACATGCATATTGATCAACAGACAGGCACACATATGCAATACAATATCGTTTTTTGATATTTTTTGTTGAAGTTATACATAATCTTTTAATTGTGACTTTTTAATGTTCTCTAGGTTTTTGTGGACAGACAATGTGTTGGTAGTTTGGACAATAAGACTCACGAGCTGACACTTCCTGATGGAAAGGTACTGACTGTTTTTGTTTGTGTTAATAGATATCGTATTAATTTAAAAACAATTTTGTTTGTTTTTATTTATCTGCAGGATTATGATCAGCAGCTAACAGTCATTGATGTGAGGTATTGCCTAAATGTTATAATCAATGACTGAAGCCAGTGTAACTACACTGATTTAAATATACATATTAAACATATAATGGGCCAGCTTTTCAGAGGTTTTCTGTAAAGGATTCCTGTTACTGTGCGAACAGGATTTAAAGGAACTTGCAACAATATGTGATTCTGAGAAGCTGTATTCATTGCATGCAGACCCTTTCAGAGTGTTAGTCATTAATTTAATTTGACATAAATAAGCACAGAAATACTCCAGTGCTTCATTGTGGTCATGTTTACTGAACAATTTTCCTAATGACACTCATGTTTTATGCATCAAAGGGAGAAAGAACGTTGGGCTTACTTGTGGAGAACTGTGGAAGAGTGAATTATGGGAAAGCTCTGGATGACCAGCGCAAAGGTATTCAACTGTCTTGTTATGTGCATTGCAAATGTAGGCTGCAGTCAAACCATTATTTATAATTAATTTTAAGGTTGTGGCCCACCACACCCATGCAAAAAGATGGAGATGTCTGTGTATGTTGTTTGGTCTGGTCTATTTTTGCCTTACAGGTATTGTGGGAGACGTTATGTTGAATCACACCCCCCTGAGAGGATTTACCATCTTCTGTTTAGATATGAAGCCAGGCTTTATGAAAAGGTTGGTTAACTGAATTTCATTTTTCATTCTGTGAAAAGGGCCAGACATTTGTTCGTTGTAAATTAAAGGGCAGTTTCACCCTAAAATACTTCACCAGTCTACATATCTGACTCAATTTTGGTGTGATGTGGGTATATATCTAGCTACCTTTATTTACAGTACAGAATATGCCCACTCATGAACTATTGGTTATATAGTCAAATAGTTAATGTGCTTACTTGGATGTTGATGATGAAAAGCATGCTGGAAATTGTGGGAAATCATAATTAAAGTAAACAAGTAACAAGTTAACAAGACAGACAGAGCAAATTAGTATACCAAACTCCAACATTTCATGATATCACAGCACCTATCAAAAAATAACTGTGCAGCAGAGAATCCTTCTTGCCTCATAATGTCCAGATTGATTTTAGTGTTGTGTGATTACAGGGAGTGTTTCAAATGAATGTTTGATCTTGTTTCAGGTTAATGAGTTCTGGTCGGTGGAAGTCTGACCTCAAGACGCCCTCCATTCCAGGGTTTTTCCAGGCCAGACTGTATGTGGACAGTCCTCCCAGAGACACCTTCATCAGACTCCCTGTTAGTAGGAAAGATATTCTATTAGAACTAGGAAATGTTCTACTGATCTACTATTTCAAATGTATATCTTAATTTTTAATACAGTACTTTGCATGCATGTTAAATAACCATATAATGCAGCGCCTTAGTTTTGCGTTACATATATATGTACTCTAATTAAGAATATGTTTGACACAGTCTGATGCCTTATGTTTTTTCCTCTACATTAATGTTTGACATTAATACTTGTCAGACTTCCCACATTGTCATTTTACTGATCATACCAGTGCTTCCATCCACAGGGTTGGGGTAAAGGAGCCGTGTTTGTCAATGGACAGAACCTTGGACGTCATTGGTTCATCGGCCCCCAGCAGTTCCTTTATCTACCAGGAGCTTGGATGAAAAGTGGAGAGAATCAGGTATATTCATAGATTCTAATAAGATAAAACGAGAGTGTTTCACTTTGGTTGAGGGGAAGTTTACCTCTGCTTTCTATTTTTCTATGTAGGCTAACTATAGTATGTTGTGTATTTTTTGTGTTCTCTTTCAGATTATTGTTTTCGAGGAACAAAAGGCGGCTGACAAAGTAGTGTTCGCTGAAAATCCTGATCATGGAAGGACAATTGATGTTTACAAACTCCCCTTTTGCACACTGCTGTGAAAATAATGTACAGCAACAACACACATACTTTTGCACGTGGCAAATATCGTCAATGATTTAAAGCTATTGATTTACTAACTGTGATATTTTAAATTGCTATTGTACAGCACTATGGTTTGTTTCTTCAAAGGTTTAGTGAAGTGTTACATCTTGCCATTGTTTCTGTTGCCATAAACTGAACAATGCAACACCGCCTGATTTGTCTTGTTTTCTTATTTCAGTATGAACCATATATCCTGTCAATGGTATGAGCTTTGCTTTGATGAGAAATAAATAATAGTTTGAACCTTTGACAGCGCGGCACGCCCCCACAAGCTCCTCATTGGACCAAAGGCTTGTCCTTTACATGAGCGACGCTCTCACCTAACTGCACGCAACCATTCAATCAGAAAGAAAGCCTAGTAACCAGAGAGGACGTTGTATATTCCTTCACAATAAAGGGCAAACATTTGTTAGACTGGCCCGCACAGAAAAATGTAGACTAATTACACAAATAATATTGACATAATAATCATCCTTTATTCCCTGTATAAACATGTAATAGGTAACGAACCACAAATTGATTCTGTCATATGTGCATTTTGTCGCTATGAATTTATTTTGAAAACAATAGCCGGAAGTTCTTCATGTAATCCTAGCTAGCTCGACTTGTAACGTTACATGTAGCCGCCTGATATTCCTGTGTAACAGCAATTGCGGAAAGAGCAGTCGGTAGCAGTTGCAGAAGAGTCGACTAACTTACATGCCCTTCACAGCCTTTCTTCACTAACTTTATATTAGCTACTTTTGACCGTGAATGTACGGGTTGAATTACGACTTTAGCAATGGGAGCATAGCACTTGTAGGTGCAGCTCCACAGTATCTTAGCCTAGCCAAGCTGAGCTGCTGAACTGGACCAGTTGAGGGTAGGATATTAAGTTTAGCTAAGTGGAGTTTTTTCTTATAAATAAAGGTTTGCTTCCGCATCCTAGCATGGAGTCATTTGGAGCCATTGGTACAGTTCTTGGGTGCTCTGCGGGCATTGCTCTGGGTGGGCTTGTGTTTGCAGCCTACAAACTTGGCTTGCTCTACCAGTTGTTCCACAAGGTAGGTTGTCACAACTCAACATGGTAATTGTGTCATCTGTGCTTTTCTCTTCCTTTCTCCACATGCATATTACAATAAAGCAGCATTGCACAGATCAGTCATGGCAAACACACCTGCATCATCTGTGCTCACCCTAAGAAAGTCACCTGCATTCAGTAGGCTGTTAAAGGTGAAAGGTAAGATGGACTCCATTCACAGAAAAACTTTGACCGGCCTTGTGGTTTTCTGGTACAAAGGCTATCACAACAACAAGGCTGTTAGTGGGATTGCACAAAGCTCAGAGCCACACCACCACTGCAAGCCAGAACAATATGTGGTTGTTGTGAAATATGAAAGGCCACTGGGGTGAAGAGATAGCGTGACAGGTGACCTTTAAAGTGGCCATCAGCTCACACTGACAGATGTTTATCTATGCCGGAGCTGTATTCTAGTTTACAACGTTGTTTAAATCAGTAATGTCACAGGAATCACTTGAATAGTCTCCTCTCTGACTTAACTTTTATTCTGTCCTCCTACTCACTTCAGACTGAGACAAAGAGCCCACGACATGGCGGCGAGAGTGTGGCAGAGGTGCTCCGCGCCCATGGGGTCAAGTACGTTTTCACCCTTGTCGGTGGACACATCTCCCCCATCCTGGTGGCTTGCGAGAAGGTGGGCATCCGCATTGTGGACACCAGGCACGAGGCCACTGCTGTCTTCGCTGCTGATGCTGTGGCAAGACTCTCAGGTGCAGATTTGCAAGGATAGATCAGCCAAAATGACCCTCAGTCATATCTTGTGTACCGACAGTTGAGGAGAATAAAGGAAATGGGTGTGCTGTTGCATTGCTAAAGGTGTGTCTTGGTTCAGACTGCGGTTGATTTGACTTCTCAAACACAGGTGTAACTAACAGCATTAATATTGCCAGTGTTTTGAGAGAGTGTCTTGCATAGTTAGTTCACCGAGTCAGTTGTGAGTGTTTTTAAGGGCTGGTTGCTACCTTCACTGTCTCTCCCCACCAGGCACTGTTGGTGTAGCAGCAGTGACTGCCGGCCCAGGCCTCACTAACACAGTGACTGCAGTGAAGAATGCACAGATGGCTGAATCTCCATTGCTGCTCATGGGAGGAGCCGCTGGTACACTACTTCAGGTGGAGTCGATTCAAATACATGCAGATATGATGTCAGTAGAATAAAATAACAGAACAAAATAGCCTAATAGAGCAGCGTGTTTTTCTGTTGTATAATGCAGCGTATATATGATAGCCCTTTTAAACATGTTGTATCTTGTCTGCTTCTGTGTCTAACCTCTCCATCAACTGTGTTTGTGGCACAGGGTAGAGGAGCGCTGCAAGATATTGATCAGATGTCTCTCTTCAAGCCACTGTGTAAGTTCTGTGCCTCCATCAGGACTATAAGGGAGATCGTGCCTACTGTCAGGAAAGCCTTGGCCATCGCCCAGTCGGGAACTCCCGGTCCAGTTTTCATAGAGTTCCCCATCGACACACTCTATCCCTACCATCTGGTGTCTAAAGAGTTTGGAGTTAAGAACCCTCCCAAAGGCCTGATGGGAAAAGTTGTCTCATGGTATGTTATCTGTGTTTTTTGTAAACGGTGCACATTATTTTAGTGTATGAAAAATACACAGCAACAATAGAATAAGTCGTGCTAAGAGAAGAAAAGACTGATTGTGAAATTATGTATCCACGACTAAAAGCAACACACACCTTGTAAACTTACCATCTTCGGTTCAAGTCTGACCTGGATATTTTATTTTTTCTCTCCCCACACTTTATGTCACTCTCAACTGTCAAATAAAGGCATGAAATGCCATATTACACATAAAATAATTTCATGTGATGTGATCTCTTGTAAGGTACCTCAATAACCACCTCATGAACCTTTTTGCTGGAGCCTGGGAGACCAGAGATGTGTCTCCACTTCCTGTTGACATCCCACAAGCCACAGACGATCAGGTAACACTTAATGGTTTGATGTTACGTGTATGCTCTCGTATGATTGATGTAACAGTTTTTGTTTAAAAACATTGCGGTCAGTCCCTCTTGAGGCATGCAGTATTAAGATGACTAATCCAGCAGTTTGAATGACTTGCTGTTTTTTTTTTTTCTTTCAATACAAATCAGGTACAGAAGTGCATAGAGCTAGTGAGTCGAGCCAAAAAACCTGTTATTCTGCTGGGTAGCCAAGCAACACTACCCCCAACGCCGGTCAATGATATCAGGTAAAGGATAATATGTTATGCCCCTCTCTTCTCCACTTTTCTGTCCTGTGTCTTATAGTTGTTCTGCTACTGTTCAATATTTGGTTTCTTAAGAATATGCTAAAATATTCAGATTCAGTGGCTTTAATTAGTTTTCTATTTAGCATTCGAACTGCATTGAAGTATTGTTTTGTAATTTAACTTAGTGATGCTCAACTGGTCAAAAATGCTTTGTAGGAAGGCACTGGAGAACCTGGGCATCCCCTGCTTCCTTGGGGGCATGTCCCGTGGCATGCTGGGTAAAGACAGTCCCATCCACATCAGACAGAACAGGCGAGACGCTCTGAAGGAGGCTGACTTGGTCCTCTTAGCAGGTCGGGCATACAGTCTTCTTTTAATCCTATATATTAACATTGCAATAACTTCACTTTTAACAGAAGATTACTAGTTAAAGAGATGGCATGGGGTAATTAATTAACACAGTTATAGAGTTGATACATGCTATTGATTGGATAATAACTGGATCTCTGTGTCATAATTCAGTAATTATTTCAATACTTTTTTAAGGTGTCATTAAGTGACAGCTGTTGCTTGTTTAAATGAATTTTAAACCCAATACTGGATGTTGTTTTTATGTTTGTTATATCAGTTAGAGATTGAAGTGTATTTTCAAAGTAGCCATTATAGCCACAGGCTACCCAGAAGTCCTAGAGAAATGTTGACATTGTGTGTTGTTTTTGCAGGCACTGTATGTGACTTCCGGCTGAGCTACGGCAGAGTTCTTAACAGACGCAGTAAGATCATCGCTGTCAACAGAGATAAGACACAGCTACTGAAAAACTCAGATATGTTCTGGAAACCAACTATAGCAATTCAGGGTATGTTCACAAGCTGCCATCATGACACATGGTCTTAATTAAAGGAACCATGTGTCCTTCTTGATCTCTGATTAATGATTACATTATACAGCATAAAAATAAAAAAAACTCACTGGCTCCAATTTTTAAACTGTATAATATGTATTGTTTCAGCCTTATGACTTCAAATACACACTTTTTACTTTTAAATGTAAATATCTGTCTCTTTTAGGTGATGCTGGTTCATTCTTAATGCGGCTTTCTAAAGGCCTGAAGGGCCATCGCTGTCCTGAGGAATGGCCTCAGAGCCTCAAAGCTGGAGATACGACCAAAGAAAACGCTAACAGGTAAGCAGAGGTGATGCTCCCTGTGTGTGTGTGTGTGTGTGTGTGTGTGTGTGTGCGTGTGCGTGTGCGTGTGCGCACAACTCTGTGACTACAAAATACTTTCTCCCTCACATACACGCTGATATTTTTTATTCCAGGGCTAAAGCTGACGAGAAGACTGAACACCACTTAAATCCCTTGAAAGTCCTCCACCGTGTGGATGAGCTAATGGCAGAGGACAGCATCATTGTTGCCGATGGGGGTGATTTTGTTGGAAGTGCTGCTTACATAATGAGACCGAGAGGACCTATGCGTTGGCTGGATCCAGGTTAGATCTTCTTGATCCAAACAGCAATTTGTAAAACAATGGAGGTTTGATTATTTAAATGCAAGAGTAGAGTGCTGGTAATTTCAGCTAAATGAAATGATTAATAATTTCAAGTCAGTTGATTTGTTAACTTTGGTTGTTTACTGTATGAAGACGAAGATCACACGTTTGGGCTACATAATTACATACATAAGTATGCATTACAGTAATGTATTCATTGATCATTATGCTTTCTTTGTTGTCTTAGTGACATAGCTTTACTGTCATTTGTCCCTACAGGAGCCTTTGGAACGCTGGGAGTTGGAGGAGGATTTGCTTTAGGGGCAAAACTGTGTCGGCCTGAATCTGAGGTATAATATGATTCAGGCATTTCTGAAAGGGATCTATCTGATCTATTGATTGGTGTTCACCTTTTATGAATGAAATGCTACTTTGTGTGCTTTTCAGGTGTGGATAGTGTACGGTGATGGCTCCTTAGGATACAGTGTTGCAGAGTTTGACACATTCACTAGACACAAGGTAAAATCATTCATCACAATGCATAATATGGAAATGTGCAATACTAGAGTAAATATTCCAAACATGACGTGCCACTCAGTCCTCAGTACACCTGGCACTCAGTCCTTGAGACGAGGTCTAATCAGCCAAAATAGTCTAAGGGTGTGTAGGGCTTTTAAAAATCTAGTATCAGTCAGTCAGTGTTGTCACAGCAGCTGTATTCTGTAATTGATCATTACTACAGCCATTGTCTGTTGGAAACAATACATTATTAAAATTCACAGAGGTATGGTCGCTTCAATGCTGAATTGACTTTTAGAACTGAAACTCTATTATAGACTTTAGCAGTTTAATAAATGCATTCTTCTTCTTTGTAGCAAAAACATGTATGCTTGTATATCTTTGTATTTGTTTTTCTTCTGATAATCCACAGTTTACTCTTTTTTTCCCCACCTAGACACCAGTTATAGCTGTGGTGGGAAATGATGCATGTTGGAGTCAGATATCCAGAGAGCAGGTTCCCATACTCGGCAGCAACGTGGCATGTGGCCTTGCATTTTCAGGTACATTTTCTACATGGGATGGTACAGGTTACACCCCAACCTGTGAATAAAATGTATGTATATTTATATATGATGACTGGGTAGTTACTAACTGGCAAATTGTGTTTTCTTTTCCTTTTTTCAGATTATCATATAGTGGCGGATGGTTATGGTGGTAAGGGCTACCTTGTAGGCCGTGAGGATGACGACAGGCTAAGCGACATCATCAGACAGGCTCAGAGGGAGACCCAGGAGGGCAAGGCTGTACTTCTCAACGTTCTGATAGGGAAGACCAACTTCAGAGAGGGCTCCATTTCTGTATAGAGTGTAGAGCCCAGCCCTGACCAGACCTATGCTAATCCTTGGTGCCCTTAAAGCCATATTTCACTTTGGAGAGAGGAAATGACTGAACAGTATGCTGATCTCTTGTAAAAGTTTACTGTCACTTGCAATATCACTTTATTCCCTCTTCAAGAGTCAAAAATCATTCTAGTAATACTTCTGCAAACACCAGAGTGATGACTCTGGATATCATTGGGTGACTGTTCATAAACCTGGAATTATTATTATTATTCATAGCCACTTGATTTATCATCATATTTGTTTGCGTTAGTTCTACTTCAATGAAATACTACAGCTCCAGATCTGCCAGCCTAGAAACTAAAGCTTTTGTTGTGCGTCATGCTACTTTCAGGTTCATGTTGTGCTATTCTAGCTAATTGCTGCATTTTAAGAAGGGAAAGAGTGAAAAGCAAGAAAATCTTGCTTTGTTAAGGGATTTTACCTCTTCAAGTGCTTGGGGTAGATTTTTTTACCTCCAAACAGCCTATTAAAACTTTTATTTCTTGCAAATAAACCAGTGACTGAAAATCATCATTTGTGAGAGCATTGGTTTAAGTTATCAAATACAACCAGTATGCCTTTCCTCCTGTTATCAAATAAACGAGGAGCATTTCTATGAGGAAACATGAAATCTTACAGCTGTAATATTCTTTATTGGTTTATGATTTGGGATAAAAATGTGTTCTGAATGGCAAATGGGATGCCTTTTAATATTTGATTGTGTCTTTGAATACATTGATATGTATAGATTGAAAATCTGTCTGCTGATTCAGTTATGTATTTAAATGATATACAACACTAACTCGTATGCATTGTTGTGGGCTATCATTGAAAATATGCCTATACACAATATGTATTGCACTATAATTATAACTTATTTACTCTCCCGGTGAACAAGTGTGGGTCATCTCAATCCTATATATATATATATATATATATATATATATTGATGTTTTATTTGGTACTTTGAGGGAGGTGTGTCAAACTTTTGATCAGAAAATGTTTGTTTGGATGTTTGATTTGGATAGATTGTCGAATAAATTGCAAAACAAAAGTGACTTAATGAGTGGGTTTTTGAATGATCATATTGTAGCAATCATACTATCTAATCTTAGCTTTAATTCCTTTGTATACCACTGGTTCTACACTCAGTATTTATACTAGACACAAGAGCATTAGCATATTTGTATGTAATAGTTTCTGATACGTTCAACAAAACATACAACCCGGGTTACATGAGACAAAACAAACAATTTGCATTTTAAATCCTTTAAAATTGCACATCTTTTTGTCATGAGGGGATGATGTGACTTTTTTTCTGAACACTACAAAGGTGCAGTTTTCATGTGAAACAGGAGATGGCAGGCTAGTAGTAGTTTTACTCAAGCAGTCTATGCTGACGTGGTCCTCTTTAGCATAATCTATGTATGCATTAGGGATAACAGGCCATCTGGGAAAACATCTGCTGTTGGGTCTATCGATAAATGCCATTTTAACTACAACAGTGATTTAACAGACTCAAAATCAAAATATGGTATTATTCTCAATTATGGAAACTCTGGCTTTTATATAAAAAAATTAAAATGACCGTGTACTAGGCCTTGTTTAAAATGATGAGTCTTTTTCCTTTTTGTTATATTAATCATATTGTCTAATTACAACACCGAGACTGGTTGATTTCTGAATGAAGAACTATTGACTCCACTGATTTCTGAAAGATGCTGATTAATAAAAAAAAGTGCCACTATCTCCAAAAGGCTTCAATCGTTGCTATAATGTAATCGATGCAGGCATTGCAGATGCAATAAGCAACAGATGTGTAAACAGTTACAGTATACTGTACTGTAGATTGCTCTCTGCTGTGTAGCCTCTTTTCCGCGTTTGACGTCACACAGCGTGGTGCTTTCAAATGCTCTTTGTAAATCAGTTTCAGTTAAATGCTTTGTTGTTTTCTAGTAAAAAATAAAGTGGAGTTGATATATTTTGTGATGCAATGGAGAACTAAGGATTATAATAATTACATGAATATATGCACATAAATAATAAAACGCATCTTTTTTTTATAAATCATCAGAATGTCATGAGGTTTAACGTTACCGTCCTGAAAACAGCTCAATCGTGACTTGAAAATAACATGAAAATCCGGACTTTTTCATACATGTAGTGCTCCTGTTTCTATCTGTCATATTTTCTTATACCGTTTCACTGCTAAATGAGTCCGCTTCGATGTGTCTATTTTTTGCCATGCTGCAAGACACATTTTCCACGCCGGACCAAACAAGCAAAGACAAAGAGAAAAGCCGGTTATTCGTACAGTACTTGAAGGCATCATAAGACCGGGCACCCATCACCACAGGCGCTGACTTCAACAGCTCCACTGAACTTAAACACTCTCGGAGAATGTGTGGAAGAGCAGCCGGGACAGCACACAGCATTTCTGGTGTATAACGGTACCCGGAGGGGGAAATTAAGTGACATTTTTTAGCTAAAGAGAGTGGTTAACAACATATATATACCACTTTTATTCCTCACCCCCAGAATGACAAGTAAAATGCAGGTAGTTTCGTACTTTTAACAACCTCGACATAGCTAACTTAGCTCAAAGCAATAATCAAACTAACGTTAGCTTAACGCTAGTTGCTAGTTAACGTTAGTTGGGATTTGGTTGTCCGCTATTGTTTGGTGATACAGTAACGTTACCGACGCATACGTTGTTGTCATTGCTAGCATTGACACTCATCAAAAAGCTCAAAGCGATTTTCCAAGCTATTTAACGTGGTTCACGTTAATACAGAAACGACGTTGGCTGACTTGGAATCAACAGGATTACGACCTGAACAGAAATAAACACTGGACTTTAACTTACCTCTATCAAGGTAAGTAATGGTTTGTTCACGAGGGACGTTGCATATATTAATATAAACTGTGACAGGT
Organism: Dicentrarchus labrax; assembly: GCF_905237075.1. Taxonomy (NCBI): domain Eukaryota; kingdom Metazoa; phylum Chordata; class Actinopteri; family Moronidae; genus Dicentrarchus; species Dicentrarchus labrax. The sequence continues at coordinate 12,260,836 of NW_026136704.1, forward strand.
AAGTTAGTTTTCACTTCAGAAATGAATGTTCGTATTAAAACGTAGACTGGGTTATATAACGTTACTAACGCCAACTTTGTGCACATGGCTTGTTGGACCGGTGGGGCATTGACTTAATGTTGGAGTTAAGGAAAACATGAGGAAAACACCAGCTGTCTTAACAAAATAATGGCTGTCTGTTAGAGTTTCCCTGAACAATACAAAGCCCTAACAGCCTTGACAAGTTACTGTAAGCTGTGTTTCTGATGACTAACATCAGTATGTCATCAGGCGGAAATGTATAAATTATTTCCTGCTTGCAAAATGTTAAAGACAGTAGTAAGCATGACAGGTGGACGCACCTTTCATGGACTGTCCTTTGCCATGTCACTCAGACCTGGATTGATTGATATCAGTTATAATTTACTATATGACATGATTTCAAAATTATAAGGGAAGCTTCACAAATGACAGACAAGCGACACATACACATGAAGGCCTTCAGTATCCAGGATTGTTGTATTGTGGGGCTTATTGTTAGGTTGAGTCGTTAACAAAGTTAACATGTGGTTGATCATGTTTCTCTTACAGGAGCTGAATGGCCTCCGTTGTTGCAGTGAAAACTGAGAAGCGACCTGCAGCTGATTCTCAGGATGCAGACTCAAACGCTAAAAAGCCCAGGTATGTTCAGGTGCTGCTTAAAAACCAGCTGCACACTCTGTCCATGACTCATTCATCAATTCTGTCAACAGGGCTGATTAAAATCTTTGTTTATGATGTTTGTTTATTTTAATTTTTTTGCCAGCCCTAAGTAAAGGTAGGTTTAAGTTTCACACTGCATGTTTAGTGTGCTTGAAATGATTTGTTTAACCTTCATGCTGTTGGAAGGATTTGGGAAGCATCATATTTGAAACCATCATCACTCAATCTCTGCCTCCCCCCCAAAGGAAACTGCTGCCCAGCCTGAAGACCAAGCGAGCCCCCGAGCTTGTCCTGGTGATTGGCACAGGGGTAAGCTCTGCAGTGGCCCCTCAGGTCCCTGCGCTCCGCTCCTGGAAAGGCCTCATCCAGGCCTTGCTTGATGCAGCCAATGACTTTGACCTACTAGAGGAGGAGGAGAGTCGCCGTTTCCAGAAGCACATGCAGGAAGATAAGAATTTGGTTCATGTGGCCCATGACCTCATTCAGAAACTTTCCCCGGTAAGCCTGATCCTTTTTCCCTTGCCTTTCCTTTCTACACCACCCTGTTGCACATGTACAAACACATGGCAGACAGACTGCCAGCTCACTGTCCTTTCCTCAGCCAGGGACATTTTGTTTCAACGTTCATGGATTGGGATAAGACATATTTGCCTTATCTCATTAAAATACCGATAGCTGATGAGACAAGGCTTGTTCGTGGCACTCTTTCTTAGAAATTAATTTTGTCAAATACACACAAACTTATTAATCAGTTGATGTGGAATCAACCACATGCAGTAAGCTGAATGTGTTTGCTATTTTTTTGAATTTATTGGTGTTGAAGAATGCACCAGTGCTTTCTTTCTTTCTTCAGGGATCCTTGAAAAAAACACTCTTATGAAGGCAGGCAAGTGTGTAGGAAACATTAGTGTTTTTTTTTGTTTTTTTTTAACTCTCCTCAAAAAAAGGAGTACTGGGGATGTTCTGATCATGCACTAAACTACGATTATAGGGTAGTTTAGGTAATCTGGCTGCTGGTTCAGTTTCGGTTGTTTCAGTTTAATCAGCAAACAGCAGCCTGCATTGGAAGGAACTTCATAATACTAAGATTAGTAAAGCAGTAGCAATTTTTAAATGTTTATATTATTAAGCCTGGTGCTCACTTAGTTCTTGTCATTTGGTGTCTGTAATAACTTATGCATCAAAATTCAGATGAGTTTCCCAAAGAGAAATAAGAGAAAGTTCAACAAGCAGGACATTATATATAAGATTTCTTTTGTAAAACAAGAAACTGTAGCAATTTCAATTCATACCTCTGCAAATGACTTCTCTTATTTCATGTTCTTTATGTTTGTATAAACATTGTGTCTCCCTAACGTTACATCAACAGTAGACAAGAGTCTGTATGTGGTGGCAGAAAGGAAAGGAACAAAAAGTGTGAAAGACAGACTAACAGTTTAAAAAAAAAAGTTTGGGGAAACAAAATGAAAATAATGGAAAACTCACTGGTGCGGTTGGTGACTGAGGAAAAAGCGATTCCCCTTTGCAGGTCTAAACCAGTTGCATTATTACAAATTAATTGCAAAAAATGAAATGGATAAAAACTGTTTTAGATTTCCATTTAAATATATGTACATGTAAATATAAATCCATTTTCTTCCTTTTGGACCTATCTAGTCTGGAGCAGGGCTGGCAGATGGGAGCCTTAATACCGTTTGCCTCCTGTGTTAGTCATGTCTCATCGCACCTTTGACATTGATAAAACACGCTTTGTTTCAGCCCTCTGCCTGTTGTCACAAAGGGAACAAACAGCGCTTTTATGGCTTTATCCATCGTGTTTATTTCAATCCACAGTCGTGCAGACACCAGCCCACTGCCGTTGGCTGCAGACACAGCAGGCTCTAGCATGCTGAGGAAAAAAAAAACAAGCATAGAATAATGTGAATCAGCAACCACCCAGTCCAGATTTTCCATTCAGACAGGGTTAAAGCACCACCTAAACAGCATTACAGCGAGTTACTGTCGAGGAAATAAGTGTGTAGCAATTCCATTCACAAAACCAGTCTGTAAATATTTTCAGTGTTTCTGCAGTTTAGCACGTTAGAAGACCTGAGTTGATTCCCTCTGACCCAAGAGAAGGAATTTCTTCAAGTGTGAATCATAGTTTTCCCTAAGAAAACTGAAGCATATGAAGTTGTTCCAGTTAATTTCGGGGCTGTGAGAGTTTAACCCACTTTCCGTGGAATTGTGTATCAGCATGATTATGGTGGTCTGCAGGCACACAGCGTCAGGTAATGAGGGTAATCTGAAGTTGAAACTCAATGAGACTGTTTTTGTTGTAAATCCTCTCACACCTTTGACCGTGGCAAAACAAGGCTAATTACAACTTTGCTGACTAGTTTATTTGCTCAATTCAGGCTATGAGTATAAACAATGTTTTCCACAGGGTCAGTGGAAGAAGCATTTGATCATTGTTGATGGTCATTTTGGTGATAATCTGATATTTGTAAATGATGAAGCCCTCTACATACCTTGTTGCCAAAGAAAACCACCACCAACCAAAGCTGCCCGTGATTCTTTGTGTCACTGTATTATAGGAATTCTCTAGTAGAAACCAAACTGTGAAAGGTCTTCATCTGTTTATTCTGCTACGTATTTCTATTTTTGAACTGTATGCATGTCCGCAGAAGCCCTACGGTGTCCTGAGCTAACATAAAAGTTTGAACAAAATATATTTATGAAAAATAATCTATTACTTTAGAATGAATACCGGTATTTAGAGTTGTTTACTTGCACATCATTTGGTTATTACATAAGTCCTGAGACAGTCCAAGGACACAGTGATCAGGGTTGGTGCTGTAGACACTGGATGTGGATAATGAGCTTCTTCCTGTAAAAAGGACTCCCGCTGCTTAGCCCATTAGAGCTGTAATCTCTTGAAGGCGGCGGAGCATTTTCCTGTGCTAGTATCACCTTGGTCACTGCATCTCTGTACTACTCTTTGCTATTCTTAGCTGCCCGGCTCTTCCTGCTTCTCTTTTTTTAATTTTTATTTTACAACAGGCTCTGCCAGGTAAGGGTGAGATTAAGTGAGATGTGTATTCACAGCCCATAATCTCTTAGCAGACTCAGATTGAATGTGAGTTGCTAGGGTGATAGTGATACAGAACAAAGTTGCAGTTGAGGAGATATTTTGAAAACTGGTGCACACTTGACACACCCCTGAAGTCTCACTTGAGAGTAAGTTGGAGCACTTAGGATGCCAGTCCTGCGAAGAGCAGTGCCAAGGGGAAGTCTCGCTGAAAGCATGTGTAACCAAAGTAAATAAAAACACTTTCTGTCATGTCTAAGGCCTGGAGGACATTACTATGTGTGTAGTTAGCAATCAGATTTGGGTCTAAGCTCCTGGTTAAGCATCGTAAGTATGCATAGGCGCACATCACTTATGCTTCTCTAAATAAGAAGGCCAATTGGGTTATATAACTATGCATACTCTAGTATTATGACATTAACAAAAAGAAAAACATAAATTGTACCAACTTTTGTGGTTCTAAGGAGAAATTACACCACACTGTTGCTCTAATTCATAATTTTCTCCAGTGTTGGTGGTAGCAGTTATTCTGTGGTTCTAATTATTTCCCCCTAAGTTATTTTATGGATCAGTCTTTAGTCGGAACATACAGCATTATTAGTTTGGAAACTGTAAATTGTTATTCTATTATAAAAGGGTTACAATTTTGTTTTGTTTTACTACAATTCGACCATACTTATGTTGAATAAAGCAGATTTATTTACATGAATTGTACTTCCTCTTGGCACACTAGATACTCAGTACTCCCTCTTTTTTTGCTGCACTTCCCTTTCCAGCTGTTATACTGCATTCAGGACTGTTTAAAGGTACTTTGCTGACTATTGATCATCAAGTATGAGTAGGTAGACAGTCCATATGGCATTCTGTCCCAAGGGAATAATGCACAGTATGAAGTCTTCTTGTCATTGTATTTGCATGTGAAAAAGTACTGTGAAACTATTTTTTTGTCAAGGTATACCCAAATCGTATCCCTGTACATTCAGTGTACTTTTGTTAAGTTATTTTGATGTTTAAATGTACATAAAGAACTAAGATTGTGCAGTACCTCTTTTAATTTAATTTTAATTAAATTTTTTTTATATAGAGAACAGGCAATGTGCGATCCACATTCTTCAAGGACTGTCTGTACGAGGTGTTTGACGACTTGGAGTGCAAGATGGAGCATGCAGGGAAACATCTACTACGCTCAGTGCTGCAGTTAATGGAGAGTGGGGCACTGGTCCTCACTACTAACTTTGACAACCTGTTGGAGATCTATGCAGCTCACCAAGGCACCAAGCTGGAGTCTTTGGACCTGACAGATGAGAAGAAGGTAAACAGTGCATGGATTATGTTATGGCATTGATTGATCTTTCCTGCCACGACACATCCAGTCAGCTTTTTCAAATGAGTGCAAAGGTCACTGAAGCATGCACCGAAGTACTAAAAGTACTTTATGTTAGGACAGACTCAGTCTGTTGTGTTGAGTTTTAAAACTCTGTTGTTCACAGGTAAAACAGCCTGAATAGTATCTTGTCCTCTGAGCGTTTGGGTGAAATGACTCACTGCACTGTCAGAGTTACACTTAAGACATTGTCTTTGAGTGAAGTTCCTCGTTGGCTGGTTTCGGGAGTAAAATTGATTATGCTTTGTCCTGAAAGAGCCTTTTGTCTCTTGACAGGTGGGGGAAGGTTAAAGTTCCAGCCATTACTCAGCTGCTGTCAATTTTTATAGATTGAACAATATTTGCTTTTGGCTTAAGACTTCACTGAAGGGGAAGTGTGTGTGTTTTCCCACTAAAAATAAAAAGAAGTTTGTTTTACTTCTGTCTTGTTTCTCCAAGGAATCTCAATCAGGTCATTTTAGTCCCAGTTGATTTAAAGCTAGTTTGATTATTTGTTAAATGGAAAACAAATTTGCAAGAATTGGTGAGAGTTTTCTGAGAGACCTGTCGCTTTGCCTCTCAGTCCTGGTATTTATGCCTTGTCTCCATCAGGGCTAATATCCTCTAACTGCTGTTCAGTGATTTTACTCCCTGCCCAGCCAGAACAGGATTGAGTGCAATGGACTGTTAAGTGTGTGGTTGTGTGTGTGTGTGTGTGTGTGTCTAGGTGTTGGAGTGGGCTCAGGAGAAACGGAGGTTAAGTGTTCTGCATATCCACGGTGTTTACACCAACCCCAGTGGTATTGTACTGCACCCTGCTGGCTACCAGAATGTACTGAGGAACACTGAGGTTATGGTGAGTAATTGTTGGTTATGTTTCTGATTAAGGACTTTATTCTGCTCAAGATTCTCCTCTAAATGCCTGAAGTGTAAATAATATAGCATGTTATGGTACTATATTATGGTACAGTACAGGTTTCAGTACAAAATTGCCTCTGTCCCTGCACTTTGATGCATTTGAAATGGTAGCTTTTGTGTTGTATGTGTAATAATATACTGCTGGTTTCAACAGCGTGAGATCCAGAAGCTGTACGAGACCAAATCATTTGTGTTTCTCGGCTGTGGGCGCACGGTAGACGACACAACCTTCCAGGCTCTTTTCTTGGAGGCAGTCAAACACAAGTCAGACCTGGAACACTTCATGCTTGTGCGGCGGGAGGACGTGGGTGAGTTCAAGAAGCTGCGCGACAACATGCTGGACAAGGGCATTAAGGTCATCTCCTATGGAGACGAGTATGCCGACCTGCCTGAGTACTTCGAGAGGCTGGCCAATGAGATCTGCAACCGCGACGTGTCTACCAACGACTGGGGTAAGGTGGATGAAAGTCAGGCACGGTTCATTTGTGTGCCTATTTGTAGAGGATGTATTCTGCATGTGAGCTCAATGGAAGTCTTTCAACAAACCGTGCTGTCAATTTGTAGTGAGGTCAATGTGTGTTACGGGGCACTCTGTCAATTATTCAATGCTTGGTTACTGCTGCTGTCAACACAGCAGGTTCTGCTGCATTCTCCAGTTCAAAATAGTTTGATGTTATTTACCAATACTTAGACCAATAGTACTGGTACTAAGACACCAAGTTAAACAGTGTGCAGTGCATTTACTATAATGTTAACTTGTGTTTGATAAATGAAGCTAAAGGATCTGTTTTCTTCTTGTATATATCACTGTGTTCATCTTATACTCTTGGTTCTCTTTGGTTTTTATTAAAAACTATTAATAAATAGCATGTGACATTTTAGTGTATTTCACAAAGGGAACTAAGAAAAGCAGCCTGGAGGATATATCATAACACGGGCTGAACTAGAGTTTAAGCATTAACACTAGCCTGGAAGCAGAGGCTAAGTTCACCTGCCATGGTGCAGATTTGATTTAGGCCATACATTGTTATCAGTACTCTTAAGTTTTCTGTCAGCGTCTCTCTTGAAAAAGAAAATTGGAATTGTTCTTCGGAATATGAGTTGGCTGCATTTCTAATTGTCTTTTTTTTATCGTTACCTACAGGACCTCCCTCACCAAATGGGGAGGAACAGCAGAACGGCTTTAACACACAGAAAAGCCTCCTTCAAGGTTAGGACTGAATGCTCTCTCTCTTTGACTTCAGGCAGTGGCCACTTGCAAGAGACATTTCCAGAATAATACAATAAAGCACTGTCCAGGACTCTTTGTTTTCTTACTGCATGCTGGTAGATAGAAAACTCAAGTCAGTTCTTGATTTTCAGTATCAAAAAGACCTGCTGGTATTCCTTTACACAAAGATACAACTGACTTTGCAGTATTGCATGCATGACAGTCAGTGGCAACATTTCAGTTGATGCTCTTTGTTTCTCAACCGTTCATTTAAGTCCCTTCCTTCTCTTTTTACCCCAGACTATCATTCTTGACAGGCACACAGTCGGGATCAGTATCAGTCATTTTTCCTCCACAGCTCCGTCGAGAGATCAGTCTACTTTTGAGTAGTACTCAAATCTGATTTTTGAATCAATGAATTTAGGAATCCAGGAACACTATGGGCAACGGGAAAAGCTGTTGTCAGTATTTTACAGGTGTCCATTATTTTCCTTTATTTTTTCTAGTTTAAAAGGGAAGGGAGACATTTTAAGTAACTGTCAACACCAATACCCAACCTCACAGTCCCACCGTACTGTGTTGCAATGCTGCTCAACATTTGGCAAGTTACAGTAGAAAAAAAGTGTTACACAGAAGACCAAATGGTATGTTCTCACTTCAACATGACAAATGATAGATCTGAATCCGCTGGCAGAAGCTGACTGTGCTGCATTGATTCACTGTTTGGATTTGGACTTTAATCAGCTTGACCCACCTGTCCTGTAAGAGAAGCTCTGGGTGCAAGCTATAACGCACATCACTTAAGGATTGTATCCATCACGCCGAACCGTGAAACCAGGAAAACTTGATTTGCACACTACTGGGTGGGGAATGGGGATAATTCTCTCTGACATTAGATGTTACTTGGTTTGCAAACACATTATGATTCTGTCCTCAGAAGTTCAGAAGATGTTTTCATAGCAGAGAGGCTCCCAGCTGGTAGCAATCACTTTGCCACTCCTGTGCTGTAAATGTTCTTTGTAAGCCTTTTTTGTATTTTTAAAACTTGCATGTGTTTTCTGACATAGTATTTATAAGTACTATTTTCAAAATAAAGCTTTTGGTATCCCATTTGTCCTGTCATTTTTGTATGTCTCATAATGTACATACTGGAACTACAACATATGACAGAACGAGTTCCAGGCTGTCATTGCATATAGCAGCTTTATTTAGAAATGTTTACATCATAAATTAGCTCAAATCTTATGTATAACTCTTGATTCTCTCATATTGCACTACCACAAATTAAAGGGGGCTAGAGATACTTAAGACTTATATTTCTTCTTACAAATGAAGAGAAAATCAGAGGGGAAAACATAAATAAAAAGGGCCGAAGAACTTCACCTGACCACACAGAAGGTGCAGTCTGAAAATCTACAGGCAACCTGTAAGAACCAAACAAATTAATTTAAAAAATATCTTTCCATTTTTCATCAACTATAAACTCAGGAATCAAAGTCTCCATTTTGTAATGAAAATGTGTTAACTGTGTGTGTGTTAGGTAGGCAAGGAGCTCTTGGAGATGACTTTGAACAATCCAACCAGAAATAGCGTACCATAGTTGTTTGGGAGATGTTGATGAACTGCCCCATTTAACAAAAGAGCCAATCTTGATTAAGCCTCATCTTCACTACTACATGATTTCTTTCTCCATTTTTGACAGGGGAGTAACATCTTTTAACTCCATACGTGCTGATATCCATGCCAACTTAATGAACAATTAGAAATAACAGATTCAGACTGCTTCTCAACACTGGTGGGACCCTGACCCGAACTGCCATGGTTCTCTTGATAGATAACCACCCAGGTAGTGAAAGTGTTAACTAAGAAACCAGGAGACGATAGGCACTATGGTCACTAAGCTTTCCTCAGGCACAGGCAGCTGCTGAAATGTCAAATTCAGCAAGCCTTCACGACCTGGCCTCATTTACATGAAGAGGGGAAAACTGACTGACAAAATGCCAGGTAGGGGGATTATTTTTTTTTTTGTCTTTACTGTGTAAACCAGTAAACTGATGACATTTACAGCCTAGGTCCATTTAGTCTGCTAAAATGTCATTTGGATGTGACTGCATTGTTTCAAAACTCTGATCTGAGGTACTTTTTAAATGTAGGCCCAAAGATTTAGAACTGATGCAAAGGGAGGCCCCTCTGGCTTTGTTGCAAAATGTTCTGTCACACTTGTCCTTTACTGGGAGAATGAATTCCTGTGCATGACATGAGTTCTTCATTTAACGCAAAGTACAGAGGGCAGGACAGGAGGATGAGATACACAAAGGTAGCAGGGCTGGAACATCTCACGGCAGCGTGGCAAAGGTATTGTTGGCTTCATTGCGACGATGAATAGACAGCAGAACATGCAGCCAGTTAAGCCTTCATCAGGGCACTGACCACGGCGCGGGCGTTGAGGCTTCGCAGGTCGTTGTAGGTCTGCCCTGTGCCCACAAACACAATAGGCTGGCCAGTGATGTAAGTCATGGAGATGGCAGCACCGACCTGTGAGAGAAGGAAGGATTGATGCTATCAATTTTGATCCGTAAGTCATTAAAAGAGCCACAGACAAATCATTAATTACAATTAAATGATCAATTAGAGGCCACGGAACATGATTTAAGCTAGATAGAAACATCATCAAAACATTAAAATACCTTGTCATCTATAGTGTCAAACTTAGTGAGAACAATTCCATCAATGAGGCGAGGCCTGTCAGACATGGAGTGGTCTGCCAGAGCCTGGTTGAACTTTACCTAAAGGACACAAGGAAAGGAAAGCTGAGTCATTCCTGTGGAAACCGATGACAACCGAGTTAATATGTATAGCACCGTCTTTCCATCTCATTATTTACAGGGCTGAGGAGAAAACACACAAACACACATCTGTACAATTATGATGACTATTCAACGAGACAGCAGATCACCGGAGCAATACTGACCCCTGCTGGAGAGTTAAAGAATAACAAATCAATTTTATTCCAGGGTATTTTCTGACTTAGTCCTTACTGTTAATGAAGGGTGATCTGAACTCTGGCCTGTGCATTAATCTCAATCTAACATAAAGACAGAGGGCAATGCACATGCTGCTTTCCAGGTCAATAAAGCTTAAAGGTCCAGTTTCTAACATTTAGGAGGATCTATTCTATTGGCTGAAATAGAACATGTATGTTTTCATTAAGTCTATAATCACCTTGAAATAAGAAGCATTATTCTTTTTTCCCCTCTTTTATATCTACACATGCCATGGGTTGCCTGCTATGGAGGCCGCCATGTTGAACCATGTTTCTACAGTAGCCCAAAATTGACAAACCAAGCACTGGCTCTGGATATGGCCATTGACATTTTTCGTGGACAACTTACGTTTTTCCTTCACACTTGGAATGGGAGGGTGGAGTGAAGGACACCACCACTGGTCTTTTAAGCTCCAAAACCATAAATCCCTGCCTCAGTCACTACCAAGTTCTAGCAGCTGATCACATCATTACATATAATGGAATGACGCCAATGTTTCATCTGAATTAAGGGTAAGGATTAGGATATGAACATACATTTTAACAATGAGTTCCTCAGTGTGAGTGGTCAGTTACATTTCTTCGTGCATGGTGTATCTGAGCGAAAAGTGTGAATTTATCAGTGGTCTTACCAGCTGGTCAACAGCCTCATTGCCCACCAGAGCTTCTCCAACAAACAGCACTAAGTCGGGCATGTTGACCGCAATAAGTTTGGCCAGGGCTGTCATTAGGGGGGCGTTGTCCTGCATACGCCCAGCAGTGTCCACCAGCACCACATCAAAGACCTGGTTGCGGGCTGAAGGGACGAGACACAGAAGGTGTACATATGACTTTACCATACATGTGATATTAGTCGTATATGGAAACCTTATCTCCACCCCTACACCTCTTCTTTACAAATGAGGTACAGTACACACAAGAATCAACAATGAACCACAGATTTACATTGTCCTAGTAATCTAACTTCACGCTCTCTACAAATTCTATTAGTTAATAGTTACTCAACATACCATAGGCAATGGCCTCCATGGCAATTCCAGCAGCATCCTTCCCGTAGCCCTTCTCATAGAGCTGGACTACCGGCCGTCCTCCATGCTGCTCTGGAGGATGCAGCGAGTTCAGGCGGCGCTGATGTGTGCGGAGCTGCTCCACTGCCCCGGCACGAAACGTGTCACAGGCTGCGATCAGCACAGTGAAACCATTCTCTATCAGCCAGAAGGAGATCTGAAACAAGGCAGAGAGAAGTTTTAGAAGGTTGCCCTTCAATATTAATTTTGTCTGTGTGGCTCTACCCTGACATCAGCTCAGACATTTGACAACTAGGCCTTGATAAAAAAAAAATTTAAGTTGATCAATTAAACACTATAATAGTATATTATGGGTTATCTACTGTGTTTACACTGATTATATTAAGTATTTCTGCCATTTAATTGGAATTTTGTAACCCTTTGTCAAGACACAAACCAGACAGGGTGTAACATTTCAGTACTTTGGGCTGGGTAATCGTAAGCTGTTTTTTTAGCTAAATTTAGGTCAAGTGCTGATGTAAAGGACCACTGGTTTAGCTATATAGGCTTAATTGTCAAATAAAGAAGTTTAAAATATGTGCTTACTCAATAATTTAAATGTAATTTGAAGTATACTCTAAATGCCTTCACCGTAGACATTTTAAACACAGAGAACCCCAGTGTGAATTCCCATGACCACAAACTCAAAAAAAAGGGCCCAAACCCACACAGTAAAGCCGCATGGGTAAACTTGCTGGCGTGGGAAATTTACCAAAATCGTAAATTTGGGGTACATGTCATCACCCATTTAAAAAGAGACAACTCACTTTGGCCAGGTTGGTGGACTTTCCAACTCCATTGACACCACAAAAAGTAATGACAAAAGGCCTTCGCTGGCTCTGCGCCTCCATGACGTCTCTCAGAATATCCACCCTTCTCTTGGGCTGCAGGATCTGCACCAGTGAGTCTTGCAGGGCCAGCTTTACTGTTGAGGCCACAGCTACAAACACACACACACAAAGTTGTTTTAGGATTATTCTACTATACTGCTATTAACTGACACAAAATATTCTTATATACAATGTTATATAGTTATTATAATATGCCTTTGGACTAGTGTGAGAGTGCGAGGAAAAGGGTCATCCCATTGGCTCGTTCTATCTCAGATTTGTATCATTAATATATAATAATAAACAAAACAATATTTAGTTCACAACACTGCCATACACCTGCTAAGACAATGTTATGCTATGTATATTTTCAAAACAATAAAGTTTATACCTCAATATTAAAAAAATGATAATGAAAGTACATTTCAAGGTGCTGCTTGTGATTATGAAAATCATGAGCTGACGTTGAGAATATTGATGTTATTTATATGCGTGGCAAACTGTAAACAGATGACAAGTTGCAACAAGCCAGTTCAATAAAACACTTATCCCCTTTGTTGGATGTTTCTAAGTGCTTGTACAAAACTGTGTCGGATTGCTTGGATCCTGTGTGTAAAAACTGAGAGGAAGATCCTACAGTAATCAATTTACTGCGGTAATAATACAGACAATCTTGGGGAATGCTACTGCAATGACATTACTTTTCCCAGCATGTAAACGTGTGCTCTCAGAGAAGGAGAAGTAAATGGAGAGAAGATGCACGTTGTAACTAATCCTTACACCAATGGAAAATAATTTGTTGTCTGTGTGTTAAATAGCTGTGAAAGTTTACTTACTGGTGAATGTGCCCATGACTTTGCCTTCCAGTTTTTTGGCAACAGAGTCACAGAGCTGGGAGGCAATTTCGGCTGCTACATTCTTTGCTGTAGGATCATAGAGGAGCAGAGAGTGAATGGCAGACAGTGCACTTTTAAATGTTGCAGAAAATCAAGTAGGAGAGTAAGAAGGAGACACGATGACATACCGATGAGGTGGTCCCTCATCTTATCCAGTACTGACTCCATGTCCTCCCGGGTCAGGCTCTTGGACCCCACCAGGCCCTTCAGCATCCCAAACATGCCCCCAAAACTGCCACCCTTTTTGGAGCTGAACTCAACAAACAAAGGTGGGAAATTGTTCACGATGCACAGTAAAGAAATAGCAGAAATATATAATAATATCCCCTTTAAACCATCCTCCAAACATTAAACAAACACTTGCTTACATTGTCTTGGTTGTTTCATTGACAACCACCCTCTCCTCTTCCTCTTCCTCTTCCTCCTCCATCTCCAGCTCCTCTTCCTTACTGGACTCATAGTCCACATACAGCAGGTCACCCTTCATGGAGCTTAGCTGCATCCCCTGAAACACATCCAGGACGTTGAGAACTTGGCAACAGACCCTTTCTTTTAAACATTATTACTGTGACTATCACCGATGTCTCTTTATTAGAAAAGAAGAAGAAGGAATGGCGGAGTGCAGGGGGTACATACCAGGTCAATTTGTCCTTCTGGATTCTGTTCGCCACCATTGGGGGAACCATCTCCATTCCTTCCACTGTAGTCCAGTTTCTCGGACCTGCTACCACCCATGTCCCAAACACGCTTTTGTTTCTCCTTAGGCTTCTGAGGCTTCGGGGACTTACTGTGAGTCGGATGACAGAATATCGGAATTAAGCAATTAGGCATACGTTAAACTAGGAGACAAAACCTCTTAGCTTTCCAAAATAAAGTATGTCTGTAAGAAACATGTATAACTATTAGAACCATGGTTTTGACTGTGATTAGGACAATCAAACCAATCTAACCTGCATTCATTCTCAACACATCAGATCATGTCTTTAATGTTGTTTAAACTTAGGCAATACATTCATGAGTGTATTTTCTCCTACCTGGGTTTTTCAGTAGGTCTCACCAGGCGCTTGCGAACGAATTCCTCTATATTCTTCTGCACAATCTCGTCAGCAGTCAAGCCCTGGTTACCATTCTCAACCATCTTCTGCCCAGAGGATGAGGTCTTGCCTTGATCTGCTTTGACAGGCTCAGCTGCAGGAGCTGGAAAAGACAGGAATATAAAATCAAATCAGGGTTGAAATTACGTTACACTAGCAATTTAGAATGAAATATTTTAGAACCACTACCACCAGCAACAGCACTCACCCTCCTTTTTGGTATTTTTATTCTTCTTGCCACTCCGTTCCTTGGTTTTGTCCCCACCCTTTGTTTCGATCATCGACTTCACAGTTTTTTGGGATTTCTCAGACTCTTTAAAGGTCCGCATGTGGCCGGGGCTTTTAGCTTTGCTGCTGTCCTCCGCCTCCCTTGTGGTAAACATTTGATATACATCAGCATGTGCAGGGCAGATGAGGTTGGTTGATGATACATCTATAAATGTGGCTGAAATACTCTTTTGACACTCACAGCTTTTTTTTAATATGGAATACACATTATGACACCAGTTGTGCTGCTCTTCATTATAACAGTTCACCTCCATAAGTCAGACTGGCTGTGTTTACCTAAGAAGCATCTTGAAGTCATCCTCGAATTCATAGTTGTTGTTGAGCAGCTTCAGAGCGCCCTTTTGCTCCAGCTCATTCTTATAACGATCCCTAAAATGGAGCTGAACGTCATCTATGAACTTGTCCACATACGTCAGCGTCAGGATCTTTTGAAAACCCACCTAGACACAGACAGAGATAGGGACACAGACAGGGACACAGACAGAGACACAGACACAGATAGAGACAGGGACACAGACAGAGACAGGGACAAGAGATGATGTGATCTTCAACATGAGTTGACATTATGTGAGTAGAAGATGTGCAGTGTCCACCTGGGTGACACTTTGATTGTGATGGATTTAGTGTGCAGTTGAGGGACTTACCACATAAATCAACTCAAACTCATTGTCGAGTTTGTATTTAAGACTCAGGGCCTCGTGAGTGTATGAATTGTTCCCACTTCGCTCCTGTAACGTCACAAACAGCGTTGACATGTCAACAAGAGCTAAAGGCACGTTGCTTCTAAAGCTAGCCTCCTGTGTGTCCCTAACAACGTTAAAGAAGTCACATTAAATTCAAAGTCAGCTTACCATTAGTAATTAGGTGCATTTTTTTTGGGCTATTCATACCTCAAAAGTCGCTTGTGTAGTATGTGTAGTACACTAACGTTACGCAATGAGCTAACGTTTGCTAGCGTTAGCATTAGCAGTCCAAACCATACCGAGAATTAGACAAACACAGGTGTCACAGGGGGTTTTGGACTCGTCATAATGTCCTGACCTGAAGGATCACGGAGCGGATCAAAGCGTTGACAGGCCCAGTGAAGGATTCAGTGACGCCGGCTCCCTGAAAACACCACAACACTATCCCCCCTTTGCTGAAGATGGTGAAGAAATCTAGCATCTTGCCACCAGGAATCTAGACTTCAAGAGAACACACACGGAGAAAAGTGAGATCAATGAATGGCCGTGTGAACCTTTACAGTACTAGTGTCCACTCTTCAAGCTATCAAATCTTACCAGATAATACTTCAATAGATAATAAATCCCCCACCGAGAAAAAAAAATCCACCACCAGTGTGAAACTGTTTTCGACACGTCAGATGCAGAAGCGGAAGATGACGCGCTCTTCCGGGGATTTTTTTTTTTCTTCTTTTTTTTCCGCGCATGCGCAACCAGATTTTACACTTTAGCCTTATTTATAGCCTTCCTCTATATTTCAGAGGGAAATGTTGGCCTACCTTCTGTCCACTACATTTATCTGACAACTGAGGCAGTTACTTTACAAATGTAGTTCGAACATATATATTCAATTAATACATTCACATTTAATCCATAGATGAAACTACATAACAAGTGCAGGCCTAGATTCAAATAAAATAGAGGGCATCAACAATAATGATCCACAGTTAGGCTTTGCACTTTCTTTGTAGACAGGGGCCATTTTATTTGTAATTTTTGTGAAAATTAAAGCATAATTCTATTACTGTTTGCTTCACCAACCAGTTAACTAGCAATAAAGCCATTCCATGAAATTACATGTACTTCCCCTAATATAAAAATACTTCCGTAGCTTTAATTTAGCTTGTTACTCTACTGGGCTGGGCAAGGATTACACTTTTCAATTTTCAGAGGGGAGCTGCAAATGCATAGATCACTATACAACATTATTTTCTAGAATTGTAGCTACAAATTAGGTTTATCCCATCTTACACATATTTATACAGACAGGAAACTTTCAGCTTTACATATGATTTGTACTTGCATATGTCTTATGTTTGTATGACAGGATTTGTAAGCTTTTCTACACAACAGAAATAAATAACTTGGTCAAGATAATGAAAAGAGTCACAGCACATAATAATTAAATACATAAAATAGGCCATTTGTATAAAAAACACAATAAATGGCAGCAGTCTCATTGGTTGGCTTAGAAATGTAAAGCTTCTGGCACATCAGTGGTTGTGCTGAGCTACATTGAATTTAATATACCTGTCCACACAAATGCTTTAAACAAAGGGTCATCTAACTGCTCAGTCAAGTATACAACTTGAAAGGCTTTGCATTATAAATTTGACTGCACATGTTGAGGCGTCACTTTCAACAGTTCCTCTCAACTTCCTCTTTTTTCTGCTGATGTCAATCACACTCGACAAACTTTTCACATTGTCTCTGCAACATTCGGTTACTGCCAGTGGATTATGTTACATTGCTGCAACAGTTGTTTGTTCAGCTACAGTGTCGGAGTAATGTAGACTATGTATCGGGGAGAAAAAAGCCTTTATTTACTGGAAGGATTTTGGCATGGTATTGAACAAATATGATGATACTAACAACATGCATGGTGAGTTAAGGATTCAGTCATCTTTATTTCTAATACAAACTTTCTTCATTGACTAATGTATAATTCCACACTCTTTTTCTCTTGTCAGAAAATCATTACACTTTTGTGGAATATCTGTAAATTGTTGTGATTGTGCTCTCTCTATATATATTCATGCTTAGCTTTATGACAGAAATGTGCAAAATTTGTCTTTCTTTAAGGTTGGTTCCAGAAACTATTGAAATCAAGAGTGTCTTCATCAGCACAACATGAACAAGAGGCAAAGGTGACAAAAAAGTCAGCGTCTTCAGTCAATAGTGTATCAGCTTCACCTTCATCTGCACCGTCATTCTGTTCTTTCTCACCATCATCACCAGGGACAACCCCTTCTAAACCAGTACAGTCCCAGTCTGCTCTGAGCTCACTGCAGCGATGGAGCCGAAAGTATGACGTGTTTGTGTGCCACAGCTCTGTGGGCGGTGACATTGAAGAGGCTGGACGCCTGGTCTCTTTCCTCGAGGCCTCACCCCGTAGCCTTAGGTGCTTTCTCCGACACAGGGACGACTGTCCAGGAGGTGCAATTTCCACAGAGCTATGCCAGGCTGTGCAGAGCAGCCACTTATGGGCTTTGTTTATCACACCAAATTTTCTGCAGGATGACTGGTGTATATATATGATGCACCAGGCTCTGGCAGAGGGGCCTATGTCCAGTCGGATTATTCCCATGATTCAGAACCTGCCCCGCTCTCAGTATCCTCAGGAACTGAAGTTCTACTTCTACATAGACCTGAGCCGTAACCCTGACCAAGGTTATACTCTCCTTAACAGGACTGTGCTCAAGTGTGAGTGATGTGATCTTTTTTGAGACTGCTCTTATTACCAAGTTTAAAATGATATCTGTTTTCAACTAACAGTTCAAATGATTCCACAGTTTTTGGAGGGCAAGACAACAATAATAATCTCCTCTTGTTTTTTTGTTTTTTTTCTCTAGACCTGGAAGACCTGGTTAAAAATGAAAAGACACTTGATTGCAGCATGGACAGCTCTAGCAATAGATTAACTGAAGAAGACAGCTCAAAAAAGACATGATGTGAAAGTGTGACCCGGCTGCGACTTCAATCCCACTGGAAGTGATAAAGAAGAAAGAAGGAAGCTTGAATGACGATTGCTGATCATCATCAAGAGCAATTAAAGACTGTGAGGAAGTACTCTGAATGGCAAACACTGGATGCTGCTACTGACCAACCTCCACTTTGGTAAATGCCGCCACACAGTTAATGTTAATAATCTGGTTCCTGTCAGCCTTGCTGCCTCACCTCATGGGTAAAGGCTCTGTCCACTGGCTGTTTTACCTCCACCCTTAAGCACACAGTAATGCTTCTCAAGAAACAAAGCCTTAACCCTCTGAATTTAAAAAATGTTAGACCCTTTTCTAAATGACCAGTTTTATTGTAAGTTGAAGGTTGTTTACATAGAAGATGATTTATTCCTGCCCCCAAAAATCTATAAAATCTATACCTTTGATACATTTCTATCATGCTTCCATTCATGTCATATCACCGAAACTGCTGTAACAATCTGACGCTGGTGATTGTTCACTTTTAATTTGTCTCAATCTCAGCTCATCCTGTGACACATTTGATTATTTTATTCTCTAGACAGGTTCAATTCTTATTTATCAAACGTTTTAATAGTGGGCGTTCAAGCTTACTCTTCTGTGGCCCATCTGATCTCGTCAAGGCTCCATCCTTGGCCCCTGTTTCCACTGGGACATGTTCCATTAAAACCAATGAATGAGGCAATTATTGTCTTGTCTGTCAGAAATATGCTGAATGACCCAAAACCAGTATCCAACTGGTAACGTGATAACTGAAGTCATTCACAAAATACAAAAGTCGTTAAATCATGTTTAACATCAACTGAGGAGACTCAACTGTCTTTTCTTGTCCTGATCTTGAAAAGGTCATACATTCTTTTTCAGCTCAGTTAGATTATTGCAAAATATATTACATATTCAGGGTTAAGATGCTCTGCTTTTAATATATACAATAATAATAATAATAATAATAATATACACTACTAGAAGAGAAGATCATATAACTCTGTCATTGTTTTAGCCTGTGGTTACCTGTATGTTTCAGTATCTGTGAAGATTTACTGATTACCTTTAAAGCACTCTATGGTTTTGCTTCCACTTATATTGCTGAACTTGACTCCTCTATAAGTCAGAGCACAGCCCCAGATCCTCAGGCTGTCCTGGCTCAAGACTAAAGGAGAACAGGTTTTTACAGTCAGGTCCTCTCAGCTCTGGAACTCCTTGTCTGAAGATCTGAGGCTGCATCTTTTAAATCAGCTTTTTGAAAAAGGGTTTTATTAATGCTTCCACGCTGTTTTATTTCCAACAGGTCTTATTTATTTTATAATAACTATTACCAATTTTATTTTATATTATTGTTAGGTATATTATTTTTGTATAGACTGACTTTATCTGCCTAATTGGAGTCCTAAATGTTTATATTTTAATCCTGGTTTACATAACTTTGTTTTGAATAAATAAAGTATATCATTATCATTATCATTATTATTAATAGTTCATCACATCATGTCAAGATTTCAACTAAAGTTAAACTACAGTGTTGTTACTTACACTCGGCCACACCTGGTGTTGTGTGTGTGTGTGTGTGTGTGTGTGTGTGTGTGTGTGTGTGTGTGTGTGTGTGTGTGTGTGTGTGTGTGTGTGTGTGTGTGTGTGTGTGTGTGTGTGTGTGTGTGTGTGGTTAAGGACATTAATAGTGTGAACAGGAAACATTTGATGTGAAGCAGCACAGGGACTTATTTCCTGTGTCAGTATTTTGCAATAGCTTATATTTATGAGCACATTTTGTGGGGATATGTATTTATAGTCTCATGTCGTTACACACAATTCAGTTAATTAAGCTTGAAACGCACTAAAGCATCATAAATGCATGTGATCTGCCTTTTAACAGAGTAAGAAATTACTTTAATAATATACTTTAATAGAATGAATACATTGTGA
Source organism: Dicentrarchus labrax (assembly GCF_905237075.1). Taxonomy (NCBI): domain Eukaryota; kingdom Metazoa; phylum Chordata; class Actinopteri; family Moronidae; genus Dicentrarchus; species Dicentrarchus labrax. The sequence continues at coordinate 12,280,916 of NW_026136704.1, forward strand.
CACAGATATTGTTTACCACTAGGTGGTGTACTCTATCCCTTCTTTGCAGTAGAGAGTGGTAGTAAAGAGATTCCACTCATGAGGATTTTATCATAGAACAACACTTATTACAATAGCCTCTCTTGAATGTGTGTGTGTGTGTGTGTGTGTGTGTGTGTGTGTGTGATAAATGGACCTGTATTTGTATAGCACCTTTCTAGTCTTCCGACCACTCAAAGCACTTTTACACTACGTGCTATCGAACAGAAACTAACAGTCATACACATTCACACACCGATGCACGGCAACAGGAGCAATTTGGGGTTCAGTATCTTGCTCAAGGATACTTGATACTTGATACTTTGACATGTGGCACCAGGAGCCGGGGATTGAACCCACAACCTTCCAATTAAGGAACGACCCGCTCTGCCCCTGAGGTGTTTGTGTGTGTGTGTGTGTGTGTGTGTGAGTAGAGAGAGAGTGAAATTGCTCTTAACAGACAGTGGCATGACCTTTTAGCGGAACCACACTTTAAGTAATAAAAAGGGAAGTGTAATTCATATTGAAAAAAGAAACTAACTTTATTTTTTACTTTATGTAAAACACAGCAAGAGATCAGACTGATGGTTCCTGTCTGCTGGTATTAATATTCTAAATCACAATATTTCTGACTAAGTGGTTTTAGCTCAGCTCGTTGGAACAAAGTCTGAACACGTTGAAGTGTTGGAAGGAACATCCTCCAAAGAAAGACTTTCAGTTCTCTGTTAGGTATGACTGAAGGGCCCTGGCAGCACCTCCCCTTGTTAATCAAGCCTACTGTCAGTGTTACGTTTCAGATAGTTGGCATTTGGATTGCTCAATGTAGAATATTCACTGAATCAAATGAGCAGAACGTTTCTGATCCCATGTGTTGTTTTTTTGTTGGTGATGCAGACAAGGCTTTTTTTTTTCATCACAAGAAGTGCAACATGTTCCCTTTTTCTACTTTTTATTACTGGTTTTCATCCCACTTCCCCATCCACCTAAACAACAGCAGTTGTTCAGAACCACAATAAAAGACCCTTGATAATCGCCTCTTTTGCAGCAAGCCAGCATTGTAACATAAAAAAGTAGACGATCTCTGCAAGGCACAGATGTTCTATCAGGCTTTTTGTTGTTACCATAACAAATCCTCCACACACACACACACACACACACACACACACACACACACACACACACACACACACACACACACACACACTGGCCCTATTCTTGGGCAAGAAATAGTTTGACTTGTTAACTCCATCCAAAAGGGCAAATTGACATTTTCAGACCTTGTTTATTTTGGGATTAAACAAATGAGATGTAGAATTTTAATCCACAAGCTTCCGAGGTTAGGATTTTGTTAGTGTTTGATAGCTAAGATAAACTAAACTAAGCTAAACTAAACTAAACTAAACTAAGGTGAACTAATTAATGTATTTCCCTATGTATGTTGAACTCTTCCATTCTTTTATATTATGCTGTGTCCTGGTCCCACCCTTGTTAGGTTGCTACGTGAGCATGAGTTTTATTATCTCTCTCTCTCTCTCTCTCTCTCTCTCTCTCTCTCTCTCTCTCTCTCTCTCTCTCTCTCCAGTGTTTCTCTTGCATTTCTCTGGAAGCAGTACCTGCATGCTGCTGCCAGAACGTCACAGCTGTCGATCAAGTCAGATGTTTGTGCTGTATATCTTGCTCTAGTCCTTAGTTCTTAGTTTAAGCAGTTACAGCCTCCCAGGAGCTTTTGTTTCCTGCTGCTTCAGTTTCTGACTTCAGTATTTTTGCTTACTTTCTCCTGATTCTGCATTTGGGTTATTCCTTGTGTCATGGCATCTTCAAAAGATAGCCCTGTCTACAAATGTCAAATCTGCAACCAGAAACCTTAAAAAGTGTAATATTTGACAGTGACACTTTATTATTTTTTAAAACTGTACAAAAGTCATTAAATTGTGTTGTTATCAAATGCAGCTCTGTCATTGTTTTAGCCTCTGGTTACCAGTACGTTTCAGTATCAGTGTATCTTTACACTGATTACCTTTAAAGCACTCCATGGTTTAGCTGAACTTGAGCTCCCCTATAAGTCTGAGCACAGCCTTGGGATCCTCAGGCTGTCCTGGCAACTCTGGAACTCCTTGCCTGAAGAGCTGATGCTGAAGAATCATTGACATCTTTTAAATCAGCTTTTTGAAAAGGGGTTTTATTAATGGTTGCACACTATTTTTTTGTACCTATTACTGTTTTTATCTTCTTTTATTGTTAGGTGTATTATTTTTTGTATTGACTGACTTTATCTGCCTAATTAGAGTCCTAAATGTTTATGTTTTAATCCTGGTTCACATAAAGTACTTGCAACTTTGTTTTGAATAAATAAAGTATATCATTATCATTATCATTATTAGTAATAGTTCATCACATCATGTCAAGATTTCAACTAAAGTTAAACTACAGTGTTGTTACTTATGCTCGCCCTCTGTTTTTATGCATAACCAACACTGTGTGAAGCATGTTTTGATTTGAAGCAGCACAGGGGCTTATTTCCTGTGTCATATCTATATTTGAAAGACTTAAAAAGCTTGATAAATAAATCTGTATAAGTTTCAGGTCATTACAAGAACAAAAAACGTATTCCTGGGTTTATCCATACCTTTTTTCCCTTCAAACTGATTTTATTTTAGAACACAAATCTTTCACTGTCTAAATAACTGCTCTAATGTATCTGCTGGCATCAAAATTGTTTTGCACAAATGTAAACCTAAAGATTACACGTTGAACAAATGTTTGCTCGCTCCGGAACAAGGACAGTGTGGGGGTTCTGTAAATAATCTGAGAGAGCTCTAAAGGTGCATCAATCCTTTACAAGCCAACTAATTTCACTGCAGCATTTCATTATCAAGTTATGGTGTCCATAATTGACTCAGTGTACTATGAGTACTGTTCACTGTGTCTGCACCAAATTCAGAAAATTGAAGATAATAACTTCAGCCGGAGACTTGCAAGACAATTTTCTAGATAATAGTTTTGGTGCTTAGTGTACAATTTTCATTTTTACTTTTGGAGATCGTTGAGTCTTGTATTTTGAATGTACCTCCTGTTCAGTTCAGTTCAAATCAAATTTTGATTGTGCCACATCAGTAAAATGTTTTTATAGAGGTAGCATAAACAAAATTGCCATTACAAACATAAAATATAAACACAATCAAAAAAGGACAACCATAGACATAAAAAGTGTATTTTGTAAAGCATATTTGTTTTCTGGGAGAGCAGATTCTGAATAATGTATCACCTAAGAAAAAGTGCTGCTGTGGGTAAGTTGATAGAAAACTCATGTTCACAATTTGTGTGTCAAACCACACTGTTGCATTTGACCTGCAGCCTTCTCGTGTCTCACTGCACTGTAAGGCTGCATGGCTGCTTATCAGATGCAACACTGGCATACCCCAAGGTGAAACGTTCTGTTCACCCTCTACACCTCTGACTACACCACCACATCCTCCTGTGCCAAATATAATTTGCCCTGGAAATCATTAAAGGAACACTTTATATTTTCTTTCCGTATTGCTCACCAGATATATTTGATAACAGGATAGCAAAAAGCAGAACACACACACACATATATATATGCTTTATTGCCTTTTATTGTTATGGCTGCAATTCAACTGAATTGTGTATAACAATCTGAGACTATGCTCCCACAATATGTGCTTATAAATGTAAGTTACTGCAAACTACTCTTTAAGATCTGCACACAATGTACTTTATAATAGATTCCTTGGTAAATCTACAGAGTAAAGATTTTTTTTAAAAACACAGTCAACAGCAACAAGAGTCTCCAGATGTTGTTCCCTCTGGAAATATGCAGTCATATCGAGGAGGGAAAATCATCCTCATTAACAGAAGATCACTGACATAGAAAAGTTCATTAACCTGTGTACTTCAACAAAACCACCAGTTACTGCCCCAGGCAGCCGATATTTATGCAGCCATGGCATTTGGATGTGTCTGGATCTGCCCGGATCAAAATTCATTAGGGATGAGTTTACGAGACATTACTGCCTTCCTGTAGTCATATAAAGTAAAAACCCTGCACTTACAATGCCGTCAATATGCTAAAGGTGCACCCAACAACACCAGCTCTGAATGCACTGTAGTTACTTTGGCTCAGTCCTTACAGTCATATCACTGCCCAGACACAGATGTGGCCTTATATAGACAAAACAAAACTTTAGGAACAAGCTTGCTAACAACGGGCAAACGATTTCCAGTGTGAGAGTTGCTCAGCTGGGTTGGGAAAGTTTGATAATATGGTTAAACAAGCAACTTTTTGTTCATATGCACCATTGCTCTACATGAGCAGCAGTAGGCTATATATTTGAGCAATCAATATAATTTCCTTGTAATAATTAACAGAATTTCCCAAAACAGGTGCTCATTCTGAACAGACGAGCCCCCACTTGTCACAAACCGGGCCATATGGCCATGACAAAAGGAGGAGACACACACCACAAAGCCAATTAACAAATTAAATAAGACAAGCCACACAACCAGGAACAGGAAGACAAGGTGGAGTGGGTCGTCACAAGGAAGATACATACTTAACGATCATTCGTACACAAAACACTGGAAGCTGACATTAATCTGACGGTGTTTTATCTTCTAAAAGTACATTTACTCAAGCAATGTACTTCAGTAGATTTTTTAGGTACTTTAGGTACTTTACTTGAGTAATTGTGAAAACCTACTTGGCGATAAAAGCGATTCTAATTTTAATTCGATATGAAGCACCTTTATTCTTCTAATACACTACATTTTAGACACAAATAATACATTTTTACTTTTCTTACTTTGCAAATATAATCAACAAATAAGGTGTGATGTAAATGAACCCTTAGATGCATGAGTGACTGGACCCTACACTCTTCCATAAGTGGGTCAAAAATGACCCGTATTAGAATCAATGGCCTTTTATGCCATTTTTGTCATTTTAGTTCAGAATAATCATTGGTATTATACTTTGTATTATATGTGTATGATACATGTATCAGATCTTGCTGTGTAAAATAATATTCTTAAGGGGTGACACTTATGATATAGTCTGTGTGGTCCACAAAATACATATTCCTGACAGTCACAGTTGATAAGAATCGAAGATTCCCATGAAATCCCAGAAGAAATGAATGCGGGTCCTTTTTGACTCACTTATGGAAGCTTGGGGTAGAAATACAAATTCAAATACAAAAATACAATTTCGAAAAATGTATAAAAGGTAAGTTAAAAATTAAAATGGCATTATATCAATAACATGTTTTTTGAGGAATACCTGGAATATGAAACAATAACAACTTTTCATTACAAAGATATTGCAAGAAAACGACCTCACCGGGTCATTTTAGACCCACTTATGCATCTAAGGGTTAAGCTACCCAGCAGCATACACGTGTTCAATTAATTCCCTCTTTACCAGCTGCAACATTCAAGTTCAAAAATTCTAATCCAATAATATAATATACTGTATATTATTCTGAAATTGGTCATTCTGCAAAATGAGTTCTTTTACTTTTGGTACTTTAACTTCATTTTGCTCCTATTACGTACTTTTAGTTGAACAAAACTTTGGAATGCAGCAGGACTTTTACATGTAACAGAACTGAGCACTTCTTCCACCACAGTTTGGCCCTATGTTTCACTATCTATTGCATTCAGAGCTCTTTAAAAAAAAGAAAGAAACCCATCACAGCCAACAGCAAAGTCTTTCCAGATGTTGTTCCAGTTTGAGGCGGATCGAGGAGGCATAGGGCAAACAATCATAATAAGCTGGAGATCACATGGAAGATTTAAATAACCTGTGTAGCTCAAGTTCAACGCCAGCACCGTCAGGTCTCGGCTTGTACATTTTTGCATCCGTGGTATTCGGATCTTTCTTCTCTCCAGCGGCCCAGCGCGCGTCCCCGCATGCGCATGCGTCCATGTGCTGGGAGGAAAAAAGGGAACGCGCTGTAACAGTGAGAAAGCGTTCCAGTAAACCGCTATATCTGCGTGAGGACTTCATACCCGCCACGCCAACAGTAAACTACTCTCCGCGGTTCTTGCTTTCACTATATTTCTTCAGAGGGATGAGCTTTAATGCTCACGCCACATCCTCGCTTCTGTCCGTGTGTGCGCTTTGCTGGCGGACGCATATTTCTCGTTTTCCCACGCAGTGATTATCACCAAAAGCAACGTGAACTTGGTGGCAACATCACTGTACAGGACAACAGGCTCGCTCCACGGATTAAACCTCATCTGTCGGGCAGCAGTGCTGGTGAGTAGCACTGTTAAAACCCTACCCGAGGTAACATGCAGCGGGGAGCCTGTGTGTGTGTGTGTGTGTGTGTGTGTGTGTTAGGAGTTTTTGTACATATTTGTAAGGGAGGCATGACACACTGATCTGGTGTAACTGGTCCCCACTGGATCACAAGATATCCAATTTAATTTGTGTGGCACGAGTCTTGATTTGTCTATTTGTGTCAGTGTGCTTACCTTTCCGTTTGGTTTGGTTGGATGGATGGATAGGCCTTCACTGTGCACTGTAGACTGGGATGGAAAAGGCTTGGCTGCATTATGTTCATGAAGGATAATGACATATTCTTGAATGTATTCAACCACGGACAGTTATTATGTTCCCTGTGATCAGTGGCAATGAATCTAACTTGAAGAGGAATTGAAGTTACAGTCTGACACTAAACCAGAGCCTCGTGGCATTGTTTCTCAGAAACTCTAATAATCAGGAAATGTTAAGTTATGACGTTCACTGAATCAATACTGCTTCTCCGATTATCCAAAAAGGTGCCCAGGCTTGGATTTTAGTTCAGTTGGATATTTTGAGACAATGTCACACTAACTAACACATTTTAAAGAAAGCTTACTCATAAACAATTCCAAAAACTAAGTGGCAGTGGGATCAGTTTTAATAGTCAAAGTGTTTATTAACAAGTGAAAAAAAATATCACAGCATTGATATTAATAAACCCAGCAAACTCAAGGGGAAACTGTAACATTTATATGAAAACCTACGCATCCTAGTCATATATGAACTGAGATGATCTTTTATACATATTGGTCAACTCAAAATGACCTTTTATTGTTTTGGACAGTTTAATCAGTATAAGATCATCATTTACATTACTAAATACAGTCACTGTTCAAGTGTTCCGGTGTTAACATATATCACTAAAAAGTTAATGTATTGTGGTACAAGCTACATGCAGTGATACACTACTCTTTGAAGAGTCTCCTGCTCATCTTGCATCCACAGCGGAAACTTACGGTAGAGCGTTTCCTGTAGATAAGCTTGCATGTCCAACCTTCAGTTTAGTAAGAGTTGGTGGTGGTTTGTTGATGTGAGCAAGGAGCTGGACAGTAGGGCTGGGCGATATGGCTGAAAACTGTATAAGTGTTTCATATCAGTCGATATCGAGAATTATTGATTCGTTTTTTTAACCTATTCTAAATGAGGACCAGGAGAAAAAAAGGTTGAGTTTAAATACTTTTATTTTAAATGTAACCTTTAACCTTTATAAAGAGGTCAACACAACCATGAAAAACAGTCAAATAAATAAACATACTGGTCAATGTGCAAATATAGACATTAAATACATGCTTAATCCAACAAAATGTGCAAAGTATTTTGTAAATAAAAAATTGTACACCTGAGGTAGAACTAACCTCTTTGACATGTAACAAACAGTAATATGTCAGTATCAAACCAGCATAAAATTATAAAAATAACACAACAACATGGTTTCACTGCAAGGAAAACTGTTTCATGTAAAGCTTGATGAAAGTGCTTTCGGCCTGGTAGAATGTAACGGGGGTCAAGCACATAAGCATGAGATTCTTGTACCCAGACTTCTCAACTGTTCTGAGCGGGAGCATGTCCTTAGCTAAATGATACGCCATTGCATCCGTTATATCTTTATATTGCTTTGATGTTTTGTGGTATGGCACATGCTGCCGTGTACCTCTCGATGGTGGTCTGTTGCCGCTTGTGTGTTGTTCCACTTGTACCGGCAGATGTCGATGGCTGTGGCTGTGGCTCTTTGAGACTGCTGTACTCCAGCGGATGAGAGCGGCTGAGGTGTTAAAATAAATTTGTCGTGTTGCCAGACTTGGCAGGGACAACGACCTTGCAAAGTTTGTAGACAACATCGGTCTGACTCTTGTCTGACTTAAAATAACCAAAATATTGCCAAACTGACCTTTCCTTTTTTATCTACAATTTCCTCCTGCGCTGTTGCACTCATATTCTCCTTTCAGTCCACGCCGTTCTTTTGTTGTTGTTGTTGTTGTTGTTGATGCCACCAACCTGGCTAAGCTGGGCTGTGATAGGTAGAGAGGCTAAAGCCCTTCCTCTGCCTACATCCCCCAGAATGACTTGCGGTTCTGGCTCGGGGTTTTCTTCCTATTTTTCTCTAACAGAGTTCAAGTGAAATTATCGAACATTCTATCGAACGTATTTTCTATTGATATTGATCACGTGTCTATCGCGATAGATATCGTTATCGTTTTATTGCCCAGCCCTACTGGACAGCAGTTAAAGTCTGCAAAATGCACCTTGATTGCAGTTGGACTGAATTAATAACATAATAACTTATACTGTACGATACATAAACATTACTAGAGATAATGTTTATAAAGTTTGCTGCTAACCTAGTGAACACATGTGTTCTCACCAAATTACTATACTATATATATATAAACCTTACATTACTTCATTGTATATTAGGCAGAAGCTTGGTGTTTGCTGGCGCCAATGAGACTGAAAATGGGACTGTATTTTAACATTAGACATGCTAATGAATAGCCTAATGCTAACACACACATAACAGCAAATGCAGCCACATTACAGTAATTCATGTAACTGAGCAGCTCTCAGCAGATATGAGAATGAAAACAAGATGGCTCACTCGTTAGCTACTTCCATCATCAGAAAATAAACAATGTATGTAATTCAGAATGTTACAGACACAGTTTAAAGTATTCTTGATGCATTTGTGAGACAACCATGGACCATATGTGTATTTGTACAAAAATGTACAAATCCGATTAAATCAAAATGTAGTATCTTATTTCCTGCCCACCTCTCTTGAGTCGCACATTGGCGGTACAGATCGGGAAGGAGATACACATGCACGGTACTGATCAGGCAGAAAGTATGCATCATCCTCCGCCATGGTGAACAGCTTCTGCCTCCAGACAGGGCCTTTCGCAAGTAGCATAGTTTCTCTAACACACCTGGAACGGGAGGGTGTGGCAAGGGCGTTGTAATCCGCAACTAAACCACTAGATACCACTACATCTTACACACAGTTCTTTCAGTTACAAGATAAAACGTATCTCTTTTACCACAGGCTGGTGCAATGTTTGGCAGTTTGAATATAACATTTTATTTAGGGGAGGGCTTAACTCTGCCTCATTAAATGTAAATTATTTAGTGTTCTTTGTCAACTGAAAAGTTGCTTGCATTGCAGAGAAGTGCTTAATTAAAAATTTGGGGGGGGCTTTTATTGCCTTTATTACAATAAAAAATAGCTAAAATGGTTGTTCAAAGTATAATTTAAAATATTATGGTGGGAAAGTTGGCAGGCACATTGAGACAGTATTAATTAAATGTTTATTGGTGTTGAAAACATAATCCAAAAATGTTAGTTCAATTGGATTTTTTCAACATATGAACTGTGGTAAAATTGTTGATGGTGCCACCAAGTTGTTAAATATATTATTAATATTGACTTAATTTCTTTTATAAATATTTTTTTTTTCAGGCTGCTGTATTTACTCACTGTCGCAGCAGATACGCAAGAAAGAACATACATGTAGGCAAGTGCACAGATGTTAATTTAATGGGGCTTAGAGATGTTTTGCACATGGCAACTTGTAGCAAATTAGCTGAAAGACCACAACATGCCCTTTGCAGTTATGACTCAGTCCTGCTTGAATCAATCAATCTGTCTTAAAAACTCTGATGAATACACATCTGCCCTCAAAACATTCATCTCAGGGAAATGTAATCAGACTCTAGTACGCCGGTCACTGCAGTGAAGGCCTCTATAAGTCCTTGGGGGACATCTTGTTATTGAGTTTAGTCACATTTAGCCCAATAAGAGTACATTTCATAAATTGTGAATATTTACAATAGTAACTGATGACAAGGGCCTTTTACTAGACCTCAGTTTTGTAGTGGAATCACATTATTTCAGTTTAATAATGTGATGAATAAATGTGTTGATTTGTTTACTTGGAGAGTGCAAGACACAAGGAGGAGGAGGACCCACAGCTTTTTTATTTTGCCTCAAGATCCCCAAAGGGGCTTATCCATCCTTATCCATTATTAATTATAAGAATGGCTATTTTAATGAGAAGTTTTTCTCTGTCAATTTATATCTAATGGTAAAAATCTCCTTACATGAGTTGTCAGATTTTTAACCCAACAATAGTGGTTCTTAACATCAACAACAAAAATAAACAATGATAAGGCACTGCATGTGTTGCTTTTTGAAAGTCACATCCCATTGAATATGGAATTGATTATAATGTTATTCTGTTTACTTTCACTTCTCATATTCCGGGCCTTTCACTGCCATACACACACACACGGGGGAAATTACTTTCGTTACAACTATACAACATATAATATATAATAAAACCCTGCATACCATCCCAAGGTTAACAGTAAAAAACAAATGAGGCTTGCTGCTGCAGTTCCCACCCTCCAGAGTAAATTAGTCACTGTCTTTATTCAAGTTTGATCTAATCTCACTATTACACAGTTGAATTGTTTCTTATCTTGTGTGGTATTACTTTGTTTGTGTAACACACTTTGTAACTATGTAACTTCTTATCATATTTGCAGAGTTCAGTATGCTGTCATTGTCTTTCTTACTGCATTGCTATTGTGGTGAGATGCCTTCTTGTTCTTTGATTACAGGGATAGTACATGCACAACAACTACCTATAGTTGCGTCACAATGTGCGGTCCTTTGCAGTTAGGAAGGACCGCAAAGCCCCAAAAAAAGGAATCTTGGTTCAATATGTTAGTGTGTGAACCGTCTGTGATGACCAAATGGAAATGGTCAGCTTCTGCCAAAATACAACTGAGCAAACGTTCTCCATAATTATGACCAGACTGATTTCCAAAGTAGTGAGTAGGGCAAACATACTGAGTCACTAAAGAGTTTCCTGGATGTGTGCTGACACACACACACACACACACACACACACACACACACACACACACACACACACACACACACACACACATAAGATACTATTGTCAGATTGATAGCTACACAACTACTTACCAAAATTACAAATGATATTCTGATTGTAATGCCATGATTCTATATCATGATATATTAGGTATGCACATTTTTTTGGAAACATCATATCTCATTTCTCATGTCAATGTCGTTTCCATCATATTTGCAAAAATCTCAAAATATATAGAAATACCCAGAGTTAATTTCATTTTTACATCAAGAAGAGTGCCCTGTCGCCATCATTAAGAAGACTTCAACGCCAGTATGAATCACATGCTGCTGGCTAAGAGAGCCTGACTATGGAAGATGTGATCTGATTAGCTTGAGTTGGCATGAAGTCTTGCAAGAAAGGAAACATGCTTTTCTTAGTTTTAGTGGAGTTCCTGTTGGGAAACATTTACATTATCGAAGGCTTTCCCCACGTTCCGGGCAATCATTCTATCTTGAGCAATAGGGGACTCTACGATTGCTTGAGTGGCGAAAACAGTAAGGAAGGGACCTTGAAACTGTTCAGTCAGTCCAAATTTCTTTATATCCCTTTTCTCCAAGCAGTGGATCAGTGCAGCTTATTTACAGTGAGGATCAGCTTGGCCCAAACCAAAGAAAACAACAAACTAACTAAAAATGAAAAACGAATAGACACAACTTAGGAAAAAGGTAACTAGAGGTATCAAAAATAACCTCAACTCTTCTCAGGGCTATACCTTAAGCTTGGGCCCCTGGCAGCTAACAAACTGTGTGGCCTGCTCACCAACATCCTCAAAAGTAGTCTCCCCTGGAGAACCCTCAACTCCTGCTTATATGTGCGGTAGCTCCTACCACAGGAAGCAACAATTAAGAAAACAATTAACCTTTAGCATTCATTTATCTAATACCCAATAGTCAAGTTTTATAGGTCAACAGTAGAAAGAACTCACTACACATATCAAAAGAGTAAATAGAATAGATCCCAACTGTTCAAAATAACCAATCTCCCAAACGCCTCCTAAATCTCCCCCCTCAACTATACTACACGTGGCACATTCCCCCAGGAACCTGACCATAAAAGGAGTCCACCTGGGCGGGGACTGGTTTGCCAGTTCCTGGGTCCAAACCATAAGATGGCCAAGTGCAATCATGTTTCAACCCAACATCTGTCCTAATTACCAAACCCCAGACACCTGCCGGCTAGATGGTATGTAAAAAGTAGCTGAGGTGGACAAGCACTCTATGTTGTGTCTCATTTAAGTTACAAGTCACGGGGCATCCCCATGACAGGGACCATCCTGAGAGCATAACTCCAAATATTATAATACTGTATAATAATAATTTGGTTGACTTTCTGTGTGTGCAAGTATATAGTAGTTACACAGGTTAGTTTGAAATTCAAAACTCCAAGGGCATTCTGAAACACATTTCCTCTTGAGACAAACAAGAATGGAAGAAAAAAAGCAAAGACTTAAAATTCTAAATTGTGGATGACAAAGAGGGTTCAGGGAAACATGAAGCTGCATCAGTTACGGAACAGTTATGGTCCATCTCATTTACAGCAGAAGTGATACAGCAAAATGTAATGTCATAAGTGTGGAAATAAGTGTTCAGCTGTCCCAGTGTGTTAGTGTAGTGGTTCCTAACCTTTTCTGTCTGATGTGCCCCTTGTCAGATGAACTCAAGTGGCTCTTCATCAACACCTCCCCTTGTACTGCAAGTGTGGTCATTTGATCTGATTTCAAACTGGGTGTTATTTCATTATTTTAAAGTCATAACCCCCCCCCCCGCAGGGAATCACCACGTCTCATCTACTGTACATTCTACATACCCATGGCTCCCCGAACATGCTGTTTCTCATGCAGACGCTTTTTGAACCAAAAAGGGTTGATTATAGCCTCCAATTTATTTGAAAGCTGTTTTTCATAAAAGCGCTCAAAACTTTCAAATGGGCACCAGATTTAGCTCTTTTCACTGGATTAAATTCTGGGATTATGTCTTTTAGGGTTGATTTTCTATTTTGAGCAGTATGTACATGCGATTTTGCGTTAGAGGGTGTGTCTGTTGTTGAGCGAAATCAGCTAGAAGGTGAAAGGGGCGTAAAGAAGAAGGTAATTTAGAGTCATCATTTATGTCCGTGCCGACTACGTTGCAAGGACTTCATATTGACTTCATAAATCTTACAATAAAAATGTTAGGTCTTGCATTCTGTGTTCAATGATAATTAATGATACAAGGACCTTTTGCCACCTTTTGTGGTGTGTGTGTGTGTGTGGGTGTGTGTGAAGACACATGCTCACAATTCAAAATGAATACAAGGTACAGTCTTCATGCATCAGTTTGATTAGTAATTAGTAAGTTATTTGTTTACATCCTCACTCAACACAATGACCCCTTAAATATCGACCTCATATTGATACCACCCGAGTATGGTGATATACATATTTATTTGTAATTAGCTTAATTAATGACAACATTAACCTAAACATTAACTACTTTGTCAGCCCTCACCTTCTTTGGGAAGAAGGAACTTAACTTTTTCCCATGCAGTGCTTTTGCCAGGATTGCTTCCCTGACTCATCTTTAATCACTACAGTGTGTGACTGAGCTCTTTAAGTGGTCTGTTTGCGTTTCTTTCGAGATGCACACTTCGTCTTGCAGAAATCCTTTAAGAACATTAGGGGTGAAGGGCATTTCTGACAGGACTAAATCTTACTAGCACCTTGAGGACTTTTGCCAGTGTCAGTCAGCCGGGGCCGGAGCGCCTCATAGCATTGCACAGCACAGCACTTGACCCCTTCTGCTCTCCGATTCCCAGCCAGCCCTCCATCCACCCTCCTCCCCCACACACTGTATCACACACAGTCAGCTATTGTGCTGCTCTGCTGTTGTGTTGCCTGTGGTGTCTGTGAGGAGGTCCGGTGCCTTTTGTGCCTTGTGTGCTTCATGCTCCTGGGAGCTACAGTATGTCCAGCTGTTGTAACTCCCACAAATGCTGGGTGGCGGTGATAGGCACGTTTGATAGAGGGTGATAGGGCTATAGGTATAGGGCTTGTTTAGTCTATAAAATTCCCATCAAACTGACATAGTTGAATTGCCTGTTTGGTCCAACTATTAGTCCAAATAACCAATAATAAATCCATAATAATCATTTCAGCATTAAATATATGCTACAAAATAAAAAGATCAGCCCATATCATGGCTCTCATGCCTGTATTTTAACGTATATCATTTGAAAGTGCATATGAAGTTCATGTATGGAGTTTCCTCTTTAGGAGTTCCTTTTTAGTTCAGTGACAAGTAGAAAAGAATGAAGTTAATTGTGTAGATATCCATTTGCTTTCATGTCACGTCAGTCATGTTTTGCTATTTACTACAGGGAGAACGTCAGCCTCATAACATCTGTACCACTGAAGATTAAATCGTTGGAAATGAAAGAGGGAAAAGGTAAGATGTTCTGTAGCATGTTGTAGTTTTTTTGTTAAAGGGACATTGTGTAGTTTTTTAAGTATTTTATGAGCTAAAATCAATGTCTTCATTCATAAATGTGTCCTCATTGGTGTAAAATTACCTCTGCCAATGATCTGACTTATTCTCGTAAGCGAAGAATTTCTTATCTGTATATACATTGGACGGGCAAGTCCATGGAGGCTTCCATGTCGTTCCGCAATTTTGAAAAACCATAATCGCCGAGAGGGACATAAAGCTCTAGCCTACCTGTCTAGGTAATCCACACCGCGTTTTCGTTCAGAGCCAGCATCACGTGACTGAAACCAGCTATAACGGAGAAGGAGATCAGTGAGAGGCGCTTGTTACTGCCCCGGCACATTTGAAAGTCTGCACTGCACTTTAGTTAATAATGGATGATCATACTTATGCCGAGCCACAGGAAAAGGAATCCTCGTCGCCAAAAAAGCGAATTAAAAGGGCAACGTGACTGGCGAATTCAAAAAACGAGGGTAAACATCGGGGTAGCTTTTCCCGGGTGGAAAGAGCTAATGAAGGATAAAGAATTCAAAGGGACACTTAAGTTGCCTGCTTTCTCCTCGACAGGTAGGCTTCTTGGTACATAACGGCTACCATAGTTGCAATACGCATTTGAAAACGTGAGGCACTAGAGAGCACTATTCGTTTGAATGCAAAATACAATTTCACCGCTAGATGGGAGAAATTCCTACACAGTGTCCCTTAAATGTATAATGGGTGGCGGCACAGAAATGTTAGAAAACAGTAAAAAAAAAAAAAAAAGGCTTTGATTGTTGGTGTTGTCAGTCCAACCCCCAAAGATATTCAGTTTACAATGAGGTTAGACTGAGAAGCTGCATATTATCATATTTGAAAAACTGTGCAAATAATGTCACTTTGACTAATGGGTTAACCAACTTGGGCACAGCAAATACATGCACAGAACAGTTGAATCATGTGCTACCTCGCCAAAGCACAACAGAGAAGAGGGTAAAAAAATCCTCTTGCTTGTATCATAAGAGACAACAATGTGTTTGAGGTTTTGCTTGTCTACACATTCGTTAGTGTTTGTATAATTTCCTAAGCAATAACTTAGATAACAAACACAGCCCAGCCTCATATCCGGTTCAGGATGAAAACACACCCTCTCCATTATAAGGAACCCTGATTCAGAAGGCTGCAGTATAATATCATATGTTATGTTTCCAGGGAGGGACTTGAGTGTCCACATAATGCAGCGTAAAATCTGTAGAACGTCCCTGTGGTGGTGTTAATTGATCATGTGGTCTCCACTCCCTCGCTGTCTCACACTTTGAGTGGCCATGATTTACTAGCAGCTTTACAGCAGTATTAGATTACAGTTGTTGCAATGTAACAAGACCATACACACACATAGACATTTAAAAATAGATATTCAGCTGTGCTCTTCTGCAGTGTGCTATTGATTGTCAGTGCTGAAGCAGCATCAGGCATGTTCAGTGGAAATACTTGGTTATGGATGCCTCTGGCCTCAGGAAGATTGTGGATAAGATGTGCATTGTGCATTAAATAGTCTGATGTATGTAGCGTTGAATGCCTTTTAATCTGATCTAAGCCGTAATCTGAACTCTCCGAAGCACAGTTGAACCAAGCGTAGTGCAGAAGCTGATGTGATGCTGGATCCTCTTAAACGCATCAGCCTTCATCTGCTGCCCCTCTCTCTCTCTCAGCTTCTATCTCTGTCTTTCTTGTATTCTTTTGTTCTTATCTGAGTATCTCTCCCCTCTTTTCTGTGCACCCTCCTGTTGTGTTTTTTGCTTTCATGCATCAGTGTGTGTGTGTGTGTGTGTGTGTGTGTGTGTGTGTGTGTGTGAGTGGTTGGGTGTGTTATTAACTGATGTGTATTTGAATTTACAGCATTTCCTTTCTTCTTTCAAACCATCTGCTCAGAAGGGGAGTAGGTAGTTTAGAAAGCTGTTTAGAAAGCGGTTCAGAGGAGGTGCTAACAAATGTGGTCTCTCTCCTATGTGTACCCGTCACCAGGATAACCTCATGCACTATGTAGACATGAGAGGCCCTAGGAGCACGTGAAGATGTCCCAGAAGGCAACTAAAAGTAAGCTGTTTCGCTGTGATTTGTACATTTTTTTTTATCTGATGTTAACGCTTTTTCTGATTTGCTGTGGGCATATAGCAGATTGCTTGAATGGGACTTTTCTCTCTCTTGATATTCAGTAAAGCACTAATCTGATGTGAGTGTTCACATGCAAAGATGAGAGGATTATGGACCACAATGCACTTTGTCACAGATTAACAATGAGATTTTCATTGGATTACCTGTGCTCACAGTTAGTTTTGTTTAAAATCAGCAGAATGTTGACTTTGAGGTCACTCATTGAAATAATTTACAACCTTCAATGTAAAATGACACAGTACATCAACATACTGTGTTAATGCTTAACATCTACTATTACAGTTGGCAACAACAGTCTTGTTGCTGTACGAAATTTTTTTTCGTGTTGTATGGGTCACATGGCAGTCCCAAAATGGCTTACACACTAGGGTGGCCATTTCCTTCACATCAAAAAAGAGGACACTTTGCATACACAGGGACACACAAGCAGATATTTGTTTGGTATGATCCAGTTTTAAATTGAAATGTTTTTCCACCAGATTATATAAAGGTGCATACACATACCACATAGCTAATAATAAATATACAAGATACAGCTCATGACAACGTGCCCTTCCAATTCAGATTACATAGGTCTAATAAATATCATACAGAAACTGTTCTTAATGTTTTTATCTGGATAGATAAAGGGTAAAAAAAATACAGCACCTTCAGTATGAGCATTTTCAGAATTTCAGTCCAACAACCGACGTTAGCTCACGTTACGTTCTCTGTCGCTGAGAGCTTGATTGACAGCCTGGTGGTAACCTAGCAACTGAGGTGATCTTGGCGAATCAACACATTGCTCATTTGAATATTAAATTTAGCCATGTGTTGATAGGTCACCACACGAAAATGTAACCAATGAAATTACTTATTTTGACACACATTTTTAGCCAATAAGTATGAAACTAACGAGGTAATGTGTCAAAAGGCGAACCTTTTTGTTATTTTCTCAAAAGGAGGACAAATGAGTGTCCGACTTAAGGCTACGCCTGCAGCCGGACAGGGCATTTAAAAGCCGGACTGGCCACCCTATTACACACGCCCCCTAAACTCAGCCCGCAAGACATGGATGACAATTGGTAAGCGCGTGTATCATGACCAGACAAACAATACAGTCTCTTAGACCCATACGGCAAACCCAACAGGAGGTCGGCCATTTTGAAATTTTGAATTTCAGTGATTTTTTTTATTGGATTGTACATCTGATTTGGTCAGTGCAGTCTAAAGACGTTCGTGATGTGCATCGAATGGCGTATATGTGCCGTCGCGTCGAATAATGACACTTCGCCAAGAAACAGGAAGTTGTCATAACTTCAGTGTACTTTGTCCAATCTCACCGAAACTTCACATGTCTGATAAGAGTCCTGCCCTGAAAACATTTATGTACCATTAATCCGTCATTGTCAGAGCGCCACCTACTGGAAACAGATGACACATAACGCAACCCCAGAGCGCCCTGACGTGCGCGGACTGCAAGGGCCCGATCATTGCAGCTTGCTGCTTTAAGTGTGTCTGCTCTTTTCCAGTCTTTTTGCCAAGCTAAGCTAACCAGCTGCTGACTGCAGCTTCATATTTAGTGTACACCAGGGTGGTATCAATCTTCTTAACTAACTCTTGGAAAGAAAGTAAATAAAATTGTCCCGTCCCGCTGTAGTCGGAAAGGTTGCTGCAAGCTTAAAATATTGGATCACACATAAATATGAATTCATGGAGGTAAATGTACTTCTCACAGTGACTGTCAAATTTCAAAAGCATACCACTGATATTAGGCTTTATACATGGTCTGTTTTCCCAGGACAGACATTCATAGTGTGTGTAGTATCTATAAATGGAAGAAATAGAGACGGTGAGTGTCTTGAAGATGATTTAATGCCGATGTGGTTACACTTCCTGTCTTTGAACAGCTCATTATGGGGTTTCCCAAAACTCTCAATGCTCTCTCAGTCATATTCTCTCACTCACTCACTCTTGATTCAAACCAAATCAAGGTCACAGAACTTGTGATTACAGTGCATATTAAATTTCACTTGGGTGTCTAAAATGTGACTGGTAATTGTAGAAGAACACATGTCTTATTGAATTATTATTAGGTTAATGTGTTTAAATTGAATTTCTTATTTCACTCTCTGTTATCAATCAGAAACCACATTGGGTGTAGTGCTTACTGTAGACTAATGCAGTTGTTTCGAAATAGCATCAGATACCGGAAAGCTATTAATAGTCATTTCAGTTTTATTTTTCAGTACTGATCTTGGTACATCTTGGTGTGTGAAATGAGGTTGAGCTTGAGGTTATTTTACACCACAGTTTCAGTCACTGCAGTGTCCTTCACATGAAAAAAATTAAATGTCACTTTTAAGCCATACTGTGTGGTTGGTGAAATTTGATGATACTGATTTTTAAAACATGTATGTTTGCCTCTGTTTTCGTCCTCTTTGACTCCAGCATGGTGCCTTAGGCTTGTCCCAGTTCTCCTCTTCTTCATCTCCTTTGTCACATACTACTGTTCCTATGCCATACTTCAAAGGTAATTACACACACGCTAACACAACCATTTCTTTCTTCTTTCTTTTCTCAGTTGTCCTGGTATTGAGGTCACACAATTACATAAATGCCCATTTCTGGTAAAAAAAAAAAAAAAAAAAGTAAGCATGAGGTCTGTGCAGTGCTGAGTCAATAAAAATTTAAGAAGACAACCCACATTCTGATCATCCAGTGGTCTGAGCTGCTGGTCAGGTACTCACATATGCCCATTCTTGCACTTTTTGAGTGTTCTGGACCCAGTTACTGGCACACTGTGTTTTTATGGATTCAGCAGCAGTTTTCATGCCAGTTGTGGTGATTGTCTGTGTTTCAGCTACGGAGGCACCAGCAAGTCTCTGAACAGTAGCAAGTCGCTGTGTGGTGGCTGGCTAACCCAGAAGAAGTGGGAGAGCCTTAACTTTAAGTGAGTAATGGCATGTCTGTGTTTTTTTTACAAACTGGAAGGAGTGGATGGCTTAAGGGAGAAAGGTGTGCCAACATTTTTATTTGAACATGAGGTGCCAGGCTTCTTGGAACTGTTAGGATTGCTTCTTCGCAGTCGTGAAGGAAAAGCATATTTTAGTGAGAAAGAACAGGAGTTATTATAAGGAACGACTTTCCATCTAAATCCTCATCATTACCCTATGTTTCAATAACTCAAATGGAATGCGTTGATAAAATGGTTGAGAGGGAGAGCTGATGTAAAACCCATTGTTGGCTAAGAATGAGCTCTTGATAAAGTTGCATTTTTCAGAGCCAGACAATAGCTTGTTTGTTCTCCTCAGGTTCTGCCTTGTTAAATAATCATTGTTCCACAGCCCTGACCCCCCTCTCATTTATTTTCTCTTGCTCTATTATCAGTTTATCCAGCTGTATATTTACTTTTGATCTTTTTGTGGGCTCTGTACTGTTACAAAATAGTGATATGGTCTCCATCTGTGGTTCGTCCCAACCTCCTCCAAGGTCACTGTTTATTTCTTCAGCTCAGTAGACCTTCCACTTTCTGCCCTTTGACCTTTTAAACAGTCAAGATTCATCTCCTCTGTGTTCGATCCTGTAAAAGAACATGACTTGCATTCTCACATGATGTTGCTGGTTGCTTGTTGTTGGATTTTCACATCAGTCATTACAGTCACAGGGAGGCCTTCCAGGCAATCACAGTGACATTTCTCTAATTAGATCCCTCCCTGGAGATTTATCCTGATCTCCTGCGAAGAGCTAGCTGGCACACAAGGGTAATAAATGTCTAAGAGACTCACTGTCAAAGACAGTAGGTCATAAACGGCTGGAGTCTGAAGCCAGCGAACACAGAAGAGCAACAGTTTCACATATTACAACCTGCCACATTTGTCTCACTCCACAGGCTCTGTAACGTTATTGTTTTCTTTTCCCCTCTCCTGAGGAGATAAATACCAACAGCAGGTTTTAATGAGGGAAATTGCTATTGGATGAATGACATCATGTAAATGGCTGGTTTGCTTTTGAGTCTGCTTTACCTACTTAATAGATACCAGTACATTTGGGAAAGTGCACGTCAAGCCTTTCCATGAGCCAGAATGAACTCACTACTGTTTGGCATCACAGTTGGTATTGTCCATTGTGTGCTTCTGGTCCTTCTTCTCACGCCTCATTCATATCCTCCCCTCTCGCCACAAACCTTCCTGTAACATAATTCATCTATACTGTGAAACCCTGTGCGTTGCCGTATTAATGTTATAAATCCTGCTCTGACATTTTTCATGCAGCATTAGCAGACAGACACAGCTCTTTCTGAAACTGGAGGATTTTTTCTGGCGGGAGCATCTGTCAAATCTGGCATTACCTTATGGCATTAAGGGCAGTGGTAGGTTGATTTTACATTATCCTCTGCTCTTTCTGCTCAGTCTACTCAGCATGTCTCACATCTTGGTATTACTGCTTTATGAAGGTGGATGTTTTATCTTTTTTCATATGTACAGTTCAGGTTCACATAACTGAAAATACCTTCACAATATTCTGAGAATTAATTTATGACCATATCTGATGCTTCACTGTTATAAAGGCATTGTGCTTTTATTAAAAGATTACCAGCCTTCATTCTGGACTACGTATCTATTGTAATCCTGGAATTAGATTTCCGACAGCTGAAACACTACACAGCAGTGTTTTATGTGAATTGTACTTCTGTGTTCAACATTTTCAAACGTTTAAAACCTCTGGTTCTTTCTCACTTTCCCTCCCAGAGCTGCTGCTACTGAAAGTCCTGGCTGTAACTGCAAATTATCAGTTGCCAGCCAACATTGAAAAGTAAGTGCAAGCCAACCTGGAACTTTGATATTGAAGGTCAGCGTTTTATTCCTATAACCCAGGTTTGATCTATTAGCCCCTATTGTGTTTGATTTTATTTGACTGATTCCATAGTGCAGAACAATAGTCATTGTACAGTGCTAATAATGCAGGATTGGCACCAACAAATGTAATAACACACACAATTAAAACTACAACAAGAATATTTGTCTAACTTTGTTACTGGTTGAATACATGTTCCTGCTGTGGTACATCCTGTAATATGTGTTTAGTGTTCATGATTACTGTGATTATAGGTACTTATGAGTTAGGGCCACATAACCGTTCCCCATAATCAATAAAGCATCCTCTGGTAATAGTTATGAATAAGTTGTGAGTTATGTTTTTGAGGATGGCATTTGGTTTCTGACTATACAAAACTCATCTCAGGACCTGTGGGAGGGTTGCATGAGCATAAATGTGCCACATTTGAACTGTGTGTGTGTGTGTGTGTGTGTGTGTGTGTGTGTGTGTGTGTGTGTGTGTGTGGTGTTTTTTTCCACAGCCTTGAATGCAGAACCTGTGTAGTCATAGGCAATGGTTTTGCCATTAAAAACAGCTCCTTGGGAGGCATCATCAACAAATATGACGTGGTCATTCGGTAAGCACAAAGGAGAACGTCCTATAAAAGTATTGTTATAAGTACTATGACAGTTGTCATAGTTGTCAGTTGTTGTTATTACTGCTAACTATTTGACATGCTGTACACACCGAAGAGGAAGTACAAGTTTTACAAACTCACTTCACTAAATTTTGATTACACTCCAAGGTGTGCATTTTTAGAATGTGACAGCACTATAATTTAATATCTTACAAAGTTTGACTCAGGTACCTGGTTAGCTCAGTCGGTAGAGCTGGCGACACATGTACGGAGTTGCTGCAGCAGCCCGGGTTTGAATCTGACCTGCGGCCCTTTGCTATGTGTCATCCCCTCTATCTGCCCCCCTTTCCTGTCCATCTTTGGCTGTCACTATAATAAAAGCAAAAAAAAAAAAAAAAAAAAAAACTTCACAAAGTCTGTCTCATTAAAAATAGTGATACAATTTTTAAACCCAAGACTTCTTCATATAACCACCTTCATGTTTCAGGATTGTTAGGACTGAGAAATAATAACAATGAGCCTTGCAAATTGACTGTATAAAGGGAATGTGGTGAAAGAAGGATATGAATTCACTTGGCTGACTAATGATGGACATTATCCGACTGTGTGACCGTTTGACCCTGACACAGAGCCGTTCGCTCAGCAATTAGCAAACTTTTGGGTCAAGTAAAGTTCTCTAATGGAGAAAAGAAAGCATTTAGTTTACACAGGGACAAAGACACTCAGCAAATCTGACTTTACAGCCTTGGAATGAACACATGCATTCTGAGTTTTTATAAGCCTCTTTCAAACAGCCAGAATTTGGCCTGGCCACAATGCATTTTTCTCCCCCCATCAACCCCCTCTCCCTCACATCTCTTCCTCTCTTCTCAGAAGCTAATCGTTCCCTGGCCAAGTAGAGTAAGGTTATTGACATTCAGAATTCAATGCATGCCTGAGACTTTGACGTCATCAGCCTATTTCTGTCATAGAAACACCGTTGGACTCTAATAAAACCTGTCGAGACTTGAGTTTCCAAAGTGCAGACTAATCATTCAACCAAACAAGGTCTCAGTCTCTGTTACTGTGTTAGTTATTTGGTAAAGGAATGAGTTATTATGTGGTTTTTAGAATTTGTTATATTATAAGAGGGATGTTTCCAGAATGAAGCGCATACTGATATTTAAGCCTTACCGTGTGAGTTAGTTGTCCTACTTGCAGCCTTTTTTATTATTTTATTTTATTTACAGTCAGCTCAGGGCATACGTGGAAGGAGAAGAAGGAACTCAGTACAAAAACATCCTGGTTGCTGACTAATGGCACACAACCAACATCAATAGGCTACCAAGACACGACAATCGACATGCACGACTTACTACCGGTTTGGCAGTTATAGTTATTTTATAGTGTTGAAAGCTTTGGGACGCTTGCACTGCTTAGCCCGATAGAAGCCCCAAATACAGCGGAGGTGGGGAGTGCAGCAAAAGACGCAGGTTGAACATTTTGCCCTTTATGCTCAACAACATTTCAAAGGACGTAATGTGACTATGCTTGCGATTAAACAAAAAACTGCAAAAATGGAAATCCTTTAGAACACAAACCTGACAATTCTTGTCCCTGAATGCTGTATTGTGCCCCTGCCTCAGGTTGAATGATGCCCCAGTGAAAGGCTATGAGGAGGACGTAGGAAACAAGACCACCATGAGGTTCTTCTACCCCGAGTCGGCCTCTTACAACCCTGGACTGCACAACGAGCCTGGAACACTTATGGTCATGGTGCCTTTCAAGCAGCAAGATCTACGGTGGCTCAAAGAGATCCTCTATAATGAGAAGAGGGTACAGGATATGTGTGAGAATGCACTCTCTCGCACACAAACACACACGCACACACATACTTTCCATCTCACTTTCTTTCCCTCCCCCTCTGCCTCACATAAACACACTCCTTTTAGCTTCTTTTTTCAGCCCTTGCCAGCCATCCATATCAGGAATAAATACTTAAAAGGTTCAACTTCAGTGATGCCAGTGCCCTTCAGAGTTAAATGTAGTTTCCATCTCAGACACCCTTCACTCTGTTGCTCCCGGCACCTCCGGCCTCCTACTGCTAATAGTTGCAGGGTCATTACTTGCTAATTTGCACATTGATTTAGTTGCCTCCAGACAAGAGGGAGTCATAGGTTCAATCGCATCCCTGTTTGTGCAAATGAACTCAGTGTGCTTACCAAAAATAGGAAATCTGTCACTCCCTCTCTGTCCTTTTCCTGTCATATCCTGTGTCTTATCTTTCGTCCATGTTTATGTGTGCCCTCCAGGTCAGGAAAGGCTTTTGGAAGCCCCCTCCCCAAATCTGGCTTGGTGACGTCAGTAAAATCAGAGTGCTGGATCCCCACTTTCTGCACCAGACTGCCGACAGACTGCTCCGGATCCCTCAGCATCCCAAAAGTAAACAGGTGAGAGATCACTTCCACCTCATTGAAGTCGGAATCATGAAGCTGCAGGCGTGCATATCACAAGAGGTTTTGGTTCAGGTCCACACCAAATTGTTGACCTCAATATCGACCATTTCTGGCATTTTCAGCTGAATTTTCCCAGCAGAACCTTCTCTCTTGTTTGTTCCCTGTCTCTCATACCTCCCTTTTTTCCCTTCTTGCCCTTCGCTACTTCCCACATGAATGTTAACAAGGCTGGATGGAGCATCCACTGATTAGCCACAGCTCCTCGAGTGATATGCTTTGAGCGCTGTGATAAACAGTTACTGCAAGAGGCATTTCTCTTGAAATGTAGCTGGGTCAATAGCAATTTTGCAGATCCAATTACTGCAAAACATGATGAAGATTAGCTTCTGCTTGGCATTCTGGCATCTCATTACAAGATAAGCTCTGCATGTCTTCTGGGCTGCACAGTGAATCTCTGGGAAATAATTGGCTTTTGAAGGAAAGCCAAAATAGTGTGTAAATATAACCAGATGCTCTGTTTTTAGGAAAAAGCACAGTTTCCAGTGTTTCCAAGCTGATTATTACTGTTTTCTCCGAAAAAAGGTCTGGATTTTGTGACCGCAACTGTTTTTTCATGAGGTCAAGGTTTAGGTTATCTTCACTGAGCATGTTTTGTTACTTTTGGCTCAAAGAAACAAATATGAAATAAAAGGGTAAAGTAAAGGAATGAAAAACAACAACAAACAAAAGTGAAAACATAACCGTAAACTAACTCACAAAACTACAACCAAAGAGCTGCGATTTTGCAATGAGAAAACATAATGCGTGACATTTTTCGCTGTGTACCATTGATCTGTTTTTGTTCCACATATTGGACCTCAACTCCCTCTTTGGCTGAGGCGATTGGATTTTGAAACACCCTGTGATTTGACTTGGACTATTACTCATGTAGAATGAAGCTTTTATTGGCCCATTGTAACCCATCTGCCATGTGTGGCTTGTTGTGTGTTTGGTGGGGATTGTCTCTGAAATGGGCCTGAGCCAAGTTTTGTTTTGGTTCTGCTTGTTCCCCTCTTCTGAGCCCTTTTTTGTCAAAGAGTGGGTGTGTTGCCCTTTTGGACTGTAGTACAAACAGAACTGGCTGGTGCATGAAAAGAGTGAGCAGTGGGGAAGGCAGCGACCCTACAGGCGATCAGTGGGCTCGCCCGACAAGAGCTCTGCGCCATCTGCACAGACTGTATGGAGAGGGCCGGGGGAAGAGGATGGTGAGCAGGAAAAGAAGGAGAAAGATGGAGGGAAGTACAGACAGTTACATGTTGCTTCTGAAACTGATTTGACTTAATGCAGTGCTGCAAATATATATATTTACCCTGATTTAACATCCTTAACCCGCTAGATTTCCCTTATCTTGTCTTATTCTGTCTTTTTCCTATTTTCTGTCCTCGGCTATTCCTCCTCTGCTAAATGACAGCAGGAGTCCTGACTGTAGCGCACACACACACACACACACACACACACACACACACACACACACACAGGCACACAGGCAAAAACCTGTGCTCTCGCACATGTAACCGTGTCTCTCTTTTCTCCTCTTTCCTTCTCTTTTTTGCTTTGCAGACACGCTTGCACACACACATAACTCTAATGTTCACCCACCTCCCCAAACACAGGCTTGTGTTGAGCCCTTGTAGATCTGGCTTGCAGTGGTGACAGTATGTAGCCCCCCTCTCACCAAGGCTCCATGGGCCTAAGTCCAAACTATGTGCCGGACCGCTGCAGAGCTCTGGTGTTCGCCCATGTGCTGGCGACCACATGAGGCTAATACACACAGAATGTCAGCTGTGTCCCATTGCGGGGGGAATTAAAGAAAAAAAAGTCCTGCTCAGTGCAATAGCGAATTTAGAGAGGAAAGAAGAGTGCAGGGAAGAAGTTTTGTTTCAGTTTCTTATCAAATGGAAAATGGAATATACTGATGTAGCGCTTCTGACCTCTCAAAGCACTTTACACTACATGCCACATACTCCCATTCGCACACATTCATACACTGATGGCAGAGGCTGCTATGCAAGGTGTAAAATACTACAAAAATGGAAAAATACTTCCTAAGCCACAACTTCCTCAAGGCTATTATTGTCATGGTATTTATCTATCACTGCAGTCGACATATGTTGCACATCTGTTTACACACACTTTTATTTGGTGAAATTTAACCATTAATAACCATGTCCTCGTGCTCTTTCTTCACGCGTTTCTCATCAGGGAGTTAGTTAGTAGAGAACCTATCTCTCAGCCATCTGAGAGCCATTGCACACTTATGATCTCAGCTTTTTGAAACTGTGCTTTGAAGAAGGTCTTGTAGAATGAAAACCACTATGAAAGGTCTAATAATTGTTATTTGCATATTTACAACACTGCTAATATTTCTGTCTCAAGTAGGACGCTGAAAATCTCTATTCAAATGCAGCTTTAGGCATGACAGATACACCAGTATGCCAAAATACCAAGCACAATGCGCGCAGACACACACACACACACACACACACACACACACACACACACACACACACACATATATGCTTGCCTATATGTACACATTCCAGAATATACAGTTTCTTGTCAGCGAGGCCTAAAGCAATAGTTTGATATTTTGGGAAATACAATTTGCTTTCTTGCTGAGAATTCAATGAGAAGACTGATACCGCTCTCGTATCTGTCTGTTAATATGAAGCTACTGTACAGCCAGAAGCCAGTTTCAGTTAAGCTTAGCTTAGCATAAAGACAAGAAACAAGGGGAAACAGCTAGCCTGGCTCTGTTCAAAGGTTAAATTTGCCTACCAACAGTGACCTTGCATGTAATGTCCTGCAAAACCACAACAACAGATTAAACAAATGAGATACAATGTGTTAATTACTGAGCTTTAGGAAGAGGAAATGTGGGAGGACATTGTAAACTCTGGTACGTGCGACAGAAATTTCTCTGTAGGGCTGTCACAGAGGAAACTAGATGATTGCATGGAAAGCTGTAGAGGAGAGACGTTTGATAGAGCGGTTGGGAAAGTGCAGCATTTTGGAGAGGGAGTGGAAAGAAAAAGTTTCTTCTGTCTCACGGCCATGTGGGAATGATTCTTCTTCTTGCCTCTGTGAACATGGATAATCATTGACAGAGTCATACGGGAAATGGCAAACAACAGAGGGAAATATCTGTGCACAGTAAGAGCCCACCAGGGACAACACAACAAAACACGTCTCAACTCATTAAATCTCACATTAGTTTTGTTTTCAAAATGATGTCGGAGAGGTCAGATAATGTCACTTTGTTTTCTTTTTTCTTTTTTTTCTTTTCTTTTGCAAAGGCAGATCACAAGTGGCAGGCAAGGAAGCTGCAGAAAAATTTATTTTAGCACTATTTTTAGGACAAAGATTTCTTTTGTGTAGGGCTACACAGGACATTGCAATTTTCTTCTCAATAGAAATAAAGCATTTTGACACAGACATGGAACATTGGATACAGGCAGAGGAGGATGACATGCAACAAAGGCCCCTAGCTGGAATCAAAGCGGGGTATTCACAATTCCAGGATGCCCTTTAAGAGAGAGTTTGTATATTATGCCTTTATATTGCTATTCCGATTAATCCCTTCGTAAGAGAGTTGGTATGATGTTGTGCAATAGTGCGACCAGCTAACATGTACAGTGCCAATAAATTAATAAATAGGT
The DNA here is from genome assembly GCF_905237075.1 of Dicentrarchus labrax. Lineage (NCBI taxonomy): Eukaryota > Metazoa > Chordata > Actinopteri > Moronidae > Dicentrarchus > Dicentrarchus labrax. The sequence goes on from NW_026136704.1 coordinate 12,309,381, forward strand.
CACTCATAGTTCACTGGTGTTATTAGTTTGACATCATAAATTAAATACAGATCACCTGTTTGTATGAATGAGGGGGGAAGAAATCACTATCCAGATGCCCAGACCTCCCCACATCAACTCTAGGCGGTCAGTGGTGCCCAAAGTGCTTCTGCTTAATATTGACTACTTTATTGTAATTAGCGAAGGGGGTGAATACTGCTCATATGTAGCAAAAGCAGCAGCTTTAGTTCCGCAACAAGCAAAAAGTCAAATCAGAGTCAACTGAGAGTATCAGTGTGTCTGGGATTGTGTGTCCGTGTTTTGTGTCTGAGTCCCCCCTTAAAAATGAGGTGCACATCTCAAAGGGCTCATCCTCAGATTTAACTTATCGATAAAACAAGTGTAATTGACTGTTGAAGGTGGTTGAAGATCACTTGAGTCTTGGTTTGGACTATTAAAATTGCTATCAAAATGTACCCTGCAATTCCTTGTCAGAGATCTAGTTTTAGCTATGAAATGTGTTTGTTCCATCCATTGATGAAGAAACACTGTTTGTCATTTGCATCACAAATGACACATACTGTATTTGCCATGGATAAAGCCAACGCAACCCCCCTAAAAAAAAAAAAAGACTGAATCAAACAGAGCAAAATAGCTGAGGTTCTTTTGTGAGTCTTAGGCTCCTTTCAGTAAGGGCAGGGTAATCCATTGTATCAGTTGCTGCACTACGAGAACAAAAGCACCAGAACTTTTTTTTTCTTTTTCTGGTGTCCAAGTCTATTCCAGTAACATTTTAAGAAACAGAATTTGTATACATTTGGTGATGTTAAAGCAATTTCTCAAGGATTTTGCTCAAAAACCCTCAAATGGAAAATTAGTCTGAAGTTACTGGCATCAAAGTAGTGAGTAAGCTTCTGGAATCAATCAAGTTTGCAGGGTGAGACTTGCTAATGTGCAAGTAACGCTTCTGTAATGCAACTAAGACCTTCGGGGTACAGGTAGTGCTGTGTTAGTGATGATACCGCTGTGGTGCACAGATCAGCAGTGGCTGCATTAAAACAGCAAAGTGCTCACAAGTTGTCTCTGAGCTGCAAGGCATTACATTTTGATAATGAGTATGTACAGAAGGGGTGAGGGTTTAGTAAGGGGTCAGCAGCTAAAGATTAAAATATGAGGATTATATTGAATCATTTGAATAGGTCTACCTCACAAGGTTGAGCCCACTATTGTACAGCTCACACCACATTACATGTTTTAGATTACATGACATTAATTTTGCAGATTCTAAAAGCGACGTAGAAGAGGTGCATTCAAGCTCAAGAGCTAGATGTCGTAAGTTACAGGAGGTTCATGACAATTAATGTTGAGTTTATGATATAATGATGATAGTAATCTGGAACATGGAGAAAGGCTTGTGTTTGATTACCTACAAGGAAAGGTCAAAAGCAGCAGTTTCTGTTGCCCTCTGTTACCATCTAGTGGTGAAATGGGAGGCTGTAGTTGAGTCGTAGTAAACCTGTCTGCTTCAAGAGTGTGAAACACTGAACTCTAGCTTTCACTTCACAACAATGCAACAAAAAGCATTTTGCCTTTTTTACATAAATGCTCATTTCTTATATTTGTCTAGCAAAGGTTGTGCGAGTGCATGTAGATTTAGCACACCTTGTATTTCATATCACAGCATGCTTAATATGCCTGTAGTTTTCAATATGTTAAAGCCCCTGTGAGTATATTTTTTATGTGATTCTGATGGCATATTGTTTTGTTTGTAGAAAAATGACAAAATCCCAGTGGAATTTGGTGCAGTTTCAATGTTGCTTTAAGCTCATGTCTGAAATTTTCAAATCTTACACATTTTACAGGGGATTTAAAAAGTTTGTCAGGAGACACTAAATTATTGCAGTAGGCTGTCATTAAGTTTTGTTTGTTCCAGAAGCCAGTGCATCCTACCACGGGTATCCTCGCTGTGTTTGTAGCTCTTAACTACTGTGATGTGGTCCACGTAGCCGGTTTTGGATACCCTAACTCAAAGAGCCAAAGGCACCCTATCCATTACTATGGATATGACACCATGAAGTCTATGAAGGTGGGTAGCAGTCATCTACAGTAGTTCAAACGTCCTCTATGGTATAACATAAACTCTGATAAAGCGTTTAATTCTCTGGATACTGATGCTCCCTATTCTCTCTGTTGCAGAATTCCTACCATGACCTCAATCATGAAGCTGAAGCCTTAAAAAGACTGGAGGATTCAGGAGCCATTTTATACCTGCACCCACATTTATGATACACACACTTTTCCAGTCGATTTAATCCCAAAAAATACTAAACACCAAATCATATTTGAATTTGGACGGGTCACCCGATCCAGATTACATCCTAATGTGCCTTCTGCAGTGAGATACAAGACATTTTGTTGGTGCATTAAATCATAAGTGTCATAGATCAAGCTCTGATGAATGTTTATTTACTTGGCACCTTATATTCTGTACAACTGAAAGACCAGAAAAGTGATTTAACTGCTTTTTAAACAGCTTTTCTTCGATTTGCCATGTAGAATAACCTTGGCTAAGCACTAACGATTAAAGGTTACTGCGTAACGATTAAAGGTGTGTAACATTTCTGGGTTTTGAATCATGACTAAAATTTAGTTTACACTAACTGTACACGTGGTGACCCAGTTACATCAGATTATGTGGGATATTGGATAGTTCCAATGCTCTGATGTTGTTTTTAAGGCTGTGTAATAACGTGGGTTTATGAATGCCACATCGTAGGAATTAAGCATTTCAGATATACTGTTTGAATGTTTTTTGTTTTCTGTCCAGAGATTCAATGCCTATCACTAAGATGTAAAACTAATCAACCCGGATTATTTCTTGCTGTAAACACTCACTGTGGTTTAAGATTCATTTTCAGTTTTATAAATTCAGTTTTTTCTTATGAACTAAAAATCAGCTTTAAGGTGAAGGGTGTGTTAGAATCTATGGGGATTTTTTGAGAACTGTACTTTCAATGTCTTTTAGTTTCAATGAAAGGAAAATGACCTGATTACAAACCTGATTTACACAGTTAGCTGGATTAGGGTGACGTTTCTTTTAGATTTCTTGGACTGGAAATACTATTTGTATTTTGCTCATTGTTTTAATTCACATCAGTTGTCTTTGTTTTTTAATTTATTTAATCTTTTTGTTTTTCAAAACTTTACTGGTAAATGGTACCACTGGATATTTTTTATTGTACAGAATTAAATAAAATTTTAATAAAGAGGAAATCAAAATGAATCTCATTTGATTTTAATTTAACATCCATATAATTAAAATGTTTTGTCATTTATTGACCACAACAGACTTGTGTATCTGTTGTATGGAAATCACTTTATTTGCAGCAGTCCTGATTGAACCTGCATTGAGTCGTTAATAATATCACAGTCACCACTAGATGGCAGAGAGCCTCTACTGCATGCATACTATACAATACGCACTCTACTGCACTGCACATGGTGCAGTCATGCAGCAGCCCATCTTAAAGTGCCTGGAGGTAATGGTAACAACAAAACTAGCACCAGCACACGTTAGGGAACACATGTACAGTAAGAACATATGGAAGACCAGAACATTGCACAATGCTAATAACTGAGATTGACTCACATGCATGTGCCACTAGCGACAGATGTTAGTGATGGTTACTCTCTGTATGCACGGCTCTCTATTAGAGTTGACATGAATGGACTTGTGCCCTTGGCATTTATAAACTAGGCTTACTCATATGGTGGTACAACATCAGCTGTGACAGAGTCCAGTTCATCAACTGAGCTCAGAATGTAGGTAGATATGTGTTGTGCCTTCAATCGTAGGGATGTAAAGTAAATCATTTGTACTAATACTACTACTACTACTACTCCTGTATTAATAATAGTGGAAGCTTACTTATATTGAACTACATTCCTGATTTACTGGTGTGAATGTGATCTTTTATTAAGGTCAAATCTCAAGTGATGCACACTTGAGTGCAGTGTTTTGAATAATGATGCAGATCTGCTCAAGGTCAGGCTGTGAGAAAGGTACTTTGTACTGTAAGTTAGATGTACTGTGCTGGTGTCTGCTACTATACTAGCAGAAGCCATTGCACTACAGCAACTATGAAGGGTTTTTACTACCATGTAATAATTCTACTATTGTTCATTAGCACAGCTGTGTGTTCTGTTCTGCCCAAATCTGTGTGTTTTGCCTGCATATTGCTGATATGGAGGACAATCCTGTTTGCAGCAGGGTAGAGACCACAGTCATACGCCTACCCTCATATTCAGTTCACTAGAATTGTCAATTGTTGGCGCTAACTGATTTTCTTGCCACTGAAACCCAATCTGACAGAAAACAAAACATCCTTTTCAGCCCACTTGAAGCTCATCATTTCAGCTCTGAGAGCCATCCATTATGTGTGGAGGGGGTATTGTCTCATACTGTAAAACCATCAATTTTCACCCCTTCCTCATGCATTCAGACATGTTTAAAAAAGCACACAAGTTCCACATTATTCCATGTTTCTCCTCATGTGTACAAAAACCTAAACCCTCTTTCCAGTATCATCTCTTCAGATTACATGAAATCAGATGGACAGTTTATTTGCATTTGTTTTCCCAACAACGCTGTGGAAGTGTTGAAAAAAGAGCCCCATCACTTCACACTTGATGGGCCATGTTCACTTCCCTTAGTTACACAACAGGGAGTTACATCATTAAACAGGACTTTGAATCTGCGGGCTGTTTATATGACAACTGAAAATCAGGTCAGACTTTTCAGGAGGATTTCTGTTGTACTGTAAGCACACCTTTGAACCCCTAGGTCCAGAGTGTGCTTCAGTATGCTACAGAACGAACATGTTATGTACAATGTTGTTAGCCAAAGCATCTTACGGTACAGTGAGTATATATATTTTTAGCCTGGGTGTCTCCCGTGTGAATTAAACTCCTAACTGTGGCACTGATCCCACTGTGGTAGACCAACTGAGCCCTATAAGCCCATTTATCCATGTTATGGTGTAGGCTACCAAATGATCCCATGCATGCGCTATACAATAAGATTCATTTGAAATGCATAGCTTTGAACTTTTAGGCAGACCCCCAGTACACATCGAATGACTGCACTGGTTGTAATTTTACAATGCAGCAATTTCATAGAAAAATACATGGTCCATGATGATTGCTGTGCCACTGTGTAAGTGCAGTCTTATGCAGGCAGAAGCTCTGACCGTGTGATTGTTATTACGATATATCTCATTACGCCATCTGCTCTCTGCACAGCGCTCTTACTTTGCCGGTGCAACATTTTACTTTGAGGCAGTTGTTTTCTACTTGGAAGTCATGACCCTCTGATATATCACATAATGATTTTGCAGACTCTGCACATCAATGCAGCAAAAGTGTATTAGGTTTGTATTGCATTTTATAACAGGCTGAAAAATAAAAATACAATGAAAGTGAAAAAAATACCACATCTCATATGCAAGTGGGGGCTTGCACTAACTAAACACTTTATTTTAGGTGCCTAAAAAAGAGCTGAAGAGCCACTGCTGGTGTCGGCTTTCTACCTCGAGTCATTGAATGGATGATGTCAGGTACCCAGAGATCTATTGAAGACACCTTAGGCCTCCTTTTTTCTCAGCATTGTTTAAAAAAAAATGAAGACGCACAATGTGGCTCTATGCTGTGTCTATGTTAGGAGCCCAGTGGACAGTTTGTGTGGGAAGAGGCAGAAGAGGTACAGTATGTAGCCAGCTACCTAGAGAGAGGGCATCTGGCTCAGCTCACTGATAACTCCCCCACAGCCCAGAGAGCTGCTGTGAGTCAGGTGCTCATGCAAACACTACCATGGGAACCGGGAGAATGAGTAGAAAATAAGAAGAGAGAGAGAGAGAGAGAGAGAGAGAGAGAGAGAGAAGTGATAAGCTGCTTTTCTCCAGTGTATTTTTTGCTAGTTCTGCTTTTTCCTTCATAAAGCCCCTTTTCCTGACTCTCATGTGGGCACTGCCTCCATGTGACATCAGATTTTCAGCATGATTTCCATCCAGTCCTCCCTACAGATGTAGGAGAAAAAAGCAGTGTGTAATGCAGTTTTCTTCTGTAACTAAAGAGGACAACTGTCATAAATAGCAACAGCCTGGAAAAAAAAACTGAATAAAGAAAAAAAAGAAACAGACTAATTCACAACACTTTATGCTAAGTGGTTCCATGTATCTGTTGAACAGCCCAAAAGGTCAGCCAACTCAGCTGATTTAAAGGCTAACACGCCATCATTGTTTCCTCACAGTCAGCCAAAGGAACATTTTATGTTAGCTCAGTATTTGTTTTTGCTGTGAACTCATTAAAAATGACAGAACATAATGACTTGTGTGTAAATAGGATGCTGGAAACAGTACCTGTTTGGAGTCCAAGTTGTCGAAGTTCTCAAAGCTTTTAATGATTTTATTTGAAAAAGTGTCTTTAATGCGTTTTAATGGGCGTCTTAAAAACAGTTTATATCAAAATGAATATGCTTATATTCTTTAAATTTAGGAAACAGAAAACACAGAAGTACAGTACACACATGTTCACCTGATATACTTCTTACACAAATAATCTCATACCTATTGCTCCTTCAGAGATGACCAGGGCCCAATAAATATGTGCCTACATTTCTCAAGTGGCCCATAGCGAACCAAAAGGTGGCAGATATTACATACACAGCTTCAGAACAGACAATGATTTATTCATAGACACTATATGCACACTATTTGTTAACATTTCACAAGAACCTTCATCACATACTGTGTTTATGCAATGGTGTTAGGCAAAATAAACCTGTAAGCACATAGTATCATGGTGTGGTAGGCTATAGATGCACGGTCTAGGATATACATAGGAGAGGGTCTAGAGTGGTGGAAATGGGTGGCAGCTGCCACCTCTAAAAAACATAGCTGGTAAGGTCAGCTGGTAAATCCAGATTTTTTATTTTATTTTAATTTTTTCAAGTGTTACAAAAAGAAAATGTATTTAATGATCTGTTATGGTAAAATTTTAGAGTAAATAATAGGCTCAAGTTCAAAAAGACATATATTTGGAAAAATAAAATTTGTAAATATAACAATGTTAGATGTTTCTGTTCAAGGCTTTACTAATGTGCCACAATAATTGTATGTTTTTTAGTTAAAATCTTAATTTGGGGCTTTTCCAAGAAAACATTCATATACATGATTGTTTGCAATTAAATCCGCATATATTTCTGTCTCCATGCCACCCTTCTGACACTACATGAATATTTTTCTAGATCCATCCCTGGATATACACTGCTGCTGTCTGGTCTATCATGTGTTCTATCTGCACTATAACTGGCCATGAATAACATGCTACGTTTCAGAATTATTGCTACAATACTTTTAAACTTTTGAAAATATGTATGGTCATCCAAAAGCAGGAACCTGCGCTTCAATAATTTTTGCTACAAGTTCTTATTATATTCTGTTCATTTATTTACTTTATTCAGCCACAGGTTTGTAGGTTAAATGATTAAATACATAAAGTGTTTCATTAAATCCAAGTCTGATTCAGTTTCAAGCGTTAAGTCTAGAGCTCTGGCAGAAACATGTGATAAGAAATTATTGACAAACAATAAATATGCAACAGTCTGTCTGATGGCAGTGACACAGACATATGACATATTGTGAGCACCAGCCATGGCAGAATAGGGGTTGGAGATCAGATAATACACCTGGAGCTGTTTTCTTACCACTGATAGCTGCTTTCTGAATTACCTCCAGGTAAACCCTGTGCCCATACCCTACATTTATGGAATATAAATGTGTGTTTTGTGTGTGTTTGGATGTACTTATTTGTTCTGGCTCCATGTGATCTCCAAGTCATTTGTATAGCTGAGCCATATAACAAGGTTATCCCGCTCTACGCATTGAGTGTGACGGTCCTGTCCTCCTTCTGGTGTGCCAAAGAGGGTGGAGTTTTATCCTGGCACCACTCTGTCTGTCAGTCTGTTGGTACATCTGTCTGCTTGTCCTCGAGGACTGGTTGTCTGGAGGCGGCAGTGTGTACTGTTCCTCTATAACACACAACCCAGTATTTTATTTTATTTTGTGTCACTGGAGATGGCCATGGACCCCACACATGCTGCATGACCTGAATACTGCGCCAGGCAACTTTACACTATAGTGGCAGAGTGGCATGAATATACAGGCAGGTGTGTGTGTGTGTGTGTGTGTGTGTGTGTGTATTTATTTGTAGGGTAGGGGCATAGGGTTCAGGTCCCCTCCGATGCTGAACAGGACTATTAAAAAAACAAGAATCTAACTCATAGCATGAACAGACTGCAAAGCAGAATAAGGCCTTGTTGTTAGAGTCCCTAACTATATCTCTATAACAGTAAATATGACTACATAATCAGAGAAAACTGCAGCTAAAGTTCAGGAGAAAAAAAAGTTTAATTTCTCAAAACACTTATGTGAGTGCTTTAATCAGATTTGATTGAAAATAAAAGGCAGTTAAAAAATTCCAGATGACTCACTCTATTTTCTTGTAACCATTCTGTTTACTTCCTTGGTCATTTAGTTCACCATTGTACATCTCTATTAAAAAATAAAAAAATAAAAAATGCTCGTTAGGTTGGTCGCTAATGGGACAATAAGTTCACACAGCTTATTCAAAAGATATATTTGTACCATTGACTCTTGTCTCATAACCGTCTCAAACCATTGCGTAACAGTAGCTGTCATAAGAATTTTATTCAAATGTTGCTAACTCCAGATTAGAGGATGGAAATACAATAGGTGAAATCACATTTCCTGCCGACTTTAAACCAGTGAGAAGAACACAGAGAAATCTCTCCTATGAAATAACCAAAACTGTTCAAAATTTGGCAGAAATGTTGTGTTCAAATAGGTACCCAGTGCGCAAGAAGATTTCAGGGCCTTTGAGTATATTTCACAGCATGAAAAAACAAGATTCCTTCTATTCACATGTGAGTAACATACTAATTGACAAAGAGGACGAATGATTGTGAGTGGATAGTACTGTATGTATTTGATTGTCACTGTCAGAATATATTTAATTTTACAGTGTCTACTGTTTGCTATCGGTCAGACCTTCTACCTCCACAATAGTCAATACAATCTTAAAATGGCAGCTACTGGAGCACACTAGTTGACCTAATGCAGGACAGACACTGCCTCCTCCTCACTGTGGAAAAGGAGAGATGGATATAATGTTTGATTTTCACTCATCTTTATTCATCATATCTAGTTTTACACAATACCGCCGCTCATTACAGCTCATCAGATCAGACAGCAGAACAGCTATTGTAAGGGATCTCATCATAAGCAACCACATTTTGAGAAAAGTTATACCTTATTCACTTCATTCTTTACTGTATTCTTTTATTATTGAATAGTTTTGTATATGGTAAATTCAGCTGGGTACAACAGAGACAGTCCCTTATGTTTCTTGTTCATTTACTGTTCTTCAATAAAACTGTTTGCTGACACAATGGGAGCACTTCACTCATCAGCTCGTGTTGTTGACTGTAAATCCAGACGAATGGTTAGAGAAAAGCGATGATGGGATCTGCCATGCTGCGTGGGATTTAATGTTATTGTTATATACAGATAAATAAAAGTCTGCATGCATGCTAATACTGTAAACTTGAGGCAAACATTTTGATTTTGATTTGCATCATTTTCTACCTGCTCCTGTCTATATTTCTTATATATACCAGAGCTCCTATGTATAATTGCGCAGCATATTGCACTCTCATGAGAATTTTTTTTTTTCTGCTTGCACTTACATAATAATGTGTTGTCGCTTTTTCCATATCCAATCGACTTTTTTGGAGTAAGCTGCGGCCTTTTGTACCTGTCAACCACCTCTTAATGTGGTAATGCCCACCCACGTTATCAAGAGGTCAATTCTCTCTTTCTCCCTCTCCCTGTCTGCTTGTAACACAGAGGCTTGAGTAATGACCATACAAAACTATGTAAAAATACTGCCAGAAGTGGATGGTTTCATAATGCCTAAAAACTATTTTTTTCCTGTCTAAATTATATTCATAAGCGAATACTCTGAGTGGGGCAAAAGAGCTCCTTTACGAAGTCCACTTGTCGGTGCTGTCATGGTAATGGGAGTTCCTATTTTGTATACAGGTTTTATGCTGCGTTGGTGATTGACAGTGCAAATGTCACAAGCACACTTTTGTTTCCTAATAATAAATGAACTTTTACACTTTTCTATGACATACTGGGAAAAAATGACATAAAAAAAGAGTGAATAAAGAGCCTCAGAAAGTATAGATTTCAAATTTGGAATACCAAAATATGTTGTATGCCTTACACTGTTAAGCAAACAAGATCTGTGACTATTTGCTTTTTATCGCTGTAATAACAGCGGCTGTCTCTATGTATTTATTTCCCATACTCCTGTCTCAGTTTTGCCATATACACATAGAGAACAAGGCTCTCACTGTACAGTAAGCTCAGTTTCTGTCATCTGGGGCTAACTTGAGAGTGATTCAAACCTTCGTCTCCCTGAGCCCTTAAATGACAGTGATAGATGATGCTGTCATTAGAAGCAGTGGAGCTCATCTACTGGCCCTATTTGCTGATTTCTCTGAACTTTTTTAGCCTGCTCCATAAAAGGCACTGGCAGTTGTAAAGAAATGGTTGCACCCCCTCCATGTCAGTGTGGCTCGGAAGTCTTTTATTTTATTTAACAGACACAATCTGAGCTAAGGTAGATCACACACATTTCTCCTCTATGGTTAGGCAGGAATCAGAGGAAAGGTAGAAGAAAACTGGTAGTAGTATTGAATGTATATGATTAAATAACAGTCTGGGTCCAGGGGTTAACATCAATATGCTTAGTAGAGTGAGGGCCAAACTTACTTAGTAATTCATTCTCCCCTGAGTGACGTATTATACCTCTCTACAGATTATTCAAAATGAGACCATGTCTGACACACCTGAATTTATTCCATCCTGTTCAAGAGGGAGAAATAGTGCTACTGTAAGCAGATGAGGGACAGGACCTTGATTAGCTGGCCTTATGCTAAAGCTGGCTGGTGGCAATGAAAAGGACCTTGGTGAGAGATTGTTCGCTTCATGTTTTTTATGTGAAACCATCCACATGAGAGAGAGAGAGAGTGAGAGAGAGAGAGAGAGAGAGAGAGAGAGAGAGAGAGAGAGAGAGAGAGAGAGAGAGAGAGAGAGAGAGAGACAGAGAGCAGCAGGCTGGGAAATCTATATACCTTCTTATCTTTAATTGAATAAAACCTTAAGCCAGCATTTCTTTACATCTTGTTGGCTTCAAAAAGAAACCTTGTGGGCAAAGATCTGAAAGATCTCTAATGTAATGCAATGTGTTGTGCCCTGTGTAACCATGACTAGAAGCAAAGCAACAATAAATCACGTTGTGGGTGTGTACAAATCGGCTTCTGCTTATGGTGTGATTCTGGTTCATGATGCACGGGTGACTTTCTTTTGTCTGGCACCAGTGCATCCTGAGGATTTATGCTTGAATTTAAAAGCGAGTAAAAAGATCAGGGAATTAATAAGATACTACTTAGTACTCTACTATAGCTGAAAGTGACTTTTCTTTGAAGTCAAAAATACAGTTAAAGTCCATCTATCCATCTTGCATAAAATGTAATAACTTGTTACACTATGAGCCCACTTTCAATACACATTAGGCCGATTATGACAATATATTTTATTACATGTCTTTAATACATCATGCACACTTATTACATTATCTACAGTAACTATAGTACAAGTTTCAACATGTCTGGATGAGCATCTTGGCCATACCCTTGATAAGGAAGGCTTCACCTCAGTATTTTTAGTCGTGATGGACGAATCTTGCCATGGGCCTCTTTTCCACTGAAGGAACACAAGTTCAGTCTTGTCAAGGTAAAGGCTGGGTTTGGTGGTGCCTTGACTCCACACAAGCAGTGATGCATGCCAGATAGTGGGAAATAACAAGAATAGGTGGGTATCATCAGCATAGTGGAGGTAGGGGAAGGCGTGCAAGTGTATGCCACCACTAAGTGTCCTTGTCATCAACATCTGATTAAAGCAGAGTATCGGCATCCGGTTAGCTCACCTGCTGGAGCTGGCGACCATATACCGAGTCCTTGCTGCAGCGGCCCATGGTTCGAATCTGACCTGCGGCCCTTTGCTGCGTGTCATCCCCTCTCTCTACCCCCCTTTCCTGTCTATCTTCAGCTGTCACTATCAATTAAAAGGCAATAAAAGACCCCCCAAAAATTTTAAAATAAAAAGTATCCACAGAGTTTAAGAGTAAAATGAGAATATGCAGACCAACATGGGTTGCCACTTTCATGAAAGGTGTCATCTATGATAAAAATGCTAGTTAGGCCATAATCATGCTAATGGAAGTTTAAATAGTTTAAATATACATTTTCATATTCAAGTTTTTAAATAAATTCTAACATGGCTCTGTGTAGGAAGTGGGCTGCTGTGAACTTCAGAGAGTGGCAAAAGTAGGTGTTTTATCACTTTTCTGAAGTAGATTTTTATGTTAAGATTGAAGAGTTTTAAACATTTAATCTATGCAGAAGTCAGAGTACACTTTCCCACAGTAGAAGGAAGAAAATTGATTTTGAGAAGTGAGAGGTAAAATCTGTCGTACAGACAGATAAAGGTAAATTCTTCAATATTTTGATATGTTTCTGGCTAGGACTAGTGACATGGCTGTGTATGTGTGTGTCTATGTATTTCTTTGTGTGGTTCATTCAGTGATTTCAATGGTTCTACATTTTTATCAGGATTGGAACCCATACAGTACCTATAGAGTACCAGCTATCTGTTGTTGAAGCTGGTGTCTGTAACAGCTGTCAGTTTTACCATTCACTTGTCACCGATCTCAGTCTCTTTTAGTTTAAAACCCTCTTCACTGGAGTGTCAGACTTGTCAGTGATACAGTCAGTTGTAAAGTCAGCACCTATGTTGGTTATGACAGATAATCTCTTTTTCACCAAGGACCTGTGTTCAATCCATGTTTCCCAAAGCATGGCTGTAAGAAGCATAAACCCTTGCTGCATGACATCTGGGTCAGTTGTCCTAACTGCAATAACATTGGTAGTGTTTTCCTAAATTACCTATGTTCTCAGGTAACATTCTTTCCTCAGCAGTAAAAGTGGGTCGATTTCATTTTGTGATTCAACTGAAAGGATAAAAAAATGTAACTAAATTTGTCAAAATCTAAACAAACATGGTCTCCAAAATATAGTGTTGAGCTCGTATTGCCATCATCATAAGGAACAACAAAATCTGGAACATTCCACTGGGCTCCAGTAATTTTCAGTTGGTTATCTTGGCTCACAAGAACCCCCAAAGTCAAAGTGTCATTGATCATTGTATAAAGTGTGCGGTGACAGTCCAGTGCAGTTTTGTATTCAGTACCGATCTGCTGTAGTACTATCCTGGGGGCTGTTTTCTCAATAAGATTCTGACAGCAAGTTGAGTGGTCTATGCGGAGCTGCAAATGTCACTTTTGACTCCCATTTTGCCTCTTCTAAACTATCAGTCTTAACCTCTTGTTCTCTTCCCCTCCCTCAGACACCTCCTATCTTTTTCTTTTTCTCTATTTCTTGTGTAAGTGTCTCTCTCTCTCTCTCTCTCTCTCTCTCTCTCTGTGTGTGTGTGTGCGCGCAAGTGCAGGCATGTGTATTGGTCTCAGAGGAGTGAGTTAACCCAGGGGTACAGAGGCGGGGAGGAGCAGCTGGAGATCCACTCTCCCTTGGTTCCTGTCCCAATTAATTAGAATGGACATGGACGTACGCATGCATGCACAAACGCACACACACACACACAGAGTATATATAGACTATAAAAAATAGTGTAGTGTCCTGGGATGTGAAAGTCCTGAACCTTGCAGTGTCATGACTGAAAAAATATTGCATAATTCCAGTTATGGAATTCCAGTTATGGAATTATCAGTCAATCCAGTTTGTCAGTGGAAAGCATGTAGCTCAAAACCTTGATATAGTCCTTTGTTTTGCTGCTCGAATTGAAGAGCTTGTATTGTTTTGCTCTCCTAATTTAAGAAATATCTCAGAAATAAAGTATTGTTTTATGCCTACCTTAAGAAAGTTATCCATGCCTTTATTGCATTTATTCCAGTCTAAGCCAGAGTTTTCTCAACTGGCCCAAAATTCTGCCGCAAGGCTTAACCGATTCAAGGAAACATTATATTTATCACTCCTATCTTGGCCTCCTTTCACTGGCTACTGATTAATTTTAGAATCATTTTTTAAAAATTGATCACCCTCGAGGCAAAACTAGGCCTCGCCCCAGGCTATATAACCCAGGCGTGTAATTCCTGTGGGGGATGGGGGGACAGATTACACCCTAAAGCTATAAGAAAGCAAATTTGTCACCCACTATGTATTAAGATCTAACGAATATGTGATACATATTGTAAAACTAAGAGTCAGGGATATGGCTACATCAATACACACCCACAGATCCGAACACATTTCTGTGTGAAATTCATCAAAAATGGTACGGCTGTCAAATGTCAAAAACTGGTCTCTGTGCTTCTGTGTCTAATGTTAGTGTGTGAATGTGTGTCAGTGTGTGCAACACTTCTACCATCCACTCTTTTGATTCTCCTTGTGTTTTATTTTTCCAGTTACTAAACAAAAATCCAATGACAGTACAACACATTTTGTCATGAGACAAATGCATTAATGACTACAGAAGTATTAAAACTGTCTATAATCGCTATTTTTATAATAACAATGTATTGAATGACAATGTGAGAACAATGAGAAAACACTACCTGTTCAGCATCAATCAGTAGACAGACAAATTTAGCGACGAGCTGGTGTACATAGTAAAGCATTTAGGCGCTAAAGAACCAGGAATTGGTGGAGAACAAAAACAGAGCTAATAGGAGAGTGAATATTAGTCCCGCCAGGTGGCCAGACACACTGTTGTTTCCTTTACCCCAAGTGGCCAAAACGATCAGTTATTTCAGGTTTAAATGAATATGCTAAATAATTATATAATTATATTAAACATGGCGTTATGTTATCAACTACCAACCAAATTGCGATGGTAAGCTTCACCAAATTCTGCAAACATCCAAAAGTATCTTCTGTATTGCGCAGCATATGGTAAGCAGTGTGGTGTGTAGGAAGTCTCAAGGGCAGCAAGTGAGCTTGTATGACCAGACTGTCACTTTTTATTTTTAAATTATAACTAACATTTAAAAGTGGGAAATTTATGAATATTTATTATGCAATTATCCGTCCAAATTCTAAATTCATGCTATACAAGCCAAACAGGTCTTGCTTTGTACTTCAGTGGGGCTATTTGAAAAATACACCGTGATGTGGATGTATTGCATGCCCTTTTGCCCTATATGGAAACTAAGCTTTTGTTGATTTTCTTGTTAATTCAAATTCAAATTTCATTGAATTCAAAATTAAAACAAAACAGTTAGTCATACTTAAAAATGTTCATGACACCAAACCATCTGAGTAAAAGTTTCTTGTTATTGAAAGTTTGGAACCGTGTTGGATTTGGCACCATACATTAAATTGTCACAACCTCTGACACTATACAGGTGGACCCAAATGCACGACTCTGGCACAGACGAAACTGAAGAAAAAAAGATATTTATTCTTTCAACAAAAGTCACTCTCAAGGAGGATTTCAAAAACGCAAACAAAAGTCTAACTTTGATTGGTACATGAAATAACCAGGACTCTGAATTACAACACTTACAATACTCACTGACTTACAGACCAAGACGAACTGACAAAGACAAAAGGGAGACAAGGACTATTTATAACATGTGAGAGTGGAAACAGGTGAAAGCAATCAGGGGCGGGGCAGACAATTACAAAGGTGGGAAATCACACAAAGGGAGGAAGTCAGGGTTGAACAGTGAGGGAAAAGGTGAGTACAAAATAAAACAGGAAGGACTAACAAGAAAACACTTAACATGACTAAACTTAACAGACTTGACGAGACACAACATAAATACAACTGAAACATTATTCCCAACGGCATGTCTTAGGTCACATTTTAGGTTGTCACTCGAGTGAGCTCAGTAGAGGCAAAATTAATTAACAAAACCACATCAGTTTCACAATAGTGGAGGAATAGAATTATTCAAAATATATATATTTCTTATCCTAGAGTACAGTTCGATTTGAGTTGATATTAGATTGAGTGTTGAAATTGCTTGCAGACAATTTCATGCAAGCCTGTAAAATAACAATGTAATGTGGCTGCATTACATAGATCCTCTTTTAAAAAAACACCTCAAAACTTCATCCATTTCTGCATTTGTATATATAGGAACATGGGTAGTCATTAGTAATAGTAACCCAGTACCAGTTCCACAGTCTGGCTCATTAAGGGAATATTGCCTACAGTAATGGCCATGTTGGCACATGCTTTCTGCATTAAATAAGCATACTTTCCTTTTTCTCTGCCACTTATTTCCCTTTGCTTCTTTTCCTAGCAGCTGCCTCGGGTCTCTGACAGTCTGTGTTACAGCTCTGTCCATTTTCACAGCATTCTGCCAACCCTGCCAGATTCAATGCTGTAAAAAAACAGATATATAGAAGACAAAGGATCAATGAGGTATTTTCTTTGACAGTTCTCAGCCAGGTAGACCGACTGAGATATATGGTTACTGCAGAAGGCAAACATGAATTTCAATTTTACACTTGGGTACAACTAAATATTGCAGATGAACCAAACAAGCTCATTTGGATTTTTTGGATGAGAAGTATTATCTGAAGACAGCATGTTTGAACATCTTGTGCTTTTGCAGTAAATAACTGTAGAGGCTATTATTAATTTAGTCTGGTGCATAATATTCAGAGTAAATAATTGGTGTTGAATACATTTGCAGTTATACTGGACAGCCACAACATTTCAAAATGGAGTTTTGAACTTCTTTCTGAGGACATCAAATGCATTTTCTTTTCACTGACTCGTCCACTCACCTGATACCTGCAATTAATTTTCAGCCTAATATAGACACAGTATACATTCAGAGGTAGTGGACTGTAACCGGTGGAAAGAATTGGCATTGCTGCACAATTTTAGACGTTCCATATTTCTATTTGGGCTCAATATAAGCTACCATCTGTCTGCATGTGATTGACAGCTGTCAGAGAGAGAAAGAGCTACAGAGAAAGGCTGACTGTGGACTTAATAGGAAAGACTAAAATTGAGAAGTTGATGAAAATGGAGAAAATATTTGTTGACCATCAACATATCAGGTTTGTGGGATTAGGATAGAGTGGAGGGTGGAATCAGGGTTATTAGACAGGCTCCCTGCAGCGATGCAAGGCCAAAGGAGCCCCTTAACCTCAGTTCAGCTCACTATATCAAAACATTGGCTAATAAAAACTCAGCCGCAGGGGCATATTACATTCTGATAGCCCTACATCAAAGGGCTGCAGCCAGCTGTAGCTAGTTTATCCATTAATTAGAGACATAATAGAAGGACCACTATTAGAAAAATAGAGATAGGCTGTCATTTTCTTTGCCCAATTGACTTTGTTATAGGGATGCTGGCGTCAAAAGATTCACTGAATTTAAAATGTGAATGAGCTGGAGCTCTTGGGCTCCGGCAGTCCAGATAATGATAGTGTCTTGGGATGTTAGCCTTTTCTGTGTTAAAGTTCAACACAGCAGGCACTAACAGAAGTAGGCTGGTTGGATGGGAACCAAGCAGTCAATTATCTGTTAAATAAAAGACAGCAGCTTCTTATTTGGGATATATCAGATATTGTCCATTTGTTTGTTACCTTAGACAGCAGTACATTCCCCATTATTAAAATATTTTGACATTTTTCTCAGACACAGTTGTCAAGCTGAGCAGTGGAAAGAGTGAGACAGACAGTCACTCTGAACTAAAGAGAGTAGTGGAGTGTCAGTGTCATGTTGTGCAGATTGAACTACATAAGTCTGAATGTGACAGTAGACACTTTATACAGTGGTCCCTTCAGAAATGTCTCTCCCTAGCCCATATTCCCCCATCATTTTCTGGAATTTCCCAGAAACAAGTTTATTTCTGTACCGTATATCCATTGGAGAGTAAGAAGCAAAGTCAACCGATATCCCAAATGACCACCAAATGAATCCTCATCCCAATATATAAAGGCTTTGTTTGAAAGGGCTTAAAGCTAAAATATGAAAATAAGTTGTCTATCTCCAGTGAGTATGTTGGTTGAGGCTAACTGTGCAGTATTGTACCATAACAGGAGGTGAAAAAACAGATGCCAGATAAAGAAAATATGCAGGCAAAAGAATGAAACAAAGCCGATCTTTTATTTGAGTCTTGCCCGGCACATTTCTGTTTATTGTATTGCTGTTACTATTTTATATCATTTTGGTTTTGTTATTAAATCAGCTCAATGGATATCCACAGCCCACTAAAAAACAGTGTAAAACCAATTTGCAGTCAAAAGCCCATATTTAAGCACACAGTCAGCGGTGCTGCCGATGGGTGTCCACCATGACACAACCGCTGACCCACCCCCCCACACACACACCCCTTTGCGAGTCGCATATGCATAATATGCTTTTCATTAATGAGTAGCCAGCTGAATGCATAATATGCTTCTATCTGATATTAACATTATTCATTTAAATCCATGACATTTTTCCCTAATAATTAATGTGACTAAAAATAACAAATGCCAGGATTTTGGTTTTTGGCCCCCATTTGGCCCCCCTGTGAAACATTTCTCTACACAGTGTCAGGCTGACACCAATTCATAATTTATCCTGTTTATTTAACATTATGTTAATGTGAAAATGTACAAATGTCATCTTTGAGAAAAAAGGCAGCTTCAATATTACCCTCAGATATAAATGTTTTTGTCCACAGGGCTGTTGCATTTTTGAAATATGGTACAATTTTAATATTCAACCCAACAAGCATTTGAATGACTTGGTTGAGAAATTATATTTCTTGCATCATCACAACGCATATCATAGCACTGCTATAAGTGGGCATGAATTTAGAGACTGAACAAAGCAGACTGTGCTGATGGAGAGAGAATTACCTTTTCAACTTGAAGGAGCTGAGACATTTATGTGATGATTCTGACTGTGCCAGCAGGGAAGTGTCTAGTCTGGTCTCTGATCAGCTCAGAACTGGATTTACTCTCTTACAAGAAGAAACAGTAAAAAAACAAACCCATATGACCAATATTTATATAACGATATCATGTACTTGTTTAAAATTAGTTGATGAATGGATTTTTGCTCGTTAGTTAACAACCTCGTGTGGATTATGCTCCCACAATGTTGCCATGATATACCATAATCTTAAAATCTCAAGTCTTGCTGTTGGAAAGAGCACCAACAGACAGTGATTGCAGTATGAACTAATGCTGCAGCAATGTTTCTGTAATAAATAAAAACTGTTTATTTCCCATAAGTGTTAATTTCCCTTTCAAGTCCAATTGTGTCATATTAGAGTGTCACATTGTCACCAAGGTCTCACTGGAGCTCATCAAATCACATGACATTTTCCTGATGATTCTGTCATAATGCAGACGGCTGACATCCCCTTCACCCATAACATACCCAGCGGGGATATGTGCGGATTAAGAATGACATTAACAAGAGCCATCAAGAGGCATTTGGAGTCAGACAGCGCATTAGTGTTATGCAAATTGCAAAATCATGTGATTCCATTGTTGCTTTGTCATCATTTTAAGTGCCACCTTGTCAAGACACTGTCTTTTATTGGAGATTAATTAAAAAAGTTCTAGTTAAATGGGCACAAGATGGTTCCAGATGCACAACATACGACAGAAATATGAGGCCTCTGCTCCTTGATTAATAAACAGAATGGTTGAATAAACCTTAGTGAAAAGTAGTTCTCCATTTTTCTAATTTAAGAGAGCATGTCCCACAGGAGGTTTGTCTGTGTAAGAGCTGAGAATACCCAGAATACAAGGAGCAATCCAATCCTAATTAAAGACCTTTTACAGCTGAGTCCTCATATAAATACATGCGCAGACACACATACACAGGCAGCCATGCACAGACTGGCACAAACACACACACACACACAAACACAGACAAGGCCCGGGCTGACTGCCATGGTGGCACACATCTACAAGGACTAAAAATATGAAAACACCACTTTTCTGTCTCAAATTTAACATGTTTTTAAGTGCTGCTGGGAATGTAGTGAGCCGTTTAACAATTTGGAGTCAGCAAGAAGACGCTAAAAACATTTCAGCTTCATTAAAATTGGCACATGAACACAAATCTAATCACATCTTTTGTCCTCCAATTTCATTTTCTTTACTTGTGCTTTGTTAACCTAAAAGAATAGTCAGACTTTTTGGGAAATATTTGCATTTGCTTTCTTGTCGAGAGTTAGATGAGTTAATTAATGCCTAATTAATGTTAAATCTACTTGTTTAATCCATACAAAAACCGAAATGTCAAAAACAATACAGTCTCTGTGCTAAGCTAAGCTAACTGGATGCTAGCTGTAGCTTCACATTTACCGTACACAAGTAGTATCAGTCTTGTATCAAATAAGCACATTCTCCAAAATGTAAAATTATTCCTTTAACATCAGCCTTTATAATCCAATCATTTCATCAATATATTTTAGATCTTTGTAGTTGATTGACTTCAGCCAGTGTTTTGCTGCATTGTGTATTCACATTGATTAGATGAGGTACACTTCAACTAAAATTGAACATCAACCAGCTTTAGCATGAATGTAAAAAAATGTTATTCATTTTTTAGACTGTGACTTGCCTCATCAATTTAAAAAGTGTCAATCAAGAAGGCAACATATTATGGTATCCTGAGAGGCAAAAACTGATTTTACAGCTCATCACGATTTTAACAGCATGCTAATAAATGGCACTTTAGTGGACTGAAGGATTCACTAAACATTATTCATCATCTCCTGAGAGCCATCATGAGACTGCTATCATGGGATTTTTGCTTGATTAGGTGGTGTGGAGTGTGGACACAGGAGATATGAGGGATGAGGTTTCATTATGCAACAAATGTGAGAAGTTGGACCTGCATGACTTGATGGGCCCACATATGGCCTAATCTGCCGAGCCACAAGGAAACGACCCTTGAGGATTTCTAAGGACTTTTTAACATAAATTTTATCCATCTCATTTGATGTTCAAGATTGCACCACACCATTGCATGGTAATATTGGATAAGTAATCATATTGTGACCCCAAGAATCAATACCAGGGATATCACTGCCTGAGGCAAAAAACAATCTCTTAAACCACAGAAATTCTCATTGTGAAACAGCACTTGCTATTAAAAAGTGCATCAATAAAAAGCACCATTAACCCATTGCACAGAAAGATGTGTAACTGGAAACAGCTTATTTTGTACTAAAAACACAGTGAAGACCGGACAGTCAGAGATTAACTGAACTGTTAGCAAAACCCATTTAGACCACAGTTGCATGTTTTTGGCATCACATGGACAAACTAAATAGCTGCCACGCAGTTGGGAAACAGTTAACGGCAGAATGGGAACTTGCTTGAAAAAAAAAAAAAACGGTCTTTGTGAAAATGCCTTCTTTTCTTTTACACTCATTATTTCTCCTGTCCTCAGGTGTCTCAAGTATTATTTTTTCTAACAAAGCTTTTGGGTAAGAGAGGTTTGCTGTGTAATGCTTGACACCTCTGTGCTCAACCTGAAGGCTATTCCTTTCACTCACACAAGATCAAGAACAAAGTGTGACAGGATCACATTTTAGAAGGAGTGCTGATGAAAAATTCATCTCTAGCAGATTTCCAGAGTTCTCAGAAAGAAGGAAAAGAACTAATGTAAGTTGCGATCAGCTTTGACCAGCTGAATACATTTACTCGATTAGTGTGATTAGAATCAAGATATGCAGCTTACGAATTTCAGTTTTAGGTAACCTACAAAACGTATGGACACATTATTAATTCAGTTATGCTAAATCTTTGGAACAGGAGATTTCACAATATCTTTAGCCACTGATACATTGAAATCTTGACCTTGATGGAAATCAAATTATATATATGATATTGATTTTAGACATCAATGTCTTAAAAGAATATCAAACAATCCAATAAAGATCATCGCTTGAACTAATATAAAAAAACAAAACACGATGTGTCGGTCCACAGACCTTCATATATCAATCCAGGGTTTTGACAAGGAAGAAAGATGTTACCTTTTGTTAACGTAAGTCATTCTGGACTTTTAATTCTTTATTCTTCCCAAGTTTCCTCTTTTTCAGACTAATCCAGATGCTTACAAAGAATTGATGCCAGTGGTTAAAAACTGAAAATAACCTCCATTGATTTTAGGGATAATGTGAGCTCCTCTTAATTAGAAACAGTGAACAACTCTCCCTTCCTTCCTTCAACTGACACCTCATCATTTCAAGTCTTCATGGATTTTTTTTTGGTGTCTTGGTGATTGCCCTTGCTTGTTTGCCCTTATCTGTTAGTCTAGCTAGCAAGTATGAACTCTCTGATGGAAAACTGCTCTGAAAATAAGGTTAATTATTTTTAGATGAAGCTTCTGTGAGACTTCACTGTGGGAGGAGTACATGAAAGAGACATGACTTAGCAGTCTGGATCTGGATCATGGAATTAGCATGAAAAGGTAGGACATGAGTGCGAGTATGAATCACCGGGACAGTCTGCACAGTTCTGACAAGCGACAAATTTGTTATGTTCATATTAGAGAGCACAGTTATGCAAGAGTTGTCTTTCTCTGGGGGCCTGCTACACGTCGAATTAAGATGCGCTACAGCAACTAATAAACGTGAGAACTCCCCTCACCTTTGCGCCCATATCCTACTGAACAAACGTTATGTAATGCAACATCATATGCATGTTAACAATAGAGCGAAGAAAAAATAGATACAGAGAAAAAAGGGATTTGGGGTAAAGATTATGGACTTGGCAGAGCGTGTGGTGGAAGCTGTCAGATATGCCTTCCAGAAGCTAGGTGCTCATTAGCATACTTCATTTGTCTAAATATAGTCCTAATCCAATGCTGAAGGGCAAACAAACAAATCACAGTGTGTGTGGGAAGAATATTACTTATTCTTCACCCTTGAAATATTTAATCATGACAACAACATGCACAATCTGTATAAAAATCATCAAACATCATGCCTCTGATGCTTGACATACAGTTTATGACCCTTTTGGAAACGTTTACTATGCTGCTTGTGACAGAGCACACTGCAAATGACTGCAGGCTGCAGTGATGCCAGGGGAATCTGTTAAAAGGTCACAGGCAAAACAACTAGCTTGGCTGGAGGGAGGACATGCAGTGACAAGGAAGCACGTGTTGAAGATGCATAAAGCTTCTGGGACTTCAAGAGTCTTTCAGACTCATCGGCTTAGTTTGCATAAAGGAACTGAAAGATGTAGGGAGCGTTTCAGCGGTGCTGAGTGAAACGTGTGAGCGCATAAGAAACAGCAGCGATGTATGTGTAGTGCTGTATATGCTTGATGTTATTATAATATGACTCATAATGGATGGCTGACTTATGCATGAAGAGTTATAGTACAAAGCAGCTCACAGATGCATGTAAATGCCAGGACCCAAAGGAGACAATAGCCCCTGTTGAAAATGCTTCAATTCAGTACAATTCAACACAGGATAGTTTGGTCACATCTATAAATATTCAATATTTCTCTCAAAAACCCAAACAGCCCACAGAGGTTTAAGAGTGAGGCAGCATTCGTACTGTACAAGCGATGTGATTTGGCGGTATGAGTAATAACTGAGTGTGTCTTTTAAGAGGCAAGGATTTGGCTGGCGGTGCACTCACTCTGTCAGCTGGTAGAGTGCTGTATTTTGTAACACAGACGTTAAGCAAAAGCATTAACTAGGTGCTATTTTGGAGCTTGTGGAGAAAATGAAAATTTTGTTGCAATTTTCCCTAACATCAGAGGCACAGGAGAACACTTGTACAGCAATTTTATCTGTGTGACAAAGTGAAGAATTATAGATTTTTTGTTGATGCCTGTGACAGACGCTCTTGTGATACTTCGGTATTCAAATTCTCTCAGAAGCCATCTCATGATACATTTTAAATTACCTATTGATTTTAATGATGTAGGTGCGGGTTTTGCAATTGGGTGCGTGCTTGTGTGTCTGCTGTGGTGATTATTTGCCCTGAAACAGGTTAGTCATCCACAGGTAGGTGAGAACCGGACAGAGCTCTTTCCTGTTCTAGTATTGTTTTGGTGCGTAGGAGGGAGAGGAGTCATGAGGGTACCCACTCAATGAGCGAGATAGATGGATAGAAAGAGAAAGAGAGGGAAAGAGAAATGAAAAAGATAAATTTAGAGAGTACAAACTTATCTCTGCATGAGGTAATTTGGTTTCCCACAGTTGCCTTTTGCAGACAAACCCATAAACTGCACAGTATGCAGTGAAATAAGAAATCTAATGTGATTTACAGTGCTCTGTTAAATGCACATAAAACCAATTACACTTCATCTCATGTGATTTGATGATTGCTGCAAATAAAGCCACAGTTTGTTTTTCTGCAACTACAACATTATACGCTATCCTCACTGCAGGGAGTAATGAAAATATGAATAGCCTTACTATAATTTAATTTGTATGATTTTCATGAAAAAAGAAGGCTGCTTCATTAGCTTGGGTATTGATTCTGAAACTGATACACCGTAGGCTGCTGGTGTTATAAAATCAATAAACCCTTAAAGCGTTTAAAGGTATTTATCTGTCTCTATTGTCTTCTCTTTTTTGCATTCCACTCAACATACAGAAAAGGTTACATCTTTCCTGAATGGCTATTCTATGACTATAAACCTTGCCTCCACGCATAGTAGGTCTTGCGGAGGCTTAAAAATACTGTTAGAACAAAGTGCTTCTGGGTAACAGAGCTCGCAGACAAAGCTAACCGATGCCTTCATTTGGAGCCATTGTGTGGAACTATTGATTTATCTCTATCATTGATGTGGGATCTCTCACATCTCACAGACTTTCTCCTACACATTCAAAGGCTCTCAAGTGGGCTTAAATCCACCATGAGTTCAAAAGAGACCTTCAGTCCCAGCCTCTTTTTTTCCCCTACACTTACAAGCGCAATATTTAGATAAGAGACTGCAGAGTAAATGTTTCATGTCATAACTGGCTGTAAAATATTCCAGAAGAAGTAAAACAATGGCCATGGTGCAGATTTTAATTGTTTCGAAAGCCTGGCTGGTAACCAAAGGGTCACTTGTTCAAATTTATACTTTCTAGACACTGAGAAAAGAAAGTACATATATAACAAAAAATAACTGAACTGCTACGTTCTTCACTTGACTTTTTTTCTCTTAAAATGTTAAAACTATAATTGAGAAAGTCCACTTTCCATTACCTTGATGCTTCCTCACTTCCTGCTCTTCCTTGAAACCTGCAGACTTCCATTGTTTGTCTAAGAAAAGCAAAGAAAATGTCATAAAGCAAACAAACCTCCACCATAATCTTTCAGTTTTTTTTTTTGTTTCCCAAAACCCCAAGTATCAAAACATCCGATGTTTGCTGCATTGCTCTTTGCTGTGCCATGATGATGACTCAGTAAGCTTCTAAAGTAGTTGTGGATTACAGAATCCTCTCTGCACCTCATGCAAAAGCTCTACATTCAGTTCATGTTTCACTGCAGCATTAATGTAGAAGTAATGGCTAACTATGATGCTAAAAGGTCAATGTTAATTCATCCGGCCCTGTATGCTCTGTTGGCTTGTACCGTCTAAACAAGGCCTGAGGTGACAGAATTAGCTCACAAAGCATTAAACAAATTACAGCTCCAGAAGTTATTGACATGAAGTGAAGCAAATTATTAAAATTATTATCCCTATTGATACCTTTTACCTGGGAGAAGCAATAGTTCTACATTTTGGGAAATCCTTTTTTTTGCTTTCTTGCCAAGAGTTAGTTGAGAAGATTGCAGTCTCATATGCCTTTATTAGGACAGGTGAAGACAGACAGGAAGGTGACAAGGGTTGACTGTCTGTAGGGACTTGGCTTGGAAACTGGAGGGTTAGCGTGGCTACTCTGGGATTGGCAACTGATTCTCAGTGAGTGCGTCCAGTGCAACGCACACAACTCAGATCAAAGTAGGCAGCGCTGAACAGATACGAAGAGAGCAAAATTCTGTTACTGTGTTGCCTATTTCTCCCCTAAAACATATTGTAGTGTACTGTTTCACTGTAATATGAGATTGTTTGTGACCAGACGAGCCGCTATTGTCTCCTGCTACAGCCTAGCAACTGTGCAGCCACGATAGGTTCACACTTGCTACAGACCCAGAGGGGGTGTGAATTAAGAATCTGCTCTGGATGCCATTGCTCTATTATATCTTTACGCAGCAAATAGTTGCTGTATTAATGTTCAAATATACATTACATTACCTTCGGAGAGAACTACACTAGCTGTTTCCAGTCTTCATGCTTATATGTTAGAAGCTTCGTACAGACATGGTAGTGGTTCATCAGTCTTCTTATACTGGCCTAACTCTGAGCAAGAGAGCAAATAAAATGTATCTTAATGTGGAACTAACGCTTTAATGTTGGCACTTGACTATACAGTTGAATACCCTTGAATATTCTTATGTTCTCAGTGTTGCTTGCCTTTGCTACTTGGCAGGTAAAGCTCAGCCAGCTCAATTTGGGGCCACAGCCACTCTGCGGCCATAGAAATCCTCATCAAAGGCTGCCATCGTCCAAACACATCAAAGGGCAGATCTCTGTCTCCTGGCTGGGAAAAGGCAAAGGTTTCTCTCTCTGTGTCTGTGCATCTGTCTGCCTGCACCATTCAAAACTCCGGAAAAAGATCTTTTATCAAGCTCCTTTTATAGAGAACCAGGCAGAATTGTCTGGCAATGCCAGTGGTTTTCTCTTTTCAGACTTCTAGCCACAATCTCTGAAACACATGGCAAGTCTAAGAAATGTGTGGTGAGGCTGTAAGTTAACACATGGTCGTATGGTTGCATGCAATGTTTCTGTTCTAAGAAAAATGTGGATGGATGAGTAGCTCCTATATGGCTAATTTCAGATATTTCTGAAGATACAAAGAGATTTTTGCCCCCCTGACAATAACTGCTTCAAACTGTTTAACTGACCTGCTCCAAACTAATTTTCACCGTGAACAAACAGCAGACTAAAATACGTCACCTCAGAGCATCCTGTGATTGGTTCACTTGCTCTGTGTGAAGCTGTATTACATAAGGTTTTGTAACATGTTCACTGCAGGATTCTGGAGGCTTACAGCTTTTGTTCAGACTAACAGTGCAGGGAAAGATTCCCAGGAAACCCACCAAGTGTTTTGGCATATAGACATAAAGCTGCACATGAAGATGCATGTGCAGGAGGAGCTTCAACCTATGCCATATCGGGAGAGTTAAATGACAAGCTTCAAAAAAGAGAAAAGAAATGACATACATAAAGCCTTCTTTTACCAGTGGGAGCTGTAAGGGAATGAAGACAGGGGAACCATTACAGTACCATGTAAAAGGATATTTGAATGCTTAATAAGATAGAATTGCAGCAGAGAGTCACAGTTGCTAAACAGGGGACAGTGTGGTTTGGGAGCTCGCCTTTAGTCTGCTCTGGATGAGGAAAAAAAAACAAAAAACCAAACACCAGGCAATCCATGGAAAAATGTGAAAAGTACTGTAAAACTGCTTGATTGTGTCTCCGTGTGGGAGGTGTTTGATGGGGTCAGGTTGTTTGCAAGAGCAAAATAAGGGGAGGCCGAGGATGGAGCAAGAATATGTTAAGAGCTGTGTTGTAGCAGAGTAAAATTCCTCCCACTTGCTTTTTTTTCTGTGACTGTAATTCTCTTTCTTGTGCAGGATGTTTTATTCTGACTACGCAGTTGTTAATGGTCTATGTGCTTCCTTGTTCGTCATGAGCATGCATTATTTAAAGGAGAAGGAAAGAGCCACAGAAAGAGGAAGAACAATAGCCAGTTACTCTGCTGGTGTGGTGCCATTCATCAGCTTAAGCAATTTCATCTGTCTTTGTTCATTTTCTTTCATAATTTGCTTGTTGTAAAAGGGGCACAGTCTCACTTGGCAAAAGCTGAAATGCACAATTTTTCTGTCTTGTTGTGTGTTTGTGGGTGTTATCGTGTGTTCATTTGTGCTGCTGGCTTGAGGTTGTGATGACTGATTATGTCTCCCCCCTCTCTTTCTCTTTCTCTCACAGCCCACATGCACCTGCCTTGGGTACCTATTTCAATGCACCATTCAATGGATGCATTATATTCATCATCGTACATTATTCAGATTTGAATCAGGGACTGTCAGCTTGCTGACGATCCAGCTTCCAAATTTAATAGCTCGGACAAGAATAGCTTTGACAGCACATTGCTGTGATTCAGTGAATTTCTGTGACACGCTGGCCACCAAATGTAACACCATGTTTCATTTTCTGACTGCTTGTACTCTGTAGACACTGGATAAATGTGATTACCCCTGTGACTTCTGCAGTGTTTTTTCTGTGCGTAGTTAATAGCTGTGGTGTCCTTAATCAGTCTGCCAGCTGTTTTCTGTGATTGTGTCTTCCTGTGTGTGTGCATGTGTCTGTGGAATTGCAGGCTCCGAACACGCAAAGCTGACTCAGGGATGCTGTTAAGGTGTCTGAGGACTCCAGCAGCCACAATCATGTTAATCCATGAGAAACCATTGGTTAGTTGCCTTTATATGCTCAGACAACTACTGTTAGATTTCACTATTTAACGCAGGGAGGGTTTGGGTAACTGCTGAGATGTACCCAGACTTTGCTGCTGTACAATTTTAATTAATTAATTCAAATTTAGACATGGGAAGGGGGTGATAAAGTTCTTGATGTTATCCCTCGTATTTGTTTCCGCAGCATGCATGAAGCAGTTTTTGCCTCAAGCAAGGCAAGATTGTTCTATGCTGATAATTAAAGGTTGCTTAAGTCTCCTATTCATGATTTGATACAGAACTAATCAGTTTTCAGGTAGCCAGTTTGTCAAGTCACAGTTGTTTTACTGAGAGCCATAGGTCATTTTGTCACACTGTAGTTGATAGAGTGTGCTGTCACGCAGGCTAAATTAAGGTACTTTCCAGTCCTCAGTTGCAAAGTTATGTGCAAAATAACTACACACTCACATACTCTCATACACTTGCTCATGCATGCACACATTATCTAACAGGAACATGTTGTTCTTTCGGCCATATTATGTTTATTCCCATGAGAACACACAGAAAACAGATGACATTCCAGCAATGAAAGATGATCCCTTTCTAATGACAAATGTATCGTTAGCAAATGGAATACAGAGTAGGATGAAAAAATGTCACAGTGAAAATAAATACATTTATTGGACAAGCATCTGTAAAAAAAGAACAATTTAACATCAAATTGGGGAGTGGGAGATTTTAAAGTATTAGGAATCTAATTTTTCTTTCGAGAAATGATAATTGAATATTCATACATTATCTTATAATATATTGTAGAAATCTCATAATTTGCATGCCTAGAAAATACCCTGTATTTCTTACTGTATTAAACTGACTCAGCAATAGGACACATAGGGGTTGATTCATGCATGCAAGCTGTGATGTGTCCTTTCAAAGAAAAAATAAAACCAAATAAAATACTGTAGGCTAAGTGTCAACTTCCAAAACAGTAGTCACAAGGGCCATAAACTATATTGAGCAAAAGACCCAGGGGCGGTTTGTGAAACAGGGCCAAAGTGCAGAGTGAACCAAGTGTGTGTGTGTGTGGAAAAAAACCATAAGGTGAGAGCTAGAGGTGAAGTTGCGAGCAAATAATTACAGAGAAGGCAAATATTGCAGGTGATGGGCTGGCCAGATACTAAACTCATGAGACCTGCTCCTATCATCAGTAGACTCAACTTTTATGTAGCTGAAATATACCAAGGTTGAATATCTTTTAAATATTTTAAACAAAAACAAAACAAACATAAAAGGATACATGGGGTATTTCATTTTGCTTGGGGAGCACTTGCAGTATTCATGTGTGTGGTGTATAAAAATCAAGAACATTTCAAATAGCAGTTGAACATAAATATTTCATACAAATATTTGAATCTACATTTGAATGTCACTTTTAACTAGGACTGACATGCATCAGCCAGTAGCGGTGGCTAGGTGGGTGCTTAGGTCAGTGTGGAGTCGACTCATGGGAAATTGTGCTTTACGTACCAAGAAAAGGGCTTGGAATTAATGTTTTAGTTGCCGCAGTGGGAAGGGGAATTAAATCTTTAACCAGTTGAGACGTTTTCAAAATAGTCAGTCAGTAGCATACTGTACAGCTTTTACCAGCATTTGCCTTGTTCTTATTGTTAATTTCAAACCCTGAAAATGAGTATAAAATGAGGTACTAGCTGGTTTCTTTTGGGTCAAGGCTCCCAGTATGTTGGGGAGACAACCAAACACAGTGAGAGTATTCATGACGGTACAACCATGAGGAAGATATGAACACAGAAAACAAAATTGGATAGCGGTTGCCAGTACACATTGCCTTTTATAGAACAATTTCCTACATCTTCTCTTGTCTATATGCAAACTAGAAGGCTTATACATTTCCTCCTAGGTGAATTGGGTTTCTGACACAGGATAATAACAACACTGACAGAGAAAGTAAATAATAAGCCCCCACATTAAAAAAGGGGAAAAAAATCAATAACAAGGTTCCATTACCACGCAGAAGCTGCTGTCAGACACATTAGCTGAGTTATGAGACTGATACTCTGATCAAATGAAGCTGAATAAACACACTCTAAAATGAGAATATTGGAGTATCCATAATAAGCCCATGGAACTCTTGTCATGGCTACCAGTTTCAGCTCAAGTTTACATTATACAACTTGAGCTGTTATAGCAGTTAAGTGGTCATTGCGATTATAAAAAGACAATCTGAACCACCAACCTTTAAGTGTAGGATATAGATACTGTACGTGTGTGTTTGTGTATGTGTACTTACGTGTCTACAAAACCAATCTATACTATAGATTGACACTCTAGTAGAGGAGTATTGCATGAGTCGGGGGCTGGAGACGGATGTCTTGTATCTCCAAGCATTGCAATGGAACAAGCTGGCCATTGACTAAATTAAGCATTATATTGTCCTGTCCTCCTGTCCAGTCTGTCCTGGGTTTTTAGCTGATGTGGCTGTCAGTCACATCAGTCAGGTAGTCCATCAGCAAGGGGCGGCTCCTCCAAAGCAGCAGCTGAGCCATTTGTCTCTCCTCTGTCAGCCCCTGAATCTCTCTCCTCTTTGTCCTCATCCCGGCTGAGTGGGTCCGGTTTGGACAGGCGGTCTAGGGGGTCAAAAGTATGCATTTTGGGCTCAGGGCTAAGGAGCGAAAGCTGAGGCAATAGCGGCCCCTCCCGAAGCTTAGCAGCTAGCTCCCTGGCACTGCAGGTGGGCGTGTTGGTCTCGTAGATATCGTGGAAGTTGTTGTAGTCTACCTCATAGAAGCCCTTCTCCAGGGAGAGAACTGGCGTGAAGCGGTAACCCCAAAGCACCTCTGTGTCCAGGTAGGAGCTCCGTGCCTGACATGTCATCCCTGTCAGAGGTATGGATAGGCGTATGTATCCACATGCACACACACAGACATGCACACAACATCAATATATAGCACAAGTATGTACACAAGGTATGAAAAGAGACGAGCACACACACACACACACACACACACACACACACACACAGATGGAAAGAGGTGTAAGGAGAAAGAGAGACATCATCAGTAAATACTTCATGGTTATACAGGAACTGCACACATAAAGGGCCAAGACCTGCACAGTGTTTCCTCTAAAGCTACATTGTGTTTTTTGAATGCAACAAAGCTAGAAATGCCACTTATCTAAATAAAAAGGTTTAGTTTTCTTTTTAGAAAGTATAAGCTGTTTGGCTGATTGAAATAAATGCTGTATTTGCACACAACTGATTGGTACAAAAGTGTCAATATTTATTTTCTGAGGTCTTTTTTGCCAAGTCAGAAAAAAAAGAAAAATTGGCAGCAACTTGTTTTGCAAATGGAAAGAGAGAAAGGCTAACACGTCTGTAATGTCAGATATGAATTTTGACACATTGGTCTGTTTTCGGAAAAGTGTGAAATTTGTAATCATAGCATCAAACAAAGCCCTTTAGTGACGCACCTCTCACAAGCGCGCCCTGAAACACATTCATCTACACAGAACCCAATAGTCCTTACTGTTACAGTGAAAAAGGTGTAGTGGAGAAAGCTCAGCTGCAGATAGGTATACAGTGTATTCACCTCTTGTGAAACAAACACACAATCACAAATAACATAGCTCAGCCATTGTTACTGTACTGTAGGTTTAGTGGTAACGAGGCTTTCTCATACGCAATTAGCAACTATCTTCTGTCTTGTGGATTCATCATTTGTATAAATAATATGTAAAACAAATATTCCTAAAATACCCTTTAATGCCAGCTTGAATTGCGAAGGTAAGAGGAAGAGAGGTGGTGCAGAAATAGAGACAGACAATGCTACATGTCTGACAAGAAACTAGCATCTAATTCAACATACTTTCCAAAATGTATTAAAAGTTTGAAATGCTCTGTCCTCTTAAGAAGGCACAACTGTCATCTTCCATTTCTCACTCATCACTTCTTCACACTGGTGTATCATGTTTGGCTATTAAGACTTATGGCTATTAAATTAGCCACAAGCTACTACACAACTTTTGACAGCCACCTTTTAACCCCACAAGAGGTGAGTGATACTCCAAAAACAGACATTGGGTGGAGTATCACTTTAAACTGGAAACATCTGACTCACCATATATGCCTGGCTAACCCAGCTGTTGAGTTACACAATGTTCTGTCTCTGTAGATGCAGAACATCACTAATAACATCAAGCATGTGCTCTAAAATAGATGTAGATGCCAAACTGATATGGTGTCTAACGCCACAGTGAGAGGAGGGGCTTTTGCACCTTTTCTTCAGCTCTCCCTCTGGATACGAGTGGCCTAGTTTCCACATTTAACTTGTGATATGTTTGTTTTTTCTGTGACAAGATTATCAAAGACAATATATCGTCTTTCAGTCCCAATGAGAAGGATTTTCTAAAGCAGGTGTTGGACTACTGTTTGATGTGTTGGTTTTAAATTCCAGTCCAAATCCATGAAATTGTGTTGGGATGACCTTTTTTTGCCCTATTAGCATTTAAAAGATCGTCCACCCAGTTTTGTCATTTTTATGAAGTTTTTGTCACAATTTAAAAGTCCATTTGCCTTTGACTTAATACATCATAGACACCGCTACACTATTTTGTTCATGCATTAGTGTTGAGATTATGAAAATACATTTTGATAGCAGTTATTTCCTGAGGGATTAGATCAAAATGAACAGCCTGTTCGAGATACCAAATCAGTTCAAAAATATGAACTAATACCACCCCCATCTGCCTCACGCATACGCACACACACATTTTCGGGTACAGCAGACTATCTGTAATTGTAGACTGTACTATCCTTTTCGTCTTGCATGGTTTGTAAAAATACCTGTTCTTATGTTTTATACATTTGATTGAAAAAGCTGCTGCAGGGAGCTGTGAGCAGCGTAGGAGACACTTGTGCTGTGATATGTTCATGTGCGTCAAGACTTAACAGTCAGCAGATGAGCAGCAGCCGATGTAATAACAGAGGTTACAGAATTCACATTATTAAACCGTGTGTGATTTTCAGGTTTAATTTTATGAAAACCAAACTTGTGAATGCACTGATGTATGGCAGCTGAGACATCTTCAGCAGCTCCTACACCGTGTCCCATATTTATTTTATTGTTCATTATTTAAACTTTGGAAATACAATGGTGTCTTGAAAGGGATGATGTGAATTTGGTTGCTTCTTGCATTACAAAAGCTGTACTGGGGATTTCCACAGCATGTACGCGCACATTCAGCTTAGCATTACTGAAACAATCAGAGCAGCCAGAACACTTTCCAACTCAAATGTAGTGAAGGGGATAAAAGCATCCGCATTATCTTTGAATATAAATAGACATTTTGACTTGTCAAACACAGGTGTATTAAATAACTTTAAAAATGACTGCTTCCCATTTAGGTGTGTCAGTTAAAGGGGCATGGCATTGCGCATGGTGGTTTACTGGCACACCAAAATGGAAAAGGGCCATCATTGATGTTATTAGTTACACCTTTGCTTTACTGTGACATGTCAGAACGTCATTGCAGGTGTAACTGCAATCACGAGTGCTGCTGCTTCTCACTTCATAAGGGCTTATGACCTCCACTCCAGCAGCAGCCTGCAGACTCTAAGTTCCCCTCCGGGAATGTTTTTGTTGTTACCCCTCAATCTCTGCCGTGCTAAGCTTGATATATCCTTGCAGGCAGTGACAAGGTTGGAAGCCAATACGTCAAATTTCATCCCTGTACATATTATGCATTCATGTAAAATTCTGTTCCAGGAGAGCTGGCTGACTAACTTACTGTTATTCAGACAGAATAACAATAATAATAATATGTTAATCTGAACAAACCTACACACTTTTGAATTATGAAACCTGACACAGACATACAAACAGCAGCTACCAGATAGAAACAAACAAACACAAAACTAAACTGCAATACGACCTTGACCTGAACAGTCATATCAGAATTTATGTGACTTTTATGCCACCCTAGATATATCCGTCATGCGGGTCACTTCAGGACAAACAAACAGACAACAAAACAAAAAATCTAGATCTGAGCAATAAATCACAATTGAGCGCCAAGGTATGTATCATACTGAACAAATGTGATTGAGAGAAAACGCTCATTTACTGTTTAGTTAAAACCATTAAAACTCAAGATATACAACTAATATTACAGAGAGGAGTTCCCATTATGAAAGAGGTACAAGCACTAGTGAACGATGGAACATTTTCTAGCGGAACTATTACATCGCAACATCATGGATGACAAAAATAAAAATAATTTAAAAAATAAAATGGTTGAAAGCCAGTGAAATAAGATTGTATGGGTAAGACCACAACCCAACAGCTGCAGTTCCTCCACCTAAGTCAAACTCACAGATTTATAAAGGTAATTAAAAAATGGAAAATGTACTAACTGTGTTGGGACAATGGACTTCATTCAAAATTCAAAATAATGAACATGTTAATTTCGATCTGTGTGAGCAGAACTCTGAGCTAGCGTGTGAGCTTGAACAACACTGTTTTGGACTTGCTACATGTGTCTGTTTTCCTGGATTTTTCTAGGAAGTGTAAAACAAAAAACACAACTGCAAATGTTCTTGTTTACACAGCAACAATATTGATGCAAGATGTTTTGTGGATTCTGAGAAATGTCATCAAGCAGGCCTTATTTTATACATAAATAATTTACTGTAAAGAAAACTAAGCAGACTTAACCCTGCTATTTTCAGCGACACAACAAGTCCATGAAAGCTACAACAGATTTTGCACATTGTCACCCTGCAGCAGCTAGACAAATGAATTAATGTAACAACCACAGCAAAGATGATGGTATTGGGGAGAACTGCATGGGTTATTCATTCGAATCAACTATTTCAAACATAGAAATGTAGCAGCTTGCAAGGTCAGCTTGAGTTTGCTCTTCAGAAATATAAACTATGCTTTTATATATAGTTTTATGATACTCCATTACATAGATGAATACATTTATAAATGAACTTACATTGCATTATTTTATAGTGTTGTGACATGTTGTACCTGTAACGGTAACTGCATTCATTAACTGAGAGGATGTTATGGAGTGTATTGCATGTTGTTCTTTATGTATTTTGATTAGTGCAATTAAGCTGTGTCATAAAGAAGGACAGAATGTTCTTTACTAAGTCATCATCTTGTTTTACTTTTTATCCCAAATGCTGTGGGAGTGCCTGAGAAACAAATGTTAGTGATTTTTCCAGAGCCTGACTCACAATCATGCTCGAAACCACAGGCTGGGTGTCAATGGAGAAAACAAGGGATGGCCAGCAACTGAAGAGAAACAGCATGCAATTTGTGATGTGTAGTGAGTTTTATGGTATATAAAGCCTGTGCCCTTCATGGACATCATCACTTGCTGATTTTAAATTCTAAATTTGGTTGAGATTAGTTTATGAGATATGGGTTTCTTATAAAAAAAAACGTAAGTTATGTTTGTAGTGTATCTTTCCCTTGGCATGGACTTTAAAATATTAATATGCTTTCCTGTTGGATTAAGAAATAATATTATGTTTTGCATTCCACAGCATTGGCCATCTATTCACAGATACATGACTGCACTGACAGCAAATTCATCACTTTTAAAATAGCAAGTGAGGGCGCTTATTCAGCTATAAATCTGAATATTTGTGACCTTTAGAGACCTTAGATCTCAATTAAAAATACATGATGATTATAATCAGTCAAAAGTACCCTTTACGGTCTATAATCAAATAGTTTGTGGAACTGTGTTTTTTATTAGTAGCATCCTGACTTCACTGTGTGTGTCACATGCATGACTTTAGTTAAAGCTGATCTCAACACAATGATGGAAAAAAACTAGGAAAAAAGGTTAAAAATACTGTAACATGAGCTATCCTTATATTCCCAGCCCACTCTTTGTGACCTGTTTAACAAGTCTCATTAAGGTTAACAGGGGTAGCCATGGGGGAGGGTCACTGGATGGTCAGATAGGTCTGTTGCCTAGCGGTCAAGGACGGTGACTAAATAACCCCTGCATGATGCCATGGTTTCTGCCGGGGAAAGGTGATTTAATGCCTGAGTCAAGTATCCTGCAGCGTGAGCAGGAAGCGTGATGACTACTGGTGCTTTGGAGGGAAAAAAAAAAAAATCAAATAGAGCAGAAATGTTCAGATGCATGCAAAGCCATGCCTGATCGCATTAGGGAGCGCAGTGGTTTGTACGAGTTTTTAAAAAGACAACTGGGTGCACGGTACTAAACGCTCCTAATCATGTCTCTCATTTACTGATGCAAAGTACAATGATAACCAATAAAGTAAATTAGTAACATGTATAATGCATTGTATTCAAAATGAGTGGGTTATAATTACGCTTTGAACAAAGGCCAATAAACAAAGCAGCTTAGGCATATAAACAATACTTGATTTAGCCAATACCCCACAGAAAACAAGTTGGAACAGCAAATTAAGTGCTAGCTGTCTGCAATTGCTGTTTCAAGGTTTCTGTACTCATCACTTTATAATTTATGTTCTATACAAGGTTACTGAAAAATGTTTTGAATATCATAAATCGACTGTTTTTAAAAATCCCTTGTATGTCACACAGACATCATAATTTGCTGTTATCTAATTTTAATGGTTGAAGATGCTACATTTTCCTCTTGCAGCCTCAATTTAAGTATCACGCTGGGAAATTGGAGCTTTGTGGAACTTTACAGAAACACCTGGTCACGTCTGCCTCATAAATGTAACCAGCCTGGAGCACTTTTCAGGACTGCTTGGCCTTTACCCAAAACATAGACCAGCAGTGAGGGTAGCTACACTTCATTCATTTTGATATAAACAATATCAAAGACATAACCTTGAAGTAGCAACAGTGAAAATGCGGGCTGCAGTGAGAACAGAAAACATCCGCAAGGCGGTTGTGGCACGATCAGCTTTAAGGAGGCTGCTTCAAATAACAAATACTTGGAATTGTGTAGAAATGTTTTGTTGATGAAGACAGAATTGCAGTTGTAGGACTAATGAAAGAAACAGTACCCACCTTCCTCAAAAATACATTTGTCACTGACATAATAAAATTCTCATTAAAACCATTACTAAATTTGAAGTGAAATGCATTAATATTATTCATGTCTCACTTAGAGAGTCGATTATCTGTTAATGTTAGCCTCTCTGTCTTTCCATCCATTACAATATTATCTTTTGCAATCTGCAGCACTTACAGGTACTTACGGCTGCCCCTCCCCTCTTATAAGCAATGTATCCCTCCATGTGAGCCTCTTCTGTCTTTCCATCCATTTATCCATCTTCCCATCCCTCCCACACAGCTTACTTCCCGTATCCTACATTTCATCAATCTCTGTCTCTCTCTATCCATCTACCCATCATCCATATGTCCTCCCATTCCCTCTTATGCCATCTCTTTACCCCCTCCCTTGATCACCCCCACCCCACCCCTTCATACCTGTGGCCTCCACCATGCCCTCAAGGATAACCACAATCTCGAACTCCTCCTTCTCCATTTGAGCCAGTGACATCTCCCAGAAGGGGCTCTTCTCATTGATCTCATGAGAGATGATAAGCGGAGACACCAGGAACAGCCGGTCATCTCCCGTGTCAAAGCCGATGTTGATGTCCGTTTGGTTGAGTGGAATGAACTCCCCCTCCTTGGTCTGCTGCGAGCGGATCAGCTTTGCTCTGATCGATGCCTCCACGATGTGAGAGTTCCTCAGGTCCCCCACCCGAAACATCAGGCACATCTTGTTGTCTCGCACCGATATGACAGCTTTGTGCGAGAACATGAGGGTCTCGGCGCGGTTCTTTGGCTGTGAGATCTTGACAAACATGCAGCCCACCATCATGGCGTTAACAATGGAACCCAAGATGGCCTGCACCAAAAGCAGTATGATACCTTCAGGGCATTTTTCTGTGATAACACGATAACCGTACCCAATGGTGGTCTCTGTTTCAATGGAGAAGAGGAAGGCTGAGACAAAACTGTTGAGGTTCTCCACACAGGGGGTCCAGCCCTCCTCATCAGCATGCACCAGATCCCCGCGGATGAGTGCTATCAGCCACCACAGAAAGCCAAAGAAAAGCCAGTTGACTACATAGACCAAGGTGAAAATGAAGAGACTAAGACGCCAGCGTAGGTCCACCAGCGTAGTGAACAGGTCACTGAGGTAACGGTAGGTCTCTTGCACGTTTCCATGATGAACGTTGCACTTGCCGTCCTTCTGCACGTATCGCTGACGTGGCTTCTTCGCCGGGTCAGAAATCAAGTGGGTTCGCTCTGTCGAGATCTGAGCCTCCCGCAAGTGTTTAGGAAGCTTCTTCACCTATGTGGAAGAGGAAAAATAGAGAAAGAGAGGGAAATCAAGGGGAGGAAGGAGAGTGAAAGAGGGAGAAAGAATGGTAGCAGTTTATGTTATTCTACACATGGGTGTACTTTACAGTAGCCACACTGATTTCTTTTCAATATTTTCTGTAAAGCTGTATTGAGTTTGTACTGGAGGATGTAGGTGTTAACCATTTTAATGGGATTTTTTTTCAGCCTTTGCAAAAACATTGCTCTGCACTTCTGGCGAGGAGGCAAATAACATTAAGAGCTGTTTGTCACTGCTCTGTGCTACTCCACAATGACACTGTGGGTGACAGTCTATGCACATATATATAGGGAGAAAGAGAGAGAGTAAGGACACAACAAGAACACAAGGACACCCAGGTCTTTGTCTATGTTGGCCCGGCTCCAGTGAGGCGATCTGGCCCCACAGCTGTGCCCTGTCTCCCTCCTTGTCCCCTGTGTCCCCTCCCCTCGCACCCTCTGGGACATTGGCAGGCCTGGATAGGAACAGATCATCCATCCTTCCCCAATAGAGCCTTGTGGCATACTTAAACAGAGTGGCATATGCCTGGGCACACACTTTGCACTTATCTAGAAACCGGCATTCATGCATATATAGTACATGCAGGCTTCTGATATTGTATATTTTAGAATATTTGAACAATGAGTGCCACAGTGCACAGGAAATCCAGTTGCCAGTTGCTTGGCTGTCTTTTTGGACATACACATGCATACATACAGACAGAAAGACACATACAGGAGGACAGAGTTGCAAGGCACCTTTCAAACAGACCAAGGGCAAGTTGGCAGCACACTGACACTTTCCAATCTGAGATGATAATTGAAATGCATTGTGTTGAGGCAAGAAAACAGCCCCTGTGTCCTCTGAATCTCTCGCTGCTAATCGGACACCTGTGATCCATCTCTCTCTAGAGTCATGCTCACAACACCAGGAAAGTTATGCCCTATTGTGGTTACACTGACTGCTCTTCTGCTCTATCACAAAGCCGATCACTCTCACAGTCCAGCCTGGAAAGGACATAATCTAAAGCAGAACAATATCCTTGCAGTGCCTTCGATTGTAGTGCCAGGATAATAAAATCTGTCGGACAGGTTTATTCAGGATAGTTTCCTTGAGATGTCAGGTGCTGTTTCACTGCTACTCTGTGTGTGTGCACATTTGCTCAGGCCTGCATGAACAGTATTGAGTTTGCAGATATTGATTTAAAGTGATCCCTGTTTAAGGAACGTTTCGACAAAGAAGAATTGAAAGACAATGCGTATTGACCGGCATCGCAATTAGTGGCTTGATGACAATGCATTCACTAAATGTCAATGGGCTCCCTTATTACCAACTGTGCTCAGGGATACTGGATCAAAATACAGATTCAGAACACAGTCAGTTCAGTTCACCATTGCTTAGAATAAAACTTTCATCTGTTAATGTACATAGTTGTTTTTTCAATTGTTGTTAATTGCTACTACACTGATTTTAAATGAAAGGCAGACAAAATAGGTCCGTTCATTTCCACGCTTTGTGCCGGGGTTAATTGAGTGATAGATGAAGCTGTCAAAACAGTGCTGCCCAATCTTTGGCCTT
Source organism: Dicentrarchus labrax (assembly GCF_905237075.1). Classification (NCBI taxonomy): domain Eukaryota; kingdom Metazoa; phylum Chordata; class Actinopteri; family Moronidae; genus Dicentrarchus; species Dicentrarchus labrax. The sequence continues at coordinate 12,350,031 of NW_026136704.1, forward strand.
TGTAGTCAATACAGTCTGTAGGGGTGATGGTCGATAAACAAATTAATTAGTTCTCTTTGCGTGGCAGTAGTAAGCGGTGGGTGTTTTCTCTCACTGAGGATTTCTAGCCATGCTTCGGTAGACAGTATAGGTTCCAATCAGCTAGGGAATCAGGACAGATAACCAGTGCAACTCCACCATCCGTTATTGGGAGTGAGTGGGGTGTCTTTTCCCTGTCTCTCTATCTCTGCTACTAAGTCAATTGAGCTATATATTTATCTGAGCTAGAGGAACAGGCTTGGTTACACCTTGCTTGATATATAATCCACACTCTTTATTTAATCGGTAAACAGCATATCTGATGTATATCTAACAGCCCTTTTATCCTCCTCATTGCCACCATTCTTGATAGACACCTGGTATTTCTTTCGCATACACATAGCTCTCTCCCTACTAATCATCCCATCTTTCTATATCTTCTCCATCTCTTTACTCTCACATCCTCTTTCATGCTTTCTCTCCCAGTTGCAGAAAGACCGCAGTATAGTCGTTTGACAAGTCGTGGCTGTGCAGTTTACCTGTGCAGGTGTGACTCCTATCTCCATGTTGTGGTCCATGAGGATTCGGGAATCTCCTGCCATCCTCAGCTGAAGCTCAAAACCTGTAAGACAGAATTAAGTAAAATAGTCTTTAAAATTTAGGCTTTAAAACTTACATATTTTCCAAATATTGTAATGAGATGCAGTTCATTGATCACCAACATTCAAATGAACCCAATATAACAGAGAATAGAGGTCAAAGCTACAGTGCATGTACAAGCTTGATCCATTAGGTCTTTTAACCTTTAACCCTCAGCTATCTAAACTGGATACCCTCTTTGAAAAGTACATACATTATGTCTATGCTAACAATGTTGTGTTGATGTATAGTGCAATCCCCCAGATCCAATATTTTCTACCTGTCATTTAAATGTCAATATAAGCCAACTGGTGTAATTAGAACCCAAAAGATACACTTCAAAAGGTCAGATCCTCAACTGAGTAAGATGTTTGCATTTGTATTGGCTGTAAAAAAAAAATTCTAAATAGCGTGAAGCATTTTGTTATTCAGGTGCTCTACAGGTAACTTACTGTTTGCATTGCATCTCACTTGTCAACTAGAGGAATAACATTGGAGTGTTTGAAAAGGATGTTGTATCTTAAAATCAAATTAATTAATCTCAATAGAGGCACAGTTTAAGTTGGGAACATAAAATAAATGTAGAAAGAATATTTCTTGTAGATCATTTATTGATTTCTAATAAATTATAAAAATCACCACGATGCAAAAAAATCCTGAATTTATGGAGAACAATCATAATAATCACAAGACAAATAAATCTGAAGATTAATGGTAGCTGGGGCTGCATCCATAATGTGGACGTCAGTCAAAAAGAGCCATTGCCAAATGTCATCAATCGAACTTTGGTGAAACCATTGTCATTTCAACTCTCCCACCACAATAATGGTGGTGTCACGAGAGAATGTACTACATAAATCAGCCTGTCGCCTTACGTTTTTTTAATAAAAATAAATATATTAGCATGTGAATATCAGTCTAAAGGTCTATTAGTCCACCACTGTGTCCAGACTGTATCTCAGCAACTAGCACATGAGTTTGCATTCATGACTCCTCCTGACTTTGGGGATCCCATGACTTTTAATCTAGCACCGACATGAGTTTGACATTGTGGTTCAGAGTGAAATATCTCGACAACTATTGGATGGATTGCCATTGAATTTGCTATATATTGACGTTCCCCTGAGGATATATTGTAATAATCTTGATGATCCTCTGGCTTTTCTGTTATAGTGCCACCAGCCGGTCAATGTTTTCACTAATACAGTTTTCACTAATTAACAAAATATCTACTTATTGGCATCAAATTTTGTACAGGCATTAATGATATCCCCTGAACTTTCTTTTAGTACCACCATAAGATTGACATTGTTATTATTATTATTTTTTTTAAATAGCTCAACAACTACTGCATGGATTGGACTTTTCATCTAGTGCCATCATTAGGTTAATGTCAATATCATGTTAGCATGCAGACATTTGCTCAAAGCACCACTGTGATTAAAGGTCCATTTAGGAGGATCTATTGGCAGGAATGCAATGTAATATCCATAGGTATGTTTTAATTAGTGTATAATCACCTAAAAATAAGAATCAATGTGTTTTCGTTACCTTGAATGAGCCGTTTTTTATCTACAGACACCATGGGTTGCCTTTTTTGAAGCCACCATGTTTCTGTAGCCCAGAACAGACAAACCAAACACGGGCTCTAGATAAAGACGTTTGCATTTTTTTGTGCATGTCACTGCTGTAGACTCTTGTTAATGAGCACAAAATGTTGATAATTAATGTGTTGATACTGAAGTTTACCGACAATGTATTTAACTTTTCCCAAGAATATGCACACTTAAAATAAAATATCTGCTCAAAGCAACTGAAGAATGTTTTTTATGGTTATGCTCAAACAGCATAAACAGCTAGGGAACAATTGTGGTCATCACTGACTTGAATCGTGACACAGGATTTGTGCTTTTGTTGCCTAAACCTAACCACACATTGGTTGTAGCACATGTGACACATGGCAAAGTAACACTTCTAGGAATTATGTTTCCCTTAAAATGTGTTTGGCAAAACAAATGAATTGTACGTAATTTGTTTTGGAGACAGGTTTGGCATATTCGTGAATAGAGCACCAGCCATTAATGGCCTTTGTAGCTTTCCCTGTAAAAAAAAATCATGCTCCATTAAATATTAACAGATAAATGTTAAAATATTAACCCATATTTGAAGTTAAATATGACCACAGCATCACAACTCACAGCATTCTGTTTATGGGGAAGAATACATCAATTTTTAAAAGCTAGGAAATCTAGTTCCATCTGACAGACCTGTCCGCATGTGTACAGTAATCATGATGAAAGAAATACAATTGCTGCATGTCCCTACTATACTAGTATACACAAATATGATAAAATAGGATAAAAAAAAAAAGTATTTTTTGCAGCATTTTCAGCACTTGAAGACCTAAGTAAAGGATTAGCTGATATCACATGGGAGATGACCCAGTGTCCACTGCTGGCTAATTTGCCTGTACAATGAAGCAGGCTCAGCTGCTGTGTTTTTAACAACGTCATTTTCCCAAAGAGCAAGCTTGTCATTGCCAGCATTGCCAGTTGCTCAACTACTTATGGCCACATGCACACACAGACACAGACACACAACTCTCTATGTGTACGCAAAGCTCTCACACTGCTCCACCACAGCCACACCATCCGTCAGATCAGAGGCAGTGATTGCTTCCTTAATCGGCTGGAGACAAAGAAATAAATACTAACTGCCTCAGAAAATCCAGTTGGCTTTTTTTTTTTTTTTTACATTTAACCTAATATAAAACCAAAAAAGTATACATATTATCTGTGCGGTTGTTTTTAGCTCCACTGGAGTGATGTGCTGGCAGTCTACACTATGTGATGTGATTTTAAAGAGCATTTCTCTGCTCCTGAGTTGTGTGCTGAAACAGGTATTTTTAAACATCAGTTATGTGAGGAACAAAGTGAAAGGAGAAATAGAATAGGAGCACTTTCAATGTCTCTTCAATGATGTGGGATTTAATAACAGCCACTGACTATACTTATAGGGGGGAGTGGGAGTGTGAGTTTGGAGGGGGGCTCAGATAAAGCCCTAATTTTAGCAGCAATCTTACAACACCTTTGGAGCTCCACAAGAGGCAATTAACTTATGGAGCCCCTGAGTGTTGTTTGAAAATCAACTACTTTTAATTTACTAAAAGAACAAGGGATACACGGGCCTTGCAACCAACCAAGCAAAAGAACATGGGTAAATTACTTTAGCCACCGGTTCCTGACCTTAACAACATCTGACATTTCTTTGTCATCTGTCTTTGATGTTACTCTATTTGATCGCTGACAAGCAAGGAGAGGGAATGCAAAGGCGAGCGTGGAGAAGTGAGAGGACCACGTCACAAATCAGATCCACACAGGAATGTAGTGTTGACATTGATGGTCCAAAGCAAAGGGCAGAGTGACGTGACATGCATATGAGTAGGGAAAAGACAGACAGACGGACAGCAGAGGCGCGGGACACACACAAAGCTTCCGAAAAACCTCACTGAATACATTAAAGGGGTTGCAAGGTCTCGCTTTCTGACTCATTTTAGGTTCTCTCATGAATTAAACATGGCTCCCTGGAGATTTGTGAACTCCAGACCTGTGTGTGTTTTCAGCGGGGCTGTGATTGCGGTGTCTGTTCACAGCAGCAGACTCAACAAGCCCAAATGGGAGGTGTTCGAACATGGATACCAGCTGGGGTGTTTTATCTTGGCGCTTTAAGAGGGTAACAAGCATTTATCTTGTTACCGAGAGAGTGACAGGATGCTTTGGCTGAATTGTGTTTGTGTCCTGATAACAAGAGCACTCATCTGTTGTGCTTAAAGCCAAGGGGTACTAGTAAACCAGGGAACTTGCTTCCTAAGGGATATCTACAGGACATATATTTTCCTTATTTGCTGACACTGCACGCTGTAAACAATAATCTGCACAGGGCACAGCAAAATGTGTCTTTTCTCCTTTCTAACCTGTCGCAAGCTCTATAATTTCCCCCTAGGGCCAGCATTGTAGTGAATAGCACTTGCTTCATGATTTAATTTTCTCCATTTTCAGAACTTCAGAAACTTGTGTTGTCAGCTCTGTGTGCAGTTCTGAAAGGTAAGAGCTGGCTTGGAGCTGAGCCAAGAGAAGGTTTTTATCAATACTAATCACTGTTCTAATAAAGCCCCTGCAACAGATTAATTACCTGAATTATAATTCTCACTTGATCAACATAATTGTAAACTGTTTCATTCAGTGAATTACCTTTTTATTTCCCATTATCTGGAGGTAATCAATTTAGTTTTTCTAGCCTGTGGAGAAACACTGTTTCCTGCCTAAAATTTGCACAGATGTGCTTGTTTTGCAAATGCTGAGAATGCTGCTTGCAGCTGTTGGGTACAAGCTTCATATTTCCAAATTATAAACTTTTCAGGAATGGAAAATAATCAGCAGTAATCTGTATCTAACATGTGCCAAGCTCTGACCTGATAATAGTGTTTATCCCGCTGAGCATGACAGGGTTACAAATGGCAGAAAGATGTTGCAAACTCAGCAATATCCCTGAGTTTACAATACAAATTTGACTATAAGTGGGCACTCATCCATACATTTTGAGGTCATAGCTTGCAGTTTTCAGTCGGTTCATCAAACACAGTGCTGACACAAGAGAAACAGAGAAAAATAGGCAAAAAAGAAAAAGAAAAAGAGCAAGGGAAAGGGGAAAAAATAAAGATAAGGGTTGCAGCTGAGCTTTTAAGAGTATTGAAAGAGCAGCTATATTTACCAAATCACTGCATCAGATACCTACACTGGTAGAGTCATTCCAGCTTATCTGCTGTCTCAGTTCCTTGGCCATGGAAGCACTAGAACTTTCTATTTCCTTGATTCCCAACCCTCCTTCACTCCTCCCCTTGAGTAAAAAGCAAAGAGTCATGGTTACCGGCCTGTCATGATTATGTCCTGGGCTAAGATTGGCCCATAAAATAACATGGCTTCATCCCTATCTCTGCTCACTTATGACACTTTGAGGTCGGGCAGGTCAAATGACTAAAAACGTCCCCAGCTAGTTTGGCTCCAGGCCCAGCAAACACACACGCACGCACACACGCACACACACAAACTTCATACCGTCCCTCCCTCCCGTTTATGCCCCGATAGTGAGCTGAGTGTATCCAGTTGTGTCCTTCTCATGGATGACCTTCTCTGGAGTGACACTGCTGCACGGAGATGTTCGACTCACACTGGAGAAACAATTTCCCTAATGATATGTCCAACTCTCTCTCTCTCTCCCTCTCTCTCTTTCTCTATCTGACACACACATCTCTCTCTCTTACTGTCCCTCATTCAGTCTCCATCTTACAGTACATTTTGCACACATCACCCGTAGAAAAAAAAGTATAGTTGTTCAAGCCATAAATAGCTATTATATTATAGTTGCTGTTTCAGATCTGCCTCGCTCCACCACTAAGATGATGCTGCTGAGTGGAGTTTGGATGGGATTAAAACCCAACACCTACTGGAGCCAAATAACACCCTCTTCAACCATGCTGGCTTTGAGCGTGAGAGACATGATGGAAAGAGACAGAGGGAGGAGACGTGAGATGTGTGAGGTTGGGTTGTTGGGCATGTTCCCCAACACCCTGTTTCTTTTTCTTATCAGGCGTTTCTGTCAGGCTCTTGCCGTGATTTACGGCTTTAGATCCCAGATTCCCTGTGCCACCACTCTGTCTTAGAAGGCAGTGATGGCTAAGCGGAAGAACAAATTGGAATGAGAGGGAAGTATGCGGCGATGAGCTCAATAATCTGCAATATAGCATAATTTCACAATATATTATAACAAACAAATATGTTAATTGTTTATACATCAGATCCACTTATACAAAGCCTCTGCATCAAATGTGATTAATCTTCTGCTCCATTTCACTGTAGAGGACAGGAGAGCAGGGGAGGATGGGAGGGCATGAGCATGGTGGGTGGAGCTGCAGAGCCAAGCAGCGCATGGCGAATGCTGGAGGAGCCAAAGGTCAAATGGTCTTGATTGGGATTCCTGACATGCTTCACTGTGTCACCGTGCTTGTCCCTTTGAGGAGCCTCCTCCTTCTCTATAGTCACCACATGCCAAGTCAGAATAAAATTAGATTACAACCCCAAGGCTGCATGTTAAAAATCCTCAGACCAGCTTGTTTGGAAAAGGAGCTGAGTAAAGAACCCTTTGCTCAGTGCATTTTCTTACACTGTGTCCTTTAGTGATGAGCTTAAACCTCTGTTGCCGTCAGTAGATGGCATTGTGTGAATTTGAAGCAAGATTATGTTCATGCCATCCCTTAATCTTTAAAAATAAACCAATCTTTAAAAGAAGCATGTCAAATAAAAAAAAAATCCATGCTGTCACTCTACAGGCCTTATTAACCATGCAGTATCTCTTTTCTATCCATGTTAATGAGGTGCAAATTTACAGGGATGTGCTTCCCCCAGGTGATGGATGCTCACGCTTCATAGATGCTTACGTAAAACCTGTAAAAAAATAAAAAAAAAAAAAAAAAGGTATGTTTGCTTTCTACGTCTTAATGATACTGCAGGGTAAGCTCACGTGTTTATCAAACACTCAAAAGGAAGGGTGTGCATGTTGTGAATGTTCTCTATTTGCATTATATGTGAAGCTAAATTGTCCTTGCACCATATGAATCAGTGTGTGAATTTAGCTGAGCTGCTAGTGTGTCCGTGTATCACTGTAGGCAAATCATGTTCATGGGCATTTGTTCTGCTGGCCAATTAAAGTAACTGTGGTTGTGGTGCTTTTGTTTTTAAATCATATAAGCAACTAAACAACATCAGCCTGCATATATGAAATATAATATTTACAAGTACATGTAGTATATGAATGCAGGAATCATGTAACACAATAAACATAAACATGTGTTTTAGTGGAACTAGCCTGACCTGAATACTTATCAGCTGGATAAGAGACATCAATGCATCTCTACCATTGTGTGGCCATGCTTAACAAAGGGGTCCTCGTGAATAGATCCTCCTTTATTAAATAACTCCAGATAAAGACTGGTTTAGCCCCACTGGCTAAGCCAGGAGCAGGATACACTGTAAAACTTCCATTGCATTCCACATAACCTGCTGCTGACAGATAAGAACATGAGCCATTATGAATATTCTTGGGAGGTTGTCAACCTGGACATGGGTGTATACTGGAATGCGTTTTCACAGTTGTCAAAAAGTAATCTGTGACAGATTATATATATATATATATATATATATATATATATATATATATATATCATAATAGTCTTTCTGATAACCATGTAGTTTGGCTGCATAAAAAATATTCCTTCCAAACCACCTGAAAGCTATAAACATTCTTGCTGACAAATGGTAAGAGCAAGGTGACCTGAACAAGCAGCCATTTTAACTTATTTTTTGATACTTATACAGATACAGAAGGCAGCTGCATGAAACTCCAAAGAGCCAGCAAACTGTATTTTCTGCCCTTATCTCTTATCCATGACAGGATGTGTGCACACGTATATACACTTTAATGTCCATGTGTGTTGGTATAGGTGTGTTGGACAAACAGACAAACAAAGAACAAAGAGGTGATCTCTGAAACAGTCATCTCTTTGCCAAACAGAAGGTGAAGGTTTGTTTGGGCTACATGTTGGTTGGAGCAGCAGCACCATGCACTGTATCAGCTTTATGTGTGACAGGACTGTAGGAGAAATACATGCGTCGTGAAGTTGTTGCTGAATCAGTGAGTGGGTTGCACCATACAGTAAATCTGGCACACAAGCACCGTAGGTGACACTTTAAAATACAGTAAACACAGGGGCTTGAATTTGCATTGGTTACAGATTTATGAGGGCATAAAAAGAGTGATTTTCATTGGGGGATGACAAGATTGGGTAAGAAATTTTACGCAGCTTATCTGTTTCATGCATTACGAAGAGATTGGCTTGTATTCATAAACAACTCACAAAGTGTAAGGCTACGACTTTTGAATTATACACAAAGTTATTTTTCATAGAGGGAAGTAGAAGTGAAGCAGAACAACTCATGCAGCAGTGTGTAAGTGAAAAGATCTTCATTAACAGCCCTGTAAACAAATACTGTATTTTTATGCAGTACTCTACCAGAGCACTAAATACAAAAAAGAATCTTCACGCCTGGCTAAGCTCTTGACACAGATGCACCGCTGTGGTATTAGAGAATGGGGGATCTGCCTGAAGAACTGTTCTTTCCCTACATCTCCAGAGACACACAGTCTTGACTAAATAAACAGATCCAATTAATTATTCACAGTGTCTTCTCTTTTGAGAGTCTCCTGCTGAGCATTACATCTGCCCTTTGCCCTCTTTTGTCCACTTGTTAGGCAGATCAGGACATGGATAATAACTGAGCAGGAGGGGAGCGAACAACACGGCGCTGAGTTGCAGTTACAATGATAGCGCTGATAATAAGGTCAAAAGGCCATCCATCAAAAACCATTACATCTTAGCTGCTCACACTTCCCTCTGCACTCGTTAAATAGGCAATCCCGGTTCAATCAGCTGTGAGCAGGGTCATGGCAGATTACAGTGATAAAAGTAGCCTGAAGTGTAGCAAATAGGCAGGTTTTGTTGCAAAGCTAGTGTTAAGTAGTCATTCCGTCAGACTAGGCTTTCCCTTTCCTTCCGCTCCAATGGGTTTGCGTTAAGAATGTGCCATATGTAAAAATGTGGTTAATGATGAGAGCAGTGATGGTTTGCACTTCCTCCACAGATATAAAAAAATAATGTCCACTCACTGCCTTGACACTGTTTTGGCATTCCCTGATGAGACAATACCAGTGAGGACAAGAGCTTTGGGGGAACTGTGCTAAAATAATGTGGCTACTGAGCCCACTGCATTGTCATCAAAGTTTTACAGCAACAACTCTCGAGATGAGTGCACTGAATTGCAGCTACTAGAGGAGAAAATAGCAGTGTACATCAGACATTAAAGCTAGCAGCCCTAATCCACAGCCCAGAGAGAGTGTTTCAGGGGAATCAATATAAATGATTTTCTCTCAATGCTTTTGGTGTAGTCTACAATATTCATGAAAATACTGCCATCAACTATATCACCACAACACGTCCGCCGCTTTATCTCCTGCTTTTATTGAATGTAGAAAAAAACGTGTGAGGGCTGAAACATGCTGCGCTGTGTCCTCAAACACACACACACACACACACATGCATGCACTTATGGTAACACAGAGATAGATGCACATTAATGCCAGGTTTGCTCCTGCTCCTGCTGCGCTTGTAAAACTCCTGCATTGCACTGAGAACTACCGCACAGCACACAAGTGTGCACAAACAGCGGGAGCACTGACAGGCTTTCTTTGCTTGCGTCAGAGAAATCCATTGCCTTTTTGATTACCCTGCTCCCGCTATGAGGGCAAGGAGATGTATGGTGGTGATCTATGTATCTCTGCAGTGACATAAGATGAAGGAGGCAAGATATGATGATAAAGGTTGTAACTGATGGAGGAGGGTAATCCAGCCACTTTTCCCATCATCACTTTCCTCTTCCTGCTCTCTTGCTCTTGAAGTGTCTTGCATTGTCTCTCATCTTCTCTTGCTATCTGTCCTTGTCTCCCTGTTTCTAGCTATCTGACTCTCATAGTTTTTGATCTTCCTTCAAGTGATGCACACTTTTTATTTGGCAAGCCACTCTAGAGGGAATTTGTGGCTGTGCAATGAAACACATAATGCAATCACAGCATGCAATGCCATCCACAAACAAATTGAGAGAAGCCAGCTTGTACGTGGAGCCACGGTTGTACCATGCATCAGCGGCTTTAAAAACCTCCTCCTTTTTCTGCCTTCCTCTCTCTGTCTCTTCCTCTGCTTTTTCCTCCATCAGCGGTGCACGAGGCTTACCTTCAGGTCTCTGCAGGAGTAGCTGGCAGGCTCCCTTCGAGGCATTTCACAGCTGCTCTTCTCCCTAGGACTGCGCACTCCTTTCCTGGCTTTGTTCAATCAACAACAGCCCTCCTGCCTCTCTTTTGCCACCCAGCTCCTTCTGCTCTTCGCCGCTCTCTATCTACTCCTGTGTGAGAGGGGGGTCTGTGTGCATGTGTGTGTATGTGTATGTGTATGTGTATGCGTGTGTGTGTGTGTGAGAGGGAAAGAGGGAGAGGAGGAGGAGGAGAGAGAGAGAGAGAGAGAGAGAGGCAGAGTCAGAGTGGGTGAGAGAAGAGATGGAAAGGATGTAAATATGCGTGTGCTCTCTCTTGAATGCGCCTCTCTTCTCACTTCCACGTAGAGATCGGACCTCTTGTCTCTCAGGATTTGTCCTTTACAAGAGTGTGTGTTTATGCCTATTTGCAAAGAGCCTCAGCATCAGTGTGTGTGCGTGCGTGTGTGTGTGTGTGTGTGTGTGTGTGTGTGTGTGTTGTATACATTTACCACATGGCTCTCTTCTCTCTACTGCAAAGGCAAAAAGAAATAGAAATATGTGTAGAATTGTCAAGTACAGTGGTACAGTGAGAGGTAGGGAGAGAAGGATGAGTGTGTGTGTGTGTGTGTGTGTGTGTGTGTGTGTGTGTGTGTGTGTGCGTGTTAGGGGTGCAGACAGGGAAAGAGCGATGGTGAGGAGGAGTGTGGTATAATCAATTGCTCTAAAACTGCAGTTGAAGAAAAAGCCCAAAGGGTTTGAAAGAGATATAAAGTGGAAGCAGAGACAAGAGTATTTGGGGAAAAAAACACAGAGCAAGACAAAGAAAGAGCGGAAGAGGAAGAAAGTAACAAAGAGGTGTGAGGGAAGAATAAAAAGGATGAGGTAAAAGGGAGTAAATACAAAGAAACAGCAGAAAAAGGACATTTTGACCTAGAATTTCTTGCTTGTAAATCAGGTTTTGTGTCACTTTCACTAAATTCCCCTGTGATTTTCCTAATAAACAACAAATTATGTGTCCAGAATAAACTGAATAGAAGGCCCAACCTCAGCTTGGCTACATTAGCCTCACATCAACCAGCAATGATGGGGAGTATGCCCATAACGAATGGTTAAAACTTCATATAGCTTAGCAGCATAATGGAGTGCGTCACAGGGGAGTGTGGTCCCTATGATCACAAAGCATGTGCACATGAGAGGACATACAGTACAGACAGAGACAGATAGATGGATACTTGACATTGAGATGTTATTAGGCATAGAGTAAATTGAATGTAGACTTGACATAACAGAGGAGGAGTAATGCATGTGAGAGCAAGGAGAGAGAGAGAGAGAGACAGAGAGACAGAGAGAGACGATTGGGAGATGATGATAAGTAGGGGAGGAGCAACAGAAGCAGCTATCACCAGAAAGCCTCTTCACGTACTTCCTGCATTGAGTTTGGGAGGAGATTTATGACTCTGCAGCCGCCCTTTGTTACTGCATGTAGCCCCCCTCCCCTTCCCTTTGCTCCCCCTGCTGAGTTGCAGGGGCACAGCGAGATGGCTGGGAAATAGTTCTTCTTTTTCCTGCCTCCTCGACCAGCCGGGGAGCCAATGACAGCCGGATTATGGAACATCAAGGAGTGAGGCTGCCATAATGAGGAGCTTGGGATTTGGCTGTGGGATATGAGTTCTGGGCCACGCTCACACCCCCCTCCCGAGGTAGCGGTGCAAATCTCGGCAGTGATCATGAAGTGTTGGTGTTCTTAATTGTAAAAATTCAGGTCCTTCGGTGGCGTCACATGGATCCTGCGTGTGGATCAGCCTCTGGTGGCTCCCAGTTGTTCAGATCCAAGGCATTTGTAATTATTTCCCCTCCTGAGGTCACACCATTATTGATCAAAGCCAAGCCTCTTCCACCTTATTGCCTCTGCTGTTCATCCTGTGGAGAAATCCATTCAGTTGACTGTACCAGCTCACATTAATCACACATCACACATTAATAAAGCTCTTTGGCACATTCATTATCACAAGTGCTCGGAGGAAACTTTTGAACAGTGAGAATCCATTTCCATAATGTTAAGGGGTGTGGATTACACAACCTATTCTCTTCATTGGTCCTTTAATAGACAGTCCATAAGAATGATCAAACCGTGGATTATCCTGTTAATGTGAACTACAGTGTGAAGACACCCAATTCAAATAGTGATGTGTGATATATGTTCTGAGTCAGACTTATTTAATATTAATCAATATGAAATAAACCAAGCTCTATATCTCCCATGCTGACTGTGGATATAAATAGTAGAGATTGTAAAAGGGAAATACATAATGTAAATAACTGACTTGCACATTATGCTGACCAGTGGGTCAGTGTAGATTCTCATCCTAAACACCCCAAGCAAAGCCATGGCTATCAGGTGATGAAACGATCGTTTCAGGGGTCATAACTGAGGAGAGAGGAATTAGTTCTTCCTTGGAGTGTGGAGGAAGTGTCATTTTTCTTAATCCTCTCTTTGCTCCCTTGGCTCTAGTATTGTCTTTCCTCCCCCTACACCTCGCACCCCTCATCCTTACTCTCCCATTCATTCCCCTTTGGCTCCATCCCTCTTTGCTTTCTCTCACCTCCTCCTAGGCTTCATTAGCTCTGATTGATCCTCTTGTCAGAGCTTATGGCACCGCAATGAACTGAGCTGTTACTAGCAGCCCAGAACAAGTGAGAGCAGGAATGGAAATCAGAGGACGACCCCAGTAAGACCACAGTAAACATATCACTACAAGATCATAATGGAGAAAGTTAGGTGTCTGTGCGTCGATAAATTCTTCAAAGCATCTGGAGATGAGACTTGAAATAGTAAGAATGCAGATGTGATATCAAAGTGGAGTGTCTTATTAAGCATCCACAAAAATCTGATTGAAAATAAACATTCAGAATTATTAGAAGAAAGAAATACTGCCAATTTTGCTGTTGAGACCATTTACCAAGACTGTGTAGGCGTGGCAGATTTTGATTGACATCTCCCCAGGACAGGAGTACTGCTGTGGATCAGCTTAAGTGTACACTATATTGAGTATATATTTTAACTGCTTTACTTTGCCATCAGATGGACCTTTGTGACGGAAGAGGCCAGCAGATAGAGAGAGCCACTGGAGAAAACAGTTCACTTGGGGAATTAAGGATTTATTTTGATTAAGCCAAAGTTGGTGATTGCTGGAACAGTGAAAAGACTAACCAAGACAGTTTTGTTGAGTTTGAAGTGTGTTTCACTATGGGTTAACAATGCAATTAGGCTGACCTTAGTTACAGCTGAGTGAAAGATGGTGCACATTTATAATTTAATGTGGGGTGAAGGTGTCAGACTCACATAGGCAGATTGAGCAGGTGCATAAAGGTTTTGGTGATTTTTTATTGGTTTGCAAAATTAATTGCGTAATTTTCATAACCACTCCCAGTTCAAACCCAATATCAGGAAAATTTACAAAAACTTAATAGACAATATTTTAAATTTGGATTGAAACTACTCTAATACTTTTTAGGTGCTTACTATTTTGTACATAAGAACCTAAATAACATTGGTGATTTTGGTTTCCAGTGGCTTTAAGAACCTGAACAAATGTGTCTCAGTATTGAATGGTTTTCCAGAAAGGCTATATGGTGCACTGTTGTATGGTAATATCTAAAATATTTAACTGTTAAACCAAGTGCCTGCATTTGGTTTTACACAAAGACTAGCATTTAAGAGCATAAAGAACTGGTGAATGCCTGAAGAGGCAAGATATGTTTGCAATGGAAAATGTGTAAATTATTAAACAATCTATCTGAGCGAGATGGTACAGCTTTATCTTTAAAAAATGTATCAGTGTCAGCATATTAGTTTAACACATTATTCATTGTATTGAAAACAAAATGAGGATTTAAGAGCATAGCAGAAACAGTTATCCTTATTTTTATGTAATTTAAAAGGAAGCTTAACTGAGTGAGTGAGTACACCTATTAGTGTTTAAATTATGAATTATGTGAGTGTGAAGATCTACAGCGTAGCACTGTGCTTGTTATATGTGAATACATAATTTAGAAATACTGTACCATGTTTTCATCTTGTGCACAGAATGCTGAAGTATCTACAGTGGAAGTAAAGCAGGTCTATACAGGCACTGTATGAGATCATTTCCAGTGATAAACACTCTCTCAAAAACAATATTCAAATTTACACAGATTCATACTTAACCTACTGTGTATTGCAGGTTAATGTTGAATGAGTTACCAGAGTTATTGTGAATTATATCTCAATAGATTCAAATATTCATATATATTTATATTTAACAATGCTGTAGCTGGAATGATGTGACAGGGGTAAATCTCATTATCCACAGTGTAAATTAATATTTCGCCATGTATATGCCATTGTGTCCATATCATGTCAAAAGAATCAACCATGCATGCTCTGTTTTTATTGCATTATTTTGAACTGGGTGAATTAATCTTGACTGAGCCTTCCCTGGACATCACTATGCAGTCCAGGCACAGCGACACTATGTGGAGGAAAGAGGTATAGCAGTGAGTGATTAAACATAATTAATGACTGATGCACTGTGCTTGGAAGAAGTTTACTATCTGGGGAGCATCCTTTAATCTTTGCTCTCCTGGTATTAGGAGTGAACTCTTTTACAGTAACACATTCAAGATCAGATGAGACATTTTTGTAATTGTTTTGGCTGCAATAATGTTACAACAGATTGCTGCTTTTTATTGGTCACAATCCATCAATTCCTGACAGTTTGAAGCAGGTTGGAGCAGCATCTCTCGGCTGGTCTCTTTCTGTTATAGCTACACGTAGTAAGTAGCTGATATAATTTATGACTGCTGACAAAACCGAGTAGATTTTCAGCTTGCTCTGTTTACCTGAAATCAAGAGCTCCAACTTTATACTTTGAATTTCCCTTACTTTTTTGTTTATCTTAGTCACCACTTGCAAAATGCACAGCTTATTCTAAATCTTGTGGGAAATCCTGTCCATCG
This sequence comes from Dicentrarchus labrax, assembly GCF_905237075.1. Classification (NCBI taxonomy): domain Eukaryota; kingdom Metazoa; phylum Chordata; class Actinopteri; family Moronidae; genus Dicentrarchus; species Dicentrarchus labrax. Next base: position 12,365,603 of record NW_026136704.1, read on the forward strand.
CAGTGGGTTGATGTGGCATGCTCAGTGAAGACCGACAACAGTGATATCACCTTGATAAACCGAGGATTGTTTTTTCATTGACAATAAAAAAAGGAATCTTTATTTCATTGAGGACTTTTTATGGTGAGAGAATGTTTATTTACGTCCAAACTAGGGCCAGTTGTGTTACTCTCTAAATAGCTTAAGGGAGACATAAATCTTTTATTAAATTAAATTATTTTTAAGAAATAATTTGGGGAAAAATTCATGGAAATATAAAGCCTTGGAAGCAAATGTCCACTCAACTTTTTCAGTCCATTGCCCACTGGCCCATTCTTTCTAATAGTCTATGCTAAGCTTCAGTCCAAGACCATCAATGTCAAAAAGCTTTGGCACCGATGCTTTAAAGCAACCTCCTCCTCTAATGGCTATGTGTTAAAAATATAGTCTGCAGGGAACTGCTGTCAGGTTGAGTTCTCACTGAAAGACAAAGTCGTGTGTGCCTGTATCCCTGCACGCACACAGATTTTTGAGATCTATGGTATCTTCAAGCTGAAAGACATTCAAGGGCTTAATATGTAAGTTTAGAGACACTTCTCTTCTAATAGTGCTGTTTTTTCAGTATGCAGGGAAGCGCTGTCAGGCAGCCATTAGAACCACTGCAAAGCAGAGCTTAGCCTTTACATAAAGATCCATTTTCTTCCTATTTGGAGGATCTATGAAATACAAATAATGAAATAACATGAAAGGTGATATAGTGGCTGTGTCCACAACTGAAAAAAAAGATATAATCCCTCAAGTGGAACAACAGGTCCGCATTCTCTTGTGGATTTTGTCGCCAGGTGTCACTTTACATCTAACAGAATTGAATTTGCACTCATTCCACACACGCCACTGACCGAGCTGCAGAGTGGCTGGGTGAGAAAAAAAGGTTAGTGAGAGAAGTGATTTTAAGCTTTTAAGAGGGTTTTTGTATTTTCTTTCCCTTTCATTGAGTTACTGATTCAGGCTATGTGGCTGCTTAATCAGGCTCAAGTCCTTTGAGTGGATGGTGTATGTGACAGAAAGACAAGATGTGACATGAGAATATTGAGTCGAGTTCAAAATTACCTCAACACTCAATTACTATCGTATGAAGTCATGCCGTACAATAAAATGAAATCCAATTGACAACATATACATATAAGGGTGTATTATTTGTTTATTTGTTCCATAAAATAATTAGAAGATTATTTTAGATTCTATTACTAGTTGTGAATCCTAAGCTTTTTGCTTGTCACTGTACACATCCACAGGGCAAATAGAATCACACCCCAGTGTTCAAGAAACAAAAGAGACAAATAACACAAATGCATCGCCCCAGAGCCTAGCATAACACATCTAACTCGGCTGTACTTTAAATGTTTATGGCATGCTTTACATCTTACACTTCATTGCCTACTGTACACATACTGCACCCACATCCCAACCATCTGCTTATGGAGCAGCAATAGGGTTATATCAGTCTTTGAGGATAGCTGTGGTTATGAAGGGATGAAGTATGGCATAGTAAAAACATGCATTAGTTTTAATGAAGCTCAATAGTTAGGGGACGGGCAATTGTAAGTCCTGTAGTGGAAAATCCCCACAAACCAGGCTCCTCATTCAGGCCTGATAGGCAAAGTCCTCTTCTATGGGCTTCTATTGATATGCACATTGTACCCAAAGGCACCAATACTGGATGCACATATCTTAAGATCATTATAATCACAACAATCTGCCTTTTTGGCATGCTTATCTCTGCATTTTACAGACAAGATGGTCTTGCACAAAGGCATGCTGACAATAAGGCAGCAAAGTGCATAGACAAGACATCTTCTGAGAAATGCTTCGCAGCTTATGTTTGTATTATCACGAGAGTCAAATGCTTTACAAGCACATTGCACAGCTTGGGATTGCAATGCTTGGCATTTAGCACTTTGCCATTTTTATTCTCAGAATGATGGATATGGAATATGAATGCTCAGTGACATGATGACCCAGCAAAATGGCTGCCTATCAGTGTACAGCCGCCTCACCCTTTCTGCTCACACACACACACACACACACACACACACACACACACACACACACACACACACACACACACACACACACACATACACAACCATCATCCCCAAAGTATAGACCTATTCAGATCAACCCAAGCAAATCATAGAATATAAAACCACATGGTGAATGTTAAAACTCTGTGTTGCAATGGACGCCTGAATCACAAATCAAAAAGGAAAAAAAAAATAAAAATACCCAAAGAACAAACCAAAGGCTTCATTTCTATTCACACCAGAATTAATTAAAATGTTTCAGCCCAATGCTCAAGGCTACATTTCATAATTAATTCTGACTGCATTGTTTTTTTTCTGTTGTGAAACAGCCAGATTGTGCAACTGAACAGTCTTTTTGAAAAATCAAAACGGAAGAAAGCGTAAATGGAACGGGCATGAAAGGAGCAGCAAGAGTAGTGGGTTACTTGAAACCCCAAAATAGAATAGCCTAATCAAATCCATAAAACTGATGTCTCTCACCATCAATTACTCAGAAGTTGTGCATGAGTTCAAGTTGGGGGTGCAATCGTGGCCCAGGCAAAGGGAGCCACAAAGCAACTAAAGTGAGGCAGGAAATGAGCCGTAAAGGGTCATGACAACATGTTGACTGTTTAACAGCTTCAAAGGAAGACCTAGGTCAAGTGTTACCGGACTTAAAAAGAGGTGGCTGGTCTTGATTTCACTGCCTAAGAAGTGTTGTCAATTTAAATCATCAATTGACCATTAATTTCCAAACTTGTGTAACTGTTAATTTGAGGGCCCCTAAAGATCCAGGTAACTTAAATTTATATTATTTATAGATACAGAGGCACATTGTTCAAAGTGTGGGCACTCTTTCCCACTTTAAAGGATCAGTGTGTACAATTTAGTGGTGTGTAGCAGTGAAGTTGCAGATTGCAACCAACTCACCTTGCAAGTGTGAAGAAGCAACTACGGTGGCAGCAAAAACTCGCCAACGGCACTATCTAGAGCAAGTGTTTGGTTTGTCCATTTTGTTTATTATTTATTATTACACTAATTAAAACATCTCTATGAAAATTCTGCCAGTAGAGCCCGCTAACAACTTTTGAGTCTTTTTAAATAAATGTTGACTCTGTCAAGACTATCCGACTCTGTAGTTCCCCTCGGCTCTACTGGGCTTCGTAATGTTTTTCAGCTAGTTGGTATCACGGCCTGCAACTTTACGGTCCACTCTCATTGCTCTCATCAGCCATCACAGGCAACTGTTTCCAGTGAACGAGCTCTGATAAACCCACTGTGAGCTACCTGCAGCACAAAACGGCAAAGAGACAACTAGCTGGTTATCATAATGGAGTGGACATTTAGTAGCTAAGGAGCTATTTCCCTGAAGAGTTGATCGAGAGAGACTTACTTTTGCAACTAAACAAATAATAACTTTGCCCTGTATCTACCAAATGTGGAAACGAGCAACTGCTGGCTAACAAGTTTGCTAATTTAAAAGGTGATAATATGTCAGTGTTGTCCACAGCGTGTTTGTGCTGCCACCAAGTGGCCAGAATAATATTTTATTTAGTTAAAATAAATCAGGTTTAACTTTGTACAAATACATTTGCATATCATATCATTTGTTGAACAGTGAAAGTGAATTTTAAAGGTAATCTGTAGATTAAGACATGCAAGAGGTGTTTAATCTCGTATGTATGAGCAGAGCGAATGTGTAGAGACGTGTCTATCTGTTTCTCTGTTATCTTTTTGTTGCTGTACTTACAACCTCATAGGCAATGAAGCTTGGCAGGCCATACCGACTGAATGCTGGTAAATTCTTGCCCCCAAAGCTGATTGACAGAAACTGATACAGAAACCAGCATTATTCAATTGAGTGCTCCAATTGATGCGGAGAGAAACTGCCATTGTTTACTATCACTCTGAGACATCTAGTTATCAAAGGTACTTAAGTACTGATCCATCATACACGTATTTCTTATCAGTAAGGGCTTGCGATGACAGTGTTGAGTTTTAGTACCAATCAGTGTCACACAAGTACAAAGGTAAACATGAACATTTGTTACCAGAAGTTGCAGCAGTAAGTAAAACAAGGTCTTATAAAGCTACTTTAACTACATCAGCCTGTATTGCATATTGTACATTTATACATTAATGCAGTATTTAATCCTCTCAATAAATATTTGTTAATTAAATTGAGAGTTTGGCTTATTATTTCACTTCATAGATTCTGACTGACAAAATTTTCAACAAGACGATGTGTTACACGTCCACAAACCACAACTATATACCTGCTTATTACACTGTTTTTGAACATGTTATTATTAGTGTTGTACTTTCTATATTAATAGCATGTTATTCATCAAGGTCACCACATTTCAATGTCTGTAATCTGATGAAATGAACATTTAGTTATTTATTCTGATATTTCTACCCTCACGTATTAAAACGGCATCACCCTATGTGGAGAACTTATCTGTGGTTGTTGTGTTGTCATTATTATTCAGTGGTAGCAATTTTCTCAAATTGTGTTGCTGTCAATCAAATGTAGTCTCCATAGCTCTTTTTTGCTAAACCAGCCCAACAATCAATGCAGCTGTGTCGTCTGGTGGCTATTCGCTGGCCTTTTGTCAGATACAAAAAGGATTAAAAAAGAGAGAGTTGATTAAACAAACAGGTAAATCCTCTCTTGAATAAAAAAAAGCTTAATTACAAAAAGCTTGTCATCCTTATACAATAGCATGAATTTAGAAGAAAGCAGGCAAGCCTAATCTTGTTGTGTGTCAACAGTAAAGTATTGTGGCTGTCAATAGAATACACATTCTGCAGCATGAAAGGTAATACTGCAGCCTTTTCCGTAACTCTTGCTTGGAACAATAGAGCTGAAAAATGACACCCATCACAATTCACAACTTTTCTCTCCTCGGCATTCAGAACATCTTCAGCCCATGGACTGATTTGATTCCTGACCGACCCCAGAGAGAGCGATCAGTTAGCGATCAGTTTGGATTTTGAACATCGTCTTTTTCATCTCAGCTGCTTCTGTTGTCTCACCCTATCACCTATTTATGTTCTATGGTCCCCATATTTCATCACAACACAGCCCTATAGTTGTGGAGGAGAGGAGAAATTGTTTGTTGCTTGGAGGAAGACGACTGTGCTGTGCTGAGCTGTGAAGCAGTGATGTTTGATTCATGGTGACAACATTGTGCCCGGGAATGTGTTAAACACATTCTTATGGTCATCATTTTCAGAGGAGTGGAGGAACTCATGCATAAACAAAAGTGAGTTTTGTGCTTTTTTCTATCATGAACACACAGTATTCCAAGGGCAAGATTACTATCATGTTAATATCAGGCAATGAAAAGCTGTCAAAGTGTTAACGATTCTAATCATCCTTGCAGGTCACATATTCAGACATGCAATGCTGCACTTGCCAAACACTGGCAAGAACTGGAAAAAAAGAAAAAATATTATTTCCCTACAAAATGCCAATAAAAGTGAATGTGCGTGCATGTGTGTCTACAGTAAATAATGCCACACAGTGTGTTCGTCACTGAGACGCAGAGAACCGGAACCATACACAGATACAGTACATGCAGGTTTTACTTTTACACTGGCAGTATTCACTTGGCTTTTTTTCTAGAGTGAATCCAACTGCAAAAAAGCTCAAATTCAAATATCACAAAATAGAATCAACCAACAGTAAATCCAGAGCACCTCATAGACTGTAGTGAACTGGGAGTGTGACGGATAGAGGTCAGCGTGGCCCTTGGTGCCAGGCGTCTGTGGGGTAAACAGCTTATTAGAGCCGGGGGAAGGGTATGCACGTGTGTGTGGGCGGAGGGGTACTTGATGTATCTGTGGGCGTAAACATCACCTGGCTGATTCCAGGACACAGAGACAGGACAGTATAAAGGTACAGGTGTTGGTGAACGGGCATAAGGGGAGGACACACCTAAACTGTTTCAATCAACTGTGAGCAAGAAAAACAGAGGGAGAGGAAAGAAGGTCCCGCTGGAGTTTGTTTTTCATTAACCTCTGGATGTGCATCTAACTACTTTATCTTCAATTCTTATAGGTGAGTTTAGACTGAAGAAAGTTCCCTTTCATGGTGACCTTTTTTTATCAGCTATGACCACATTGTTGAAAGGATATTGTTAGCACTGGTGTGAGTAGTTAATTTCATTTCATAGGGAATAAGTTTGTCACTGTGACTGTTTTCTAAAATAAATATAAATAAAGGAAAGAGGCTACAAATAAATTGATTGTTAATTATTTTTTTTAACTTTATATATTAGCTCATGAAGCTGGTTTGTACCTCATTGACAAAATAAGGCATTTATTACAAATAAGGAGTCAGGACTCATTAGAGTCTTATTCCAGTAATCTCCCTTTTAAATCAAAAGTAAATCCCTGTTGTAGTTGGAATTATGTTACAGTCACAAGCCACTTTAATGATGCAAATAATGAAAGTAGAAAATAGTAGTTCATTAACTCATATTAGACTGAGCCTAAAATAGTTTCATACAGCATTATAATGGACACTTAATACATAGTCAAATATTGATTATCTGTGATAATAGTAATTAATGCAATAGAGGCAGCACTATTACTTAACTAGCCTATATCTTCTTTTTTTTAGTTAGTTGTTTTTAACTTTTTCTAGTATGATTAAATAGTTATTTATATTAGAGTGGGTCAGTGAAACAAAGAAGTCAAATGCAATTCAAAAAATGTGCTTGTCCTCAAAAATACCCCTGTATTCATGAATTGCTAATCTTGAAATGATTTGACTGATTTATTACATTTTAACTGTGATTTTAACTGATTATTCTTTGACTCTGAGCCATGGCAGTAAAGGCCTTTCAGATTTAAAGTTTTATGTCCTGTATGTTGTGGATGGTCCTCAAGAGGAGGGTTTCCTCCCACTGGCAATTTGCATTTATAAAGGTAGTTGTTTTGTAATGCAAAGCAATAATTTAGAGTAACTTGTCATACACACAATTAAAATGCTAAACACCTGAAATCATTCCAGCACATATCTTGTTACAGTATGAAAACAGACTGACCTAATGATTAGGTGTAGAATGACTAGGTTTACTTCTAAAGGGATGAAAGTCTGCAAACAAGCTCTACAGTGTGATTATCAGATTTCTTTTGGCAAAATGACTGGATGTGAGCTTAGATGGTTGAAAACAAAAACATTAACTCACTGCACTGATCGTTTTGTACTACTTCACACTCACTAACAAGCACGCCATGATCCAAATGGGTAGTTTGCATGACTTGGCAAGAACAGAGGCCATACTTATTTGGAAACCTCTGTATAGCTAATACTGCCAGTTGCCATCCATCAAGCACCAGACTTATGAGAACTCAGAGCTAGAATAAAGTCAAAGATTGTTATGTCTATGAGCAGCTGGCCTTCTGGCTGGGTTTGCACAAATTATTTTTATGCCACGTTTATTTTTGTAGCATTGAAACCGAGCAAACAAAGCTGATCCTTGTGTTGAGACACTTGCATGGGACCAAAGATCCAAAATTATTTGGTTTACTTGGAGCCCTATGTGTTACAGTTCAGAAACTTTTGTTTCTCATTAACTTCATGTCTTTACTGCAGTGCTGCATCCACCCAGGATTATAGCCTTTCAGTGAGGATTAAAGCAGCGAGACAGAGTAGCTTGGAACATGTGAGACTGTGCATAAGCAGTCCACAGTGAGAATCAGATATCTGGGAAGAGCAGTAAAGCATTTACTGTGCGTATAAATTATTCATCCTTATTGGAACAATAAGTACTAGCTTATCCTTGTTTTTACATTTCCCTCTCAGCACCTGATAGGCTGTTTTGATTTTGTTAGTTTTTTGCTGTTTGATTGCAGTGAATCACAGTATTTAAGGATGGTTGACAATTTGAGAGGGCCTGTGACTGACTGACTGGTTAAATGGCCAGACTCAAATAAAGCAGATATTATCAGCATATTTACCTCTATATTTAACTTTTTTCATCAAACTGTGATCCAGATTTATAGACATTATCTGCCATTTCTGGGGTTTTAAAAACTTAGTTTGGTCCAAAGTTTCATCTGCTAGGACAAGTTATCTTGTCAGTAATGTTTGTATTCCTGTAGTTGTTTATGACTGCATTGTCATTAAGGAAATTATAAGTAAATGTTTGCACACACAAATGCTTGATGGCGAGTTTTCTACTATATACTTACATGCTATATCCCTGTTTTCATTGTCTTATAGGGCGTCGGCTTTTAGAAAATGTTTGGGTTTATGAACAAACGCATCCAGGACTGGCTGGCGGACCGAAGATGCCGCAGGACCAGATTAGTGACCAAAGATGGTCGCTGCAACATTGAATATGGAAACATCCATTACAGCAATCACTTTGCCTTTCTGGCTGACTTCTGGACCACGTTTGTGGAGATCCGGTGGCGTTTTGTCCTCTTACTCTTCATCGCCTCTTTCACCCTCAGCTGGTTCATTTTTGGCCTGCTGTGGTACTGGATTGCCCGCAGTAATGGAGACCTGACGTGGCAAAATCAAGAATTAGACCACACTCCATGTGTTGATAATGTTGATGGACTGACCACGGCGTTTCTCTACTCTCTTGAAACCCAGACAACTATTGGATATGGTGGCCGAGCGCTCACCCCTTTCTGTCCAGGTGCTGTGGCTCTTCTCATTATTCAGTCCCTTCTCGGAGCCATTATCAACTGCTTCATGTGTGGAGTCATCCTGTCCAAAATCTCTTTACCCAAAAAGAGGGCTAAGACCATCACATTTAGTGACATGGCTGTCATCAGCCCCAAAAATGGCTCTCTTTGCCTGTCAATCAGGGTGGCAAACTTACGCAAGACCCTGATGATTGGAAGCCAGATCTATGGCAAGCTGCTGAGGACAACAGTAACACCAGATGGGGAGACAATCATCATGGACCAAGTAAACATTGACTTTATGATGGATGCTGGGAAAGACAACCTCTTCTTCATATGTCCTCTCACACTCTACCATGTCATCGACAAGAGCAGTCCCTTCTTTGAGATGGCAGTGGACACGCTACATAAACAAGAGTTTGAGCTGGTGGTCTTCCTAGATGGCACAGCAGAGTCCACCAGCTCTACCTGCCAAGTCCGGACCTCTTTTATTCCTCAAGAGGTCATGTGGGGCTATAACTTCTTGCCCATCATTTCCAGAAGCAAGGAGGGCAAGTACAGAGTAGATTTCTCCAACTTCTCCAAGGCGGTGCCAGTAGCCACTGCACATTGTGCCTACTGTTTCCACAACATCAAGGGTCATCACCACCATTCCAGAGATGGACATGATAACCAGGGCTTTGAGGTGATCGATATCAATGATCCCCCAAATGTCACCAAAATGTGAGAGGATGGATACAGTGCAGTGTACAGTGAAACTGAGACTGATGGAGGCTTGTACCTCTCACTGATAAACACCTCAAGACTCTAAAGAACAAACAGGTGCTGGAGGCAGGTGGAGTCACCTAATGGCAGACAACACATTGTGTAGCATTTAAATATGAAGTAAAGTAAACCTACTTATTTGCTATTCTATTGTGTTCAACACAGATAAGAAAGCCACCTGTGGGTCAGGACAGTTATTGTGAACCATTTGTATGCAAAACCACACCTGTCACTGTCTGCTGATCAAAAACCTGTTTTTCAAAAGGGAGGCCAGGTCACGTAAGATGGTGAAGCTGCAATTCAAGAACAGAAAAACAAACTTCTCCCAATTACTCACACATGGACTATACATATACGCTCTTTCTTTAAATGAAGATGGAGTGAGTCTAATTGGCGTTGCAAATTTGGGTTTACCAAGTATCCACAGGCAGGCAACCAGGCATATGTTTTATAATGTGTGTAAATCTTACAATTACTTGAGGGACCAGTGTTGGGGGGTCATGCTATTGTCATGGGTGAGAAAAAGCTAAAGTGGTTGTTATTATTAATTCATGCTACTGTAGGCTTAGAGACACTTGGACTTGAACCATTAGAGTTCTGCTATTAATGCACTAGCAAAGGGTTGGGCTCAGGGGTCACTCTTTTTAAAAAGTGGGTGATGTAGTTGTTTTTTTCCTTCTTGAGTGAAGACACTGTGAGAGAAAAAGCTCTCATGAAACACTTAAAATATGGTTGCATACAGCTCTGACATAGTAGGAAAATCAGTTCTGTTTGTTAAGTTATTTTTTTTGTATTTGATCTCAGGGGGAAAATACACTGAAATAAAGGCTATTTTTGCATTAAAAAAAAAATTCTGTGTTGTCGCATTACTCTCTGAACCGGAACGTCACATAGGGACTGTGATCAAAAAGGTCAAAGCAACATAATGACAGGTGCCAACCCCTATCACAGCTTTTCATCTGTAAACAAAGTGAAGTTGTGACAGCAAACAGGGATCCAAACACAACAGAGTGGAAGTGTTTGGGAGATGAGAGATGTTGCTTACTGCCCATTATTTTGCCTGCAGGTTCTGAACATGAAACCAGAACTCTCCATTTAGGGAAATAGCAGCACATATATTAGCATGAAGATTCAACAGGTTTTGGTAAAGTGGACCCGCCACTGACCAGCTGCTTAGAGTCTAATGTGTGTGTGTCTGCACCAAGAGATTTTGTTGTAGCAATTGATAAGGTTAAAGATTATGACTATTATTTACACATATGCAGAATTACTAAGCAGCATAAAGATGATACATGCTTCACAATTATATTTAGTCCACAACTGTCCCTTGCTGGCTTTATCTGTGTCTATGATACATATTTTTGTCTACATGGTTCATGCAAACTAACAGAGCACTTTGCAAGGCAGTAGCTGCCTTAACACGGACACTATGTATGCAGGTTGTTAAATTGCCACCACCTATCATCTGAAGCTGTGTTCAAAAAGAGAAGTAAATGACATAAAGAGTCAAATGCTGACTTCAAATGAATGTACCAAGTCCAGTCACAGCTTGTGGCTTTACCTGCTTTCAAAACTGCTGATTTGTCAGGTACAGCCAATTAATACTATCATTAATATCTGGTAATTGGGGTGGACAAATAGTTGAAACACATCTAAGTATAATGCAATATAAACATATAATAACAGTACCACCACAATTATAGCACTGGTTATCAAAAATGATCATAAAGTTGAATCAAGATCAACAGTTTAAAAAAAAAAATGAAAATGAAAAACATTAATGAAGGTAGATTTTATCGCAGGACTATTAGAGCATTGTCTATCTACAAACTGTAACAGCTACTTTATTTTTCTGTAAAACACATGTGAATGAAAGAGAGAGTGTAACAATGTTTTGTGTTGGGCAGAAAGCTGTTTTCTATCTGCTGGAGAAAAAGGACATTTGTTTGTGCAATAATTATGGATAAGGGAATTACTGTTCCCTTAATAGGCTAAGTAACAATGCACACTGATAAAGTGTAATGATTGTCACACAATTGAGGTGAAATAGTGTGTCAAACTTTGACACGATGATCAAGTATTGTACAAAATCTGCAAGTCACTTGCTTGTTTTTATATGTCCCAGTATTCAGGCAATGGAAGAATGGTATGAGAGGTAAAAACATTTATTTTGTCACATTTTCCTATACAAAAGTCCTTTTTCAAAAGGTATTACTTCATACATTGCAGGAATGACAATAATAATAATACATTGGTTAATTGTAAAATTATACACATATATATATATTTGATATCCAAAATACATTGCATATACGAAGTAGCACAGATCCCTTTTCATTGATAATGCTTGTGAAACATGGAAAGTAAGGGTACATTTGAATAATTTCTTTATGCTACAAATTACATGTTCCCTCTTTATTTGTTGTTTTTAAAGCTATAATTTTTCCGGAGAAGCTGGTTGTGGATATTAATACTGTTTGTATTATTTTGCATAAAATACCTGAAATTCTTTAATGCACAGGAAAAGCCACCAATTCCAGGGCCATTTGGCATAAAAGGTGATTCACAATGGAAAAGAACCATCATAATCACATGTTGCATATAGAGTAAAGGAATCCCTGGCTATTGGATTATGATTCAAGCAGGCATTTGTGGTTTTGGGGATACAAGAAAATACCTTGTGTGCATAAAGGCACTCAGGATGTTACAGCCGAATTTCAGAAATAATAACAATTAAAAGAAAACAAAAATGTTAAAATGTATTGCCCAAATGTACAGATATAAAAACGCTTAAAAATGCTGAACAAACTACTTAGCAGAAATGGACTTTAAAGGTTGCATTTTTGACCGAGGTCAACTCGTATTAATTCTCTTGACTTTTTATACTGTGTCACATATGAAAATAACTCTGCATAATTTATACAGTAAGTTGCTTTAATGCCTAGTTGTCTGATGCTTATAAAATAATAAAAAATAGGTCTGACAAACGCACAGCGTTTGCGAATCTGAGGATTTCTTTGTTTCATCTCGTCATACTTTATTGGTTTTGTTCTCTGATAAACTACTTAGTCCCAAGTAATTTATTTTCAAAAGGAATACTTTTGCTATTAACAGCTTTGAACACCTGAAGATGGATATGTTTTGACACAATACTGTTACATGATGATGAAATCCTGACTTGAGATTCACGTGCATTTTGCTGGGCTTTAGATCAGTGAGAAACTAACATTCAGACACACATGCTGCTCTCAAACTAGGATCCAGCCCTGGTAAAATGCAACCTAACTGTCTATTAACATGACTTATTGCTAAGCCACTTCTCTGTGCTGACCTATACGGTCCTGACTGGCCTACAAAGAGGAAGGAGACAGCGTGGCACTTCAAAATCAAAAATTGTCAGATTTCTGGTGATGACATGGAGATGATGATTATGTATCTTGCTATGTATTTAAGGATGTAATGCTGTTTTGTCTATAACAGAAAATATATGGTATAAAACAGCAGTTAAGGCACTGTGAGGGTTAGGTTTCTCATTATGCCATATAATAAAATCAGATGCACTCATGGCACTGTAAGGCACTTTGGATAAAAAAGACATCCAAACAATATACAGTCTTATTCCGCAGAAAGAGATAGGCACGTTCATGTTTTAGATTCAGATGTGTGCAGCAAAAATGGTGTTAAAAATAAAGACTTTTTTTTTTCTTTTAATTAAAACTAAATGAAAACATCTGACAAATTTTGATTTTGCTGCAGGGTATCCCTTTTTACGCGTTTCACAAACCAGAAGACATTCACATTAATACTGACATGGTCGAGCGACAAAACATCTGGAAATGGCATGGCTGAAAGGCAACAACATGGCAAACATTGGATAGCCTAGTGTGTGGCCCCCTGAAAACATCTGACCTGGGTTGAATTATTGTTGCAAATTACTTCAATTACATGTTGACTCAGCTTCCCCAGCACAGTCGAGTCAACTGTACATGTTGTTGAACTCCACACACAACACACAGAAAGCATTTTAAGTAACCGATTTGACCCAGGTCAGCAAAACATACAGCGCTTCCTTCTCCAGCATTTAACTCTTCTCTAGCCTTCCAGTTTGGAGGATAAATTAAATTGTGAATGGCATATTCCAGTTGCCAAATTTCATTCAGTGCTGAGAAAAGTCCATCTCTTTGAGAGCTCCTCCTTGTCCAGCGAATTCCAGAAGACTCTCCACACACACATACAAAGATGCAGATGGACAGATGAGTAGACGGAGACAGTGGAAACAGAAGGCTAGATGTGGTAGGAATAAGAAACCCTGTCATGGCTGTAGACGAGCAGAAAAGGCAGATGCTTTAAAGCATAATGTATATAATGTACTGAGGAGGACGTAGATTGAGACCCATAAATAATAGGCCCATGTCTGGCACTGTAGCGTGGTGAGGAGACACACAGACTTGAGTTGTTCTCCCTGTCCACGGGCTTTGTTTTGGGAAGGTTTTGGAAAGGACACCTGTAGGTGCAGCTTTCTGGAGGATGGGAAAGAGAAAGGCACAGGAAACTCAGACGCATGTCCAAAAAACATAAACAAACAGTTGCTAGTCTTGTAAAGGTAAGTAGTATTCCATTTTGGAGCATAGCATCCAGTTGTTTATCAAATCTTACAAATAAAAAAAGATCTTCTTCAATTTTGATCATCCTTCATTTAGGAGCAAAATTTCTTCAGAGGACAAATGCCTCTATTAACTCAGTCTTCATTGGTTCGGCATCATTGGGAGTGCAGGTCAGCAAATGTGGAAAAGGGAGGTTTAAGAGGGTCGTAGGGTGTCAGAATGGGGTGTCTAATAGTAACTACCCAGGTGGGACGGCACGTGGGTGTTAGGGTGGCGAGGAACATTTGGGTTGGGGTAGATTCCTGCAGTGGGTGAGCTCCAGTATGGAGCAGTGGGTCCAAAGAAATTGGAGGAGGTGACAGGCATGGATGGAGGGTGTGGTGATACAAAATTGACCTTCTGCTGGTGGGCGTGGTAGGAAGGTACATAGGCTAGGTCCGAGGGGTACTTATACATGGAGGACTCGGTGGGGTGCGGCTGTAGTGCCTGAGCAATACCGTGGAAGTCGAACTTGTAGGCGTAGCGCTTGCCATGCACCTTGGTCATGATATTTTTGTCGTAGTAGTAGCGCAGCGCGCGGCTCAGCTTGTCGTAGTTCATGTTGGGCTTGCTCTTACGCTCACCCCAGCGCCGCGCCACTTCATCCGGGTCCGTCATCTTGAACTCGCCGTTGGTTCCCTCCCAGGTGATGCAGCCAGCGTTGGCACTGTCAGACAGGAGCTCCAGAAGGAACTGCCACAGTTGGATCTGACCTGAACCTGATGGAGAGACAAACAGTCAGAGACACAGCCTCTTCCAGCTAAGAGCTAATTATTCACTGTTCACAGCTCAACAGCTCATTATCTAACCGGTGTGATCTGCATAAAAGGACATTTTTGAGAATGAGGCTCACAACATCTGGCTTCACAACAAATGTGTTATAAAGACCTGAGCATTCTTAGAATTGTACCTGGATTGGCTAGGCGACTACTAGTGGGACCCAGAATCTGGTAAGGATCTGTGGACAAAAGGAGAGCATTGTTAATCTACAAGCTGATTGCTGTGGTGATATAATGGTATGTGAACCATACAAATTAGTATGGAAGCCTGAATGCAAAATAATAGTAACATTGAGATAATGCAATTTAATTAATTTAAAATGTCATCTTTATTACCTGTGCTTATAATATCACATTTCAGGTTGAGTAAATAAAGTAAAATATACAAAACACTGACCAAAATGAGAGAGCATTATGAGCTGCAGTCTTAGTGTGTTTGGATTATTGTGCTCTGCACACCCGCTAAATAATGAGTTGACCGGGAAAACCAATTACACATGCTAATAGATGTGTGCCTGAGAGGTAAGGAAAAACACTACAAACACTAATAAACACTTGAAGCTTCTTGGTAGACTTCCAAACAGTCCATTATCAAATTGCTGGTGAACTACTTGTAAACAATTGTTTTACACTTTTCCGAGAATTTTTACAAGTCAACTGTAACAAATGGAAACTGATACCAATGCTAACAAATTATCTTTAAGCCGGCTGTGTTAGCTTTGTGCTGATTGTTGTGGTTTAATTTTATACTGATACTATATATATAAAGAAGAACACCTGGTATGCCATTACCTGGCTGAGCTCTGGGCTGCTCGGTGGACTTGGTCACATTCTGAGTAACCACTGGTGAGCCTGTAGAGAGAGAGAGAGAGAGAGAGAGAGAGAGAGAGAGAGAGAGAGAGAGAGAGAGAGGCAATCAGTGGCAGACAAGACAGAGACAGAGAGAGAAAGACATAAAAAGGTTGAGAGACAACATCAGTAGGGTGGCTACAGATAACTAGGCAACACAACTTGAAAGCACGTCAGCAGCGGTCAAAAGTAAATAAAGCAGTAGTTGGTGGCTGGAAGGACTTTTGTTTGAATGTCTCTTTATGTTCTAATCTCTAATCTTTAGGAGTCTGTCCCACACGTCTCTGTGGATGCTGGAGCTACCTCTAGGGTGATGTCAGCGTAGGTTAAAAAGCATTCGCAAATTATCTGGGTGTTTTTTAACATGCATAGAATACAAAGATAAAGTTCACCACAGTAGGTGAAACGCCCTTCCTCAGTAGGTTACAGCCATGCATACTTAACCGTATGTTCCAGTCAAAAATGCATAAGCACTTTAAACGACTTTTGTGTCCTCACCTTTGCCACTGTGCATGTTGTTTGACCATCCTGTCCGCCGTACAGCATCATATGAAGGGTCTGACAAAGAGGAGAAAAGAGGGAAGATACAGTTTAAGCACATTATTTAAGAAATATGTAGCTTTTTTCTAAGAGTGTGGGAATGCATTATATAGAAATCTGCAGTTGACTGACCAAATTCCTATGTATTTAGCCATATTACAATCTCTAAACCTGCCTGTGTGCATGTATACTGTAAGAGTCTCATCTCATTGTGTGCTAGCCTATCACAGGACCGCAACTGCCAAAGCAAAAACAGGGACCCCAGTGCCAAATGGCATCAATAAATCTATCAAAACATGGTTCAAGATGCTCTTCACAGGATATCTGGACATAGTAATGTGGTTTTGTTTGGCAAGCTGTGTTGGTTTAAATGTAGATGGCACAATCTTTGACAGAGTACAGTTGGTTGACCAGCTTGCAACACTCTGACCACAAATTCAGGGACTGGTGCAAATTATTGTACAACAGGACAACAGATGCACACACATGGAGAATACATGCACATGATATTCCCTTTCCCTACACAGGCTGCTTTTATGAGACCTTGACAAACAGCCAAACTGGCCCAGTTTGCATGGGTTCTACCTGCTGTGTGTCTGCGGTTCAAACCTGACTGAGTGTGAAGCTGGACTGCTTCCAGTAACAATCAATCACTCTGACACAAGCAGATAAAGCAGGGGATGTATTCTTGCCCTGGCAATGTCTCAAAAACACCCTGGTATACTCACAGTGCACCTGGCCAGCACCCTTGATGGTCTGGATTATTGCGGGCTAATACAGTTCATTAAATTGCCAGAACACAGGGAAATATGATGCATATTGTAGCCAGATATTACACTCTGTATTGTGTGGAACATACTATTCACAGTGTTATCATGATCTGTAAATGTCTTTGTCAGCAGTGTTTCTCCCAGAGGGGCGCGGATAGAGACAGTGTAATGGTGATGACAGAGGTTGCTGCTAGGATAAGCAAGCTGTTAGAAGGTCAAGAGGCAATCCCATTTCCCATCAGTGAAGGTGGAATTTTTGACAAGAAGGCTTATTGACAATTGAAGTTGGCAGTTTGAATCCTTAGATTTGAAAATCTCAGAGAAAGAGCAAGACTCATTCCTGATGCAACACAATGGACACCAAATTGTATTAGGCCACAACTGGCCAGTGTAAAACCTGTGCAAATACAAAATATGGAGGCGCCAATAAAAAGCATCAGGTCCTTATCTCAGTCATAGAAAATGTAGCATTGTGTTTTACATAATATGCATGATTAATTATCTCAATCGATCATTAGATTGATATGTTTTGACATTTCAAAAGTGAGTGAGGGTGTTGTTGCCACACTATAAATGCATTATGTGTGTGTATTTGTGTGTGTAGGTGTTTGTTTGCCAAACATGAATATTTATGTGTTTGCAAATTACTCTCCACTGTGTTTTAAGTAGTGCATTCAAATAACTCACATGCTGACAAGCTATCAATCACTGAAAAACAAGCACATTTACTAATATATAAAATCTCTGTATTCAACAAAAATGTGTAGTTATTCATGTTAATTTATGATGGTCTATGTATTTAAACTATCAATTCAGGTCTATCAATTAGGTATGCAAAACACTGTAAATTACTTATTGTGAGTGTGCCATTCTTAGCAGTGTCGGAAACAAACAGGTGGTCATCTTTACTACAACAACACATTTGGGCTTTGTGTGCCATCTTGACCAGTATAACCTCATTCAGACACACCAGAAGAAAATCCAGTGACATCAAATTCACCATCAGCTTCCACTTCATGTACAGTGATCTCTAAACGCTGTGCAATACTGCCCTCGTGTGGATCACAACATATTGACATGTTGGTTATCCTGACATAAACAACAAATGATAAAATGCACAAAATGAAACTCCTTATTTCTCCGTTCAGCACAACTCAACTCTAGATCCAAATCTCTCTGAAAACATAACAAAGTTTGCCTGGTAACCTGCCACACAAGTGTTTTATTGTTTTACTCGTTTCATACTCCACCAATGAAAATGTAAAAACATTTCAAATCCAATTATGTGTCTTGTGCTACTTTCAAAGGACGTTTTGTTGCCTTGTTTTCCCTTTCCTTACAGGCAGAATATCCACCAATAGGAAAACTTTGTGCTGCTCAGGGACGTCTTGATCTCTAATATCTAACTTTTCAACTTTAATCCCTGACATTTCAGCAAATGCCTATTCCTGTCAGCACTCGACAAGAGAGGTTCTGGGATATTCAAAATGGAGTAAAAGTACAAGACAGTACATATAACGGTGAAAAAAACATATGGTTAAAGTAAAATAAAGGATATGAGGTCACAGCAAAGCAAAAGTAAAGTGAATAAATTACAATATGATCAAAAGAATGAAAGAAGGAGAGTGTAATATAGAGAAAGACAAAAAGAGAGAGAAGAGGGACAAATAACAAGCGGGCTGCCGTGGCTCAGCAGGGCTGTCAGGTTCAATCTGGTGTGGGCCGGCAGGATAGCCAAGGAGCAGTGACTGGGGGAGAGTCCTGGGAGACTTGCGTTTCCTGCCTGCCTCGCCTGCAGACAACCTCTCTTTGTTTTACTGGCCCTTTTTTCCCCTCTACTCACCGCCAGCCCCCCCCCCATCCACTCTCTACCACCCCGAAAAAAACACAACGGGGCTACCTCCATACGTGCAGAGAGGGGTTACAAACAGGAGAGGAGATGGCGGGGGAGAAGCAGAGACGAATGAAGGAGAGATGAGAGAGGAGGTGAAGGAGTCGCAGACAGAGAAAGAAAGATTATTGAGAAGCAGACAGATAAAGATGGAGACTGAGTGACTAAGTGCATAAAAAGGCCTCAAAAGAGAAAGAGGAGAAGAAACTTAAGAGCGAGAAGAGAAAAAAATCATGAAAAAAAAAAGTCAGACGAAACACAACTTTGGAATTTGAAAAGAAAACAATGGCAGCAAACCCAGCTTCTGTCTGGTATGAGCTATAGAGGAGATGCCCAGTAATATGGGCTCATCCACATTTTTAAATACCCTTGGTGTAGTTGTTGGCTGCATATAACATTAACCCCCTAAAAACTATTTTCCCTTTATCAGCATGCAAATGAGACAGAACACAATTCAAAGTTTGAACCAATATAATCACTCCATCTTGGGGTTAATTGAACTGAGTGGGGAAGTGGAAGTGAAAGTTCAGAAGAAGCAGCAGAGGTAAAATGTACAAAGCCCAAGTGGTTGGGGGTACTCAGGGCGAGCCAGCCATGCAAACACAGACACAGACCCGAATGTGCACACACAGAGACGCCTCTTCCCCAACCCCTCCTCCCCTCCTTCATTTTTCCAGGCCTTGCTCTGACTGCGACTTGAGCCAGTTTCCACTCTGGTCTGGGGTGTGGTGCACGCTCCTGGGAGACTTTGACTGCAGGACCAGTTAGTCAAAACAAGGCCTGAGCGCTAGACAGAGGGAGAGAGAGGCAGAGAGACATAGAGAGTGACAGAAAAAGATAGAGGGAGACAGAGTGGGAGAGAAAGAACCACTGAGTAGAGAGGGTAAGACAGACAGAGAAAGAGAGGAGAAGGATAGAATGGAGTCGTGGACTGTTTTTAACCTGGAGTCTGAGCCAAGGAGAGAGACCCAGACAGGGTAAACTTTTTTAACACCCGTAATACAGGTGCTTTAAAAGCCATCTGTGTGAGGACGGAGCCATAAGAGGAGGAGAATG
Organism: Dicentrarchus labrax; assembly: GCF_905237075.1. Lineage (NCBI taxonomy): Eukaryota > Metazoa > Chordata > Actinopteri > Moronidae > Dicentrarchus > Dicentrarchus labrax. The sequence continues at coordinate 12,385,589 of NW_026136704.1, forward strand.
ATGGCAAAGTACAGGAGTTAGACACAGTGAGGAGACAGTGTGTGCACCAGAACAGAAGCATCCAGTGAAAACTGTTTCAAAGCGATGGAGCACTACAACAATGCTGCATACATAAGCATACTCATGCATATGCAAGGGAACAGTTATGTGCAGTATGAAAGACAGAATTACATCTGTCATTATTATTTGTTTTCTTAAAGGGGAGCAACTGAAATTGAAAGTTGTAAATCTAAGACAGCTTTTGCACATAATGGCACACTTTGTTGTTGTGTTGCCACTTTGACGTGGCAGCAAAATAAATACATTCACAGAGGTGAATCATCATCTTTCCTCCTTCACTGAGAAGCAGCGGAGAATATGAGTGTCCTTGCCGCGAGTTATAAAATTCCTAAATTTCATAGCAGCGACACAAACAGAGGCTAACAGTGAAATAGGTACAAAGACTGGGGAACGCTCTGAAAAAAACTGTGTTAAACATTAACACTAAGATAATACTACATACAATATGCATATGCTTTCCAACATGCACAACCAAAAGCAATGTAAATGCATATTGTCACACTGCACTAAGACATCCACAAACCCACACACACTGTCCACAGGCAAACAGAAGACACAGACTTCAGATACACACAGTGACACACACACACACACACACACACACACACACACACACACACCTACGCACACACACCCTTTCATAGCTGCTGCATTCCGTGTTTTATATGCTCTCTTTTATTCATAACATTGCATTTTACACCACAGAGTCTGGAGCAGATTAAGGGTTGTCTCCTGCTGCATGCTCGTGCTTACTCTACCCCAAAGAGCCTGAATGGTATTTGACTGTTCTCTAAAGGCAATATGAAGTTGAACATCTGGCAATGCTGCTCTGAGAAAATGTTGATAAAGTCTACTCCTGCAACAAGACTTCTTTTATCGTTGAGTCACAAACTCACTTATTTATGTACTTCACATTTTCACTTTTCTTTAACTCGTTGTATGAAAGTGACATTGTGTAATATTTAATGTGGTTGATACATTTTAGGTTGAATACAAATATTTGCTCAAACAAAATGATTCATTTGAGACTGGGTGGGTGTCATTCTGATAATCCATTGTATTTCCTAATTCTTGAAAAGTTACCCTGTTTGAAACAGAGGCTTTTCTCAGATAAAAAATGCACATTGCCTGGGATCACGGGACACAACTAGGCACAGTCACTGTTACAGGAGCCCATAATAGAAGCCACGTCTTGTGAAAGGGAAATGCTGTTGAAGGGAGTGACCCTCTAATCCTGCCAGTCCAAACACCTGGCACTGAGAACCAGGAAGACCGGGGTCGGGGGTGACAGAGCAGAATCTTATCTGGCCTGCCCATTGGCCTATTGGTATGGAAGCTGGGCGAGAACAAGTACACGGCCTGCTAGCGCTCAACACAGGGGCAGATAGAGAGAGGCCGAGGGCATTCTCGGACACTTATCAGACCTAGTGTTTCCTCTCCTTCTGCCTTGATAGGGGCCCTCATCCTGTGAGAGAGGCTATCACTGTTATTGCAGTCCTTTCTCCCATCTCTGGTGGTGACAACATATAGACGATGTAAAGGATGTGTAGCCTTTTTTTTCCTTTTTTTTTACAGATAGTGCAGTGCAGCCTTTGCCTAGTTCATGTTGTGTCAGCACAAAACAATGTTTGTAGAGTGAAAAGGTATCCAGAGGAAAGAGACAATCATCCTGAGCTGCAGTGGGCGTTGGCTTTTGCAAGAATTTTACTAGCGCAACATTACATCTTTTGACTGCTGCATTTCAGATTTGCCAATGTCAACACTGATTCAATGAGCAAATTGATATTATATTATACTATATTATATAGAATTGACATAGTTATATTCCTTCAGTTAAGACACCAAGCAGCTCACATGATACAAATACAACAAAATGTCTTTTATGTCAGTTTCATCTCTAAAACTCTCACTAACAAACACATGACAAGTCTCCAGATAAGGTTCTTCTTATTTGTTTCAGGTAGTGAGCCTCTTACGAAAGAAAGACAGAATAATTCAAATAATATCAAGAAATGCCTTTAATGTAATTTTTGAGTACTGTTGATTTTTGTTCAAAACATGGGGAATAACCTCAACTAATAAACTGATTTTTGTTCTTGTTGTGGTACATTCAGTCTTTTTATCCGGCATCCACTGTACCACATGTTAGGATTGGACTAATGACTAATGTGTTTCATAAACAGAGAGTGACAGTAATCTCATAAACACAGTGTAACTACTAGAGATGGATTTTGCAGAGCGAAATGTGTAAAAAGTGCAAAATGACAAGAAGTGGCAGGTTTATTACAATGACAAAAGTCCCTCCTACATATACTGTACGGTTACTCTCCCTTTCCCCTTCTGCCATCCTGTCCGCCCATAATTCACTTATACACACACACATAAACTCCTTTCCACTCCAGTCTGGTCTGAAGCAGCCAATCAGGATTCTTCTGCCATATTTGCAGCTCATATTGTTGCTTCAGCACCTGTCTCTGATGCCTTTCTCTTCAACAAACAACCTCATTCACATGTCTTACGTCCAGCTTCTTTCCCATAATCATCACATTCACCGTCTGTTGTCACCACTGCTGCTGTGGATGGAACTCATCAACACACTGCTTTTGTCTTCTTGTTAATATGCCTCTATTCTGAGGTCACCCCTGTGAGCTACTATGTGTTGTCACAGTGTTCAGGTAGCGGTTTTGAATTGGCACAGCTTGGCTCATATTATTTTTAACGACACAAAAGGTGCACCTGCGCAGAGCTTTGTCAGTGACTGCATGTGCTTTGGATTTGTGTGAGAGGTCTGTATTCTCAAGTGTGTCTGCTCTTTGTGTGTCCATCTTGTTTGAAGCTGACAGGCACCGTGCTGTTTTTTTTCTTCCATTCTTCTCTTTATCATTAGCTAGTCCGACAATCTCACCTTGCTTCCTTGATATGACAGCTACATCAACACACACTGATAAATATTCGGATAAAGCATAGAGAATTTAAAGAAATGTGTCCCTACCCTCTTTGGCAGCCAGGCGTGGGGAAGGCTCTGTGTGAGATGGCGTATTGTAGGATAATGATGAGCTACCTGTAATAAAATGAGACAAAAGAGAGTATAGTAAGACAAAGAAATGTCTATTCCATCAGTCCCATAATGCACGCAAGACAAATTAGTTACCTAATTTTCATTAATTCTCACAGAGCACCCAGTGATTAACAGCAAACAGTATGCATTATTGAACTTGTAAGATATTAGCATTTTTATTAGTGTTTGGTTTCGAATAAGAGATCTTATTCATATAACATAATAACAGATACAAATTTGTGTATTAATCATGCTACATTGTCTGTAAGTGAAACTGTAACTCTAGTGTACCACTACCCTGTAGTCTGTGTGACAAAAAGCTCAGAAGGTGCAACAATTGCCAGCAGGTGGCAGTAGAAGGTTCAGCTTAATTACTGTGGAGCAGCACCATAGAGACCTTTTCATTTCTCAAACTGTGTTCCTGTTTTGTCTTAAAAAATAATCTCGGATGGAAAATAATTCAAGACACATAAATCTAGTCCCAAATAAGAGCCAATCCAGCACACAGTCAGTCCTTTAAATGTAGGAAAAAACCCTGTTGCCTGTCAGCATTTTAACTGCAAACCCTACTCCTGAATAATAAAGTCAGAGAGGCAAGACTCTGCATATGGCTGCCTATTCATTTCACCTTATGGAGCAGAACTCTGTGCTGCATTCCTCCACTTACACAGGCACCCTGGGCGGCACCAAAATGCTCTCTTAATTTTAGCTGCCCCCAGGCATAAATCAGCGAGTGGAAAAACAGACCCAAAAATGCACAGAGAAAACACAAGAGCAGCTACTACACGGGGAGTGTTAAGATTTAGCACTGAGATGGCTACAGAAAGCTGCTGAGTAGGGAAGATACCTTTTCTGAATGGAGCAATCTGAAAAGGAACAAAACACTGAAAAGCCCAAAGCAAAATAAAAATTTGATGTTCTTTTCTTGAGATGAAGGATCCTTACCTAACTCGCTGAAGGGGCCCATGGTGGCAGACTAGGGGTCTGTTTTTTTAAGGGGTGGCTTGGGGTGGGGGGGAGTGGGGGGGAGGGAGAGGGGTGCTCCACAAATGTATTCTAACCTCCCAACACCCCACCCCTCCCATTACTACCTACTCCACGGCACCCCCAAGGCTCTGGGTCTCGTTTAGAAACCTGGGGGCCTCAGAACAGGGGAGCCATTGTATGAGGCAGGGTCCCTGCACAGCAATCAAACGCAGCTCCCCGTACAAAAATAATTCCACACGCAGAGTGTAAGCGGACAGGGGCAAGCGAGCCACAAAACACCATCTTTGGAATGGGGGAGAAAGTGTAAGAGAAAGATGAACAGACAGACAGAAAAAGAGGGAGCGCAGGGAGGAGGAAAGGGGCTGTTAACCCTTTTCCTACTGTGTGCCACATATGTGGGCTGACCCAGACAGGCAAACAGGCAGCATTGCTGAGAAAACCTCAAAACCATCCCACAGAGAAATTCAGGACTGCTGTAAGAGAGAGAGTGAGAGAGGGCGAGAGAGACACCACAGCTGACAGTTTGGTGGAGGGAGTCTTGGCTTCGCTGCCTATTTATTTGGACGGCTTCTTCCTCTCTCAGAAAACAAACATGTCCCGGTAATCTGACAGCACAGTGGGAGGACTGGCCAGTGTTCGGCCTTTAAGACCCTCACTCTCTGTTTCCCTCACCAGTCACATCTGCTCGCAGTCTGCTAGATTACATAACATCCACAAACAATTTTCTTTTCTCTCCTTCCTATCACTGATGGCTCTTTCAAAAGGCCCTGTCCTCCAGTTTGGCACGCCCATAATATTGACAGAGATCTTTACAGGCTTGTTCAGCATTGTAATTGACCTCCATCGGGCCTCTGCTGTTTATTCTCTAGAGCTATATGATACTACTGCCTCAAACATGTGGTCTGAGCTTTGTCAACAAACTGAGGGTCCCAGTCACCCAGTTTTGGGCATCTTGCCACCTCAAGGGAGGCAAATAGACTCCAGCCAACAGTAAGTCATACTTTTAGCTCTATAGGATAAAGCTGCACTGAGTAGCCCCACAGACTATCTTCATACCAGCCATACATAGCGCACGTGAGAAATTTCCAAAACGTCCTCCAAACCAAAAAAGATTATTTGCCTTCTAAAACAACCCATGTGAATGTTTTCTCAGCTGACGGACCCAAAAAAATAACAAAATAAGAACTTGTTTCCAGTACTTAAAGAAATCACTCATTGAAAAATAATTCACATAACTTTATTTATCACGTTTAAATACAACATTTCCACAGACTGTGTCCTACTGTTCTAGCTTTACGAGGTAGCTGGACAAGATCACGCCAGGTTTCAAGCTATGTGCTTGTGTCTGAACACTGTGGATATGAGCCAATCAGCATCCTTTGAGGAACTACTGGCAGCGACAACATGAGCTACGGGTATAGTTTAATGCTAGGTATGTGTGTGACGATGCGTGGGAGAAGTGACTATTTGTTCAAACTAAAATAGTGGCTGCTAAAGAGGTTAGCGTAAATGCTTCTGGCATCAGTTATATCAGAACTGGAGAGTATTTCTTCATTGAGAGAGAAATGGAAAAGATGTTTCTGCTCTTGTCCCCACTGGCTTCGATAAGAGTTTGACTTTGTTATATGGTTCGTTGGTTGAAGTTCGCCTGTGATAGACGCCGATGGTTCATCCAATCATCTGCCAAGGATTTTTTAAAGTGCCTGCCCTTTTCCAGTTTCCCAATGACAACTTCCCAGGGGTACTGGGAACTATCTGGGAAGTTGCTTTTCAACAAAAGCACAACAAATACTTTTCTCCTTTGCTGTATAAGCTGCCACATAACAGGAAAAAACAATTGTATTTCTCTTGTAAGGTTTACACTGAGAAGTCTACATGACCGAGTTGCAGAGTAAGGTACGGAGTGCCAAAGTTACAAATGGTGCTACATCCAACCCTAAACAAAACCAGGTGATTCCTGAATGTAGGATTACTGGTGGTTAATGGTAGCAGGCCAGTTATAAAGACAAAACATTTAAATGAGACAATTCTGGAGTTACCCAGGATCACAATTCGCCTTCAGTTACCAAGCTATAATGACCCAGCCCCGTCTGTAAACTGAAAGGAGACCAAATCTTTCAATAAACGTCCCAGTGAGACAGCGAACAAACCTTGTAAGGTTAGGGAAAGTACATTTGTTTTATTTAACACTAGAATGGCCAATGGCCAATTTTAATAATTCTTATTTTTCAAACCACACCATAGTTTTGACAGTATAAAGTCTAGCTCAAATTATTGTAGCGGGTGGGGGTTAATTTAATGAGTCATGTCAGGCGCTCAACTCCCAGGATATATCAAGTATCTATAGTAAAAACTGTATGAAGTCATGTCTCCCCTAAAATGTTTTGTTAAAGACTTGCCTTAGTCTGGGGGTGTATTTCAGCAGCACAGACACTTCTGAATGATCATATAAATATTATATAAATATGATAGGATTGCTACAAACAACTGTGTCTATGATCTTCTTACTTTTCTGCAACAATATGTTTCTACTTCTTTCTTTGATCATGAAGTTGACACTACTCTATAGAGTATATGAGCTATAATATATAATGTAGTATTTATAGTATAGAGTTAATATTATAGATCCAAGAGGAAATTGACCATCAGACAGTCCTTCACTCAATGCACCGAAGTCTAATGTCAGATTTTTCATTAATAATAAATAATCTCCACATATCCATTTTTGAAGGTTGGCCTAAGACATATGATGCAGCTCTACCACTGTAGTAGACAAAAAGTGTTGCCTATAGCTAAATATTATGGTCATCTTTGTGTGAAAAAAAGCAAAAAAATAATTCCTGGTCTGTGACTGGGCATTAACTCACATATGGAATTCAAATGCACTACACACCCATCCCGCCCCATGACCTCCACTTTACTTTCCGCCTTGCTGTGTAAAGGGCACTCTACTTCCTGCATTGGCACTGAATGTTGGCATTGGACATAAATCTCGGGGTGCGGAATTGTCCAATATGAAGATAATTCCTAGGGACACTGGGCTGGTACTTGGGTATTCAAGGCTGTCCTCACCAGAGAATGACATAATGGGTTGTTCGTAAAAGGACAGAACATGTGCGGAAGTAGAGTTATGTTGTTACAGCAACAAGACCTTTTTGTAAGGTTGTGGTGGAGGGATGGATCAACAAAGTATTGTACCATCCCATCCCCTACCTTATGTTGTTTTTCATTTGAGGACCACGATGAAAACCTTCCTAACCTTGACCAAATGTTTTAGAGGAATAATATTATAATATAATAATAAAATTTTTTTAGGATTAAAGGACCAATGTGTAGGATTTAGTGGCATCCTGGGTGAAGTTGCAGATTGAAAGCACATGACTACTGCTAGTCTTCCAAGACAAACTATTGTGGCTGTGAAAGACCCTATCTAGAGCCAGTGTCTAGTTTGTCCTTTCTGGGCTACCGTAGAAATATGGTGGTTCAACATGGTGGCCTCATCCGACCAGCTACCACTATAAAAACGTCTAATTTCAAGGTAACAAAACGAGCTAACGATTCTTATTTTCAGGTGATAATCCACTAATAAAAACATAGCTATGAATATTATGTTGTCCACCAACAGATCCTTCTAAATGTTACACATTGGACCTTTAACATTAAAAAACATCAATGACTGAAATCCAAGCTTTTGCAGGATTGCTGCATATCAACATTTTTAACTGCCAATTGGGTTGAAAGTACAATTATAATGGACCTCTAAGTATCTTGCTTAAATTACAGCTGAACTCATCCCAGTGTTTACATGAATAGCAACTGCTTATTATCCACCTCTACTTATGCTAATGTGATATGTACATAAATTCCTGTAGTGCTAAGTGTCTGAACCCCAGCAGTCAAATGAGCAGCCGCAAACTGCTCTGTAATGGTGGCTAACAGCAGACAGCTAACAGTAAAGGGCTCAGAGCCAGCCCGTTGAGCCCCTCTGCACCAGTGATAATCTGCCAATAGAAAGAACTAATGCAAGGGGAGCTCAATAAAAATGTTGTGAGGGGAGAAAGAGGAAAGAGAGTGCGAGAGAAAGAGAAAGAGAAAGAGAGAGAGCTCTCCAGACCTCCTTTTTCCCTACTCAGCCTTCGAGCCCAGATGTTTATGGTCTGTATAAACTATTGAGGGCTCGAGAATGTCCCCCACTCTGGAGCAAGCAGCAGCAGCGCAGAAGCCTGACTTATCACTCTCTTTCTCTCTCTCTCTCTCTCTCTCTCTCACTCACTCCGTCTTGACTCCCTCACTGTAAATCCATCCAGACACACAAGCAGCGGCGACAGCTGGGAAACAGAACTATTGCTATTCTCCAACGGCACTCAATCATGACCACCTCGGACCGCTTCCACACACTTCTGAAAAATAGTTCACCCCCCCGACTTTTTTTTTTTCTATCTCACACACGCTTTCTATAACTGTTTCTCTTGCTCACACCCCCCTGCCCTTGTCCTCAAATAACTACTGTAAAATCTATATCTCGAGGATGCATTTCTTCATCCAATTTCTACGATTATGTTTCTTTAGATGCACAGTAGCTTTGCTCGCAGCTCTGTCTTGTTACTTTCCATCCTCACTCCCTCTCCCCAGTTTAATTTATGCCTTCTCCCTTCTCTTTTCCCTTTTCTCTTCTCACATCTCTGTGTGTCAGAGGATACAGCTTTTCGTTGTCTGAGGTTTTTTGCTCCGCTCTGCTTCCAGCACATGTGGTATCAAACCGACCTACATGGGTGCGATAAAGCAAACAGTCCGTGGTCCCTCCCTGACAGACTAATTTGAACAAATTCTCAAATTGCACCCCAAATTGAAAGCACATTGGGGTGCGGGCGGCCATCACTTATAAAAATCTGGATAAGTGACCAACAATGAGGCCAAAATAATGCACGGGCAACAACCCTTGTTACAGCGAGCAGCTGGGTAGCCAGACAGATGTTCAGATTGTGCCCGCAGTTGGACCAGTGTGGGTGTCTGAGCGATATTTCTGCGCATGACGTGGCAAGAATGTTTTGTTATGGTATGGCTGTAGGGTGGGGAAGTGTGTCCTTGCCCCGTGCCGAGTGTACATACAGGGCTTAATGACTCAGAGGAATGTTAATCAGAGGTTCAATAAACAGAACCGAAGGCACACAGGATGCACACAGATGTGTATTAAATTATTGCAGTAAACCCTTGGACCATCCATTTTTTTTTTTGAAGGAGGATGGGGGAAGACATCACATGATCACTAATACTTCCAGGGCTTGGCTCAGTCTATCCCTCCCTTTCTCTTTTTCTGTATTCTAGAAGCTCGGCCCAGCTCCAGCTCTCGTGAGTGAAGCCAGAGGTCTATTTTCTGGACGGGGTTACTTCTCGTCTATGATTGTGTTTGTTTGTGCTGCGGGGGGAAAAGAGAGAATGGCTTTAGTTTCCAAATCATCAGCCCTGCAGGGTCTGTATAAAGCCTCAGCCCTCCTCCTCTTCCTCCTCCTTCTCAGTATTCCTTAGACATTAATTTACTAACATGGTTCCTCTTGCCCTTAGGCTCCCAGTGTCAATAATACACACTGCTCGCTTCTCAGAGAGCTGCCCCAAAACAGGTCAGTCAGTCCAGGCACGGGACGGGAGCATTCATCTTTTTGATTGTCGGGAACGGATCCAAAGCAATTTCAACTGGCAAGTGGAGAGGATTCCCGAGACATCTCTTCTGTCTCCAAAAAACACAAGGTCTAAATCAAAAAAAGGGCAGCAATGGGCAGAGTCGTGGTGCAGCACGCCTAAGCCGTGGCTAAGTCCCGCAGCCAGTGGCCATAATGAAAACTGCTCTGCGGAGTGTGCCCAGTGGCGGTCAGACAGATCCACCCGCTGCAGCGCTGCACAATGAGGCTGTTATACTCATGACAAGCATCTCTCTCTGCCCAGACGCTGTGCATAGAGAAAACTGTTGACACCCACAAAATACAGTTCCCATTACATCACGCTGAGGCACATCGCATTTTTTTGGGAGTAATGTTAAATTTAGTTGAGCCATCAGTCACTCCACCCAACGTGGTGTCAGTTTATTCTGCAGCAGCAGCAGCAGCAGCAGCAGAGGCAGTTCTCACTATTTTAAAGTACAGAATGCAAATAATTCAAAGATGGTACAAACTGTTCTCAGTATGCCCAACAATCACATTACTCATGATCTGCTTATTTTTATAGTAAACAGTGGACATAGCTATTGTCTGAACTAGACATCACCGTGTATTCAAGCCAACAGCCATGCCAGATGTTACATCTTACATTAGAAAGTAATTTGCATACTGCCTCAGAAAATTGGCTTTGTTTCCCCGCCGAAACATATGAAACAGGATTGCACCGAGGAGCTCTTCAAAGGTAAGAGGCTCAAATTTAGTTGCCTCCATTGCAAATTGCAGATCAACTTTCTTTGCTGTGCTGAACACATAGGCCTAGCGTGATTCCTGAGGCAATGCACCTGGGCTTCATCTTTCTGGACCATGTGGAATAAGGCGCTGCAAAGTCAAGTGGGGGATGTAGTTGATGGTTATCTTGAGAAGGGAAAGAAACCCTCTTGGTTTCCACAGCTCTGATTAATACTGGGTTGCCATTATGGAGAAATGAGTTTCCAGTAAAAGCCATTTCATTGTTTATTGATGGTAATGTGAGTATAGTGCGGTGACACAAAAAAGTGTCATGTTGTTTGCCTGGGTTTGGCATTTTTTCACTCCCACTTCTCATCCAAAAGCAAAGAAAAGTATATTAAAAGAGGCTTGTGTCTTGAAAGTTGAGTTTGACTTCCATTCTTTGGCAAAGATGAATGCCAGTGCAGACTTCAACTTAAGCACAAAAATCAGGGAACACCAAGAGCGCAGTTCACTTCACAACAGTTCTTTTACTTTCCTTATGCTGTCAACCAATCTGAATATACTTTTTTCATTTTTCTGTTCTTTTTTTTTTATCACCAAACAACTTTTACTGGAGTCCAATATTTCTTCCATTAACCCATTAACTGGTTATCTTTCATTGATTATCTGTTTATTCTTACACTTAAGTTATACAAAGCATACTTACTTTCCCTGAGGTAACTGAGATGAGAGAGAAGCACTTCGGCATTGTACATGGTGGTGAGCCGGAGGAAGTCCTCCTTGCTCATCTTGCAGAGCTCTTTGCCATCTGTGTTCTGAAACATGGCCGTGTCGATCTCTAACAGGCCGTACTCCTTGATGGCCCACTCAAGCCACTGGCGCACATGGTCATGGGACCACAACGACGGGTCTACAGGCAGACGGAAGAAGAAGAAAAGAGGATATTTAAATTTTAAAATTCTAAGTCAATTAAATTTTTTATTTGTTGGCATGACATTTGACATGTTGCCAAAGCACAATTACAATAATAACAATGTTTAAGAATAAAAAACTAAAACTGATAATGAAATGGATAAATGTAATGGCATATATATAAGTAATCAAGTTATGGTTCAATTAAATCAAGTTATTAAAAAAAAAAATTAAAATAAAACAAATGGAGATGGTGACAGTAAGTATACTATATTGTATATTATAACTGCCTTTATATCTATGTGGCCTTGGTTATCTCTCTTTTGCAGCAGGAAGCAACTCCATTACAGTTGTTTCTGGACGCACACCAGGGAAGACAGAGTTGGGAGTTGTGTCTGACCAACAAAAAGGAAGAGGGCAAAATGAACAAATTGGAAACAGAATTCTGTATCAGTAGCAGACCTTGTTCGGATACCTGTAAATATAGTCTTATTTTAACCACATGGACAGGGTTTGCCTGCATGGGATGACTCATATTAGGTTTCAGGTGAATAATCTTTTACAGAATAGTATTCACTCTGAAATCCCTTCCTGTGATTGTTCAAACGTTTCAGTGTGTTTTGCATTGTCCCACATGGAAACAAAGTGAACTATAACAAAGAGATTTTTGAAAGTACTGCTTGACCCAAGTCTGGTATACTGCACATCCAAACTTACCACTAACAGTTTAGGAGTGGCCTCTATGTGGAGCTCCTATTAGATTAATAGATGAGTGGCTGTTTGCATCAGTTTAGCTCTGACACTTGAATAGCCTTTAAAATGGAAAATTTACCAAGGCACCATTCGATTTTAATTAAGTGAATCACATGTGCTCATTTTTGGGAAAATACAGTCATTCTCTTTGGCTCTCTGGCTTAAGCAAACCAACATAATCAACTTATGCATTAAAATTACTTTTCTAAAGGCAATAACCCTGAAACTGCACTTGTTACTCCCTAAACTGTGTTATTTAACACGCTGAAAGTACAAATTCGTGAGACCAGTGAAGAAATATGAAGGTCTGGCAGACAAACAGACATCTCTACCTGCACAAATTCTGCCATGCTCCCGTGAGTGACATAAAACACTGCAACAATGCTTTACCCCATGAACCAACTAAATACAAATGGGACTCATAAAACATTTACAGCATTGGCAAAATCCTGCCAAAACAGAAGAGTGATTTCTCTTTGTAATCCAAGCAGCAGCCTAGGAAAAAAAAACACCTAGAACAATTTGCACCTGTGTAAATATCCAGTGAATAAACAAATTCACTATTTTATGAAAACACACATATTCAACCATATCCATCTCATGTCAGATTATATGCAGCTTTAAGAAAGTCTTACCTGCAGGTACAATGACTCTCCGCTCATTGGTGGTCATGTTGGGGGGAGGGGCATTCTTCTCATCCATGTAGTTTCCATAGTTCATCTGAGATGTGTCGTTACCCCCCACCAGCTTATTACATTTACCCACACTGCAGTCCACTGGAGACTCCCTGCTACACAAACACACACACACACACACACACACACACACACACACACACACACACACACACACACACACACACACACACACACACACAAGAAAGTTGCAAAAATATTATCAGCAGACAAACTGGGTGTTGTTGGTTTTTCTTTTCCCGTCATTGACTTTGGCATGAAATATTTAAGTCCTACACTGGCCAGGGCCAAGTATATCGAAGTTTAGAAGCCAAAAGTGAAGGTTAGTTGTTGTAAAGAAATGGCCTGTTGAATGACTAAATGTCAACATTTATAGCAGCAGCTCCACTGATGAACACAAAATGTCTAGTAAAGATGGACACAGTATAAACTCACTGAACACTAAAACTAAAAAAGGGAAGTTGTCGTGCCATACCTGGATCCATTCATGTGCTCATATTCTCTCTTGACGTTGACCCGCACTGGCTGGTTGATCCACTCCTGCTGTGGGGGTAAGGGGTTGATTTTGTGGGTTTGGCCATAGTCCTGTGTGCCAGATGCAGTCATGTCTGTCTTGGGGAGAGGGGCAGCAGCAGCGTACGGAGGCTCAAATAAGGACTGGTCTTCACTCACCACTGATAGCGCCTCCTGTGGGTGGAAGGAACAAATACTTGGTATGTCTTTCTCAACTCGCTTTACAACTGCTAGTATGTAAGCAAATTACATGTAGGCCATATATATATATACAGCAGCCATTCAAACCAATATGCACTAAACATACTATCATACTTTGATATTTTGGAAGATATTTTTGCTTTCTTGTAGAGAGTTACATGACCAGATCGATACCAAGGTTAGCTTAGCATAGCATAAAGCATCTATCCAACTGTAACAGAATACAGCTACCAAACATCACTAAAGATAACTAATTAACACATTATAGTTCTTTGGCACTTAACTTTACACTTTTTCAATTAAGTTATAATGTGTTAATTAAAGTCTTAGAGCTGCTGCAGCATTTGATTTAACTTTTGGACATGGCTGCTCACTGCTTCTTCCTGGCTGTAGCTTCATATTTAACAGACAGATATGAGAGCGTTATCAATCTTCTGATCTAACTCCAGGAAAGAAAGCAAAGAGGCATATTTCCCAAAATGTCAAACTGATTCAAATGGGGGAAATGTGTAATAAGAATAAGAAGAATACACTCACAAACAAGAGCAGATACAACTCAAGTTTCTCATTTGACACTTTCCAGAAGCTTGTGATGTCAAATTTTCAATCTCTTGTATATTTTTGTTTACAGCAATTATGTGCAGTTATTGGTCATATCGCAGTCTGGCATCCTAAGTAGTTTGTGTATACAGCCCACGTAGCAACTGTAGCTTCCTGTTGATGTTAGGATGACTTCAATCATGCCCACAGTGGAGTAAGACAGAGTTGTAAGCTTGGGCGCTGCCACCGCACTGGTGTACTGACATTATCAGTCAATACATACAGCTGTTACACCAGTAATGACGCATTGGCTTACACTTAAAACAAATAAATGACTGATCAAATGAGCTGACAATTTAAAATATTCAAAACCAAATTTCCCAGATTCTTGGTTGTGTCATAATCTTCTCTCCCCCATTGTCAGTATCTTCTTGACTGAAAAATCCTGTCATGTCCTGATGTGTCTGTCTTGTCTGAGCGTTGGGCTTTTCCTCCACAGCTGAAGACTCAACAGAAGCAGGGGGGGTCAAGGCTACACTGACCCCTCTACTGTGGCTCAGCTGGAGCAATGTAAGTTTATTAAAGAAAACAAACGCAGAAACTCAGGGCTGGCCAAGATGTTACATGCTTTCCAACATGCTCCTTGTGTAATGTCTTAGAAGTAAAGCATGGATTGTACACTTGATGGGTCACATTTTAACATACAGATGTCACTGCTTAGTGTTTGTCAGTGATCAGAGTCAGGCAATGTCACCATCTCAATTGAATGGCACAGAATGTGGATAATGCTTAACAATAACTTGATGAGTCAGCCTTTTGTTATAATTGCTCCGTCTATCATTGTTGAAAATGATCAAACAAACAAATACGAAAAACAATAAGTCAGAATATAAAGTGAAATCATTACAGTCATATGCTTCTGCTGAGGTTTAAGCTCGGGTCTGATGCACATCTGGATCTGATAGGATCTGATGGCACAGCTTAGACAGAGACGTGTCTAATTCCTGAGGACTGAATTATTTCATTCCAAAATGCCACATATCTGCCTCAGGGGGAAAAGGCTACTTTATATTCATTGATCAATATTTCCAGCGTGAAGCTGTTTGCATTCTCTAAAATGTTACTTTTATGAAAGCTAAATCCTCATGATCTCACGTAACTTCATTATCATTCTAAGACATTTCATGCATGTTTTCACGTGTCCCTATTTTGACGATGAATGTTTCTTAGAAGCTAGAAGCTGTTTTTTATATGCATGTGGTATATGCAAACACCACAACACTACAGTGACTATAAATGGCCGGAATGCTCTCTCACCAGCTCCATTTTGATATTGTGTTAAAAAAATACTTATTTTAACTACAATAAGCACAACCTGCATGTCTTTTATGGCGGTTATAACTGTATAAAAACATTACATTTTACTTATATTTGTAAAGAAAAGAGGCAATGCTGCATGGTTCAAATAAACATTAGCAAGACTAAATTGTGTGGCAACACAAAAAAAACATGATCATCGCTGTACTTGATGCAATATTTGAATCATTGATTTTGATAGTGATTGGCGGCTATTGGAGCTTTTCTAATTACTAAAGTTGAAATTATTTTAATTTTCAAGTACTTTACATTCAAACTGATCCAATAAAAGAAAGGGACAGGTGAAGCCTTCACTCTGCACTATTTATTTTCTCAAGTTATGGCAACATTTGGAGTGGAAAAGGGTTTCAGTTTGCAATTGCACTATAGTGCCCTCTGTTGCAATGCCACAGATCAACTACTGGCTGTTTGTACACAAATAAAATAAAGTTTTAATGAGCCTTTGTGAACAGCCTGGAATAAAAGGTACATGTATACTTTTTAATAATGTGATACTTTTCAAACGTCATGAAAATATCAGGTGTTATATTACATTTGTCTTCACACAGTAAGAAACAGGTTTATGCCACATTTCAAATAATAAAAAAAAAAACTTGTGTATATACTACTGCTTTAATAAAATGCTATTCTTTGGGGTAATGGGTGAATAAAAAAGCTGAACCTCTCTAGAGCATTTCTTGCCAGAATTAGATTTTCCAGTGATTTCATCAGTGGATCCATCATAGTCTGAACCCTGGCAGCAGGACTCACTATCTGAGCAGAGCACACCAGCTAGTCTGTGGATGATAAAGTGTAGAAGAGTGAGGGAATGT
Source organism: Dicentrarchus labrax (assembly GCF_905237075.1). Classification (NCBI taxonomy): domain Eukaryota; kingdom Metazoa; phylum Chordata; class Actinopteri; family Moronidae; genus Dicentrarchus; species Dicentrarchus labrax. The sequence continues at coordinate 12,401,880 of NW_026136704.1, forward strand.
CTCATTACAGCCTGATAAGGGCTAACTTAACTATTATGACTGTTGCACGTTATATTTACAGTGACATATCAGCCTGCACAATTGAAACCATGATTGGCAAGTGGTGTGTGCCTATCGAGATTGCAGAGGGTTTTTAAAAATAGGAGCACACCATGAAGAGAAGCTGAAAGGATGACATACCAGTGCCAGACCAGTGCCTATGTTTTCTTTCCAGTATCTGCGGGGAACACACACACAGTGACAGCTACAGGCGGTTACACTCAGTTTTCTGTCTGTCTCACAGTGTCCATAGAGAATTCTCCAATGGTTTCACTCTTAACACAATTTAGATAAATTTCTTCTGAGTGCCATCCCTGAACATAATCCCTGAAAACTCCACACAGGTTAAAAAAAACAACAACATATTTAGTCCTTAAAAATAATTGGGTGAAAACATAGATACAATCTGAACTCTATTTTTGCAGTGTACGTCCATACAGTCCTAAAGACAAAGGGGGAAAACTTGAAATAAATCATAGCTCAGCTGTTAAACTGTCGGCCCATTATGAGCATTGTGTGAGTGTGACACCTGCTGGGAGCCACCTCTGTTCTGTTTACATCAGCCAAGTCTATCTCTTAAAAATGCGTCACGACGCGTTTGGAGCGGCTGGATATATGCAATAGCCCCACATCCACCAGACTGCACGTGTGATTGTTTGGCGTTCACACACAGCCATCTCGCAGGAGCCACCGGCGGGGGGGGCATTCCTGCCTTTTGTTTAAGGAGGAAGAGGAAACCTGTCAGGAAAAGATTGTGTAGAACAGGAAGCTCTCATGGCTAGAGAGCCCTTCCTTTCTTTTAGCGGGCATGAATGCAGCTAGCAGCCAGTCATTTATACCCGAGGATTCAATTATGATTACATTAATTGTCACAACTTCTTGCTGTGTTACAAACATCCAGGCTGAGACGTTCGCGTCCTCCGCGCCGCATGGCATTCTTCCCCGATACATAATGAAACAATCACAGCGCTGTGAGCGGTGAATGACGGGATTTAAGTGACTATATGCAGCCTGACATTTTTGTCTGGCCGGCGTTTACACTCTTCCAAAACTCACACCACACCCAGCCGCCACAAACCCGCTACTTTAATCTTCTAAAAAGAAAACAAGTAGCACTGCTTTTCAGCAACAATAACAGTAAATGAAAATGCTGCATTCTTCTGAGCTTACACTTGTTAACCGGAGGACACAGACTGAACGCATCGCAGGGTGAACTAATCGGGACTTGCCATTCAACATCTGGTGGCTGCAGCCATAATGCATCTGGAATTTGACTGTCGGGGGCCAGTAGCCAATGTTAATGTAGACCAGCGCTCTAAACTACCATACCAACTAACATACCATTTCAAAATAGTTGTGTAACTATATAAGGAGCAAGCCAAGGTATCATTGTGAAGCCTTGTGGTTTTACGTGTCGCAAACTGAGCAGTTACCGCATGAAGTTACCAAATGACAGCTTTCCTTTAACTTTGACAAAACTCTCAGTGCGACGGAGGAAGAGGCATTACAAAAAAATCAACAGCAAAAAAGAGAGAAAGATTCTTTCTTGTGTAAATACCAAACCATCACAGTCTGTTTTTTTGACCCACGACAAGATCTTCGGACCGAGCCGGGCGATGTGCCACACCGCTGTTGCGCAGCTCGACACATCGTATCCAGCGGTACATCCAGTCATGGCTATTGCTCAATACCGCTGCCCAGACTAAACCAAATCGTTGAACTCGTGGATTACTTATACCTATATGAAAGTACAGTCTACAGTGCGTTGTCTGAAACAAATAGCCACTCCTTTAGCCTTTCCAGACGTGCGTAATTGTGCGCTTGGTCCCCAAAATCCAAAGCGTGATTCTGATTTAGCCTTGAATCCACACCGCAGCGTATCCTCACAACCAGGCAGCTTATTGAAAAGGGAAAGTGGATACTTTCAAGGAAAGAGGAAAAAGAAGAAAATCTCGTTACCCCTTTCAAACCGAGAGAAAAAAGCCGCTCATCGTCGTCAGATTGGAGGTCCCAGCTCACAGACCAACACAGAGGGGCATTTCAACCCATTGCTTAAAAAAGGAGGCGCAACTCCGAAAAAGCAGTCTCCCACAAACTCATACACCCCGTTCTCCACCCTTACCTTAATAGTTCCGTCCATTTTGCGCAATTTTCAGCGGACCCCGACAATATCCCAAACATGACACGCTCCTGAATTAATTCCAGCCCCCGGTATGTGGCGGAGAGAAAGAGACACTTTTACCGGATTGAGTTTTTTCTTTCCTCTAAATTTGGGAAGTGAAGTCACCACTGTTGAGAAGGTTGAGAAGGAAGCTGTGTGTCACCGAAAGCCCTGCCTTCAAAAAAGCAGGATACTGTCCCAGAGAGATAAGCAGGGAAAACAATTGAGTGTTCGCTCTGCTGTTATGTTTTTCTGCTCGGAAATATTTACACAGGATGACTGCCTGCGTTGTGCACAGCCATTGCTGTGTAGCCTGCTGTAGAATAGGGTTGTGTGTTTTGATTTCCCAGTAATGTCACATACGGTGTGGAAGGGTTTACTATTTGTCCGAGTTATGAATTATTTATGCTCACATTTAACGGAGGTTTTCGGAATTCAGGTTTACTATCGCAGGACACTCTTAAGTTATGTGATCCCATGTTTTAGAGCGCTTTTGGTTCACGCCTACACTGGTTCACAGACGTGCATCTGGCCATGCCTCCATCCCTCTGTAAATCAGCCTGTTTTATACTATATTTCATTGTGATACGTTAAATAAAGTTTATCTTTGAACGTGGACAGATGTTTCTCTCAGGCTTACTGCTGATGGAGCTCTAAATCAAAAGAAGGAGAGAAACCTTAACACCTATGGCAGGGGTTGTTGCAACCTTGTCTTTTTTGTTACAGCTCTGTGTGAAGCTTCTGTGAAGTTTGCTTGAGACACCATTAATAAAATCCAAGCATTCAGCTCCTAACCGCACTATAGTCTGAGGGTCTGCTCTACACGTGTGCGTCTGCTGTTCAGCACAGGACTGAATGGGTGAAATGCAGCCTGCGTCAACAAAAGTGCACTTGAAAAGGGGGCACAAATGTAGATTATTGTAATACATATTATTGACTTTGCTATTGCTATTCAAGGGTTTCTTTCTTGGTTAAAAAACAAGAAAAAGAAACCATCTATTCCCCACCCCCCACATAGTTTTTTTTTTTTTTTTTTTCGTTTCGTCTGCCCTATGAAATTGCCCTCATCAATTCAAGCATAATTTTAGTGCAGATGCTAGACATGGAGCCAGCTCTGAACGTGACCAGACCAAAAACACTGCAAGAAACGTCAATTTTGCAAATGTATTGCACAATTCAACATTTCAGTGCTGCTTTTTTTTTTTGTGAAGACAAATAACACACGTCAAACTAACAATAACTCAGATTCATAAACTTAAAATGAAATCCACACTTGTAGCCTACTATCTTAATTGTTTCATTTAACAAGCCTTAAAAGCCTATACCTTAATTCATTCTACCTATCATTCAACTGGTATCAAGAAAATCACATTGGATAGGAAAAGCTGTACTTTGGACAGAAGTGAATAACTCATTACACCACCACGTTTTACAATGTCTAAAAATATAATGCTATTTAGTTTACCGGGGAGATTACGGTCTATTTTTTGCAGTGTTGGGGTTCTGCCTCGGGGAACGGCCTCAGCAGCCAAACAGAGACTGCGCCGCAGCAACGAGCAGGGCCGGCCTGTCTGCTCTTGACTTGGGGGTCGGGTGGGGCTGAGGGCCCCCACCCTTGGGACCACCACATCTGGATCCTGCTAAGGGTCAAGGCTTCTCCTGCCTGAGGCCAGTCAGACTCGTGTAATTAAGGGAGACACCTTGTTTAACTCTTCAGTGACTGCTTTGGTTTCTTTTTTATTTTAATATACATTCCCCTGTCTCACGTTTTAATGTGCATTTTATTGTAGGAAGACCGGTGATAAAGTGGCAAAGTAAACAAGTAGTTAAGATGTGACCTCCAGATTCACCATACATGGCTTTATGACCAGTGATACATATCTATTTGAATACCCTATTCTTTTAGTTTTATACTGCTGGGCTCCTCTGCAATTATCCCATCAGTTTCCATTAATAAAAAAGGCAAGTTTAGCGTCCACCCCACTGCAGAGTCAACAATTCGTTTACAATGTGTAAATAATTAAAATGCAGAGAAATGAAACTTTACAGGATGCTTTTCTGTCTCCCTGAGAAGTCAGATTTTCTAATCTGCCAACATCTCGCCAACAACCTGCCTCATACAAAATCATTCCCTCTCCTGTAATACAATACCTGCCACATCCCAGTCATAGAGCTTATTAGGAAGACTGGGGGTCCAGGACCTACCAAGACCATAATGAATACAGTGGTAACAAACATTTTGGAAGGCCAATAAACAGATGCAAGTTGGTTTACACAGTGAACCACAGAACATCTGGCTTGACGCTGGAACTAGACAGCCAGACATTTCTTCCTTACACCACGAGCCAGTAGCTCCTCTGTCTCTCCGCCGGGGCAACCAGCCAGAGGTGGGCGGACACTATGCAGACTTATGTTCAGCAGTCTTTCAATTGTTAGACACATCATTTCTTTTTTAGCTTATATGGAGATCTACTAAGATTTAGTGTATGGAATTTGGTTACAGTCTCACACGAGAGAAAGTGAGCATTAAGATTTTTATTCGGCATGTAGGCCTAACCAGTGAAAGCATTCTGTCAAAGGGGAAATATAAAGGAGGAAATAAACTTAAAGAGGTCTCTTTAATCAAGCACATTTTTGTTAACAGTGGGTTGAGTTGATTCTGCCTCATTATCAAGGTGCTGGCACTTGATAAAGGCAAAGTTTTCTCAAAACATTCAGATGGAACTGTCCCCAACAAATGACCTATTCTCTGTTCTTGTGCTTTGTATAAAAAAAACTGTTTTTTATAGTGCTAGCAATGCATGTAACACATCATGAGCTTTCCGCAGAGGGTTGTTGCAACAAAAGAAATAGTCCCAGTCAATAGGAGCCTGGTGAGTTTGCTGTTTATCAGACTGCAGACTTGTATTCAAATCATTCCTCCTTTCGTGCTAGAAGACAGCCCGAGTCAAAATACTGAGAGCAAAAAGTGGAGTCTGCAGCACATATAAGCACGAACTGTCTGGGCCCTCGCTCTAGGCCATAATTAATTTGAGATTTATTTTTATTGGAGAGTTCCAGTCTCGCCTGGCCTTAACCAAACAAAACCAAATGCTGGGCCGTGGATTCGCTCGAATGAGGAATATTTCTTTAAATTTTTGTATTGAGGCGTGCCACATTCTGACCAATATCTCCCTGAATGTGAGAGAAGCACTTGCACGCATTAAACACACGCTAACCCTGAATCCGGGCAGGACAGAAAAATAAAATTAATGGAATCAGAACAAACAGAATTAATCTATCTTGCATTCCCACATTAAGATGCAAGCAGTGTAAAACTCAAAAGTTAACTCTAAAAATCACCTTGCATGCTTAACCTTTGTACCTCATTGGTCTGCTGTCTTTTTTTTTTTTTTTTTTTTAGCAGAAATACTCATCTGAACGCATTTTTCCCCCCCTGAAACATTCCCCGCTATTCAAGCCTTTCACAACAAATCAGGAATTGTTCTGTGGCCCTGAAACGCCGAGTCTCCTTGCAGCGGCACAAACGCCGTGGCTGGATGAAAAGAGCCCTTATTCAAAGGGGGAAATAAGTCTTCAAAACATTAACAAGTCGCCCTTGGAAAAATACCTTGATTATGAAGATATTACCATAGCTCGCCTCTGCACAATGGCCCGTTTTAATGAGGCACAATCCGAGCAGTCACCCCTCAGCAGATTATTATGATGGATGTGAGCAAACGTCATGCAGCCTCCCAAATTAATTGACACCACGAGCAAAAGTGCACGTTGAACTTGGAACGATGTGGACACGATGGGGTCACGTGCGGTTTTAATACGTTAAAAAGAACCAAACATTGAATGGTTTGACTGCCTCAGATGTGTAGCAGTTGCAGGTATTCACGCTGCGAGACGCGATGCCGTGTTTTTTTTAATGTGAAAACCAGATGTGCGCTGTTTGCTTTATTTACATTCTCAGGACTGGGGGACAAAAAGAGGGGGGGGGGATTCATGACGTCAAACATGATAATAAGTTTTTTTGGCTTGAGGATAAAGTGTAAAGCTACAGGTGTTGAGCTTATAATGTTTAAAAATATCTTTTTTGAAATTCTACTCATATAAAGCCAACAGAAAATGCAATGTACACATATAATTCGGCTTATTCCTAATGTAAATAAATAAAGCTGATTGTTTTTTTTGTTTTTTTGTATTTTAGAAATATGTGGGGGAGGTATGGTTCAACATTACATCCCAAGTAAAAAATGAAAGGACCCCAGTTTGTCCCTCCAACATTACCTGCTCGAAGAGACGGTGGTGTCTTACCTTGACGTAAGACGACGTGTCAGGGACAGTTTGAAACATGTCTACTTGACAGACAGGCCCAAGGGTGCTCAGTGTCCAAAGGGCCCTGAGAAAAGGAAAATTGTTATTAATACATAAATAATTAATACAAATGATTATTATTTCGTTTTCAGCGTGATGCTTTTTGTATTATTTTCCAATGTATCTGACATTTTGCTCTAAAATCTCTCACTTCTTGTTGACACCAAGCCACCCCTTACAATTGACATGACAGCTACGTGCTGAACTGCAAACACTCCCAAAGTACCGCTGGTTTTGTGAACTTCCACATAGAGCACACATGGGTTACCACTTCCACCAAAATAAAGGGAAATTCAAATGTGCTTAATGGCCCCCTGTGTGTCTGACTGCACACATGATCCTTTGATTCCTTCATAGAGACTTCAATTTTTTTAATTTTTTTTTCTCAAGAGCGGTCAGTGGTATTAGATACAGGTAGGTTTTGATTATACTGTCCGTACATTACAACACCAACAGATGGAAATTACACCACTAACCTACTGGTAACATGGATGAATTACTCCAACTCGCCCAATAGGAGCTGGGCAGCAAGAAGAAAAGGGCCCCATCCCAACCCCCATCACGTTTTCCCCCCTAAAGCTTACCACATATTGAAACACTTTTCGCTTTAATAAGTGCAGCTTACAAAGTCTAGGGTGAAAGGGCACTTAGAGGACGTTGTCTTTAGCCCTTCCCTCCCTGCGCAATTATTAGGAAGGCAGTGGCACATACCATCACAAATGGCTGTTATATAGACTGTGAGATGAAGCAAATGAACGTATATGGACCTCTATATTGGCATCCAGAACGCACCGTTAAAGTTTGACATATCTTAACAGGGCCATTGGGACACCATTCTCCTGTTCAGTAGCATGCGTGCCCTGACCCGCCAGGATTAGGATGTATATACAATCAGGAACCTTTTAACCGACTCTGCATTTTAGCATAATTAGTGGTGGGTGCAGGATCATGGGGCCTTGTGATTTTAAAGCAGTGCCTGACAGGTAAAATTCCACAAATAAAGAAAATGAAACAATAAAAAAGGCATAGGAGATTTATACCTTCCTATAACAGAGCTGAAATTTCTCCTTTATTACTGCGCACTTTTCAAGTTTTTTTTGTTTGTTTGTTTGTTTGTTTGTTTTTAAGAATTCCTGCCCCATGACAAATTAGCCAATGGAGGAGGGCTTATATATGAACGTGGCACGGTTTAAATACTTGTAGGGGACACAATGTGTATTTTTTTTTTTTTTTTTGTCTTCTCGGCTCCTGCAGGCAAACGCAGGGCTCGCCTCATAAAGTTCCCCAAATGCATCCAATTTCTCCGCGGTAAAAGGAGCATAGGATACTGCATCTGCAGCCAATTAGGCGGAGGAGGACTGGTGAATAACGGCGTGAACCTCCCTCCGAGACAGCCCCGTGGGCCGGGACCCCTCTAGTGTTACATTTTAAGCATCTTACCTTGCTGTTATCCATCATAAACGAGAGCCAACTGATTTTCAGCTAATACGCATTCCATCCCCCCCACCACCCCCCTTTACACAGACTACAGACTCCCCCAAAGTGAGAATAAGTGAGCTGACAAAAACTCCAGCATATTTCGACTGCAAAACTCATATTTTAACTCATACATGGAAGAAGCTTAACAACAAATCTGATGACACAAACGGCAGCGCAGATTGATGCAAACATCAGCTGTTTTCTGACCGATTGACGCGCAAATCTGCAGCTTTTTGCAGAGCGACCGCGCATCAATGAAAGCAATAAAATAAGTGGAAATGATTTATTGTCCTCCTGCATGCACACACCTTCGCTGCAGTCCGCCTGAGCAAGGACTTCAGCGAACGCCAAATCAGTCTGCGTTGTTTTTCTCACTCACCTGTCGTTTCTCTGTCGGTCGTTTGATCTTTCTTTCTTTCTTTCTTTCTTTCTTTCTTTTTTTTTCTCGATCTAATCACTCCTCCGCCGAGTTTAAATAATTAGTCCCGTCCAGGCAGAGCCGTTTTTCCAATGATGATGACAGTGAGTTATTTTGAAAGGGGCTGAAAAGGAGCGCCGGGTGCATGAATGGAAATGTTGCTGAGATGGGAAAGCCGCGACCAATGAGCAGAGAGTAAAACCTCCCCTTGCCTGCCGTGTGTGAGGCCACTGAACCATGAAATAAGGGAAAAGCAGAGAAAGAAAGAGCGTCGTAAATCTGATTTATAAAGCATTTTGGTTGAGAAAATTGTAGAAGAAAAAAGTGTAAAAGATATGTTTGTTTTTTTGCTTTGTTTTCAGGTGTTTCAATAGTTAGAGTTGGGATTCACTTGTGTTCGCAACACTTCAAATATCGGCCATGTGGGTGAACTGATGTGATAACTTCAAAAGCACACCACAAACATCAGTGCAACAAAGCAAACCCATTGCCTACCTGTCACTGTATGTTCTCACACTTCTAAACGTCCGCAATTTAGTGGTGGACAAAGTGTGCTCATCGATTTAGGCCCCCATGTTAACTCCAGAAAGCATTTTATCTTACACATTTCACCGAACTAATCAAATATTTTTCACAAGGATCAAATTTTATGTGGAATATTTCTAGAAAATACAGAACTGTGGAGACACTTTCACACCTCTCCTCTGCACAAGTAAGCCACAATTTCCTTTAAGTTAGGCCGATGATGAACGCATTCACAACATACATTTATAACCACTTCAAATCAGTCCAGTATATTTGAATAGTCAGTCATCAGCCTCTACTCTACACTATGCAAATATCCATTCATGTTCCTGTCTGTCCTCATGGTGACAGTTCCCGCAGGAATACACCACCAGCACGAGTTCCTCTGCAGCGGGTTTGTCTTTTCCTGCTCAGTTAACCCCACTCAGTTCACTAACTTCATTTCCTTTACATTGCTGCCCTCATCTTCGACCAAGAGTCCCCCCCCCCAAAAGGATGTGGGGCAATTCACGGTGAGGAAAGTCAGCCAACCATAGCGTTTTATAGCCTCATCAAGGTCGCTATTTCACGCAGAGCTAAAGTGAAGCAGAGGAGCAGCCTGCAACTCTTTGCGTTGTACAGCACGCCGAGGATGAGTGCGAGATGTGGGAAACGTTGCTGTAATTCAGGCCTATTTCATGTGCTCATTACTTAAGCATCCATCTTTTTAAAATAAAACTGCATTTTTCTCGCTCAGGATTACTTTGAAAGGTGGTATTTTCTGCCATTAAGAGAGGTAATGACATAACACTCATAGAAAAATATATAATAGAATAAAAAAAAAAAGATGTAAACATTTGGGAGAAACAAATAAGCACTCCATTCTGTCGAATTATTACTTTTAAAGCCAGTATAGGTGTTCTAGGCCTACTGACTACCTTCACTGATTGTTTTGCAGTGTTGGGGTCATCTGGTAAAAAAGGTCGTCTTTCATCACTGGCTAGACCTTCTGTTTGTTGCACCGTTTCCTAATGCAATGATTAAAAACAACAACATTGATAATAGTGTTCCCAGCACGAAACAATGGACGGAAATCCCAACATCCGTTTTACTGAAAAATGGCATTCATGCGCCTGCTGTGTTGCCTTCCTCAGGATACAGTAGAAGAAGTTTTCTAACACATTTGAACAGCAACTATTAAATTACAAAAAAAAAAAAGAATGAGAAAGTATGTGGCAATTTTGTAGTACGGTGTTCTGAACTGTTCTAAATATTAATAAAGGTAGAGACATCAGCTTTTTAAAGGGACACTAGGCAAATAAAAGTTTCCCTTAATAAAAAAACTGATCTGAGGTTAAATCTTTTTATCAGTCAGCGTTGAGAAAGAGTCATTTTGATGTAATGTTTGATGTGTTTCAAAATTACATCCGATGATCTACAGGATTAGACCTAAACTAAGTTAATTCATATTTTTTCTTCTTGTTCCTACTGTTGGATGTTTGAGCTTCACTGTGCAGAATGATGTATGAGCAGAGTTTGACACTAGAAGGATGTTTTCACATTCATCTGCTGAAAGTGGAAAGTTTCTCTGTGCCCATTGAAAATATGATTCTAAGGGTCGGGGCCTATGAGCTTCCTTTATGATAAATACACAATTCACAAATAGTTTGGACATCAAACCTAGTCCAATTAACAATGTATACAAGTGTGATATAGAAACCTGAAGCCACCAGTGCACAGACACTGAGAACCTTACAGTGAAGTAGGAAACATCTTGTGTCCAGCAGGAAAACCTTAGAAACTAACTATGAACAAAATTTGTATAGTCATAGATTCAGGAATTTTTTAATGAGGTAGAAGGAGTAGGTGTTGGTTGAAGGATTTTAATGTGGAAATTACATTTGTTTTGCGGGAAAAAAAGATATCAGACATACATTATTGTTCCAAGCAGGCTATTTTTATGTGTTGTAATACATCTCTGGATTAGATCTTTAAGGAGGTAAAAACAGAATATATTTGCAAATTCTTCAGGTCTGTCTGGTTGTTTCATTAAGTCTTGCACCATGCAGGACTTCTTGTTTTTTCTTTGGTATTGACATTAAATGTGGAATGTGGCTGTGGGGTGATTATGCCTCTTGTGGCTCACACAAGGCTCTTGACAGTCATGTGTGTCTCAGTTGTCATGATTATTTAGCGTATATACACTTTAATATTGTAGCAAACAGAATTCTTTTTGCTTTTACAGCACACTTAATCCTACTCTGCAGTGAAGCCAAACAATCTGCCATCAACAGTTTCCCATATGCAGTCCACTGCCAGTCTCTCCTCACTGGTATGTTAACATTTCAGGACTGCTTCTCTTGGGATTCCACCAAAAACACTTGTATTTGAGATGATGTGGGGGCAACCTACAGACATCTGCGATTACATCGCCAAGAGTAAATGAAGCTCCTTACTCTGAACTGTAATGAGTTATTTATTTAGTTGAAGGGGCAACCAAGAGATGATTTGGAGATGGAGATCGTTCCCATTCCAGCCCTTTCTTTCTTTCTTTGCTCCTCAGGGAGAGAGAAAATGGCAGTGTGGCACCAGGGAAGGCAGGGCAGAATATCAAATCTTTTCACGCAAGCTTTCAGGCAGTCATGAGCCAGACATGGAACAGTATAAGCACAGGGCTCATGTTTAAAGGAGTGGAAGTCCTCCTACCTTAATATTTGCATTTGTATGTACTGAATTACAGTTTGAAAGATTTAAGAGAGGCCTAATCGACAAACAGGAGCTGCATTTCATGACACGACTATGGTAAAACAACTGTGAAACCTTTTGCAGGGAAGCCTTAACCACTTCACCCTCTCTTGACACTTAAATAACAAATTGTAATGATGACAAAGCTACAGGTTCTTTCATTGCAAGAACAAGATTAGAAAACAGTTGCGATGGTTCGCCTTTACAATACGCTGAAACAACACAACTGAGAGTATGGAACAACTTATCAAACAAACTCACAGAGAGTGCAGACAGCAGCCCCCTCGTGTGTGTGCGGTGATAATTAGCAAGGGGAAGTATTAAATTAAAGCAAGGCAGTCATTTTATGAGGCAAGCATTTATGAAGGTAATAGCATCCCTATAAATTAACGACCTCCCAATGCCTCCTGATGGGTTGCCACTCATCAGGTCCAGAGCAAACCACTGATACGTCCACGATGTGACCTCATCTGCTCAGTCTTGGTATTCCTGCCCCCAGGGGCTTACACTGAGATGAGAGCTTGGGAGAGTGGATGTTTGTGGAGGGACATGTGGCGTCGAGACAAAATGCATGTTGTCATTAGATACAATATGTTTTGGTATGCACTTAATCAAAAAAAAAAAAGAGAGAGAGTGTATTTGGGTCAGTTTCCAGTGTGTGTCTGGGCTTTGTGCATTTACAATGTGTGTCCATATAATTACTTTTCACAAGACTACAAAATACTGTGAATTTCTCTTTTCTAAGAGTATATACATGGATTTCCCAGACCACTTATCTTATGTCAATTCAGCTGTGAGGGTGGACACACCCTGCCTCTAGTCCAGACTGGGCATGGGAAACAAGGTGCTCTCTTTACACTTTAAATCAATCTTGGTTGCCAGGGGGGAGTCATCCCTACATGAACAACATGAGGCTGAAATAAAGCCCGTGAAAATGACTGCTCCTGTGGAAAAAAGCAGGGCGAGCAATAGTAGGAGGAAAGCAGTGCCATTTAGAAAGCCTAAATCATCCCCTGAACTATAAATCCACTGACCGCTCATCATTCAGCAGCATTTTAAAAAGCCCTTAAAGAAAAACACTGAGTGAAATGAATATGCTGTCACCTCTCATTTGGGTCTGGCCCGCTGGCTCAATAAGAAAAGTGTTGTTCCCTGGAAGGCTGCTAGCCCGGGCTGAGCTCTCAGGTTTAGGGTTTACCCCTGTCCCGCATTCTCAAGGCTTTTACTTTGAGGCCCGCGTCTCTCTTACCTCCCCCACGTCCCCCCAGACATGTCTGACAGGCTGAACTCGATGTGGGCTGCTCACCAGACTACAAAAATCATTCATCTGTGCCTTCAGACGGTCAAATCTGGATCTAATAAAGGGAGCTTGCCTATTGATCCTATTCATAGGGAGAGCTACTGCCAATTCTTACCACTGGAGGGCTCTCTGGCTCAAGGTAGAAGCTGCTCACTGAGGACTCTAGTACCCTTTTGTTCAGCATGGGAGACATTATGAACAGGCACTGATGATTACTTTTTATTTCCTGAAAATTAGCTCAGGTGATTCATTATTAAAACATGTTCTGAAGGATTTTTTTCCCTTTCTTAATTTAAAAAAATCCTTCCAAAAAAAATGTTAGCATAACATATTGAGATACTTGTACCTGTGATTTATCCAAAGACAACATGCTCTGTACAAATGCAACCTCAAGGGACTCACATCTGCAGGATAAGATGTTTGTTTCTTATTCTGAGCTGATTGACGCTTTAAAAAAAAGTCTTGTGGGGTTATCGAGGCCAAAGACAACAACAACACCACCCCTTTTCACCTGTGGCACAAACAAACATGTGAAACAGGAAACATACGCCCACCGTGCACTGACACAGTGCCTGCCAAATGAGAGCAGCACATTGTTAACAGTCAAGTGCAGCAGAATGAAAGCATAGGCTGCAAAACAACACAAGAAACATCCTCGTGCAAGGATAAGGAGGCATCTAAGAATGAAAGAGGAGAGGGACAGCAAGGAGAATGAGTCACTTTTAGGGTTGTGTTTATGTGTGGGTGAGGGCACTACCCCAAACGCCTCGGCAAACCACAGCATTCCACACCAGGTCTTAAAGAGACAGAGCGACGCTGTCATCATGGGTATTTGGGGAGTAAAGTGTTAACATATGGTGAGGGCTATTTGAGACGGCTGGTGAGACGCACAGAAGCCGGTAGGTGGCCATGCCAGCTCTCTGATTGCATTCTAAAAGAAAACCGCATCAGCCCCAACAGAATGTCAGGTAGTGTTTTAGAAACAGTAGGTCTAGAGATTTTTGTTTTAGTTTGGAAATAATACATACACTGATAAAACTGTCTAAAAATCCATCCACGCTTCCCATCAGGTGAAAGTTAAGCAGACATCTCGTTCAGGTTTGGGTCATGATACTGCTAAGAATGATAGTATCCACTGTATCTGCATTTCGCAGATCCAGTGATAGAGGGCAGAGTTGAGCTGTGAAACAACTGAGATAGCAGCAGCGTGTTAGGTTGGGCTTGTGTTTGAATATTTTTTCAGTAAGTTACAAACTTTTGAGAGGACCAGTGCTGAAAACCTGCTCAGTTTCCTTAAATTGCAAGCATTATTATCACTACTGTTTATGTTTCTGGGCCCTTTACCATAATTGTAACTTTCTAAGTCAGATGATGTGGACCTAAGGCATATAGTTTAGAATATTAGAATTCTCTGCAACTTGGCAAAACAAAATCAGCAAATACGAGTGACAAGTGCACAAAACCAGAGCTGGATTTACAACTGAAAATCAAAAATGTTCACTGTATAAATGTAAGGCTTGGTAACAGTGCTGTGAGGTGCCAAGCTGAAAGCATCTTCCATCCATAGACAGACAGCAGAGTGGGGGTGCAGTATGAATGATGACAAGCCCAGATTGCATGTAGAGGAAGAAAAAAACTAGCTCACTGCTAGGAAGCGACAGAACGAAGACGAGAAAGAGAATAAGAAAACGAGAGAACATGTGTAGGTGTGAGGGGGGGAGGTGAGAGCATGGCGATGGTGTTGTGTTGACAATCGGGTGGTTAGAGTGCGGGTGAAGCTAGGGTATGGAAGAAAAACAGAAAGTGTGTTTTTGTGGGGGTGTTTTGGAGAAAGGGCTTCTGAGAAGGAAAGAAGGGATGCAGAGAAGGAAATGAAATGGAGGTTAGGGGGCATAAAGAGAAATAGCCTGTTTCCTCCCTGAAAGTCCATGGCACAGTATGAACTTAACATCCTTAAACCATCAACTGAGCTCTAAAAATAACCCTGTTTCTGCACAGTAAGAGGTGGGAGTGGGAGTAGGACTGAGTGAGTGAGGTGTGGGTGAGTGGGGGCGGCTGGTGGTTGGAAATGGGAATTGGAGCATGAGACTGGGAGTGAAAAGTTGGAGAGAAACAAAGAAACACCACCCTGCCAGACTGTGGTGATGAGAGATGGGCCAAAGATTGTGTGACTGCTTGTGCATGTGCGTGAGAGAGAGACAAAGATGGAGAGAGAGTGAGTAAAAGTGTGAAAGTGAAAGAAAGGGAACCCCGATGTTGATCCCAGAAACTCAGTTGTGACAGTACTTTAACTTTGTAAACACTCCTGGTTTTTGGAGAGACATGACATGGTGTTCATCTGCTGACTGACTTATAAGCATCTTGGTGCATTCAGCAAACATCTATATTCATCTGACACATCTCCTTCTACTGAATGACAGCCCCATAATGACACCCCACAGTTCATGCTTGATGGCAATGATTCACAACCTGATCTGCTCCGTTTCTTCTAACATCATGGCTATTGTCGATGGCACTGAAGTGAGTGCTTTAATTGACTGTGGCTCTTTTGTCTCCATTGTGAGCGAAGATCTTTTCAAAACTCTTATCAAGCCTTGAATAAAAGGCAGCATGATGACCACCTCCTTTGTGCCAGCTCGATCAGTAATGGATAGCACGTGGACATCTCAGGCAAGTTAACCATTGGAATTAGACTTAGTAAGCAGGTATGGCAGCAGGGATTTGAAGTTCACAGAGTTGCGGACCAGTCAGTCATGTTAGGTTCGGATTTTAGGAAAAACACCATTCCCCCTTTGATCTCAGAAACAAAGCACTGCGACTGTGAGACATGGAAATTCCCCAGTTGCCCAAGGGACATGATGTGGCTGTCTGCTGTAATGTGTCAGTACTTGTAACCACTGAGGTTTCAGCTATGAGTGAATCCTCATCACAGCTACACCTGCTTCTTTAGTACTTAATGATTACTGCGGTGCTCTCATGCCAACCTTCCAGAGAACCTCAAAATGGTAAGACTCTTGTTTCGATTCTCAAAGAAGCCATATTATGCTTTTGGGGTTTTTCACTTTCCTTTAGTGGGTTATAGCATTTTTTTTTTTTTGGTGCACATAAAACATCTGCACGTTACAATGCCAAAAGTCCACACCAAAGAGAGCTACTCTCTTTGACAGAAAACTGCTCTTGAACTACCTGAAAGGCCTTATTTGTAGTCCATGTTCACAACAGAGATGAGGAGGAAACAAGTTGGCTTGTTAGCTACTTCCATAATCAATGATTATTAAAATCAATGAAAAAGGATGCATTATTTTATTTTTTTATTGTACAAATCCCTTACTTTTCACTATGAGCTAAGGTAACATTAATAACTTAAGAAAACGTTGGCACCACTTTTGCTAACTTCAACAAAGTTATCGGTGCTGTACTTGTTACTGTAGTGTATGGTCCAGTGCAGTGCAGCCAATCATAATGTGATAATGTGTTACATGACCTGAGCAGATCTGGCAGGTTGAGCACATCTGGTACCTGATAACTGTTTTTTCGTGTTGCTTTTTATGGATCTTAGATCCAAGAATAAAGAATATATGATGCAACTCCATCTGTACAGATAGATGAAACAAACCTTCTCAAGTCTATGGAATCTTTACTTTAGAAACATTCAACAGTATTCAATAAAAACTCAGAGGACAGAGGTAGCATAGGTCTAATCATGGATCACATTCGCACTGCTGATGCCACACAAATTAAGCAGAGAGCCTACAGAGAACTAAAATACAGACTCAAGTTGACAGCAGATGTCAATGAAGAAACCTATTGACCCTGTCCTGCACCAGTTATGTTGAAGCCCAAGGAAAATGACCAATGGCTTTTCTGTCTAGACCATGAGAAATTCAGTGCTGTGACAATCTAAGATTCCAACCCTCTTCCCAGAGTTGACGATGCACTGGATGCTCTGTCTGGTTTTCCTGGACCTTCCGCATGGCTGTTGGCAAGTTGACCTGGAAGAAAAACACAGTGAAAAAACAGCATTCAGCAGTCGCAGGCAGTGGACTTAATCACTGTTAAGTCACATATGCCAATGGGTCTCATCAGTGCTAGCTTTATGCCAACGCTTAATGGAGTAATACTTTGTGCCCTCCCATGGAAAACCTGCCTAGTGTATTTTGATAATGTCCTCTTTGGACCACCACTCTTTCAGGGAATGTCTCTTAAACCTAGACTATAATCCTCTCCAGTTTATAGTAAAGTGACCTCAAGCTAAATCAATTCAAATGTCATCTTTCTAGAGATCAGGTTACATTTTGGACATGTTCAAGACTGGCCTCCTGCACACTCAGCAAAAGAGGTAATTCTTAGGACTGCATTTATATTACCGCAACTTCAGGAATGCTCAACACAGTGTTCTGCTACATACACTCACTGAGATGAATGAAATCTTCCAATGGACTTCACAATGTCAAGATGCATTCACTAATCTGAATAATGCAGTCTCAAGCCCTCCAGTGGTTGCACTCCCTGATTTCATGTGGCCATTCTCCCTCAACACAGATTCTTCACACTCTGCTATCTAGTGCTAGCTGGTGCTGTCCCAGCTCAGAAACAGGGTCACCGGCAGAAAGTAATTGTATATGCCAGCCATGTTTTCAAAAAAGCGTAAAGAAAGTAGTCAACCTACCATAGACAACTCTAGGCTCTTGTCTAGTCTGTCTTAACTTCTGGTTTTATCCCTCTGCTAACTTAAATGAGGATATAATCATCAAACTCTGATGGTGAAACAATTCATTTTGTGGGGATTGTGATGCTCCAAAAAGAAATTAGCCACATTTTTACAGTCACTTCTTTCATAATGTAACCTTATGGGAAAAAGTATTTTTGGGTCAGTGTGCATCACCTGACAGACGCCATTGCTGCAAGTGGTTGGTCACTATGTCAAATTGGCTTCAACCCACTGCGTTCTTCCTCTGGGCTTGCTTTCTTCAGATTTACCTCTAAGTCTTCCTAGCTTCTGATGGGTCAGTTCTGTCACATTAGAGTTAGGAACAACAAGCAAGTGTTGTTGTGTAGCTAATGAAGTGTGGAGAACAGTAAAGAGCTAAGAAAGTTATCTGTCTCCATCTCTCCTTCCTTGTCATCCAAGGTGATCCAACCACCGCATATTGGACCCACACATTAGAGAAACAGATTCACGTAGAGAACATATATTTGAAGCATTTATATGCATGATATATACAAATGTAGCATATAAATCTGCTATTTTTGTGCGGAGCAATAAGGCACTACTGGATTTAGAGCAAGCATAATCAAACATGCTGGCTCTGTTTGATATACTACAAATGAGAGTTGACCATTTTTTGACCAGGTAGAATGGCTAATATACAATTAAAATCAAAAAGCATTAAATGAGAAGTTACCAACAAGTGTGTACTAAATGCCAGTCATGCAGTCAAAGTGCCATTGGGAGGTGTTGGGTATAAATAATTTTATAAGGAGTATGGTCTAGACCTGCTCTATTTGAAAAGTGAGACAACCTGAAATAACTTCTGTTATGAATTGGTGCTATACAAATAAAATTGAATTGAATTGAATTGAGTGAAAATCCTAATACAAACACATTGTAGATAAGCTAAATCCTCCCAAGTGGGAAGAAACATGTTGCATGCAAGAATTGTTGTATAATATTCTTGATGGGTAGCGATTTGAGATTAATGTAGGTAGACCTGGGTCAGATACATAAATCTTGCTGTATTTGTTTCATAATTGGAGCTCCAGATATGATTGGTCATTGACCAAGCTGTGTATTACAGAAGGGTATACTCATTTAACATTTTATTTCTTCAGTTTTATCCAAATATATTGTTACCCATCTGTCACTTGGTTGGGTTAAAAAAACAAAAAAGCATAAAAGGTATTTTTGACCCAGGTCTGGTGGCAGGGAGGTGATGCTGAAATTGAACCAAGACAGGGAAGGAGACCAGACACAGGACACAAGACAGACTCTCTGGAAAACTAGCCACTGACAAGCAGCTCCTTCTTCCCTCTCATCACCCTGATAAGCCCTCCTCTGCAGCCTGAACCACACACCTCATCACAGACTGGATGGACTGAACGAAGCCGACAGGTCTACTAGCGGCACTGATGTTTTTATCAGTGTGAACATAACAGGGATGTAGTGGAGCTAATGACACTTCTTTCTCACAACAAGTGACCAGGGAAGTACAGAAATAGTAGAGTGTGAACTCTGATTAATGAACTAATCATCCCAAGTTGTGTGTATCAGTGAGTTGAGAGGGAACTACCTAAAGGAGGAAAAGAAAGGAACTAAAATTATGACTTTTCAGAGAGAGCAGGCGATTCTCTGTGGAGAGTAAGCTGAGTTGAGACGAACTTCGTTTCGTTATCCAGACCAAGTAGTTGTCATTCACGCCCATAGTTGGCGCACTGGAGTCAAAAATATTGGCCCTCATCGTGTAAGTTTTTATTTTCTCGCTGCTATCAACACTTGTTTCTGGCATGTTCCTTCTGTCCCCCTGTCTTACTCTCTCCCCATCTGTCTCACTGATTGCTCTCCCTCTACGTGCCTCCCAGGCCTGCCTCTCCACCTCTCCCCTCTCGCTTCAGCCTTCTCTCACTTCTCTAATGAGAGTGTGTGTTACACAGGCATTCAGAAAACCTCCTCGGCTAATTACATGACAAGCATCTCGTTCTGGGACACTAATGAAGAGGAATAGCAAGCTGTAGACGCCACTGGAGTGGTGGTGTGTGTGTGTGTGTGTGTGTGTGTGTGGTAGTGGTGGGGGGGTCAAGCTGGCCACTGGGTGGGGTGTTTGTGTGTGTGTTTGAGTATGTGTGTGTACTTGGGGGGGGAGTATTCTGGCGCCAGTCCAACAGCTTATCAACCGGAGCATGTTGGACTCAGCATCTCGTTCTTTCCCTCCCTCCTTGTCTTGCTTTTTCCTTTCATCTTACTAAACTCTCATCTTTTTTTATTTAGAAAAGATCATTTTGGGGACGTTATTTTGCCAAGCAACGTTAACTTAACAATCATTAAAGATGCTTTTAAGTTTGGAAAAGACGTATGATGTCCTGTTTGCTGCACTGGCTTATCGAAATGTGCGGAGTTAGTTCCAACTGCCGAATCAGTTGGTTGTGGGCTGGCCATAAATTCAACACAACCTCGACTGACAAAAGCTACAGTGTAAGCACACACGTAGCCTACAGATAAACCCGCACACAGAGGAGAGAGAAAAGAAAAGGAAGGGAGAGAGAGACCTAGGCAGAAATCCAACGACTCAGCATGTGTTTTGGAGGAACTCGTTCTGTCAAGAGGCACACTCGGACAGAAGATCGCTGTCCCGTACCATCCCTTGTGAAACGCTTGAGAAACACAAACCATCTGGAGGCTATAGTGCACACTTTCGACCCATCAAATATTGAGGATGTTTGTCTGATTTACAGAGCCTATTTAGGACTGTTTGGACAACTTGGCTGAGGGATTGGTGCTTTAATTAAAGATAATATCAAGAGCTAATATTGCCCCCAAGACCTTTGCCTCACAGTCAACAGTGCAACAAAGTCACAGTTCTGTGGGTGAGGGTGAGAGTCTTAACCACAAACACTTCTAAATGGATCTAGTCAGGCCTGATACAAAGGCTTCTCCATGTTCTTTATATCACTGAGGTTACTGCCCCATATTTCCCCACTTTTTCTCTGTCGATGCCAATAGCAACGCAGGCTTTTTCAGGCCCAAGCCCACCGCGGTGATGGCATATTGATACTGTCATAAAATATTACATCCTCACTTTATTCATTAGAACTGGGCTTTAATCTAAAAATATCATGGGCAGGGAATAAAACAGAGTTTTCAGCGGCAGAAAGATTAGGCCTGTGCTTCTCTCACTGAGCACCACAGCTCGGAAACACTGAGGCCCAAAATAGATGTTCTTCTCATAAAGGGCTCCTTCTTTGTAGTCGGCATACAGCAACAACATCTGCAGGGCAGTTTCTATGGGGGGAACAGATTCGGGCAGGCTATCAAAGAGAGAGGCGATCTCCTGTGAGAAGTGGTGGGCGGAGGACTTCCATATTCTCTTACTCTTTCTTTTTTTTGCTCCTTCCCTCTATCTTTCGCTTCCAAAAATCTGTAGCAATCAGGACGATGCTAATAAAAGACCATTAATATAACCTGTCAGTGCTATCTTTGGAAGATCCAAAATGAGAAAATTAGACAAAAGGATTCACAGTCTGGGCTGCTCACCAAAGATGCAGGGAACCAGTGGAGGACAGACAGCAGTATGGTTTGGTGTGCTGGTTTAAATAAAGCATTGGGATGACAGAAACCCACCAATGTCCCAAGATAATGACAACACAAGGGCTACAGGACATCCATAAAACATTGGTTTTATTAGACGAAACAGTATGTCTCAAAGCATGGTTTGCTCCTTTTGCCCAAATGTAAAACAAATATCTTCAAAATGATTTATCATTTTTCTTAGAGATGTTCCAGTAACCCCAAATGAGGTTTGAATTCAGCAGAGTACTGTATTGTGGGATCGTCACTTCTGAACAGATGGTAAGGATAAGAACATGACCCCTTACGTGACTCCAGATACTGTATCTTTCAAGGTAGAGAATGAACCTGTCACAAAAACCTTCTTTCACGTTTCGGGGTTTAAGTTATATGGTCAACATGTTTATCTCCTGGTGGTTTAAGGTGAGGATGATTGTGGCATTAAACACTGTCAAAAAACAGTATGGAAGATCATCTATTCAAGCATTATATTAAAGGTTTCAGATATTCTGGTAGACATTGCGCCATATCAGTTAAATTCACAGCTGATTTAGATGCAAGAACACTTTAAGATTTTAGGTCCATAAACCCCTGCAGGTCTTTTGACTGATGGCTTTTACTGGCGGTGACGGCAAGGCGTTCACTATCTGTTTAATGCGAAACATGAGCACAGCCAACACATAGATGGAGGCTCTGATCGGAAAAATCCAGCACTGTATTTGGGGGGTGAAAAGCAAGGGGGCAACACGATGATAGTGGCTTCATGCGGAGCAGAAGTGTATCGAGGGCCTCGCCTTTGAACTGGTGAGCCAGCTAATTGAAACAGCATTGCTCGGGCATAGGCTGAAGATCTGGATCGCATTCATCCCCACTTTTATTCAATTTGGTCTCATCACAGGGGCGCGTCCTGTGCTTTTCTCTCCACATGGCTATAAGTCATACCCTCGCCTTTTGCCCTCGACGTGTTGCCCATCTGTGTCCCCTGGGGGCCCTGAGGCGCTGAGGCCCATAGAAAGCAGGGGGATTCAGACAAGGTCTTGAGAAAATGCAGGCTCCCTGCCACTGAGCCCCTTATGGTACTTCTTCACGCCTCTCACCTTGGACTTGACCCCACCCCTCAGCTTCTCACACATACACACACACACACACACACACACACACACACACACACACACACACACACACCCTCCTTACCCAAAGACTTTTAAGATTTACCGTTAAGAGCAGTGGCTGTCAGGAAGTTTGAACCGTGCACTTTCTAATTCAAACAAATGCAGCACTGGGGTCAGGGAATTATCATGGAGTCACAAGGTGTTTCAGATGACTCGCAAGTGTTGAGTGTTAAGCTGATAGAGAGAGAGAGAGTGAGAGAGAGAAAGAGAGAGACATAAGAAGAGAGAGACTGCACTCTACGCTGCTAGGTAGCAATGCAGCGTAAAGCTTGTGACCTTGCAGCGTGGAAATAAATAAATGAATAAAGCGATAAATAAGCAAATAGATAAAACTTCTCACTCTTACCTGGTTATCACTAACCTCTATCAGAGCAGGTGGATGTAGATCTTGTGTTGTACTGGGGAAACTTCTCATTTCGCAGAAGACTGGTCAACGTTTCTGTCATAGCTTTAATCAGCATCCCACATGCATTGGCTGTTGGTTGGGCTTAGGAGGTACGAGGTGGAGAATGATATGATAGTCAGTGATGTACAGTAAATAAATATTCAAGAGGCAGATGCTTCTCAGGTGCATTCTGGCAAGACCACAAACAAATTGATTTGACAGCGACAGTTCTTCAAATGGTTCGCTTTAGCCTTGTTTGATGCCAGATTTCAAAGGTTCACCATGCAGGACAATACAAGTGTATGGCAGGAGATATTTACCATTAATATATATATATGTAAGGGTTTGAAAAATAAATGGATTGACACGAATATGTGTTTTAAACAAACCTCTCTCTGGTGTGACACACATACACACACAGATGTTGTTTTTTTTCTTGTTTTTTTCTCAGATGACAGCATCACAGGAAGATCAGCCATTGTCATTATCACTCCCCCTCTCTCCATGTGATGTTTTCCTGCTCCTTTCCTACTATTTTCCCCTCTAAGACTTATGGCTTTCTGTGAGAGGAAAACAACTAAATCAATAAACAAACTCCATTCAAATTCAGCTTAATTTAAAACAGGCCCTTTTATTATAAAAATCACCCAAAAACGAGGAGAGAATATAGATCTGGGTTGTTGGAAGGAATTAGTCTAAAATGACACATCAGTTGTCTCCGTATGGACTTGTTTAGTTTCCCTGTAATGCAATACAAAAAACTTCCTAGCTGACTTCATATTAGATAAGTATAGGCTCCTTCTCCCACGGGATTTTGGAATATTACAGTAAAGAGGAATATCAGAGGGGTGTTACACTGGAAAACTTGGGTAATCCATTATTGGCCATCACAGGCTCTCCACAAGTTCACACCTGCACCGTGGCTGCATGTGAAGTCCAAAGACTAACATACAAAGGAAAAGAGAATTTGGAGACGATCACCGTGTGATTGAGGGAGGGAGGGACTAAAAGTGTGCATAATATTCCTTCCTCTGTGGGACTCGCTGCGAGCAGGTACAGCATCTCTGCAGTCCACCGCTCAGCTGTCACACTCAACTGCCCAGCGCTTCCAGTTCATAGGAAACTTCTCACACCGCAGTCGGTAAGTGCAAAGTTATATTCTACCAAAATTAACAGCAAGTGAACTGATAGGATGAGAGGGACGTGTGGTATTACCGGTGCTCGGCGGTCCTTTAATGGATCAGGGTGAAAGTGTTGGCTTTAAAGTTTCTGTTTTTCCCGTCAGGAATGCTCATAAAGCGTGCAGCGCGCTTTTTTAAAAAAAAAGCTGATATGCGACTGCTTCATCTCCGCTGATTTTTGCGACCTTGTTGCAGCGTTCAAAACGCTATTAAAAAACAAAGTTGCAACAAAGTTGCATGCACATTTTTACCCCTTTTAAAAATGAACTTTACCTCAATTTCTATTTAATTTTTGTCACTTGAAAAAAGCTTGAATCTGCCTTCAGATAGAGCACTCAAAATACACAATAAATAAGTAGGATCTATTTATATAACAAAATGCATAATTAGAGCTATATGAATACTTTGCTCTTTATTTCTTTTTCCCCATCAAATGAATGACATTTAAAGTAAAAGTCTAAAGGTAGTGCATGCATTTGAATGACAGAGCTGATTTGCACATTATTCACTTTGTGTATGGGTAATTTTTTTCTGAAACAAGAGCATCTGAATCTTTTTGAGCTGGTGAACATCTGCAAGCATTGAGCACTGGCGCATCTTCCCTCAGTCTGTCAGCAGCTGCCACAAACTAGATATGCCAAATTGCTTAACATATGAATGTGAGGAGGATGGGACCTGCCACTGCCCATATACACCATTCCTCCTCTAATGTAATCATTCAGCTCAGTTTGCAGTCTCTTTTGTTGATGCTGCTTCAAGTAAACAATGTTAAGTGATAGGCAAAGTGTTGGAGGGGAGGAAGGAGAGGAAGAGGAAGGAGGAGGAGGAGGAGAAAGAGGAGGAGGAAGAGGTGAGGCAGAGGAGAGGAGGAGGCAGTTTTTTTACGCAAGGAGAAGGGAGTGCTAGAGTGAGAGAGAGAAGTGATGGAAATGTTAGGTTGACAAGACTCTGGATGGATGGATTTTCTTCAGCTGAAATCCTTCTTTTTTTCCCACATAAAAATCAGCAGAGTGTACTTAAAAAGAAATACATCAGAGCACTCCTGTAAGCCAGTTAACCTAAATCACACAAAGACTGAACGCAATGACATGATATTGTGTTTGCCCCAAGCCACAGTTTTCACCCTTCTAAACTGTGCTGATGTTGCAGGTTATTGAAATCCAGCTCAAATTTCTCACTCTGTCCCCTCTTTCTCTTTTTTTAACCCCCTTTCCTCTCCCTCTTTCTGTCTCTTCTCTCCCACACACCTACACGTACACCCACAAATACACACAATATACACCACACACTTGCACACAGTGTAAACAGCGCATGATAGATAGGTCGCTCCACCCAGCCTCGTCTTTTTGTGTGTTGATCCCTTCAGCAGGCCCTGCTTCTCCTGTCCACAGCATCCGTGATGAGTTACTACATGGATCCAGTTTCTTCCTACCCGGCCCTTCACCCCTGTGACCGTCTGGGCGCAATGGTAAGACCTCCCTCGTAAATTACCTCTGTGTTAAGGTTGTCTCAGCTACATGCCACACAGCCGGCCAGGAGTGTCAGGGAATGAGAGTTTGTGTGTGTTAGCCTCTCAGCCACATGGCAGTGCAGGAATGTGTGCATGTAAGCGGTGTGCTCGTTTGTGTACTAGCAACTCTGGATCCCATCACCTCACAGGAACACACTCTATCTGAACACTTTTCCTGTTGAGTTTAGTGTGCCAGAGTTGCACTAATATCGCCTGTATCTGTACATGCTGTTCCTCGTGATTTCGTCAAAAGTTAGGAAACAGAGCTGTTGAACAAGATGATTTTCTACAAGGCTGTGAAATCGCCCTTGTGAACTCCTCTGTGTTGCACAACCACCCTGCGCCAAGATGCACTTCTCTTTAGCGAGTAATATTGTAAATATTGAGACCTGTAGGCCCCCAACCTTGCCACTAACCAATCAAATTGGAGTCAGACCATCCCTACAGAATAACACTTTTCTCAGCACCCGCATAGTGCTTTGCAGCAGTCTGTTTGCAAGAACACCAAGGCTCTTAACGCTTTCCAAATGAAAGAGCTGAATACAGAGTCAGAGACATTGGTAGCCGGGAACATTGGGATTCCTGTCAGATGAGCATTTGAAGGGTGAAGGCCAAGGAGCGGCAAAATAAATGCCTCCATTTGTATGCAGAGCGCCGGCACATTAGGATAAGAGACTGAGGTTATATGCAAATGGCAACCCCACCCAGGCCTGATAGAAAACATAGAAGGATACAGCTCCCTGGGTCCTAATTGGCTCAGGTGGTGGGGCTTGCCTTTGAAATTGAGACTACTGTATACCAGGGCAGACTTGGTCAAAAGGTGGACCTGGGTCACCTCGGTGGCTCTATTGCCTAGAATTTACATGAATTATCAGCAAAAAGCAGCAGGGCCTGATGTGTTTTATCTTTTGTGTTTACATGTATGCAGAGAACAGTGTGGGGGGGGGGGGAATCTAGGCTTCCAAGCAGCCGGTAGCAATTAAAAAGAAAAAGAAAAAATTAAAAAAAAGAGGCCACCTGCACCTGCAATGGTGATCTTAGTGTAACTGGATATTATCCAACACAGGAGTACAACATACGCAACACATTTGTAGCAGAGCACTCTGCAAGGAAGAGTGTTGGTTTGGAATTGTTTACACTCGACCTTCCGATTTAGTTTTTTTCACAAAAATAGTTCTAATGACAAATATAAACATCTTAGTACCCCGCATAGTTATGCAGTTACTTATGCAGTAGTGCAGTCTGCAGGCATGTAGCAAGTGACTTGGGCTGTGTCTGAAATCAGTCCCCCAATCATTACCCAGTATGTAGTTAACTAAAAAGTGAGCAGTAAATTGAGATTTCAGACATTTCTGAATTATCATCATTTACTGACACAATATTGGGTTAACCTAACCCAGTATCAATTGGATGATTACCCACTGTGGGTGTTATTTTTATATTATTGGGTTACTGGGTCAAAACAACTCTCTGTTGGCTGATTTTCCACCCACTGGTACTGGGTTAAATCAACCCAATATTGCACTGGTGCTCTACTGAGAGCCAGACTGGGTATATTTGAACCCACTGTCTTACAGTGTTACGACTGTCAATAAGATGTTGAAGGGTAAATATAGTGCGCTATATGGTAAATGGGGAGTGATTTAGACTTTTTTATGTCAGATATTTAAATTCATCATTGTAGGAAGTCACAAATGACGAGCCATTCTAGTGAGCCAACATGCATGAACTACAGCCTGTTATTATTGTTATCAGTGATATCTGCTTTTTTTGCTTAACACACATGGTTTTAATTACACCTGTCTAACTGTAGACGCTGCAATACCTTAAAATAACCACTTGGTGGCAGATACAGAAACTTGACGACGAACGAATGAATGAACAAATGAATAAATAAGCTATATACACACTGCATGAGAACAGTAATATTTGTAACCTTGGAAATGTCTGTCGTTTTAGAAAATGTGCTGTAGGTTTTATGTGCCCACATTGAAAAACTCATTTAAAATATATGTACCTCTCTATGTGTTCAGTAACGTCAGAGGTTCAGCAAACTAGCAAATCTATTATTGCACTCAAATCTCAATAAAGGCTTAAGTTTTAGACGGGAGGGACAACATCAAATACACAAACCTGTTTATAGTATAAACACTCATATCGGTCAGATATGGGATCATTTGAACTTGGAAGGCTGGCATAGCACACAGAGAAAAAGTGCGTAGTCAGTGTGCCAGTTGAGTCAGACCTCACAGGAGTGAAATATACTGCCTGCTAGTCTTTTTCTATTCAAGATGGTGTCGCTGAAGGTTGAATTTTAATGTAATTATGACATTTACCTGTACAGTACAGTATTTATTTCAAGCTTGTCGTTAGCTGTCCCTGTTCATTTTCCAAACTGATCTTTGCATTGAAGGTCTACATTTGAACTGATCAAAGAATATTATGGTGTGCATCACATCTCCGCTGTTATCTATGTCAGTCTATCTGTCTAATCCATAAATAATCCATGTGGCTCCATCCATGCCTATCTAACTTTTCCTCCTTGCTGACTGGACTGATAGGAGAAGGCAGCGTCCCACACAAACCTCCAAAAGACCTCGTAAACTGCCCTCCCTGATCCTCCGACCATGTTTGCCATCCATAAAGCTGCCCGACGGCTACTGATAAATGCTGCTGTGCTTAAACAGGGGCTGCTTATCAGATCAGCAGTCACTCTGTCAGTTACATATGACCTATAACATCCCTCTTATTGGAGGCAATATTGGCAGGACTAGCTTTCTTTTAGTCTCCTTTTACATGTTAGTATGACATGCTCAATTCTTATCTAAATAACAACGTCTCAGATGAAAAGCAGACATCAGCATCATGTGTACAGAAATACATTACAAACACTTTATGTCAGTATTCGCAATTGTATTATTAAAACATCTTTTATAACCCTCATTTAACACGGCAAGTTAAATACAGCAAATTTAGTCAGTCACACTATTGTGAGAAAAAGCTCAATCCCCTGTTCACATCACTTTCAAACAGAAATGTCCAACAATTTCCATTGAGTTTTTTGTTTGTTGTCAAATGAAGGTTTTCATATGCTAAAAATGGCCAAGTGGCTATCTTCTTCCTTACTATCTCTTGTATCCACATAGAATTTCATATCTCTCCTGGCTCTCCTGTCAAGTGCTGACTTTAGACTTCCCCTTGGTGCAACCTCTTATGTGAACATTTCTGTGATAAGTGGGATAAAACAACACAGTGAAGATAAACTGAATGAGTCAAATTTAGCTGCAAGGGTTATCTGTGCGGGAAAAAAACAATGAAAAAATTGTTTTCAAAATCCAAGGTTGCGCTGTCGGCCAAAGCCACTGGATAGTTTGATCAGTTGTTTCCAGCTTAGTCTTTCACTACATTCCCAAGCACAAAAATAAACGTTTTTTCATGGGTTAACAGATATAATTCTGGCTAAACTTATTTGTTTCACGAAAACACACACTGATTTGTTTTCAGAACAGTAAAACACTGACAAGTTGCACTGCCCATGCAATGGTTTAAGTATGATTTTGTGTTGGAATTCAAACTGTTCCAGCTATTGAAATAGTTGATTGGAAACTAATTCCATCCAAATTAAAATGTTTTATTCTGTGCTAGAGGAGCTGGATCATCATAACCACAGTTATGATGAGAAGACAGTCTCAGTTATTGTCAGATGCAGAAACTGAGTCCTTTAGAAACCCTGTTGATAGATTTCAGCTCATTGTCTGCTCAAAGTTTTTTATTGAGCTAAGTGATTTGTATAAAGTTTAGAATATAATGGATCCCCATTCATGGTTAAGTGTTTTTTTTTTTTTCTATATAGTTTCAGGTAATAGTTTCACATCTATGAGGTGGTTGAAAATTGCTCTTCAGCAGCACACCTAAGTGTACAGGAATAAATACATACAGTCATCATCTATTCCATGTTGCACAGTTCATTTTGGCTAACATATACAGTGTGTTGTTTGTCTCCAGAGGCAGAGTGGAGGGGTGGCAGTGGGGCCTCACATCCAGTTCCCAGGTGTGGTTCACCCTCAGCAGCAGTACTATCCATCACAGCCCCTTTACATCCAGGATATAACCCTGCAGGAGGTACCCAATGGACATGACATGTGCCCTACAGGTAAGAACTAAACACAGACAGTCTGACCTCAAACACAGTACGTGGTACTGGAAGAAGAGGCAAAATGCATTCAGTCATGGTCAATAGTATAGTATATCAGAATCAGAAATACTTTTATTAAAATGTTTTAATTATTTTTGTTACAAACTCCAGATATACAAACAACATATATATAAATATATATATAACTATATATATATAACTATATATATATATATATATATATATATATATATATATATAAAAGATAAAATGTACAGTTTAATAATGTGCAAAAAGTGCAAAAAATGATTGTCCGTGTTTGAGTCAGATTACAGAGAGGGGGTGTCTGACTCTCTGAGGGAGGCGTTGTAGAGTTTAATGACCACAGGCTGTGTCAAACTGTCCATAACTTAACAATATTGGTATTTTAAGTTAACTTTTTATCATTAAATTATTTCTCATTGTGCCAAACAGATAGCTGTTAGCAACTTTGATGCAGCTCGTGCTGCCACCATAGTGTATGCTACACACTTGCAAAGGGAGGGTATGGCAAGGGGGGTGTAACTTGCAACTACACCCCTAGATGTCACTACATCCTGCACACTGGTCATTTTTTCTATAAACATAAAAGAACACACAAGTTACCTTCTTTTGTACTCATACTGTATGCTTCATAATGATCAAATAAATCAAATAGTCAATAGTTCACTGTGAATAAACAACTTAGAGCAAACAAAAGACTTTGTGTTAACTGGAATGCTAACTGGACAATCAGTCACACTCCAGCATTCATGTTTGTGATCTTGACACACACATTTAAACTCCCTTACTTAATTTTTTTTTAGACACAGACACACACACAGTTTCGATTTGGCCTATTGGGATGTTGGTGATGTTGACCCTGAGGCCAATGCCTTTACCAGATACCCCCTATGTCTCTGTCTCTCGCTTACTCTCTGTCTCTTTTCTTCTTTTCTTCTGGGGACAACCAAATGCCCTGCATTTTTGTGCTTCCAGTCCTCTCTTTCTGTTTTTTTTTCTGTAATTTTTTTCAAATGAGTTATACTTTAAACTGGAACATTCCTTCCAGTGCATTTGCCTGTGTTTGACTCTGGCCTCTTCTTGTCCTCAAAAGAGATTGATGCCGGTGGACTGGGACGCACGCCACGGGAGTAGGGTAGGGGTGCTGGGGGGCACAAGCGTTCTTCCGTCACCTCCCTGAGCTGGATGCAGGGGGCAAGACAGGGGGCCAAAGGGCGGCCATCTTTTTCCCAAGCCTCTGGTTTGGTCTCTGGAGAGGTGGAGGGGGGCCGAGTGTGCATGTGTGTGTGTGTGTATGAGAGGGAGTCAGGATTTGATGGGATTTGCTGATGTTTGTTGCCAGAGACACACTCCTTTGGAGCCCTCACTTCATTGCTCCCAGCGCTAAACCGTTGACATAAACATTGCTGAGTGGAAAAAAATGACCGAGCGTTGACCTTTTTTTTTCTTATCCTTCTCCTAAATCCTACACTATGCAGAGCACAGGTCTACAAGCATTCGAGACACCTGGAGATGTTGTTAGTCATTTAGCTCTTGCTGGTGGTGTCATTTAGAGTTGCTGAAGTTTTTGTTTCAGCATTTGGTGTTATGAGTCTCTCCTAACCTCAAAAGTAACTAAATAACCTCTGACACAGTCTCCAGCCCTGGCAGCCGTTGCTTTGACTCATTTCTCTCAAACTGAAAACATGGTCTCCCCTTGAATATATTGCACTTGCTATTTCAAAACCCTCATATTCAATTTGTATATAATTACAAGTGAAGGTACAGCCAATTTCCCATTCCTCCTGCTGTATATGTGATTTAGCACTTCAGAGATTTCTACTTTGAAGTCACATGTGCATACCATTCATTTTTTACCACTAAACTTGCGTTTTTAATTACGATTATGTTTTTGCTCATCAACATTGAAAGTATTTTATCCAGGAACCAGGAAACATATTAGTCAATCAATTGAAGACTCTCTGAAATATGAGTTCATTGTGTTTATTATGTTTGATTCAGATGTGTCAAAAGTAAAACATCACCAGCAACAGTACATTAACACGTGTAAATACAAACTCATTCTAGATTTTCTGGCCACAATGATATAAATTCATATGTATGCTTTCATTCGTGTATAATAACCTGAAAAAAATAAGAATTGTTGTGTATTTATCTACAGATGGAGCGCTCCTCTCTATGGACCTGCTCCCTCCTCCATTACATACATGTTACTTCAGTAGCCGAGAATGGACAGTTTCATGACTACCGTAGTTTCTCCTATACACTTGGAACATAAGGGTGAGGAGAGGGTATTGTAATCTGCAACTACACCACTAAATACCACTAAATACTACACTACCCCTTTAAGTTGAACGTAAAGTTAGCAAACTGTTGTTTATTTACATGGCCAGTCATTTGGAGCTGTGTTTCTGAATATTTGCTCTCTTTTAACTCCAAAGGGAAATATCTGGCTCTTTAGCTTCTCCAAAATGTTCACCAAGTACTTGCTAACTGTGTGTATTTGCCATTTAGTGCTGAGCAGATAGTGCACAGTGGTTTTTTATAACTCTGTCACAATGGCTGTCTGTGAGAGTGAACCAAAATGGCAAAATTATGGGCCAGACAGCAAAAGAATGAGCTGACAAATTGCTGTAAAAATCTGTAAAGTCAAGGGGAGCTGCAAATTCAGGTAATAATTATCTGGTGGTTCATCAGTATGTGTGACCCCTTTCACATTGTCATGTAATGCTATAAAAATTATGATTATAGACATTTAAGTTCAAAGTAGACTAAAATTGAAATTCCAAAAAGATAAAGCCTTTTCAAAATATTTTACTGGAACAATAGTTACAAGGTGATCACTAAATGAAAACAAAACCAGTTACCTTTTAAAACACTGCACGTATATGTCCTTTGTTAACAACATTCCTAACAATCCCATAAACTAAATCCACTGTCTTGGATATATGGGTCGATATATTTTATTTAAGTTAACAAGCTCAAGTCACTTTTGGAGAATGGATTGGGTGTTGTTAAAATGAAATGTGCTAGTGTGAGAAAGAAAGAGTAGAGAGCAGATGTGAGGTGGGGATGTTGGACGTTAAAGGACCATTGCATGTTTGGCCCAGAGCCCAATGTCACACACACTGCTTCCTGACAACAGCCATGCCATGGTGATGTTTACACTAACCCAGCTCTACTCTTCACTATCCAACACTCACACCACAGGGCCTGATGTAAACTCCCACTGTGAAAATTCACTGTGAGTGTGAGTGTGAGTGTGTGTGGTGTGGGGGGGGGACAGAGTGAATGTGTGTTTCTGCACGATCTCATCGAAATCCAGGCACAGATATCACACACCACCAACATCCTGCAGTGATGCGCACTCCACATACTCATTCATTAAATTCACACCCTGCACTCTGGTGTGTATTGTATTACTGCATCCTCCCATTCAGTAAAGCAGACACACACACACACACACACACACACACACACACACACACACACACACACACACACATACACACACACAGACACACATCCACTCCCAGGCACTCATGAGTTCACTGTACATTTAAACATGCCCTCCCATTTAGTACACGCAGACACAGCTGTGATCTGGCACTCAGGGACCATTGGCCTGTTTTATTTGATGTGATTTGACAGCTGGACAGTTGAAAGAGGAGGGGAACTGGGTGGAAAGCAAAGGAGAGTGGGCGGAATACAGTTTGAGGAGAGAGGACGGATAAAGAGAGGGATAAGTCACTGGACTGGGACTGGAGATGGTGGGAGGAGAGGAGACAAGGGGAGGAGGATCTGAGATGTGGAGCCTTGAGGGGGGAGAGACGGGGGGCTTTTGCCTCTGATGAGGGGCACGTCCTCACGGGCGCAGGCCCATTTTTTATTTCTAAAAGTAAACAGGCAGCCTGCGGGGGTCTGGGGGGTTATGGGAAAGGAGGAAACAGTGATGCTAATCAGGCCGGCGCACACTTCCCCCTCCAACAATAAAACAAAACAAGAGTGGAAACACGGAAAAGCGACAGACAACTGTGGAGGAATGGGCTACACCGCTGCCATGGTCCTAGATTTGAACTGTATAGTTCTTAGGCAAGAGATGTTAGTCAATAAACAGAGGAAAGAGGCAATCTCTTGCTACTGCACTGAACATTTGTAGATTTTGAAGTATTTTTAGAACTTTTTAGCATTTGAGTTTCCACATTAGACTTCTGAGAAGAGGTTGCATTGTAAGTTGAAATGTGTCATTTACAGTAGTCACTTTGGAATTTCTATATTATAACTCAAAGTACTGCTTTGATGAACTACAAGGCAACCATCTCAGAGAATAGTTTCTGGTGATTTCTTCTTTTGATAAGCCATTTATTTTAATGTTTTTCCAAAGAAGTACTATTGACCTCAAGGCATGTCTCAGTATTTATCCTCACTAAAAGCTACTGACCCCCCTCCTTGAAGACAGACCTCTTTACTTTCCTGTTTGCATTTTTAAAGAGATTCTGTGCTCTAAAGCATCAGCCAAACACCAGATTTTTAAACTTCCCTTTCCCAGAGTTCTACGAGTTTTATTTCTAGGAAGTGTTACTGTGGTAAGTTCCTCTTGATAGCGCAGTGACTAATTATGGACCACTTCAGTTGGAGAACATACAGTTCTGAAACGAATGCAATCACTGACGGGTGATGATGCAACAGATGCCAGCTCATCAGGAAAGGTGGTGCTTTAATGAATCCTAAGAGAGACCTCCCATTGTTTTAATTCTTATGCTATGAGCTTGGCAATATTCACAGACTGTTAACTACAATGAGTGTACACTGATAATGGTAAGAGTCAGTACCTCTCACTGTGTCTTGTTATGTGCATTCATAGTGGAATTGAGACTATCCTATTGTAAGTTAAAGTCAATTCATCTCACTCAATGTAAAGCCTATTTATACAACAATTAACAAAATACAACAATCAGAAACTGTATTTTCACAGCCAGATCATTATCTTTTCAAAATGTACCGTTCTTTTGAGTGTTGACACTTATTGTAATGTACAATCTTCATTTATTCAATGAGAAATATATTAAAACTGCAGACTGATGTATTTTCCCTTCAGCTTCAGGGGCTAGCGGAGCTTTATCTGAGAGCACGGTGGTAACAGAAAGGAGGGAGGGCAAGACGAGAAGAGGGAGGTCTGGGAGGCAAAGAGGCTCAGAGGGGGGTGGGGATAATTGAATTATCTGCACAATGGAGTGATGGGGGGCACGTGGTGCCGCTAATGGAGGAAGAGATGTCCTTTTTAGCGAAGCTAATTGTTCAGAAAAGAGCTGAGCCTTTGTTCAGGGAGGCCCCGCTACTTTCCCAGTGCACTTACATGCACACAATTTAGCAGAGCGCACACACACAGACACATGCACTCGCTGATACACACACACACACAAATGCTCTCAGAAGAGATTTTGGAATGTGAGACACAAGAGAAAGATGAACACACACACACACACACAAACACACAAACACACAAACACACACACACACACACACACACACACACACACACACACACACACACACACACAGGGATACAGCGTTCCTGTCCCAACCCTCTGATCTCAGCTGGAGTGCATCCAGCCTGTGGCACCTTCAGACAGCATCCACCCCACAGATAGAGCTGAGAGTGAGCTACGAGACAGAGGCCACAAGGACCCCACTGTTTTACTGTTATACTGTCTGCTCTCTCTCTCTCTCTCTCTCTCTCACTCTGTCTGTGTGTCTGGTCCAACAGCCATCTGTATGTGTGCCCAAGTGTCTTTAATGAGTGACTGATTGATTACATGCTAAATGCTCTCCATTCGCACAACATACCGGACTTGTCAAGCCATATCCATTGTCTGAGATAAGCATTTCAGATGTTGTGTTTGTAAATGTGAAAGAAAGCATAGTTTGACATTTCAAGACTCTTGTCACTTGCTACAAGATCACCGACATCAAAGACAAATATCACTTGACAGCTGTATGGATTGCTCCAAATCGAATAACCTTTCAGTTAACTCTGTGAAAAGTAGCAGGTGCAACGGTTACATCTAAGGATTATACACTGACAGACAACACAGATGTGCCAGTAAGAGACAGACAGCGAGCAGGAGAGAGAGAGCTGCTTTAGCTAGGGGTTCTATACTGCAACGCAAATGAGTGAAGCCGGCTAACTGTCAAAACCATGGCAACAGCATTTGCCAGGTGAAGAGCAGAGACACTGAAACCAAAACTTGTTTGATCTGGGACATGTGTCCTCAAGCGTACTGACACTGGCTGGTTGTTTCATGAGTGTAAGACAATTAACAATCCCTCTGTCTAAATAGGAAATTACACAGTTTCTTTCAACAATAGCTGTTTTTTTTAGTTCGTATTGTGCAAAACTTTGACACAAGCAGTTCCTAGAGTTGATATACAGATCACTGTGAAGATAAACCAAATGTTTAGTATTTAACCGTTGCATTTTTTAAGGGAATATTTTTCCTCATGTCAGTGTGCTGTTCATAAAAATGTGCTTGTCTTCAGGGTCATTGTACACCAGGCTGTCTAAGCAATAGAAATGGTCATTGCTCGGAGAAACAGATCAGTAACATACTGCTTTGAGATACAACAACAGAAATATATTAAGATGTTTCCTGGCAACAGGAATTTAAAACAACAATGCTTTTTGGCATCACTTTGTCAGTTAACTGCTTGTTTATTGTACGTTTTGTACAATTTTACTTTAATAGTTCTGTTTTTATCATATCAGCTTTAGTGTGTGTTCTGAAAATTAATTGGTAAGAATAGAATTAAAGCAGGAACAACAAACTTTAATGTTTTGTTGATTCTGGTGGCCCCTTAAGCAGTTTCCTTTGCCTCGTTTCATTGATTTCAAGGGGAATACAACCAAATCCGACCCAGTGGCAGCATTAAGAACAACTATATAGAAATAGAATCTTCTCAATGATGGTTTTGTGAACCTATATAGGTCACATAGAGGCATCAGTATTAAATTGAGACTGTTTCATAACCAGTTAAAAACTCCTTATAGTATGTTTGAATGCTTTTTATGGTACTAAAGAAACTCTGACATAAAGACGAAGAAGAAACCCCAAATTGAAACTGGCTACAGTGACGCCAGCCTAGATATTAGTCAGCAACACCATTTAACCCTAATGGCTGCCCTTAGGCATGAAAGGACCCGGGCTGTCCTTTTAAGAACAGATACGAGGGAGTTCATTAACAGAAAACAAAGAGGTCCAGTCAGAGAGAGTGAGAGACTGACTGAGATGAAGTGAGAGGTACTTTTCCCCCCTTCCATTCTTCTCTTCAATCACCCCCCCTTCCACTTTGCCCCTGGTGAGGCAGCTCCTCTCACCGCAGAACCCACCAGCACTCTTCCCAGACGAGGCTCCTATCAGGCCAATGAAACCTGATCCTGGGCTGCTAATGGAGCCGGTGAAGTACCACCGGTTTAAAAATCCATGTGTGATCAATATCCCTGGCTCCCCAGCCTCCATACACGCATAGATATAGCACATGCAGAAGTATCATATTGAAGTCCATCATAGTTGCGCCATATGACTCACTCTAACAAGGTTGCTTATGATGAGACTTCTTATACTGTTCTTTTTAGAACGGAAAATACCAGAGTCCATACTGTCCCTTCAGTGTTTCTTGTTGGAGCTCAATTTTCTCACTTTTGTTAAAAGCAGTAGGTTCCAGTGGAGAATCACTATTATAATCAGTTATTACTGTTTCTGTTGCCATGGGAGGTGTTCCTTAATGGCAGTGGTTTGCTCAGAGTGGAGCCTTACTGTGGCTAAAAAGCCCTGTCATTCTCTGGTCTTTGTTCTTTTCCAGTGGCAGAACAAAATCTTGATTCAATTTCCAGTAAGGCATGGTCATTGTTCCTGATTACTGTAGATAAGAAAACACAAAGGACAAAAAAAGCAATGCAGACTGAGAATCAGAACAGGCGGTTTGTCCTGTTCAAACTGAATTTTCATTGACGGTCCCGGTGAAAGGAGACCCAGTTTGATTGATGTTGATGTGCACTGTTTATGTACTTCATTTTCATTTGTATAACTATACTAAACCGTACCTATCTGCAAAGATGTACCTCCTCACTAATACCCATTGCAGCTGTGTAAAGAAAAAAAAGAAAAAAAAGACATGGTTGGTTTTTATTGATCAGCACAAGGTGAACAGGAAATACTCTGAGGTGTTTACGAGGGTGAGTTACAAGTTATGAGGAAGCCTGGACCTGCAGAATATAGGACACAGACGGTCACTGACTCTCCTCAACAGACTGTGGTCGAAGTCACACATAAACTACACTGAAACTATTTTAAGATCTAAAACATCTCCAAAGACAGATTGCTCATGTATCACAATGCTGTTCTGAAAATATTCCCATATGGGCTGCCAGTGTGTGAAATAGACTGTACTGTATAAAGTACTCCATGCTGTTTTTCTCCCATTTAAGATGGCTGTAACATTCCAGGACATTTTTTTTTTTTTTTTGGCATGAAGATGGTATGATGGGAGTTGTTGAACGAACTGTTTGCTGTCATATTGAGGTAGTAATGGGGTTAAGCATTTACAGTTCTTTCTCAGGCTCTCTCTCACATCTCCAGAGTGTTTCTCATCGCTGTAAAAACGTCAGTAATTTGCGGGAACATGTAGACTCCTAACAGCGTACGATGACGCGAAGGGGGTCTTGGTTCTCACAGAGACACGGGGGAGGTGGTAGTAGTGTGTGTGTGTGTGTGTGTGTGTGTGTGTGTGTGTTGGAGGGAGGGAGGGAGGGAGGAGGGGGCATTGTAATTGAATTGTGAATCAACTGGCAAAGTCAGCCCTAAACACCGCCCCCTTCAGCTGTCGTCGCACTCCTGCTCGGCGCGATGCAACGCCCATAGCCAGATTGATAGAGAGGAAGGAGTGAGTGTGTGAGTGAGTGAGTAAGAAAGAACGAGAAAAAGAGGGAGTGTGTGTACATGTACCGGAGAGGGAGAGAGGGAACGAGAAAGATAAGTTAGTGGAGTGAGAAAAGAAACTGAATTTGTGTGTGTGTGTGTGTGTGTGTGTGAGGACAGGTAAAAATCCAAATCGAAATTGACCGGGGGCTGCCAAGAGGAAGAGAAGACACCCCCCCCCACCCCCCCAATATAGCCTATATTGTTTTTTTTTTTTTTTTTTGGAGCTGTTAGAATAGAAGAAGGGGACGCGGCGTTATTGAGGCACAACTGATCTGATGATCATGACGGCAGCTGTCGATATGAAACCGACGTTAACAATCATAAAGGCTGAAAAGATTGACGGTGAGTAATACAACTCTTCTGTGACAGCTAACACGAGACTAACGTTACTCTTAAATGTTTCCTTGTAACGTAACCAGCTGGTGGCGGATTGCGTTGACGTTAACCGCACTGACGATTCTCGGTAATTACATAGGCTGAGAGGGACATAACGTCCTGAACGTCTTTTCAGTGTGAAGACGATTGTTGGTGTGTTGCTCAAGATTGGACAACACGCAACACTTAAAAATGCAATCACGCCAGAGGCTGTACAGTCATGCCACAGGCTATATGATAACCAGTGTGTGTTACTTATTTTGATTGAATGAATCAGGCTCTGACTGCTGTGACTTTTTCAGAATTTACATTATGATGTTGTTTGTGAAAGCAAGGGCCTCTGTGATAAAGTTATTCTCACGTTTGTTGACGTTGATCACAAAAGTGGACTTAATGTAGGCTAAACTATTTGTTACACAACACAGCACCTAACAAATATCATCATAGGAGCAATCGTTGTGACATTCCCATTGTTATCATTCCATGTAGCTGACCTCCTCTCTGACACACTGCGTGTTTTAAACTGATTGCTTACTCGGATAAACTTTTACATGTATGCTTTTGTTTTAGTTGTGTGTTCCTCAATAAATATAATATATATATATATATATATATATATATATACCTTGATACATGCTTTGTAGTTTTGATGTACAAGTGGTATCCCTCTCTTTCATCCCGCTTTGATCTCACTGGGGATCTGTCTCCCCCATCTAAGTACCCATCTCTGACCCCGAAGCCAGTGCCACACTGGGAGAGCCAGGGCATTCTGCCCAGCCGGCATGGGAGACAGGCAGTAGTGCCTAATCACTCCCCTCCCCACCAACCCCACTGTCTCCTCTACCTCCCTCCCTACTCGGCCTCCCCCTCCTCCGCAGTGGTTGAAACTGACTTTCCAGAGGGAAGGAGAGGCAGGCTGAGGTGATGAATCTGCAGTGCTGAGGCTTGCCTCTCTGACCCCGCTGCCTGGAAGACTTGGCTTGCTCCAGGGGTAATCCAGGGCACATACAGAGAAGCTGTGAGCTGTGTTTGCGTTTGGCTTTAAACCTCTGTGTGGTTTCGCTTCTCTTTTTTTACACATGGTGGCATGTTTGGATGATTTGCATTTAGCAGCTTTTTACATGAACTAATCCCCTGTGCTTCTGCAGCTCAGGTGGCATTGAACCTCTTAGTAGAGCAGCAAGGAGCATTGATGCATCATGGAAATTTGATACTAATTGCTAGTTTGTTGACCCACTAAAGGGGCTGTGACTCACCACAGTAACCACCTTCTCCTCACTGTCAATACCTGCAGAGCATAGATTCGCACTTACATATCTCACAAACTCACATAAGAAGTGCTGACAGCTGCAGTTAAGTTGCCAAAGCGTAGCGCTATCTTGCAAAACCATTTCGCAATGCTCGCTCCTGCATGCACTCACTTGGGTGCACCCGGGTCAAGCTGAGGCTGCCAAGGAGCAGTTCACAACTTCACACAAAACACATCTTTTCTCCACAACTCGCTCAGACACAC
Source organism: Dicentrarchus labrax (assembly GCF_905237075.1). Taxonomy (NCBI): domain Eukaryota; kingdom Metazoa; phylum Chordata; class Actinopteri; family Moronidae; genus Dicentrarchus; species Dicentrarchus labrax. The sequence goes on from NW_026136704.1 coordinate 12,442,460, forward strand.
ACTGTTCTGTTCGCTCTTTGGTATTACCATGCTTACAATGTAAGTATACTACCAATGTCCAAGGCTGTTGCTGATCCTGAGAAGACACAACAGTGATGTTCTGTGTCACAGGTGTGTAAAGGACCATGACAGGCTCTTTGCTTACAACTTACTGAAAGATATAGTGCACCATAGCCAGAATGCATTTGTTGACTTGTTGGATTGTGAGTGTAGCAGCTGTCCCAGTGGACAAGGCTTCTGGGCTTTCCACGAGCAAGAGCTATGCCATTGTGGGAACTACAAATGCAGTCTGTTTTTCTTTCTCCAGACACCTGCAACCACATACATACATACATACACGCATACATATATGCCCCACAAACAGGCTTGAGTAGCTTCCAGCCCACCTTACTATTGTTTGTTTTTCTTTGCGACAGAAGTGCGGCCAGTGTCAGCTTACCCAAGGCCTGTCCTCTCTCCCTCCAGCCGAGGTAATTCCTTTTAAAGTGCTCACACAGTGCCAGGGTCAGAGGTGCACCCAAACAAGACATCTAATGTTCCACAAAGCTTTTACTCCTCCGTTCAGTTATAGTAGTCAATTCCTGACACAGCACACTCACTTCACTGCAACCCAAATCATGATAGCGTATTACTGAAAGCATCATGTAACCATAACAAAACTGTCAACTTTACAGAGACATGTTTTATTAACAAGGAAGGTGTTGGATTGTGAAATTACACACATGAAAGCACAAGCGACTCATGTTTCTTTTACTTTTGTATTGCTGAAGTTCTTATTGATTGTTAAAGTATACTCAGGTAGCATTCTGTGGTTATCCAAGTATAGATTTAAAACTGAAGAGGGTTGTCAATCATTTACAACACACAGTGTTGTCTGTTTTAGACCTGAGTGAGTCGCTCTCTCTTTTACTTTCCCTCCCTGTTCACCAGGCCTGAAGGTCAGGGTTCAGTGGTTGACAGGAATGCTTGTGAGCATGCCCTGCTGGGTGGCATGCATGGAGGCATAGAAGGAGTATGAGTGGGAGGCTCACTTTTATCTGATCAAAACCCTGCTGTTTGTTATAACTGGCGTGCCTGATGCTTCTGCTGACAGCACCTTATAAGGCATCCCATTCCACGCCTGCCACATACAGTATGCACACACAGGCCGTGCCACACAACTGACTCTTACAGAGGCCTCGCTGACTTTCTTTTCCAACGTGCCTCCCATGTTGGTATGGTGTGGATAGGGGTAGCTTGTGTTAGAACAGAAGGTGTTACATAAGCTTCAGGTTTTCACTTCGTGTGTTTATGTCAGCACTCCTTCAGTAGCGCGCTGTAATATATGCCAATGTTTGAGGGTGCGTGGCTGCCTGGCAGCTGTGCAAACACTGTTTGGGTGATCCAGGTCTCTCTTGATGTGGACTGTCAATGAATCGGGCCAAACAGAGCAAACCAGTTCGTTTTTCATCTGATGTGCGCAGTGTCAAACTGAGGACGATATGGTTTGCCCGATCCAAACTTGATTAGTCAGTCCAGTGTTCAAGGCGTCACCCATATGTCATTAGGTAGTGTTTGACCAGGCCATGTCTGTGCTTAGAGGACAACAGATACCAGCTTACTCAATGGGCCTCCCTGTGCTGGTAAGACTTGTCAACAGATTGGACGGATACTAGTAAAGTAGCTGTCTGTGAGTTTCCACAATGACCTTGTCTTTCCTTCTTTGCCGAGCTGATGAGTGATGCCACTGTGTTGCATCAAATGGGTTATCCCCCCGTTCAGTCGGCATTTCATTCATTGCTCCTTCATTCAGCCCGTCATCTGCTGTGTTGCACGTATAAACATAAAACCATTATACTGCGTGGGTCCTATCATGGCGCTTCCCTGGTGACTACACGCCTTAATCTTTGCTTATAAAGCTTAGTCATAAAGTAAGGCGTGTTAGCACCAGATACAGCAGTCTACTAAATAGTAAGCATATGGTGGTGGTGGGGGGAGGTTGAGGGAGAGAGAAAGACCTTCCAAGGTGTGGTCAATATGATGGTGGTGCAAGTCTTAGCTATCCCAAAAGATCTAAATAATTAGTGTGCAATCAGGCTTCTTGTTTTACTCACATTCCACAAAAAGGAGCACAACCAAAACAAAGAAAAACATGTTCCTTGGCTGGGGAAATAAAGCATGGACAAGCTTTTTTTGTTACACACAACTCTTCAATCATTCACCCACCCACTCACACAATTCCTCCTCTAGTATTCCTCCCCCTCCTTTCCCTTTCTTCCTCTGTTTCCAATGTCTTTCTGTTGGCCACATGAGGACTCCTTGATGTGGTGTATAGTGAGTTCCTGGTGAGTGCACTTTGTCCCATCCCCAGTCATTCCTTGCTTGTAATCCCTGAGTCATGGCACTAGACGCCTGCTGCACCACACGCCACTGACTGTCCGACTGTGCGTCTGCTTGGCTCGCTTACTGGTTTTTCGCTACCACAGGCCTCTCCCCTCCCTACATTACCAGTCTGACTGTGAACCCTAACTGGCCTGACGGTGCCCCAAAATGGCTCCACAACCACCCACTCATCTCAACGTCGTCTCAAGTGCTTTACAACTTTTTTTGTCATCTTGCTATGTAGCTGTTTCTGTTTTATGGTTCCACATTTAGGAGTTGTGTTTCCCATAATGGAATGGAAACTGGGCTAGTTTAGAAACACGCCTGCTTTGAGAATCAGTCCACTGTCCTGAAAGGCAGCAGACGCGTTTCACCACGGATGTTCAGCTGTCCTCAACGAGGCCATGTCACTCATTTTGTTCAGTGAATGTTCCAGATTTTCTTCCCTTGTTTTCTCTTTTGTCTGTGTTTTCTGCACACCACCTGTTTTTGAAGTCAGCATGCGTTGCATGCTGCTTTTGTAATCAGGTGAACAAATGGGGCACGGCCGCAGACTCTGTGTATAAGACCCACAGCATCATAGTGATACTGATTGGCTTGCCAAAGCAAAGAATGATAAAGAAGGGAGTGTTTGCGTGGGTGGCTGTGTCTGCTGTGTAGGTGCGACTCTGTGGTGCTCATGATGAGTTTAGCCTCAGTGACACATTCAAATGGGAGTCGCATGTGTTCTGGCAGCCACGGAGGAGGTCGAGGAATGAGACTCCAAGTTTTTAAGCTGCCTCTGGTGTTTAGCTACAAGAGTAAAAGCAGCTGGATTCCTTTGTCTGCCTAGCCTGACCTCCCTGGTATCTGTGTGTTACATATTGAAATGAGTTGCCTTTTTGACCACATCTGCTGTCCACATATCTAGAACATAATGAGAACTTGACCGTGACAATATTTGGTTTCAAAAATGCTGTTGTGTTGGTGAAAAATAATCTTCTGGCTACACATAAATGCTCATCAGAGATGCTCTGTTTTCTGCCTAAAATGTGTTTGTTTTATGCATAGTTACAACTAACAGTGATAAAGGTTGAGTCATTGAGCAGGAATTTGACAAGATATGGTCACTGCTTTCATCATGACCAGTCACACTGTCAAAAGAAGAGGCACGATATCCCCTGAAGTCAAGTCATTCTTTGAAGGAATGAGTCAGTCTGCTTTGTGTGTGTGTGTGTGTGTGTGTGTGTGTGTGTGTGTGTGTGTGTGTGTGTGTGTGTGTGTGTGTGTGTGTGCGCCTAAGCGCAAGAAAGAGAAATGGAGAGAGAGATTGAGAAGTCGAGTTATGCATGAGTTTACACATTTGCAATCATATGCGCATGTTTTGGAAAACTTCCATCTCTTATTGCAAAACACTTGAGTTGTAACTTTCCAGTTATCAAATGTATATCTTTAAATCAGCCGATTCAGCCAAAGCTGAGGTGTTTCACATCGTCTTGAAAAATAACACCCATATCTTAAATAAGATAAAGAAAGGGAGATGTGGCCAGCTGTTTGATCTTTTATGCTCCTATTAGCCATGGAGCCTACACTGAGCTTAAAATAGAAGGGTAATTCATCATCTTGAGCTGAAACCATTTTGCCACTTAGACCACAAGTCATTTTTGGTCACATTAGAGGAAAACAAGAAAGCTGTGAGAAGCACATTAGTGATTGTAAAACAGAGGTGGAATGCGAGGCATGCAACATGAAAACACTGCGGTCTGCAGGGAATTTATTTATCAAGTATCCATCTGTCGCCCATAGCTTGCCTTCAAACAAGCAACAAGCTCTTATATATGTGTGATGTATAATTAAACCCAGCACTACAACACTTAACGTGCATATGCATTGCACAAAAGAACGCAAAAGAGTCGCAAACAATTCAATTCATGTGTGTCTGTGTATTGTCCCACATAAATCACACATGCATCAGGAACCTGGTTGTGGAATGTATCAGTTTGTACTAAAAATGTTCTGTGGAAAAAAAATGCAACACAGAGAGTAAATTGTTTGTCTGATATGTCGTGTGTTTGGTTTAACGCCTAAACAGTCCCCCCAGAGCATCCCCTGTGTGTTTACAACAGAGGATGGAGCCTGGGAGGGCGGCTAGCCTTGCATACAGCAAGGCTAGCCGCCACCTGCACTCTCCAGTATAGTGCTCGCCTGTCAGTTCCCTTTTCTCACCGCTATGCCTCGCACTGATGGATAAAACAAGACAGTCAAATCTGTTCATTATAAATATTTAACATATATGGAGATCACAGAAAACCTTCAAGTTGTGTGAGACTTGTCCGATCTTTGTTTGTGTAGTGCTCAGTGCATATTGGGTTTTAGCTTTTTCCCAATATTATTTGTCCTCCCAGTAATAGAGAACTTGGAGATTGTGCAATGGGCTGTTGTGAGAAGTACATTACTGTTGCTCAACCTCTGATACGAGAGGCATACCTAAAAACCAGACCTTTTCACACTGTTAAAGATCACAGAGCAACAAAGCTTGTAGGCAGTTAAACAAGCAATACAGTGCCAAACCCTGCTGAAAGCGCCCTGTCTCTGTTTCCCTCGTTCTTCTGGAAAGGAAAGAATTTCCATCAAGCTTTTAGTAAAAATATGTTTAGCGTCTGTTGGCGATGGCGCGTATCATTTCAAGCTCAGAGATAATGTCATATCAAGCGCTGAGACTTTGGCATAAACAGTAGAGTTAATGCACTTTCACATCATAAACTAATATGATTTCAGAGATGGGGGGGAGTGGAAGAAAGACAGCAAGGCAGCTATGGGGTATTAGTCTCACTTACAGTCTGCTTCAGTAGCCGGTATGTCTGTGGTGGTGATGATCCTGGACAACTCTAGTTTCATGGCTAAAGACAGATGTCAGCAGTAGTGGCCTCTGCCCGTACAGCTGCTTTACACCACCACAGGCTTCTGCTTCAAGAGGGCAGCCAGAAGCCAGTGGTGGAGACCTAAGAATAAAACTAGTGTTTCAGCATTGTTTTCCATGATGGTGGGATGGTCCTGGGTCTCTTTAGGTTAACACTGTCCTGAGCTGAGCAGGCTTGGGTCTAGGTCTGGTCTGGCTTCTTCACATTGGCCTGAGCCTGGCCTACACATCTATTCCTGGTCCTTGGCATTGAGATGGAAATCTAAATAGCGGAGCGGCTGGCTGAACAAGCAGCCCTCTCAAAACCAGACTGCCACCCCGTCCTCCTCCTCTTGCTCCAGTGCAGCCCTCAGCCGCCACTTTATCACCCTGTGCTGCTGAATGGGCCCCCTTCATGTTGGTCGGGTTTATGACCCTGCGTTCTCAGACCAGGGGTCCAGATATGGATCTCCATCAAAGGGCTCTCTCAGATACCACTGTCACCTCTGGTCTAATGTGGGCAGACTGGTCTGCCTTAAAGAGCCGATTATAAGCTCTTGGAAAGTAGCCAAGACCGCCTCTCTTTTCCCCTGCACCATGTTTTGACCCCGCTGATATGTACCTGTATGCATGTAAGGATATTCAGGAAGGGTACAGTGGTGGTTCTGACCCATACCTGAACCCACAACTCACCTCACTTCCCACAGGAAGTGGCAACTTAGCCACAGGAAATTGACTCTTTTTCAGACTTAAAAAAAGCCCACCAGACACTCAGTAGGTACAGAAGGGCATATATTTCGAGACATGACTTACCACAAGCTTTGACATGTTCATGAATAAATGCCTATTTGACCCTAACATATTTACAGTTTTCAACAACCCAGCTTTGAATAGCCTTTTTAGATGTCATCCTCATTTTTTTTTTCACAGACAATCCGCTTTCCTTTCACCAATACACACCCACTCATTGGATAAACTCTATAGGGCTATTTATAGCTCAATTGCATGATAGAAAGCATATTGTCCCTTATTTGTTGGGTCTGGTTGCCTGCTTTGCTTGTATCATTGCATCATTCTGAGTGGAGGCAGCAGTCCAGGCTTTATGAATGAACTGAGTCTCCGCCAGAGGCTGGGAGATGGCACAGATCCCACTGTGATGTCACTCCAGAGACAAGGAGAAGAGAGGGAGCTTTATGAGACCTCCCATTCATTCATCTGTCTCTCTCTCTCTTCCCCACTGTGCCCACCCCCGGTTCTCTTGTCCTGTGATGGACTCATATTACAGGCTGGTGACTCCCCCCCCCACACACTCAGTCACCCCTCACCCACCCCGAGATACTCCTTTGCTATCTTCCCCCAGCCCTGTCCTGCCCTGCCCAGCCCAGCCCCTGCCAGTTTCAGCCCCGTAGACTTTGGCCCCAGCCGCAAAAATCCCAATTTCACGCCCACGCTCTGGCGCACAGGCGAAGAAGACTGCTAATTTAGTTCATGTGTGTGTATGTGTGTTTATATGTGTGTGTCAGTTTAACTGCCTAAGGAGCCAAACAGACCCTCCGTCTAAGGTTGGGTTGGGGCTCGGTCATAAGGGCAGGGCAGTGAAGGTGCACAGTCTGTCAGTGAGAATCCCTGGGGGAAAATATCACCGTCACACTCAGCAGCCTGTCCATTACTCATACCATGGCAATATGGGAGTGGCTAATCAATACCTTTTACTGTACATCCAGACTAAACATCAGCCTCAATTCATCAGTGATTCTTAGAATAGATTGACTTATTCTTTCTACATCATTAGGAGGAATTGCTTTCATTTCATACTTTTCACTCCAGACGCTCTTTTTTTTTTTTTTTACTCTTATAGTCTTGTTAGTGAAACGTGAATGCCATAATGTTGCTCGTGATTTAAACCCACTCCCACATTTTGTGAGCTAAGTGGCTGGGACTCATTTTGTGGACAGGCCCACAGCGTCTAATGTGGAAAGTGATGACTTGTGGATGCTCTAACTCTCAGTACCTACTGACCATTCTGTATCTAATGGGACTCGCAAGCATTGAAATCCTATCAGGACTCCATCATTTACTAGAGATTGTCTAGATCCAAGCTCGCCTCTCTTGCTAATGGATGCACGCTGTACATTAGCCCTGCCGCAGATAACTTTCATATGGATCATTCACCATGGAGACTGCTCTATTATCATTGCACTTTTAGGTCTTTTGTTTGCCTCGCTGTGTCCTCTGCTTTACATTTTTAAGATCGCAATTCAATTCACAAAAACAATGTACCTACATACTGTTTAAGATAAAAAAAAAAAAGTAAAATGTTTTGTTGAAAGGGCAATTTGTCTTTGTAGAAACCGTCACCTTAGTGTTCATCCTGTTTTATCTTTCATCTTGGTTTTTGTCTTGTTTTTTATTGCTGCTGGTCTCTGAGTGTTATAATTTTGTTGTATGCCTACAATGACATCTAAACTGTTACAGTCCAAACTTAGAAGACATTTGTTGTTCTTTGAATTGCAGCAAGACAGTAAACAGAAATCCCACTTCAAGCTCATTTAAACAGGGGAAACAAGTAATTCAAAATAAAAACAAAAGAAATCACACAGTTGTGCAGTTCACATTTTAATTTGCTCTATAATCATGGTTGACATATTTCTCTCTTTAGAGCGCCTAATGGTAGTTCTCATGCACGATGGTGTTGAGTGTCTTTGATGGAGGATTTAGTGCTCAAGTGGGTTCAAGTCTGTGTGGGCAAATACAGGCTGGGGCGGGGTTGATAAAAGCCATGGAGAGGGAGGGGCGTAAACGGTTTGAAAGTGCAGACAAACTCCACTCGATCCAGCTTAAATAAACTAGCACATTTTGCCCCTTGCCTTCTCACCAAAGCGTAGACGGTCTGGGCCTCAGTCCCGTCTCAGTTTGCAGGCGTTAACAACATGTACGTTTTTACACTTCCATCACCGCTTAAAAGAAAAATGAGCTCAGTAGAGGCCTAGACAACCTGGCTGTCAACTTGTACACAAAGACAGCTCACTCAGGTCTTTCTCTCATTGTGAAACTGCACAGTTTATTTTGGTGTGTGAGCTGTGTCTGACACTACTTTAACTGAGGTCTTATGTGGGACTGTAAAACAGTGTTTTATTTTCAACTCCTCTACCTTGCTTTTACTTCTGACTTGAATGATGACTTTGTGTTTGTTCACCAGTGTAGCAGACAGCAATATATTATTATAGGCCTAATTGAATCACATGAAGAGGCAACAATCTCTTGTCTGTCCTCCGTCTTGGGTCTATTGCAAGGTTTCTTTCTCTAGGGAGAGAAAATAGAGGGGAAGAAAGAGACAGAAAAAAGAAACTGGGAGACCTAATTTTACAAACAGCCAGACAGACATTGGTTGCATGGGCGAAGGAGGGACAGCTGCTGTGCATTCCAGACGAGGTCGAGACGTCAGCGAGTGGTGAAAACAAGCATGAACTGTATGTTGCCCCAGTGTACTGCTGGCAGATAAAACCACCAGCCAGAGGAGATGCCAGAACATCTGGGTTTGACGAATGGTGGTGCTGTGAGAGGGGTGACACAAGTTTTCCTCATCACTAGTTTGCCTTCAAGCTCTTTGTAATTTTTTTTTTTTTTACAATTTTAAATGATGTGCAATTGAGACAGACCAGATGGATGAACTGAAGAGAGAGGCAAAAATCAAAGCCTGACGGAAGCCTTGGCTTTTTTTTTTTTTTTGTGCACCTTAACCTGTTGAAGCCTCAAGATACAATGTTGTGGTCTGTTGACGTTTTTCCTGACGCACTATATACCCTCAGATTGATTAGACAAGATAATACTATTATGTCATACTGCGGACTCCAGCAGATCATGATCTATGTCAGTCTTTATTGTGCAAATGAGTGTGGGTGCTTTGCAGACTGAATAAAAAAGGCATGTGAGTTAATTGGAACTCTACAGGGCCTTTTTGTGTCTATTTACAACTCATTTGTTGAATCTTGGTCAGATAAGTCTTTAGCAGTCTATTCTACTTTTAGCAGCCTGGGGGTCTTTCCCCGTCTCCCCTCATCATCTCTCCTGCTTTGCCCCCTTATCCCATACTTCTGCAGCCTGGTCAATCTAATTAGATGAGTGCGAGTCATCAGGCACTGTTTAAAGCCATCAAAGGGAGCTCTGTTCCATGCTGGGTGCCTACTGGCTGTGAGCAGAGAACAGTAAGCCTAGTGTGTGACTGAGACCCTCGAGACAGCCCACCCCCAACTCTCCTAGCCACCCGCCAGTAGCCACGGTGACATCATCACCTCACCCCTCGACCCATGACCTCTCAGAAAGTTTGACCCCACGCTTGGTCCAGTGACAGTAGGTCCACTGTGGGGGCAACATGGTAGGAGGGCTTGCAGGGGTCATGGTGTCACTGATCGGCACCAGGCGCCGCTCTCCCACCCGGAATATGTGGGTAGGAGAGAGGTTAGTGTTTGTAGTATTCGCAAATAAGAGTGCCAGATGAGTGGAATTTGCCTAGCTTGTAGTGCCAGAAACTGTATACAGTTGTAAAAAAAATGGTTTTAGGACATTTCCTGAACTCACCATGCACTAAATTCTGTTTATAGAATGCAATTATTTCCACTATCTGCTTTTCAGCCTACTGCAACACATGTATCAGTGAGCAAAAAATAGTCTTACATGCAGTCTTACCTCTTACCTTTTTAAGCAGTTCAGATCCGACAGTGTGACAGCTCTTGTTTAAATAGATTGGCTCTGAGTCTGTCTAGACGGGATGTAATTGTTGAGCCATGTTGTTGATCACGGTCAGATACAACTGTGTTGATTTTGTTTGTGTGTGAGGGTACATGTTTGTGTGGCTGTGCGGATGATCTAGCTGAACCACATTCACAAGTCTCTTTCCCACCCTCTTCTCTGTCTCAATTCAATTTTCCATCCAGTAAGCTTTATCAGCATGAAATACAATACAGGATGCATCGTCGTAGCTTGGGTTGTCAATAATAATTAAAGCAGGATATAATATTAGCATATAGGTAATTGCAATGAAATAGATTTTGATATTACTCATAATAATATTACAATTAATGTCGATCTTTGTAATTTGTGTTTTGCAGATCCAGAGTGTGGAGATGTCCCCCTGCTAACTCCAGGAAGTAAAGAGATGATGTCCCAGGCTCTGAAGGCCACCTTCAGTGGCTTCACAAAGGAACAGCAGCGGCTCGGTATTCCCAAAGGTAAGACTGTCAGCTGCTTGTATTATTAGTCCCTGTTAACATTTTCATTGGGGAAATGAAATCTTATCACTAAAGCATGAGCCCTCGAAACCACCTCAACATGTCACACGTCAGGCGTCTGCATTCGTTAGATCACTTCACATCATAGCCTGCTTTAGATCATTCAGTGAAGGCATCTCTTAGAAGTATTCGCTGAAAACCAGGAGACACCCAGTTATTCCAGCCTTACATTACATGCATTTCAGTCCGAGCAGACTGACTGACTGCAGCCTCCAGAGAATGTAGACACAGAGACAGACAGTAAAATAATGAGTTAGCTTCATAAATGGAGGCTGACCACAGAGCCTCTTCATGCTGTTTGGAAACAGCATGGCTTTCAGTATAGTGTCTATGTAATCATACTATGCAATATATACTATCTGCAAAGTGCAAACGATGGTTTTGGCTTGTCATTACTCCTGCTGTTTACATCCACCGCTGCCTCCCAGTTTGTTGATTGACTTGTTATGGGTAGATATATTTACCACAGAGGTGGTGTGTTGGTGTATTTTGGCAGCATAACCAAAGAGCTCACTGTGAAAACAATACAGAATGTGCTGCAGTTAAGTGCTATAACTACAATCTGCGTTGGAATATCAGGTTGAGATGAATGTTTGAATCAATTTGTGTGTACACATCAGTCTGAATGCATGTATTTTACTATAGTAGTAATAGTTTGTCAATTACTTTGACAAACTATAAATACTGTATGTAAACAGTGAATATAACAATCGTGATGCTCTTCAGATCCCAGGCAGTGGACAGAAAACCATGTTGCTGAGTGGCTAACGTGGACAGTGAACGAGTTCAGTCTGAAGAATGTTGACTTTGACAAATTCTGCATGAATGGAGCCACCCTGTGTGCAATGGGGAAGGATCGCTTCCTGGACTTAGCACCTGACTTTGTGGGTGACATCCTTTGGGAACATTTAGAAATGCTTCAGAAAGGTAAGGCCAAGAAGACAAGTTAATATACTGATTTTCTGATTGGCATTTGTGTGCATTGTAAAATGCATTATAAGACTGGGGACTGGAGGCTTAGAGACTTTTTTTAATCTCACATACAGTATGTGAGAAAAACCCGTACCACACAAGGTGATATGGGTGCTTGCACCAATTTAGGACACTGTTGGCATTTGCTATAGTAACAGGAGCCAAACAGGAAGACACAATTTAGCTCAGGTCATTAATTTTTGATAATGCTGGATGCAGTTACACGATACATGAAATCAATGACGAGGTCACTGACGCTCCTTCTCTATCTATTTTTCATGAAGAGGATACAAAGCATTACCCCATCAATGGACTGACCTCCAACTTCCAGGAATCACGTTATACCTCAGACTACTTTGTCAGTAAGTACTCATAATCATAGTCAATCACTCCATGTAATACCATGAGACGTGTGCCTGAAATATGAATGGAAATGGTAGAAGAGGAGTGGTTTAGTGTTGTGAATAAAAGACTTAGTGTTAGATAAAGGGATATTTTATCATTGTACAAGACTGAAGTGTTTGGATATACTGTATATTCCAGTAAATAGCCTGTAGCTATAGGTATATATTGACCACATATCATAGGAAATAATCCATCCCTGTAAGTTTAGCTAAAGTTAGGCACATTTCTAATCAATATACCTGCCTCAAATGTACAAGATTCATCCTATGCACCAGCTGTGCTTTGTTATGGACTATTCTCACACTAAGCATTTGGGCAGCAGTTCAACACAAGAGGCATAAAGACTCCACTCTCTTAAGATTGATCTTCATCGTCTTGCTTTGCTCCTGACTTTCCTCCTCTGCTTTCTCGTTTCCCTTTGTGTCTCCAGGCTACGGTGTTGAGCATGCTCAGTGTGTCCCTCCTTCTGAATACTCAGAGCCTGGCTTCATCACAGAGTCTTACCAGACACTTCATCCCATCAGTTCAGAGGAATTGCTGACGCTCAAGTATGAGAGCGAATACCCTGCTGTCATTCTACGGGATACGCCCCTCAACCCGCTGCAGGGGGACTACTTCACTGTCAAGCAGGAGGTGGTATCCCCTGACAACATGTGTGTGGGACGCCTCAGCAGAGGTGAGGGGTCATACAGTAGACGTGAGGAATATAGCAGAGATTTAAGAACAGCATAGGAGTAGTCTGGAGAAGCACTGCAGTGAAGAATGTGCTGCATTTCTGTTGTAATCAACAGTTTGTTTGGATTGTTTCATAAATGTGTCCTCATGTGCGTGCATGTGTGAGTGCATGTGAATGTTAAGTGTTTGTGTGGGTGTCTGTGTGCGTGTGATTGTGCTGAAGCTACCAGAATCTCGTCATGCCACACCAGTGTTCATGTATTAGAAGAGAAGAAAAGCAGGCCCTCTGGTTGGTTTGTGGTTCAAACAAACCCGTCTCGTACACTCTAGATTGGGTTGGGGAAAAAAAGATTATTGTTTTTGTCAGAGTGATACACGAACCAAAGCCACAACATGTTCTCTTGCCGCCTGTCCTTTATGTAAAGCAGTTGAAGTGGTGTAACCTTCAAGAATTTTTTTTTTTTCTCCTTCCCTCAACTCAACTTTCTGGGTAAGGAGATATAGGTGTCATCCTCAGTTAGCAAGCGTGGGGTTTTCTCACGAAACTGTTTGCTTTCCTGAATGCGCAGGCTTGTTTTCTCTCCCAGTGATAGTTTGCAGAGGAATTAGCAGCATGGTTTACATTTATAGCCATAAAGCCAGGATTTACTTCTCACAAATCCCCAGCTGTATAAATGAATAGCATGTACGCTACACAAGCCTCCTCTCAGCGCTTTAAGCATTTGCCTGCAAGGTATGAGGTCCAATCCCCATGCATGACACATACCAAGCTTCTGAGCGTTGCGTTGTGCTCTCCCAACGTGGGAAAGTATTTTGTAGCACAACTGGTATCCACATGTGGCTTCAATTTCTGCTGTTGGAAGATTTCGGCATCAATCGAGGCGCTGAATTATCTGTCATTTGATAATGACTCACCATTGAAAGACTGCTCTTATCTTTCCCAAGGTCAAAAATAGCATGGCAATTTGTGTGATTGTCTTCCATTTAAAATCAAATCCAAATGGTGGTTGTAAAAGGGAAATGAGGTGTGAAATGGGGAGAGATGTGGCACCGTGCAGAACAATATAGCTAAGTGAGAATGAACATTTACTGTGAAGGTGTTGTTTATACCGCTTTCGTAAATATTGCTCCTTAGTCAAATACTACAGAAAACAGTTAGCATTCTTATGCATTAATGGATCTTTTTTGTTTTTTTGTTTTTTTAAGAGGAAAAGCAGAGTAAGAAAGTCATCCATACTGCAAAGCCATGCTTTCTTTAAGTGAGTTTTCAAATTGTGAAATGCTAAAATTCAGTTTGCTATTTTTCTCTCTCTCTCTTGCCATTTCCCTCTATCCTTCCCTCACAGGTAAGCTCGGTGGGCAAGACTCCTTTGAGAGCATCGAGAGCTTTGAGAGCTGTGACCGATTGACCCAGTCATGGAGCAGCCAGTCTTCATTCAGCAGCCTGCAACGGGTACCTTCATACGACAGCTTCGACTCAGAAGACTACCCCACTGCCTTGCATGGCCACAAGCCCAAGGGCACTTTCAAAGACTATGTGAGGGAGCGCTCGGACCTCAGCAAGGATAAACCCGTAATCCCAGCAGCGGCACTGGCAGGATACACAGGTAAGAAGTCTTGAGGTCATAGTTTATACATTATAATTTTGTATAGTCCTACCTCGGACAGGGCTGCAGACCTTTTTTCACAGCAAACATTTTTAAAATGTCAAAGCAAGGAAAGTTCATGGGAACCAATAACATTAATCTTAGCCCTGTTCCATTTAGGTGTGCCAGTAAGCTAGCCAGCTTGCACAATCCCAGGGCCGTGATATTGCCACACCTAAAAGAAATCTACACATTGATTTTAATAGTTATACAATGTAAAAAAAAGAACTACATTATTGATTTATTATAGTAATATTACTAACTATATAGATACATGTACAGTTAAACACGATACAGTTATATTGTATCCGTGATTAAGATTATTGATAGTGTCTGCAATCCATCAATAGACTTCTAGTGTTAGGATCCTGTGTGTTGACATTCACTTTTGTACATTCTGAAAAAAAATCTGTCTTGGAAATCTCCTAGGCTACAGAGTTCCTTTTAGTAACCATAAAGACTAAAAAAGCTCAAGTAAAAGGTTAACAAGTATTTTTCACAGAATGTAGCTGGGGGGAAAAAATAGGTACAAACTACAATTTTCTTTTTTCTTTTTTTTTTTCTTTCAGGTAAGATTTTGTCAAGAGGTGCAGAACATAGTGCCTGCCATCAGTTCTATAGGGAATGAAATGCTGTGCAGCTGTAACACACTTGTTGATGCTTTGCAAAAGTCCTAGACGTGGGGGTGCCTTAATGCACCGCTTTTAGACCAAAAGAAAAAAGAAACAACACCTTTTACTCTGGCAGCACGAGTCATGCACATTACAGGAAACAGAATAGATTTTGCGCATACCTTCTTCTTCTTCTTCTACTTATTTTTTTTTTCTCTCTCTCTCTCTTGCACTCTTTTGTTCTGTCTTCACTTCTCATCTACCTCCTTGTTATCTGCAGCCCGCATCTCAACCTATTTTTTCCAGGTCGTCCTAGCAACGCTGGTGAAATACAGAAATTATGCCTGCCCCTGCATATAACTCTAGAGTAAAATTATCTCTTCATCTCACAAAGGCATCTTCATACTCGTACATGCTCAAAGACCTGGTTTATGTATGTTCTCCGAGTTCAATAAGATGTGGAGATACCTGCAAAACTCTTCTAAAGCAAATGCTCTATTTTAGCACCTATCACCTAAAAATAGGTGCATGAAAAAACTACCACTGCTACCACTTTTAACAGTTTACCAGGATGTGTATGCTAACACTGCTACTTCTATAATTATATGAACCTAGGAACATGGGGAACTTATTGAAATAACTTTAATAAATAAAATAACTTTTTGCATAAGAAAATATGTCAAACCTTTGTAGCTGTGAGTAGAGGGTTTAGTTCGAGTTAAGTCTGTATGATATACATTGCTGTTTAAAAATTGGATGGTAGGAAGCGTTGAACAGTTGCAGTGTAGACACTAGATTTCCTCTTAACGACACAGCGTTTGGGGCTTTTTCAGCCGCGTTTAAATTATAGTCACAAGGCTACAAGATTGCCAGCATTGGAGAAGGGGAAATCCGAGCAAATTTCTCAACGTCATTAACAATGCACACATCAGATATCAACAGACTGTCCCAAAGTTGGTATGCACAAGTTAATTGGTCATCTGTATGGTTATTAGTTCAAAAGCCGTTATA
This sequence comes from Dicentrarchus labrax, assembly GCF_905237075.1. NCBI lineage: Eukaryota > Metazoa > Chordata > Actinopteri > Moronidae > Dicentrarchus > Dicentrarchus labrax. Next base: position 12,458,307 of record NW_026136704.1, read on the forward strand.
GAACAATGAGTCATTCATTCGTAACGACATTGGAAAGATGTCGTAATGTACATATAATCAAATAATGAAGAGCGAGACAGTCTGAAAGCCCCTCTAGTGACCATTAGAGGCTGTGTTTCTCCCCGCTCACTTTCTGTGAAGTGGACTGAACCAAAAATATAAAAATAAACAAATAATAATAAATATGATTTATAAGCTGATATAGTCAGACCAACCAGATAAACATTTTGAAACTTTATGAAATTTGCTTTGGCAAAAAAAATAGTTTTATATAAAAATGTAAACCGAAGCATGTGGAAATATCTTCCCAACATTCTGACTCCATTTACAGCTTTGATCTTGGACTATTAACACGTATCAGTTGTTGTGGCAGGGTAGATGACTCTAAAGAGCTCATGTGTGAAAGCCTGGTGAGTGTTTCATGCCTAATGCATAGTAGTAATGTATTCTCACTGAGGAGAATCTACTTCCTCTGTGCTTTTTAAGCAATGGGAAAAGGGCAAGAAAATACCCCAATTTTCCTGAAAGAGAAAAATGTCAAGCAAGCTATTCTGGCCCTAGCTGTTATTAGGAGCAGCATGATGAGAGTGTAGTCCTTCGAAGATGGAAGCATTTTTTGAGTGTAGCGTGTGTGTCTGTGTCGTGTGTAGGTGGATGAAGAAATAACAAGAGTGAGAAAAACCTCAGCCAAAAAACAAAAAACAAAAATAAAACCTCAAACTAAAGAGACAGGTTTTTATAAAAATTTCAAATCGATGTTTATGACAGCTTGCTCTGCTCGGCTTCCTGTCCCAGTCACAGGGTGACAGGTGACACTTGTAGCGAGGACAGGGAGCCTGATAAGGCTGCAGAGAGATAAGTGAAGCTCCAGTTGTCATCTCTGTGGTTTCCTGTGAAAATTTGCCATTTATACCTCTGTCTTCAGTCTTAAAACTTGGTGAACTCTCAATCTGTATCAAGTGAATTATATATTTGCTGGTTACGTCTTTTCAAACATGAGAATAATTATTGGAACCCTTTGTCATTACTATTTGACATTAATAAAAAAAGAAATATCCAAAAATAATCTTCAGCTGCAGTCTAACTTTCTTACTATAGCTGCATATGCTTAAGAGTCATTTAGCGTGCCATGGGTTAGAGACTTAACACTGCTGTAAATGGGAGCCCCCACCCTTTTGCCACACTGTGTGTTTTTTTCAATGAGGCCCATTGTGCATGGAGACTTGTAACATATTTTTGGAAACTTTTTTTTTTTTTTGTCAAAGGGTCGCCTACATTCTGGCGTGAGAGCAAAGGGGGCTGGTAAACGGGCACTGTATCACCCTTATGTGGGCTCGCTGTTACAGTAGCAGACTTTTGGCATGTGAGTCAAAGCTGTCTGTCTGAAAGAGCCCCAGTGTTGAGCAGCCACTTATTTTCCAAAGTTGGGGTGGCTGTTGTCATGCACCTTCTCCAATCCTAAGGAGGAGTAAGAGGGCTTGTAGCACCATTGTAAGTGTTCAACCCACACATCGGTTTCCCTGAAAGCTTTTGTTTGTGTTGTATAAGGGTACATTTGGTTTCTGAGGCACTCGAGAGAGGTGACTTTTGCTTAGCTTCAGTTTTGCTGAGGCGGTGTGCTGCATAGGCAGGTGTGATTTCTACATGCGAGCCTCAAAAGTGGGTGGGTTTGTGTATATGCTGAAAAACCACAAGATCAAAGTGTACTGCAGTGAATCTAGTTCAGAGACAGAGTTTTTTGGTTGTCTTTGTTCTGCTTTCCCTCCTTTTTTCCATGAGACGTAATAAGTTGTAATAGTGCTCAAGTTCAGTTTTAACAGGTTATTATATTCCTCTTTATTCATGAAAAAACACAAGCCACTATAACATTACAGATATCTTAGCAACTGCTCTCTCTTTCTCTCTTTTGCTCTCTCTCTCTCTCTCTCTCTCTCTCTCTCTCTCTCTCTCTCTCTCTCTCTCTCTCTCTCTCTCTCTCTCTCTCTCTCTCTCTCTCTTTCTCTCACACACACACACAGTCTGTATTCATGTCCCTAAGATGTGTTGCTGAAGCCTTAAGGCAGCCCCTCTTATTTTAAACTAGTGATTTCACCAGTATGGAACTCATACAGACTCTAGATTCACATACTGCACAGGGCAACTGGCAGACAAGGGGAATACATGATGAATGGGACTGTTGTATTTAGGAGGACATTTGGTTCCACTGCAGTCTGACCCAGATTAGAAGATTTACTTTGTGCCTCCTCAGACATAATTGAATAATTAAAACTTTCATATAAAGCTAAATATTCCTCCTATTAGCCAGGACTGTACACAACTACTTTCACTACTTCACTTCAAGGATTTTCAGTCTACTCTTATTAGGTATTAACACTACACAAATTGAGTCTGGATTTTGGTAGCTTTGCCTCGAGCTCACACACACATACCAACCAATGTCTACATGAACACAAATGTGTCTTCTAAGTGGAAATAACACACCTTCTCTCCCTCTCCCATCTGTTCTTCAGGCAGTGGCCCCATCCAGCTGTGGCAGTTTCTTCTGGAGCTGCTGACCGACAAGTCTTGCCAGTCCTTCATCAGCTGGACAGGCGACGGCTGGGAGTTCAAGCTTTCTGACCCAGATGAGGTGAGAGGTTGTGACCCCGCAGGTCACTGGTACACGTGCTGGGAGGTCCTAAGTAGTTAGCCAGATGAACAAGATGTCTTCTGACTTTGTTAACGAACATTTGCATGCCTTGTTCCATCAATCTTTTCGGAAGGGTTAACTCTGTTGTCTATTGTTTTTTAACTTCATGAATTATCCTGACACGCTTTGTTCCCTGCGTTGTTTTAGGTTGCGCGGAGGTGGGGAAAGAGGAAAAACAAGCCCAAGATGAACTATGAGAAGCTGAGCCGTGGCCTACGCTACTACTATGACAAGAATATCATCCACAAGACATCAGGGAAACGTTACGTCTACCGTTTTGTCTGTGACTTAAAAAGCCTGCTGGGGTACACTCCTGAGGAGCTCCATGCAATGTTGGACGTAAAGCCCGATACGGACGAGTGAAAGCAAGGAAGAAAAAGGATGTGAAGACAAAAGTTAAGGAGCCACGTGGACTGTGGCTCATAAAGTGGTCTTAACTGTTTGATAGAGTCGATAAACCGTTTTTTTGGGGACCAAAATGTTTTTAATGACTAATTGTGGTCTTTGTCAACTTCAAGCTCCTGTCTCACAGACCGTGTTTTAAAAAGAAGGCACAAGCCAAAAGCCTGTTTTCATACCCTGTTGCATTTGAGATGTGTGTGTGCGCGTGTGTGAGTGTGAGCGTGCGTATGTGTGATATGTACCGGTATTATTTAGCAGCTCAAGGCAGATGGAGCGCTATCGGGTAGAGTTCAGGGTCTGTTTTGCCTAAGTAGCACAGCAGGAAGATGAGAGGACCAAGACAGAAAGTCTAAGAGAAACGAGAAAAAGAGCAAAATAAAAATGATTAATTTCATTGGGGTAAACAGAGCGGGCGGACAGGTTCCCGCTAAGAAATAAAAAAAAACGGTCTAAATGTAAAAATCTAACTAGGAGTATAATGTCATATTTACATACATGCTCACTGTTTCTCTTAGGCAAAGAGTTTTCAGCTTGGACCAAAAAGTGTTGATCCTAATTTGTTGTGTGAGGAGCATATGCTTGTGCCAGTATTATATTATTGATGTTGAGAACACCCAATGTTAACCTACCAGGCATATATTGGAAAGAGTATTTTTCTTACGTTGTCAATGAAGGTATTACAGTGGAACCAAACATTAGATGCCAAGTTTAACTGTTCAGTTCTCTAGGAGCCTTTAACTGAAATGTGCTGATTCGTTATCAGACAACACTATAGACACTGCTTTGAGAGGTGTGAGGACCTGGTGAAATTACTCATCCCAAGAGTGATAGACAGACAACTGAAAGTAGCCGTTGCTTTTGAAACTGACGCTTTCACCTTTACGTATATGTTTGCCACCTTGTTAGAGACGCATATTGTGACTGAAACTTATGCATTTTTGCATATACAGTACCACCAGTATTAGCAAACTGTAGACAATCTTATGTGGGGAAATTCAGGAGTGTGTGGTAAGAAGAGTTGTTTTAATGTGCAGATTAGATGCATAATTTGTCAGTTCACTGTCCACTGTGCTTAGAATTGTTGAATAGTCTTGTCTGTCTGTACAATAAAATCACAAGTGAAACTGTTGAGGGAGTGATTTTACAAAATCCTAAGAATGTCAGATTTTTTTTTTTCTCGTTATGCAGTACATTTTGGTCAAAAGAAGGCGGCTGCAGTGTGGTGTTGAAGGTACAGTGTAGGAAGAGGGGACAGGCAATATAAAAATATTGACTTGGGAGGAATGGGTGTTGTATTGGATCGCTGAAGGTGACTGAAAGGAATCTGTGGTTCCTGCATGTGATGATCACTTGTGAGGTCTGACAGAAGTGATGCAAGTTGGCACCGCCTGGAGGATTGCATTAAATGGGTTGTGTACTGAGTTTTCCCACTGCCATCGTGGTTTGTATTTTATTTTTGGGTTTGTGTGTTACTTGTCTATGAGCAATAGTGAGTTACTCATATATGATTCCACTCGTATTTGTGCAGTTTGCTCTGAAGACATGCATAGAGATTCACTGAGCAAATTGGCAGCAGTTTCCTCCCAACAGTGGGAACAGTGGCTGTACACTGGCCTTATGGGAAATGCCAAAGTGGAATATCATCTTAGAATACAATGTTATTGTTTACAGTGGCTGAATGTTACCCATATAGATGAAAATAGCTTTTGAGATGTCTATTTGTACAGATTGTATTTCATAATGCTTTATTGAGACCCAGATTACACAAATAAGCAAGAGACAAAGCAGGAATAATAACCAAAACCCATGTGAGGTCTTTGGCCACGGTGCTCCGGGTATCGTCCACAATGTTGGAGGACAGGGACCAGAATTCTCTCACATTTATGAAAAGTGTTGACTTTTATTTTATCTTTTGTTAATATGTTGGAAAGCACACAGCTTTAGGACAAGCGCCTTCACTGATCTGGGTTTCCCACTGAGTGTAGAAAGAGATGCTGTATATGTTCATACTGTTTAATTGGTAACAAAAGCTTATCTGCCATCATCAAGCACTGACTCACAAAGCCTCACCCATGATCGTCATCAGGAACAAAAATCTCAACAAATTAATTGGTAATAAGCTGCAGTGTATTTTCATTCTGTTCTGCATGTAGATGTCAAGGTTTCAAAACACTGTTTTCTTTTTTGTTTTGTTCAGGTTATTTCTCTCATGTCAGTGTTTTATGTTAAAGAGCTTTGCAGAGTTTTAAACATAATTGTAATGGTTGTTAGTGCCCTGGAAAAAAAGTTTTCTTTTTTTTTCCCAACACAAGGCCATAATATTAGTATGGTTGGCTTCATAAGATTAACGTGCTAAAAAAAAACCTGTTACCTAAAATGTTAATATTTTAAAAAATTAATTTGTCAGGAAATATATTATCGGTAAATGTCACAGAATACAATCTACTGCAGGTCTTATGTATTAATGAACCTTAGTCAGGCAAATGTAGACACACCAGTAGTTGTGGCATATGAATATTGAATGGATTCAGAAGGAAAAGCTTTTTTGTTTTGGATGTTGTTTTTTTTTTTTTGTATATTTTATAGTGTCTCTGTATTTTTGTTATGAGATCATTTTTATTGTATTTAGTTCACAAACATTTGAATATTTTTCAATAATTTATATTTTATAAAAGACAAGAGATGCAGACAGCTGGTGCTTTCATGGGAATTTAAAGGTAGCGCAGGACAAAACAATGTAGCGAATTTTTGTTTTGTTTTTGTTTTTTATTCTTTTTTTATACAGAAAATAGACCTGTCTGCTAGAGAAAAAAGGCTGATGCTGGCCCATCAATGATTTCTGCTGGAAAGGTTTTATAAACTGTAGCTTCTATTTCTAAAATGTACTTAATGTACTTCAAAATGTTATAAAATATATGTGAACAAAGATTTCATATTCGTGTGTGGTGTCACTGTTTTGATTCATGAACATACATTATTATTATACTATGCTATATAACATACATTGACATCTACTTGTGATATTATAGTACTATGTACTGCTATACTATTTTTATACCATACTAGTTTTGCTATACTATTTAAGTATTATAAATACAAAACTGTAAAATTGACTATAATCATAAGGTTCATTATAGTCAATTTTACAGCTTTGTATGTTAACACAGAGCAGTTTTTATACCTGTTCTGCAGGAAACCTTGTGGTCTAACATGTGATGCTGACTGTATCTAAGGCATTGGCTGTTTGATACGGTTCAGCATTAAAAATCATTAGAATCATCTCCAGAACAAGTCATGAACATTAAATCACTGAGCAACTCTGAACAGATGAAAATGATTAATTAAATTTTGTTGTTGATTGTATAGATACAGTAGTTAATACATGCACTTTATATATATATATATATAAAGACAGACAGACAGACAGATTAATTGATAGTTGGTTTCAACAGTTGATTCTGCAATAGTCTAACTCACAGCCAAATTAGTCAAACAAATCTGTCTATTGTTCCAATCACCACACTCAAGTCCTCCAAAGGGGGGCCTAGGTTCCCTTTGAAATACATGCGGGCCATGGTGTGTCCCAGTTTTAACGAGTGTGTCCCATGCACCCTGATGAGGTGACGTCAAAACAGAACCAGCACACTGGGGCCCATTCATGTGCTTGTAACCCCGGGCTCATATAAATTCCACTGTAGATAGAAAACATACAGGCCCATGGCCTGTTGCCCCAAACAGCACAGCTGTTTGGCCCCACTGCAGCGGTTTGGCAATAAGACCAAAATACAGACATAGCAGGCTGCTTTAAAACAATTGCAACCCGAATGTAGAAACAAAACAACGTAAAAATAAAATGAGACAATGATACACAATTTTAGAAATGTATTTAGTTTTGGACAAACTTACACAAATGACAAATGTAATGATTTACAATTTACAAAGCAATATAAACAATACGATTATGCTGATCAAATAAGACACATACTGTAAAAATCACATGACACAGAATATACATTCATGACTGATTTTACATACTTTACATGTCACCCCAAAGCAAACACAACTGAGCTGTTTTCTGTCAAAATCAGACCCATATTCTCTCTCCTGTTGGACCTGTTGGTGGTGTTCTTGGCAGAGGGCAGGCTGAGGTTACCCAGGTGGTTCTTCTCCTGTTCCACTTCCCTCGCACTGACTGGGCTGATGATCCAGACCAGACGTGATCGCTAGGCAGTTTTTTAAATACTTGCCAGGACAGTGCACGTTCCAACAGACCTGGAACAAAGTCCAAACCATTATGATACCACTCATACCTGCTTATTCAACAAACCCAGACACAAAGCTGGCTCACGCAGACACACTTTACCTCAACCCCCCACCCCCACTCCCCGCCTCTCTGCCTCATTCAAAGAAAGCTTCCACTGATTTAAAGCTGTGCTAAAAAGTGAAAGACAGCAGAAAGAAACATAAAGAGAAGAGGAAGTCTACGCAGAAAGTGAGAACTGTCACACCTGACAGTCGCAGAAAGATGTCGTATGATTTCTGCCTCTCCTGAAAAAAAAGTATCACCTCCTGTCATGAGATGCTTACAGCTCTCTTGACACTGGAATGCGGCCGTTTGTCAGATTTCAAACCTAAATATTTATCTAAAGGGTCTTACCAAGCTACATCTGTCTACTGCATGTAGTCTTAACACGACTGAGAAAGACAACTTCAGTAACCATGACGATGGCAAATACTGGCCATGTTGGGGACACAATTGCAATAAAAACTTAAACATCTGGAGTGAATTTATTAGGTGGAATCTGTAAGTAGTCATAACTGCCCCTGATTCATCTTATCAGACTGTTGTTTTGTAGGAGGTGTGTTTTCTAGCGAGGCATTTTGTGCATTCAGATGATACTGATCAGTGTTTTGGTTTAGATATATCTAAAGGGTTCTCCATGCTGGCACACTACCCATTTTAAGCAGAACCCATTGTCATATTAACAGTGCATGTAGAGTGTATACTATGTACTGCATAGCCATTATTTTCTACATTTCTACAAAACTATAACAGCTCTCAAAACTATATAGTTTTATTTAATTTATAGAGGTTGGGGGTTGCATTTCATAGTATGTTGTGTCTACTATTGAAGTTACCACTGTACTACTGGGGAATAAGAACAAAAAATATCACAGGGTTGTTTTACAAAGCACTTTGTTGTTGTTAATCGGTCAAATAGCACAGATCAAAATGACTTAGTTTTGAGTTAAAACTATGTGTTTTAGGGAACAACTGTGGAAAAATATGAAATCAGGGAATGGAAACTGAGGACTGGCCGCTGCAGCAGAGCAAACTAAGTCTATTTTTGAAGGTCTGAAAGAAGGTTATTAGAATTTTAACTCTTTTATCAAGCTGACAGAAGTATTTAACACTTTTTAAATATGTCAAGCTCAGTAGCAGAGCTTTCTGTTGCACCCCATTGCTTTCTAGACATGCATGCAGCATGTATTTTGCTTTGGATCAAGTCTTAATTAGTAGCATGACATTCAAATGAAATAATAGACAGGGCTGTGGCTGTGGCATTACAAAATCAGTCTTAGCAAATACTAAATACCAAATTGAAAACATGTGGCAGCTAGAAGCAAAACGTTTTGTGGTCATTTGTAATAGTAGTAAATCTGACCTTATATCTCTCAAACCAGTCATCAGGGCTGGTGTATGGTACCAGAAGAAACTGCTTTTGTGGTGAAACTACAGTGTACTCACACCATAAATCTCCAAAGAAAGTTACATAAATCGCCATATGAGAATGTTACAGTGGATGTGTATGTCATCTATATGAATTGTAAAGATCAGTGCAGCAGAACTGGTATTTTAATGACATTGAATTAAATCCTGACCAGTCTCTGGCTCCAAAGGAAATGTTGTACACTTTTTTGGATTTTAGGGACATTAATGGATAAATATATATATATATATATATATATATATAACATTGGAGGGCACAATATTACACAATCTAAATGTAATTACTGCAAAATCTCCATCAGCTTTTAACTTAAGTTGCTATGCTTTTATATTCTAGACCTAATAGACATTCTGCTATGATAAGGATGAAAGACAACTTTATCCTAAATTATCATCCTCCTCATAAAAAGAGAATCCCTGTGACGCACAAGAGACCAACTCAGTGGTTCCATTACGCAGAGAAATTGTGAAATATGACCAATGTGTCCCAGAGGGTCCTGATGGCCCAACTTAAGACACAGTTGCCTGGGGATATATTCATGTACTATTGTCCATCATGGTGGGGCTGACTTGGGCCAGTATAAAGTCCAGTGGTGTCCTGGGACAAAAATAAACAGAGTTAGATCTACCGTGTCTTTTCAAATATGACCCTTCTCATGGAACGACAGAGTTGAATGGTCTTGTGCTGATTTGGTCTATTGCCATTGGTATAACTCTATAGATAATATAAGTCTATTGAATTTTGGACACTAGTTCACTGGGATTTGTATGAATATGTCCAGACTAGTCATTTGACTCTGTTCATAGTCCCTTCTGCCTGGCTAATATACGGCCCTCCTTATATAATCTGACTTTACACATGCATGAAAGGAATCATGTTACTTGTGAAATGGACGTATGCCACATAATGTAGACTCAAGTAAGACAATAAATTAACTTACCATTGGAACATTTTAATCATTAACCTTTGTTTACATGGATGAGAATAAAGAATGTCTCATCAATTAATTGTACATCTCTTGTCACATCTACAAGTCACATGTTAACGCAAAGCCATATACCATACATGACCTAACCAAACATTAAGGCTATATTGGATGTAGGATTGGATCCAAGTGGATGCGAGTTGAACATGCAACACTGTGTTGTATGGTTGTTTTTGGTGTCAGAGTGGAGTGGAGTACAGGACAAACAATAGGAACAGCAAATACAAGAACATACAGACATGTTCATCATTACTTACCATATATGACAATAAGCTGTAAAGCCAATAAATCAAATCATAGAGCAACATACAATGTAATGTTCACTCTTTGACATAAGTGATATTGGACAAGCCTTTAGTCTGGTACCAAAAGTCTTAGCTTTAGTTTCACAAATATTAACTATTTGTCACCAAGGAACAGCAGCACGAGTAACACAGGGATTGAAACATACTGGTGGGGTGTCTTCAACTGCATATATTAAACAGAATACACATTAAACAACTGGAGGCAGTTTGACAAATTAATAATGGCTGTCACGGATAAAACAGCATGTTCTTTAGCTATGGCACCTATGGTCTCAAGGTTTCTTGCACAGTCTATACTTCTCCTGTTCCCCTCCTCCTCTCATTCATTGTATTGTTGTGTCTGAGATGTGTTGAACCACATGTCTTGGCAGGTGTAGCGACTGTATTATCCAGGCTTATGAAGGGCAGATCCAGGCCATCCCCTGCTTTGGCTGGTAATTTGCATTTTTATTGCCGTTGTCGCATCCTCAGTTAATACACCATTGACTCCCAGAGCCACCCCTGGACCTAACGGCATCACCTTGCTATCCCACCTGAAATGAGAGCGCCTGCTGGCCCCCGGATCCGCATTGGCTGAAGCTCAGGTACCAGTCGACCTGGCATTCTGGGACGGAAATGGAGTGTCCTCTCATGTTAATGTGGACTTTCCATTAGGAAAGATGATTGATTTGTGCTGTGCTGTTGCTGTGAATAGGCAATAGACGGCACAATAAAAGAGTGAGATGGGGCTTTGTGTGCAGGTGAGACCGTATGTGAACTAGAGTGTGACTGAATCAGGGTGCTGATGATGGGGGGAGAGGAGAAAAGAGGGGGCTCGGGGACTGAGACGAAGAGAGATGAGAAATGGAATGGAGGGTTGAATACGGGAGGGTGAAGGTTAGGGGTGAGAAGGAGCAAAAGAGGAGTGGAGGGTTTAGAGGTGCGGAGGGATGGGGAGATGAGTGGTGGGATATGCAAAGGTGTGGAAGCTTTCAGCTGCATTCATTCAAACATAGTTTCCAAACTAGATGAAAGAACACGGCAGAAAAGAAAAAGGTCTTTAAGTCAGCTTTCTTTCCTTACATTATTCTTCCTTTTGTGAGGTGATTGAATAACTAACCATTTGAAAGCCATTTTATTTGAAATCTACAGGTCTACATAGCTGGGGCATATAGAAACACTGTAATAGTGTTTGCACAAGCACTATGAGAGAGAAGGAGAGGGAGAGAGAGTTCAGCTGGATTTAAACAGGTTTTGGTCACTATCCAGTTGAACAAGCAAATGTTTTCGCTTTTCTTTTACTGTGAGCCGACTGGGATTCAGCAACTTTCCCAGGACATCTGCTCCCGACGCCCACGTTTGAATCTCCATCCAATAGCAGTGCTTCACTCACCCCTAAGACCAGCGGGTGCTAAGCAGTGATTGGCTACCCGGGCCAGGGCCCAGAAAGAGAAGGCTGAGCCCTGAGAATTTTCCGAAACATTTTCTCCTCTATCTTGGCTTTTGCCAACATCTGCTTCCAATCAACGTTAGTGAAAAGCCCGCTTCTCTTCCCTGCTGTCTGGGTTAGACACACACATATACATACACACATACGTACACACTTACACTAGGCAACCTTTTTCCTACAGCTTTCTTATTGTAACTGTCAGGCAATGTCATGTTTATGCAACATTTAACATGAATAATTTACAGACGCAACTTTATTTAACTGCTTTTCTAATTGATGTCTTTATAGTGAATATTTTCTGTCTTTATACAAGACAGACTTAACATGCATGGCGTTATACACATTTGACTGCAAGGACTGATGCATCATTATTCATAAATCAGATCTGACTGGATTGAGCAAAAAGGAGCAAAAAAATATATATATTTTCACAGGCACACACACTCACACACACACACACACACACACACACACACACACACACACACACACACACACACACACACACATTGAACATCCTTGTAACTGCTGCCTGCAGCACTTCATCCCACCCTTTCCATGAGAAAATAGGACTAAGGGTCAACTTCCTTGACCACAAGTGTCAGTTTTCTTTCTTACTAACTTACTTTATTTCTTTCATTCACAGCTTGGGCGCTTCATGTGTGGTCATTACTGTTGCTCCTATTGCGTGACTTTCAACTACAAGAAGTCAACAAACTGCAGAAAATCCTGCTTATTATAGCAGGTACTTTCCACAGATATTCAGAAATAAGCATGGTGATTCACTGTAGCCAAAGAGAAACACACAATGTAAGCAGCAGTTTCTCCAGTTCTTAGCAATAGCTTGTTATTATCAGTAAGGCTGACTGTGTTGTTTCTGCCAGCAAACTGCTTAATAGGCTTTGGCCCTCATGGCTAAACAATCATGAGAGAAATAACTTGGAGGTTATAAGGTTGGTCAAGTGAAATTTGGGAGTTATTACAAACTGTTCTGTGTAACAGCTGAACTGTAGCAGCTACCCCTCCCTAATCAAATCTAAACATTTCTCACAGAGAGCAATAAGGAAACATAAAGTGCTACCGATATTATATTATATGATTAAACACTACTGAGCCTCCAGGATATTTTAAATTGCACAATGCCAACCGCTATAGATTCTACTATACTGCTGTGACAAGTTAAAAGGCCATAACTTAGTTATTGTCATTTTTGGAACATTCAAGACCTGCTTTATCATGTGGATAAAGTTATTGAGTCTATTTTGTTGTTGTTTTTTTTATGGGGGGGGCTTTTTATGCCTTTATTTTGATAGGACACGTTAAGATAGACAGTGCTGCTGCCGTAAGGACCTACCCCATGTAGGCGCTCTACCAGGTGAGCTATTGTGCGCCCCAATTTTGTTGTTTTTTTTTAGAAAATAGTGGGTTGTTTTTGCTGTAACATCCAATCACCCCAGAAAAAAACACCTTAACATTTGGTTTTACTTCACCCCACCCTCAATTTGAGTTAAGGTACTAAGTAAGAAAAAACTAATAAAGTTTTAAAGCAAAAAGTGTTGGAGCCAGCTGTTAAAAAATGGTACATTGTTCAAGGTAAACTGTTGATGGTTTTGAAATGCAGAACCAAGATCAAGGTCAGAAAGATTATGATTACTTGTTAGGTAGTTTAGGTTAACTACTAAAAAACCAGATCACAGGATTATATGTAGATGTTGTCATTATTATGATACACTATATACTTTTATATAGTGATCAGTTAACCAAGTGTAAACAAATCTGATGTCATTTTTTTGTAAATAAATAACTTAAATTAAAAACACAAAGAATTGCCACATTTCCAATATTTTGCATGCAATTCATTTAGCTAGACAACAACAAAAACTCATTTTTCTCAGTTCTACACTCTGGCTAGTTAAGTTCTTCTGCCTTTGTAGGGTAGTTTTAATACACATCATTAGTGTCAAAAACCACACTGAGAACATGTTGCTAATGAAAGAACTGTGGCCTCCAGAGTAGATAAAGATATTACCAGAGGCTGCCTGATTTTGAGCTTCCTCCCCATTGACCTTTGACCCTTAACACCATTGGTTTTGTGGTCCTGCTCCTGCTGGGCCAGGTCTGATTTACAGCGCAGTAGTGCTGACTGGTCTTTAAGAGTAATCCTGGGTCAGACCGAGCTAATAAATCTGTAGTGTGCCACTACAGGAAAGGCTAAAACTGACCTAAAGTTTGCTGCAATTAGCATTAGCATGAAACGGTTGTTCTTTCTTTTTGCTTTTAAAAAAAAATATTTTTTAAACTTTTATTTCAACTATCTTTATATCATTTCTTCACATCTACAATTTTTACACAATCAGCAATGACACCCACTCTAGCACTATTGCGGCACATTAAATGTTCATAGTAATTGATGTTTACCAGACATACGTTATGTTCGTGTAAAGATGTATAATCACCATGCTTTACTTTGATTATTCACTTTTTAAATTTTTTTAGAAACTAATTTCAATTCTGGTACAAATTTCTTACTTTTTGGTTGTAACAATGCCGATTCTGTGTCAGTATCTGCTATGTACTGGTATTTTGGTACACTGGCATTGCCTTCAGTCTGTAAATGCTTTTTACTGCAGGCTGGCTGCTCACTGGAACTTGTTTGGCTTAACTCTGTGTTTCACTTGTTTCTTCTGACACAGCTCACTGGCCCCAGCACAGCAAAACCAGAAAACATAAAATATGGGCAGTGTGATTTTAGTTCAGTTAGAAGTACAACAGAGGAGGCACTGAAAAGCCAAATTTCAGCACCTGCTGTCCCACTGTTTGCAGTGAGTCATGAGAACTGGCTGATGATGTGCTTCATGATATGTTGCATGCTCTGTTTTGGCGTACCTTGTAGAGGAGGTGGCTGAGTAATTGCCTCATACAGATGAGCTCAGAGACCATGGTTTTTACAAGATAAATTGGAAATGTACAAATAAAAGTTGGAAATAAGGGAATCATAGTTTGGGTTATAATCAAGCTTTCTTTTTCCATTGAGTACTTTCGAAAAAACATTAACATTCTTCCTGATTAGACAGACCAGAGAAGGACTAAATATCTTGTCCCCTTGAGGAATTTACGCACAAACGCTTCAGCAGAGACCACAGTGAGTGAAGTAAGCTGTTTCGTTCTTTGGCACTTCTGAGGTTAAAGTTTTGTGGGAAAGGACAGCAACAGCCTGGGTTTGTGTGAAGGCATATGTACACAACATGAATGAACTATTTTTGTTGCAATAACACAGTAAGTACATGAGCTATGAGCTCCAATAACATAGAGTAGAGAAAGGGGAGTTAGAAGTGAGAAGGGCAGCTCCCCTGGCACGCTGAGACCAGGGAGTCATCACAGACATGGACAGGTTAGGAGAGGATTATCTTGACAAAATTATAAATCAGACAATTAAATGTTTTCTAGTTCCTACACAAGAGTTAAGTACTTTAAATGTGTTTTAAGGTTGTTTTTTTGGACGAGTAGCGGCATGACTTTAGGGATGGAAATGTGGCACCACTTTGTTCCAGGCTGAAATATTTTAACTACTGTACAATCAAAGCTGTACTTTATGTTTAGTGCTAATTAGCTAAATGTTAGCGTGCCAGCATGTTGAACTAAGATGGTGAAATGGTAAACAGCCTGTTAAACATGTAAGCATTACCACTGTAAGCATGTTGGAATGCTGATGTTAGCATTTAGCTCAAAGTACCACAGTGACAAACAGCCTCTAAGAGCTGCTAGTGTAGACTTTTGTTTCTCACAGTTTATTGTTTTAGCTTTTTATGGACACCAGCAGAGTTATATTTATAATAATACAGACATTTAGTCATTCAGATCTTGTTGAACCATAAAAAGAAACTTTCCCAAGCTGATAATGTCTGTGATAAATTTGTGCTTTTGCAGACAGTCTGATCATGTTCCAGTGGATGATTTGTTACGATTGCAAAACCGCTATAATTTCCACTCAAACTTAATTTAGCAATTTGACAAACCACCACGTTTATCTGAGTTTTGTGGGACCATGGACGATGTGGCTCTCCTGTAGCTGGGATAGAGCTTAGAAGGTGTTCCACAGTTCTCACCTGTGCAGCAATATGGTCAACTCCACTCTTTTCCAACACACCATAAACACCAACCAACCTCCAGTAACTACCGGCCTAAAATTTAGGCGGTGGAAAGACATGGTTTGGTGAAATCATGTGAGTCTCCAGTACTTATGCTTTTTGTCTCCTGAAATGTAATTGTGCTTGGCAGCATAAAAGAGACCAAAGGAACTGGAGAAAATAGTCATCTCCTGGGAATCTTGGGTAGAAGACGTTTTTAAATTGAGCCTCAGCTGATGAACTAATCTTGGGAAATCCGGAGTTTAGTAATAATCTGTGACTTTGTGTTTGGTTTTCATTTTTAGGTGTGTCAACAACAGTAAGGATGATGAATGAAACATTTTATGACATCATATTGTTTAAAAATACAACACAGTGTTCAATTGTGTTTAATATACAACAATCATGGGAGGAATAAAAGGTTTTTCCGCCTCAAAAAACCTTACAAAGTCTTATGACCTTACAGCTGACATTGTACCCTTTCAGTTTTAGAGACAATACAAAAACATAATGTAATTCTCATATAATTTGAATATAATTCACTTTTCATGAGTTTTTGGTTGCAGAATACATGACTGTTTTTTTAAATGTTACAATTAGAAGGTTGCCATCAAGCATGCAAGAATGTTTTACCAGCGTAAATGTTATAACTTGGGACAGTTCACCCCAAACTACTCTTACCTGTAGTGCTATTCATCAATCAAGACTGTTTTGGTTTGAGATACTGAATTTTGGAGATATCGGTCATAAAGATGTCTGCCTTCTCTTAAATATAATGGAACCAGATGGCAACTCAAGGTCTCTCACCAGAAATCACATACAGTTTAGTCAAGATAATCCACAGACCTTGTTGTGAGCATGTAAGAACTGTAGTTTCTTTCTACTGAACTACCAGACTACTAGTACCGCCAACCATAGCAGAACAATAACTAACTTGCTGGTGCTAGGTGAGCTAGCTAACACTAAAGCTCTGCTGAGGCCATTAATGTTTACATCCTGTGCTGTCACATGCACAAGTCTCTCTTCCATGAGCAGATGCATGGTCTGTGGGTTATCTTGAGTAAGCAGGTTATGCCCAAAACTCAGCAAGTCACACAAAAGCAATCTACATGGATAAATAGTACTACAGGATAGAGGGAAAAATATGCATTTTAGATTTTGGGGTGAACTGTCCCTTTAAGTGGTATGTCTATGCTCAGAAGTTCAGACAAATTTAAGACATTAAATGAGTAACTATGTCTTCCTTGTAAGTGCCATTCAGGTATTCATCCCATAATCATAACCCCAGGACATCATCACTATATTTTTAAATGAGCAGTAAATATCCTGGAAGCCCACAGAGTCAATAGCATCTCACCTATATTTACATAAACTGGTCGAAAAACTCTGCGGTTGCTATGAAATCATGTGTTTACTGTGACTCTGCAACAGTGATATTTTTCCACAATAAAACAATCTGTGTGCTCACATCCCCTTTCCCCTCTGTTTGAGAGAGAATAATGTCATATGATGATGTGCCAAGAAGTTCTTGCTCACATTACCACAAACTAATCCCCCGTACATGCCCCACCTCACAATCACACCCACCCACCCACCCACACACACACACACACACACACACACACACACACACACACAAACACGCTGTGGCAATCCTTTCTCACTTCAGACTCTGACAGTGTATGAATCTCATAAGATCCAAGATGAAACTTTGAGAGAAAAAAAGGGGAAAAAATGAGGACAATTTCTATCTTGGCTGTCTTCCTGAGCGTCCTTGTCTCAGGCAGTATAAACAGGGCTCTCCTGGTGACTCACAGCTAATGTAAAGCAGACACAGGTTGGTCTGTGCCAACTGATCACTGCTTCACTGAGACAATAAAACCTAAAGATGACAAGAGAAAAATATAATGCCACGTTTAGCAAGAAGTGGTGCAAGGGGGTCGGATGGGAGGGGGGAGGGGGCGTGGGGGAACAGGAGGCTGTTCACACGCTGCGGAGGATATGAGCGCTCTTCAGGTCACAGAGTTTCCCATACAAAGATCTGCCCCCTCGCATATGGACGCTTAAACAGCGTGGTGATCGGTTGGCTGAAGGGTGTGCATGTGAACGTATAGCAGTCATGATTTATGCCTCTTTGAGTATTTTGTGGGAAAAATAATATATATATTTGACTTGGAACTTGTGAGCAGTTTTGCTGTGCTTCATCTCCTCTTCTCACATGAGAGCATTGTGACAGAAGAGGTGTAAGCTGTGGAACAATATCCATTCCCATGGCAAGAACTTCTGCTGGAAACATGCAAGGATCTTAAAATGATAATGCTCTCTATGCTTAGAGGAAGGTCAATGATCTCTCTTTAGTTCTCTCTTTCCTCATTTTGGCACTCATACTTTCGGCAGTGATGTTAAGTTGCTTTATCTGTGCATGGGTGTGTGTGTATGTATGTGCGCGTGTGTTTGGCTTGTTACAGGATTTGACACTACACAGATCCTGCTGCTCTTTATCAGTTTAACACACGGGGGCTAGCCAGGGATTACTCACCAAGCCACCATGCAGTCGCTCTCGCTCTACACAGACGTTGTGTAATTCTCGAACTTTCGCCATGCAGCTGGATAAGCGTCATTACATGTAAAGTGGTTGTTATAGCAGTAATGATTCTAGCAGTTGCTTGTTGCAAAAGCAGGAAAAAAAAAAAAAGACACAACAAAGACAACCCACCACCAAAAAAGAAACAGCAGTGAAGAAAAAGCAGAAACAGAGATTCAAGGCTGGAAAACAACTGTCAGAGATATGTCAATCAATAGCCCTCTCGTGACTCTTTCAGGCAAGCCAAACAGATGTTTACACAGATTCTTTTAAGTGGTAACAAGAAGTCACGACTCACTGGCGCAATTCAACCTCACTGACTCCCACTGCAACTTGTGTGGCACTTTCTGTTTGGTTTGAGGCAAGGTGAAACAACATGACCAAAGAATAAATAAAAATAAATCTCATAAAGGAACTATCTTTAAAAAGCTTGGCTCGGCCTAACTGCTGCTGCAACTCAGAGGGCTGTAGTGACAGGTTTGGAGCCTGGGACGACCGCCTGAGCGTGCTCAGTGGGACACCCTCCCAGGCTTTTCCCACATCACTGGGGGCCGGGAGGGGGGCAGGGGCTGAGGCGAGAGGTGGGCTCCTTGCTCCACAGCAATCTTCTGGGCTGTGGCTGGGAAAGGCTACGGACCACTGTTCTCACCATCTCCCCCTGTAGTCACTAACCCCGCAGAGAGAGAAAGAGAGCTGTACAGAGAGAGGAAGAGATACCCAAGGCAAATTTGTGGTCAGGGAATCAGCCTCAGAGTACTGAGTCAGAGGACAGCTAATGTGTGGCGAAAAGGGACTCGTGGTCAGGTGATAGCAAATGGACACAAAGCAGAACAAAGTGATGGGCAAATAAGACACTGCTCTTGAATTTGGGTGAAAAAACATGTTTATTATATTGGACTTGGTGTCTTTTCCTTTCTTTCGAAATAAAAACAATTGATAATAATAATAATAAAACTCATGTTTATTGTGATCTTGGAGAGATAGCAACTAAATTAGATCAACATCAATGTTTCCCTGTCGTAGAAGTGTTTATGTCTACTCCCGTATCCAAAGCTAAACTGTAGTCATCCTTTTCAAATGACTCATCCGACAACTGCGACAACATTAACAACTCAATGTGCCTACGCAACATGTGGACCTTGTGCTTACATTTCTGCATACATTTGTTTCACTTATTAATCTTACCAGTTATTGGCTGTGTTTGCATGTAATGATGTTTATTTGGTATTAATAGATTTGAATGCATTCCAGTGATACACTTTTACCACTGATCTAGATAAAAACGGCTGGTAAATGTATGAAATTGAAACATGTATCTATTTAATGAAAAAGTCAGTCATCAAATATGTTCGGAAACATCACTCTAAACATCAGCTGAATATCAGTCGGGTATCAGTATCTGAATGGACTGGTTACCTCAGGAGTTTCACTTACTGTTTACTGCACATACTGCACTACCACTGCTGCTGATGAGGCCCATTGCTTTCTGTATTTGCACTTCCTGTTATCTACTTTAAAACGACTGTACCATTTACTTGCACATCATATATCTGCTTACATTTTTACTGTACATTCTGTTTATGGTTTTCTTTATTTTGCATGTGTCATTGTTAAATCCCATCCCTTCCCTTCCTACTATCACTACCAAGTGGTTTATTGTACATCTTATAGATTAATTTGTACATTTTGCTACTAGTCACACATCTGACTGTGCTTAGTTTTGTTAATAGTGTTGAAAGCAATCTAATCAATCAAAGCCAATTTGCATCTTTTTTACTTGTTGTGTGAGTACAATATTTAGATTTTACTCCTTGAATCATTCAAACTATAAGCCTATATTTTACTATTCATTATGGATTAAATATATGTAAATGTCTATTTTATTCTTGGTCACAGTTGTTTTTGAAAGCTGTCAAAAGAGAGTCAAAGACTCGAGTGAAGAGTTGAAATTTGTATAAGTTCATAAATTAAACCTAATTACAATTCACGATTAGCATTATTTGTTATTCTTATGTTAGTATCATACTATATATCTTTCTCAGATACTCTACTAAGATGGTTACAAACAACAAAACATAACCTTTGTTTGACAATGTGTAATTTCATGTACAGTTTGCCTTTCCCTCACAAACACATCAGACATCATTCAGCAGTTTACAATCTCAAAACCAAATTGTGGCCAGGCTGTGGCTGGAGGGATTAAGTAAACTCTTTATGTTTATGCCCTTGTTATGACTGGTGTAGCCAGTCTGACAGCAGGCATGTGAATTAAGTTCATCTAAATCTGGAGAAAGATCAACTGAATTCGTTCCAGAGTAGAGCTACATTACATTGCCAACTTTGAAGTTTACTACTAGTGATTTCCTGTTCTGATTAAAAGCCCAACATAAGGTCCAAAGTGAATTTTGATGTTGGAACGTGACTCAATGCTTAAATTATACAGCTAAACTCGGTAAAGAAACTAAAGTAGTAAATAGTTGTGAAACTCCACAGGGAGGAGTACACACTTGAAATTCTTAAAGTAGAAATCAACGGGTGTGCAAAGTAACTAAAGCAGCTACAGCACTTTCAGTTTCTGCACACTCAGTCAGCCTCCGTGTTAGCAGATGAGTGGCCGGCAGTGGTAGCAGAGATAAGGCCTGGTGAGCAGGAGGAGACGGGGGGAGGCGGACTGTTGTTCGGGTCACTGACCAGGCAACCATTAGCAACTTACTCTACAGTTGTAAACACAGTGCCTTAGAAGTGCAGTGGTCACACATGCATATCAGCACGCACATGTACCTCCATTCACAAACACACATACACACAAACAAACACACACTGAACGACCAAGAGGATGTAGTCTACTCTGCTGATTTTACAATCCTCTCCACTTTCCGTTTAACTGGAAGGGCACTCCTCAATAGCTCTTGCTCTCTGTCAAACACACACACACGCACACCTACACACAAACACACACACACACACACACACACACACGCTCCCTCGCTAAAAGAAGCAAATACAGGAAACCACCTTTATCTGAAACTCCACCTCCAGTAATATTTTGCTGCATCTGCAAAGCAGAACGCCTTAAACCAGCTTGAACCAAAATATCAACGCTGTGACTCCTCACACCACAATCCTCTAAACAACTGTTCTGCAGAAAAACACAAACCAAGACATGCTTTGCTCTCACCAAACCTATCTGACTGATAAAAACTCACTACCACTGACTGCCATATACTGTTACATACTAAGGAGAAGGATTATTTCAAAACATAACATAATATAATGTTGGTAGTGCCTCTTTCTGCCAATTTGGTATAAAGAGTTTTTATTTGGGAACCTAGAAGTCCAATGTGCTGCATTTTCATTTACTGCAACTTCAACAGCATGGTACACTGCTTGAGTCTGCTGTTGAACTGCCATGTTTCCACAGTTGCCCAGAAGAGACAAACCAAACACTGGCTCTAGGTAGTGGTGATTTTCATGTGTTTCGTTGCCACTGTAGTTTTGCAAAGTAATAGCTCAATTACTAAAAAGAGGGAGGCAAGGGAGTTGCAATCTGCAGTAACATCACTAGATGCCACTAAATCCTGGACCTTTAAGAGTACCCACTGACAGAATTATGCAAATTCCTTAAATTATTGTTACTGTTAACATTATGATGATAAGCAATCAGGGCTGGTGAAGTTACCTGAAAAATATAATTAATTAAGACATTTTACACAACAAAAAGTAGTTCAATTTCCTACAGTTACTATATATATACAAATCAGCTATAACATTCTGACCACCTGGGTACCCTGGTGCTCAGAATGTTATGCAGCCCCATACACAACAAACTGTGAAGCACTGTGTGTTCTGACACCTTTCTATCAGAACCAGCATTAACTTTTTCAGCAATTTGAGCTACAGTAGCTCGTCTGTTGGATGAGACCACATGGGCCAGCTTTCACTCCCCACATACAACAGTTAGCCTTGGACGCCCATTAACCCTGTCTCTGGTTCACCGCTTTTCCTTCCTTGGACCACTTTTGATAGAAACTGACCGCTGCAGACCAGGAACCCCCCACAAGAGCTCAGTTTTGGAGATGCTCTGACCCAGTCGTCTAGCCATCACAATTTGGCCCCTCTCAAAGTCGCTCAAATCCTCACACTGCCCATTTTTTCTGCTTCTAACACATTAACTTTGAGGACAAACTGTTCACTTGCTGCCTAATATATCCCACCCACTGACAGGTGCCATGATAACCAGATAGTCAGTGTGATTCACTTCACCTGTGAGTGGTCATAATGTTATAACTGATCGGTGTACATTACTTGTTACATTACGTTTTGTTACTCAGTGCCATCAGAAGAGGCACACTACAATTTCAAAGTATGGCGAGGAGTTGATATTGTACAGAAAAAGCAAAATAAATACCTTGTGAGCATTTTTTTCCAGTATGAACATTTTGCCACTTTAGCAAATATCCCTTTTTTTATCAGTTTCATTATGTTGAGAAAGTCGGGTGACATTACATGAAATTTGCGTTTGCGAGTTAGTAGTATATAAACAAAAAATGTATGGACTGGAGATAACTTATCAGTTATCAGGCATGTTTCTCCTGCTAGCTGCCTATCCACTAATAGAACACATCCAGACCAGTCTCTTTACAGAACCCATACTAAAGAAATGTATGTAAACCCTTCATCCAACTCTTGTTAAGTCAGCAAACAAG
Organism: Dicentrarchus labrax; assembly: GCF_905237075.1. NCBI lineage: Eukaryota > Metazoa > Chordata > Actinopteri > Moronidae > Dicentrarchus > Dicentrarchus labrax. Next base: position 12,481,266 of record NW_026136704.1, read on the forward strand.
CCAACCCCCTCTTAATGTATGAGTAACACAGCATTACTGGCATTATTGCAATCTCTTACACTGCTCACTATTGAATAGAAGTAATCATTTTACTGAGACTACAACAAGTCCACATGGATTGCGCATGTGTACATGTTTGTGTGTGTATAATGACAGAGAAATATAGCGGGAAAGAAAAATCGAGGGAGAGACAGAGAGAGAGCAGGTGATGAAATAAAAAGCATTGCTTGAAAGGAAAATTCCAAACCAGCTTGAGCTTTTCAGTGAACTGGAAACACAATTCTCACATTGTTGCATATTTCATACCTTGTTAAATATAATTAGAACAATGTTTACAGGAAGAAGTCTGCACGAAATGCTTTCATTACAGCCATGAGTTAATGTTTGCAAAAGAGTGATGAATAGTAATCACTGTGTTGATAGCGGTTGTGAAAACGGGCTTTGGTGTTGGAGTCAAGATGGAGTCAAGATATTGTACAGCTGCATCTAAACGTGTTGGAGAGACTGTAAATACGGTAACAGTTTCTTTTTAATCAAGGATTAGGTGGCATGTGTATGTCATACAATGTTAATGTTGACACAGAACTACAAAGAGAGGAGGTTAATAAAAGGCAAATGTGTGTTTTAATGGTCCAGTGTGTAATATTTAGGGGGCAGAAATGTAATATAATATTAATAAGTATTTTTCCTTTGGTGAATAATGACCTGAAAATAAGAATTTGTTGTGTTTTTGTTACTTTAAAATAGGATGTTATTATCTGAAGGCACCACCGGTCGCCTACCATGGAGTCCACCATGTTGAACTCCATGCTTCAGTAGCCCAGAACAGATTAACCAAACACTGGTCCTTTAAATGTGGTCTCATCTGATAAATCTCATGATTCTGCAGTAGGTTTACATAAATACAAATACTGCTTTACATTACTTTTTGACTACGGCCTGACTGGGGCTCTTTATTGCCAGTGGCTTGTAGCCTAGTACCAAATAAATTATATCAACTATAAATGTGTCTTAAAATTAGATGATACTCTTAACCCATACGCACACAATCCCTCCTGCAGCAACTAGACACATATGCATGCGAGTGCAGCAGAGATAAGAGTCATCCCCAGGGTCTGCATGTAGACGCAGCTTATAAATTACAACATTGAGGCCAGGAAGACATTAATGCAGAGCATCTGTGGGTGTCAGAGGGTAGATCTATGTATTTCTGAGCATGGCCATGTTTTTTTATTTACCTGTGAATGAATAAAGAAATGATTTATCAATTCACCTCTTGTGTTCCCCACTCTCTCTTCCCCCCCTCTCTCCTCTGGGGAATTAATCAGCTGTCTGACACATGCACCGAGGCAGACAGGGAGGCAGACAGAGGGAGGAAGATAGGAAGAAAGATGATGGGGTGGAGGAGGGGGGGCTGAGAGGGATAAGGGTGGCACGAGTCAAATTGGAAACATATCCTTTCAACATGTCCTATCTGAGCATTTTATCTGTGAAAAGAGGCACAAGGGGGACGACCCCCACGGTTCAAAGGCCTAACTCAATTCAGTGATGAAACCATGGTCAACTCCTTGCTAGCCGAATCAACTGCAGTGGCTGCTGAGAAATGTGTGGCGCAAAACTCCTCTCCCAACACCTGCAACTCATCCGGAGATGAAGGGTTAGAAGGAGAGACAGGGAGAAGGCTTCCCCACAGCCTCACTTAAACATTTATTTATTTATTTGAGCAGTCATGTCAAACACAATTAGTAAATAGATTATTTTAAAATGAATAAAACTGTTGTATTTAGGACAAACGTGGCTCCACACAGCACTCCTCCTTCTAACACCTTTGAAGAAGAAGGACTGGTGTGCCCATGGCCCATCACCCAGCCTCTATTTTTATCTGGGCCCAGGTGGGATTGGATCCAGATGGGACACCTGATCACCTCTCTCTTTCTCTCTCTCTCTCTCTCTCTCTCTCTCTCCCTCTCTCTCTCTCTCTTTGCTCTGGGCTGGAGTATGTGCTCAGATCTAACCCTTTCAATGCCAGCCACACTTCATCCCCTAGAGACTAAGTGAAGGGGTGGGAATTGAATCAAGCAGTGAAATAATGCCTGCATGTGTGGATCTGAACGAGTGTGATCTCTATAATGATATGGAAATTCAATAACTGCTTGACAAGTGTTATTTCTTGATCATTCTATACCATGCAAACAAGACACTAAGGATACAGCTACTGCTGTTACACCATGGCCAACTTGGAATAATATCCTCCCAATCCACCTCACAGATCAACTTCTCTCTATAACATGCAACAACAATAACCATGGCATTAAAAAAGCTTGAGGTTTGGTGGCTTATGTTTCCGTAAAAAGCACATTACAAAAATACAATACAGTACAAAAAACAAAAACAAACCAAAAAAAACTGTTCAGTGGTGACTTTGCAGCTTGACTGCATTATGGGTCCATTCGTTTTAAGTGTTAGGGCAAGAGGGGGTCGTGTCTTATGATCGGCGGGGTAGAATACCCCAGACCTAGTGGGTTAACCTAACAGGAAACCTGGAGGATACACCCTATTAGGCCTGTACTTCCTGCTACTCTGAGGCACATACAATTTATGAGCCCAGAGGTACGGTGCACCACTGCAGATCTGATGGATTTCCTCTTTCGTTCTCAAAAAAAGACCGAGTCGCAGCATTTTATGAAAGAAAAATGAGAAACAAGGAGAAAAAAAGGCAGATAAGGTGAATAAAAGAACCATCTGCAGGGTACTCTGCAAAGCATTGTGCCAAACGGTCTGGAAAGAATCACACATCTTGGCAGTACATCCTATAAATATTCTCTGATCCTTATAATTCAAATGAAACGTAGGAGGATATTAAATAGATCCCATTGCCTGAAAGCCAGTGTACATCAGTGCCAGTGGTGTGAGTACAGTAACTCACCAGGAATAGACCCTTACTAGAAATAACTCAAAATTGATAACGAATTTACATAGAGGACAGGCTACAATTTCCTTTGCTACCTCTATACAGTGTATCTCACATCTTTGTCACATTGTACTGACAGACATGTGTACGTACAGGAAACCTCTCTGTTTGTCAAATTTACTATATTTGTCAGTACATTTCCAGGTGGTGGAACTTTGTTGTTGAAGTCTCTTTTCTCTGGAAATGGTTTCAAATTTGCAAGCAGCAAATGACATAACTGCAACTTCACAGTGATGCAAGAATGAAAAACCACAAAGTCGTATAGAACAAAACAGAGTGAAACGTATTGTTACACTAGTGAAAACAGTAAAATAAGATCATCTGCCAATGTTGTATCACTGGAAAATGACAAGTAGCCTTCTACTTCTTCTTAAAGCAATCATTCTCTTCTAGAAGTTTTTTTTATGATCTATAAAAAAAATAAATTAAAAATACTTATGAGCCGCTGTCTGAGGTGATGCAGGATTCTGGGTTTGTTTATGTGTGTGTGGGTGAAGATAAGTGTCACTTGTGCATTTGCCAAACCATCAAACAATGTCTCTGCAATCTGTCTGCAGGCCAGACACTTATTTCATGATGTAATATGTGTTACAGCTTCTCATCTTCAGACTTTGCCTTGCCTTGCAGTGCTGCAACCTAGTGTGACACCTTGTGCTGTATGTTCCCTCAGATGTTATTTTCCGAGCATAGAACGTTAAAATGTTAAATGTTTTGTGTTTCACCTACAAACAGCATGGTTGTTGTAGGAGGGTTTGTATGTGTTTGTTTTTTATTACTTTAAAAGCTAATAAAATTAACATTTAATTATGTAACAAATGCATGTTTCTGTGCATGGGAATTGTAATTATGAATTATGTAAAATAATGGTAAACCTAATTATAGCTCGCTTCATCAATACACCTATGTTGGTTCAGGGAGCAGGAGGATGAGATAGAAAAGAAGGAAGAGAGGAAGCAGGAAGTGGAGGAGGAGTGCGGTTAGGATGAGATAGAGCAGAGTGGAGGGCTGAATGGAGAATTGGGAGAAAATGGATATCAGGAAGAAGAGGATGGGACAGGAGATAGGCAAGCAGTCTCCACAGCTGTCAGAGATGATAGAGTAACTCAGCATCTTGTAAGAGACTGTCTCCAACTATTATCAAGCTGCCGTAAAACACTGATCCCTGCATTGCTCAGATACAGACGTTTTACATCTCAATTTTACCACTAAAGCAGAAGCTCAAAGCCTGTCCATGGCCGGTCCTTACGGACATTTTAAACCGTAACTAATTCAACATTAATTATAATTCCAAGGAAGAGGGTGAAGATGTAAGAACGTATAAGTTCATGACCATTACACTAGGGATGAAATAATGATTAATGAATGTAAGAGTATTGTTGGACAATAACAAGTGAGCCACCAATAAGTAGAGAACCTTAAGCTGAGGTTTACTACATGGGTGAAAATACTATTTGCTAAAGTGCTATGCAATTTGTACCGTGGTAACTTACATGTCTGAAACCTGGCATTCACAGTTGGGTTGGGTTTCATTTAGGTTTGTTGAATTCTGATTATGACGCTGCCTATCGGTTCCATTCCTTATAATTTATGGTTTGGATTCTTGGGATATTATTTGAGCAAAAAAAGAAGCCGAAATATGTTGAAAACACGAACCACCTTTATTTTCAGTTCTCAAAAACAGGCTGCTATAAATGTATAATTTGTCATAAATAATATATATTTTGTGATTTTGTTGGATAGGTAAAGGTAAATCAAAGAAAACTATATATAATCTCTATTTTGCCAAAAGTTGTTTGTTTGCTGTTTTACAGCTTGTTCTTGAATCTCTGTTTGAGGTTGGCATCAATTATCTATGTCATACTGGAGGAGAAGTATGTTAGACATACTACTTCCATGCATGAAATTATTTCACATATGGTGATCACATTTTGCTCAATTTATATGCTAATGTGTTAGTGAACTTACAAACCCAGAGCAACATTTATGCAACATGCATTAGGAGTTGTTCTCCTGGCAAACGCTACCTGGCAAATGTAAGGCCAAAATTCATTCTCCTTTTAGCTTTGCTTTTGGTCTCCACCAACTCTTGAGAGAATTATCCATAAATATGGGGAACTAGCACATATGTTTTGTGTGCTGTTATTGCCAAAAATAGCTTCCTGCTGTTGCCGAAAACAATGCTTATAAGAGTGGTGGCTTCATCACTACTCACACATATAATCGTGTTATCCATTGTCAAAAATCTTGCCTTTAATCGTTCTAACTAATCTCCATATACGTCTGAATTCATACTCAGAATTCTCAAACTGCTTCTTGGTACTCGGTCTTACCTCATACACACTTTCATAATGACTGGATTCTTGCTGGCCTTAATCAACAGGCCACGTCCAGTTTCTCTACACACTCATCTAACCAAACTGATGCTATGTTACCGTGACTCATTGTCACAAAGCTGTGTACGTGTCTCACCCTTTAAAATGTTTATCAAATGTTACAGATCAGATACACAAGTAATGATGGAGTTATTGTTCATATTTCAGTCTGGAATTGTATTTAGTGGTAATTTTGGCAGTCATCCAAACTATCTCTTAAACAAAACAGACATTATTAGGTGAATGGAGTCACGTAGGCCCAATTGACTAAACTGCAGTTGGCTGGTTATTGGACTTGATTGAGTATTTTACCTGTACCTCTGTGGAGCCGATATAAAGAGTACAATTACATAATGTCCTTTGGATAAGAAAGTACTCAGTGAAAACCCACCCATTTGAGCCTCTTGAAGGCCACAGCACTTGCCCTGTATCAAAAATAACTTGCCTCTCCCACTTACAGATGATGACATTTGGAATATGATTTAGCCTTGTCGCCAAGTTACTATCAGCATGGGGCCTTAGGTAAACACATTTGATGGGACCCAAAGGTCTAGCACCAACACTGGGATGGGAGGACAGGCAAGTGTGCAGGCCTTTGGCCCGGTTAAGAATCAGCAGAAGCCAAGCAGGAAACATCTGGAAGACCTAGTGCAAACAGATGTCGGAATGAGATAAGAGCCCATGAGTTAGAGTTCAGACTCTCATCTCTGTATGATGAGGCTTTGTAACATCCAGGTGGGCCTTAGCCTTGGCTCCAACAGCTCAAAGGTCCAAATAATCAAACTACAGGGTTTTTTTCTCACACTAGCATCTGGTCGAGGCTGTGAATGTTGTCAGTAACTTGTTTTCCATTGTTCCTGGTCTCATTTTGATCCATTGTCAGCCAGACTCTCATGAGACTCCCTTTATACAATGTTTTTGCTTCTCCAGGTCACCATTTACATCATTTCCTGCCATAGTTTTAACATCGTCTGGGCAACAAAGTGAAGTATGCATCAATGGTCACCCATTAACTTGTATTGCCCACACTTCAGCTCATTCTTGTGCCGGAGATTGTTTGATATTGAATTGCAGCGTCAACTGCATTGTTTATTTTCAATTGCTACACTTGAGGCCATTTTCTCTGAAAAACAAAAGACTGGCACAAAACTGGCAAAACTGTGCATGTATGTGATTGTAATTTGGAGTTTAAGCTGTCAAGTATCTTTGTATTCCAGTTTTTAACCCTTCGCCTCACCATCATCACAAAAAATATACTCACTCCCTTACCCTGCTGATTACTTTGCGTGAGGAAAATAAAACAGAAGAGAAAATAACAGATAAATTATGAAGAAAACTATGTCATTCTCACAGATGAGTAGAAGCCACAAGGGAGGGTTGGTTCCTGTTAAACTATAAAAAGGTCTCTCTCGGGACATGAGATCTGAAGTGGAACTCACAGATTGTTCTGCAATCAGAGGCGACTGCACACCACCAGCCTGGATCTTCATAAATTGATAAATAATGGGTCCTTGGTGGCAGGGAAAAGTTGCAGAAAAGTTAGTCAGAGTAACAATGTAAATGTGATAATTTCATATGAATAATATAAGAACTGCTGTTAAAAAGTTAGCATTTGTGGCTACTGCTTTTGACTCATAACTTACTTCAGGACTTTCTAAATGGACTATTTTAAGACTGAGGGTTGGAATGAAGGAAGGAATTTTATAAACGCAGGTAGGGGTTAATAAGATGATAAGAAGTAGCCTTTTTTTAAATATTAAACTTTTTTTTTAGTGCAGAAATATTTAAGTGTGTTGACATGTCATTACATGATTAACTGATTGTATAAAAAGAAATTGGAAACAACTTCATACAATTGAAAGAAAATATTGCTTATTTTGTCGGATGGGTAACAAAAAAACTTGATTAAATATGTCTGAAAATATGAGATTACGCTTCTCGAGTTCCCCTTATGTGCTGTCCATATCCGGCTGCTACAGGATGCAGTTAGAGCCATTAATCACAAGGTTGGTGGGTCAATCTTGACCTTTTCCTGTCAATGTGTTGAAGGGCATTGAACCCCAAACTGTACCCAGTGTATGTGTATGAAAATAAATGAATAAAAATAAATAAATACTGGACAAATTCATCTTACAAATGAATGAACAGTAATCACTTGGATCCAACAGGATAATGTGGCCATACTAGGACACATCATATGGGATCCAGACATGACTCAGATTTCCTCCACCACACCCTCATACCCAGAATAATTAAGAAGATTTACCAAACTACCCTTGGGATGACCATTGGTCCATAGCACAAACAGGAAGTAGAGAAGAGGTCAGTGAATGAAATGAGGAAGTGCTGGCAAACAGCAACAATACAAGAGGAGGAAACCCCCCCATTATAAATAGGAACAGACCCCTGCAGTGTAGTGTTTGGGGTCACGACTGCAGAGATGGGAGACAATAGGGGAGCAAGGCCGTTGGCTGACCAGTGTAGGTGAGATGTGTCTGTGTGACTGAGATAGTGGGACGGCAAAGGTCATGGGGGACTCTGCATTCAAGACTCCATTGTCGGGAACAGTCGGTCAGTCAGAGGAGTGAGCTTATCTAAAGAGTGTTCTCTCTAGAAGGAAAACAATTGTCAGTTGCATTATAATTAGATATGTTTTGGTTCTAAACAGGCATATGCAAACAAACAAAAAAAAAATTTCTGGTGTAGTTGTAACATTGAGTTTAGACGTGGAATATGAAAAACATGTTAGAAATACCACAGGTGACTTTTTACATTACATCCTGTGTTTAGATGTTTAAATAGAAGTTGGCCACATGGGGCATCACTCACTCAATTGGCTCCTCATTCTGTGTGTGTCATCACGGTCATCCTGCTCTTTACCTAAAGCAGCCTGTTAAAGCGATGGACCTCCACCCAGTTTCAATGGAGCATCATCATCACAACTGCAGCCAGACACTTCCCAGAGGAAATCCTCAGTGAAGCCAGACACAACAGTAATTATTATCACAACGTACCATCTGCCAATGCTGTTTTGCACAGGTTGAGTCAGATTGCATTTTTTTAAACAAAGAAAAAAAGAGTTGTTCCTTGTGGTCGCAGTTGTGCTATAAATGAGGGGATATTGTGAGTTTTATTTATTATGGGCGCAGCGACAAAAACTTGGTGTTTACTAGAATTCTTTCTATTTGGCAAAACACAATCAACTATTGATCAAGATAATGGGTGTTAATCTTTTCTATGTGTTTGCACCAGAACCGATTTTGAAATAGTTTTCATAGATAAGCTCCAGTATTGTATTTTATGTTGGTTGGTTAACTTGGTTAGGATGCCATTAATCAATGACACTTAACTCTAAATGTTTTCTAACAAGAGATTTCCTGAATATAGTACATATATTTAAAAGTAACATGCCTAACTAAGAGGGGGGGCTGAAGAGACAAATAGAAATGACAGAGGAGACAAATCACACCTGTGGGTAAAGAACAACTGTTATCTTGAGAGGCATGTCCTCAGATAGAAAATGACAAGTGTAATTTTGACAAAAAGAGCAGAGGGTCTTTAGGCTTGCTACGGATCACACATCAATTACCACATTTGGATTGATTTTGACAGGTTTAAATGTGGTACATAAGCAGATAATGGTTACAGAGATAATGGAAATTTCCCTGAGCCGAACACTGACACACTGTCAAAAAGATAAATTGTCGGGTCAGGAAAAGGGCTGAAACAAAAGCTGAATATTTAGTTGACAAGCATGCATATATTTGAATGATTAGAAGTTCACTTTCTCTTCTGCAATCCATCATTTTGTGAGGGGGAAACAATATTGATGGTGGTTGGGGGACTTACATGACGTGTCTGAATCAAGTAAACACTGCTGATGACTCCCCTCAGGCATACAGGTTAGTGTTAATTAAGCAGTAACATGAAGATCTGAATGTAACAAAAATCAGTTACAGTAATATAATACCAAGGCATCCCTATAGCTAGGCACAAACAAGAGAACCCCTAGGAGCAAGCTGAAAGAGTTTGCTAAGCCAGGGGAGTATGTAACATGGAGGGCTAAGGGCAGCGTCCGAGCCCTTTCACCTTGGAGCTGTTAACAGTCAGGCCTGTGATCCCCAGACCCCTGTTAAAGACCCCCTTGGGTTTAGGACTGTAACCAGAGAGTTGGAATAACAGAGGAGGAAAGCACCACGCGGCTGAGCCTCATGTGGCATGGTGGGCTCAACCCCACTCCCTGCTCAGGGCCTGGAGAGAGGTCACAGGGTAAGAGAACTTTTTTTCCCCTCTCCTTCACTCTTTCTCTCTCTCAAGCATACATCAGCCAGGCAGGAGGTCAGAGGGAGGTGGGCTCCCTGGGGCCTGTGGTGGGTGGACACAGTGGCTAAGGTCAAAAGAGCCCCCCGGTTGCGAGACATTTATCACTAAATGCCTTGAATGTGTAAAAGGACCAGCAAGAGTGAGGTATATTTGTGTATGTACATGTGTGTATCTATGAGTGTGTTCGTATTTGTAGTGTAGATAATTTGTGTGTTCTAACTGCACAGGCAGGATTATGCCTGAAGCAGATCTCTGGCTGTGTGGTAAACACCACTGCATGGGCCTTTCTACTTCTTCAGGTTTTTGAGTTCTTTGCTCTTACCAGAAGGTTAAAATGATGTGTAATGGCTGAATATTTTGTTGTGACCTTGTTAAATATCAGAATATTTTAGTAAGCTCTCAGCAATTTTACAGTAAGAATGTGCAGCTCCGTGTAGACTGTGGTGTGGTGGAAATTCTTGTCTGCATTCTCTCTCTGTGCGGATGGCTGAAACGTTAAGCTAAACCCATTAGCCTCTCTTCCAAACAACCATTAAAACCACTGTCCATGTACTTTTATGATTATTCTTGTGTGAAGGTCTTTAGGAAGCCGTCAGCTGGTAGTAGCTTGAGTCTGGGGCCAAACTCTGCTAGTCAGTATGCTGCACGGAGATGGGACCAACTTTCTGATGATCTTGAATGTGTCCAAACTTTAGCCATTTTTAAAGACTAATTCAAAATGATGTTGTTCTTGTGTTGCTTTGATTAATTCTCTCTTGTATTGACTATACTTCACCATATTATAACATGTCTATGGTCTATTATACTTTTGTTAAATTGTATTTTATTCTATTTTATCTTGTTTTTAAATTTAATTCTGTTTCAACTGATTTTATTTTGCTATTTTCTTCTAATGAATTTCTTCACTTTATGCAAAGTACTTTGGTTTGTTGCTATACAATTAAAGTTGCCTTAACTACTCAGCCATGTTCATCAGTTTAAAATATGAAAAACAACATGCAATACAGTATATTTTTCCTTTTGTAAATATATATTCAAATATATATATATCAATTTTTCCCCTTTATTAGACAGCCAGGTACATCGGGCAGTTCCACCAGGCAAGCTACTAGGCCCACACCATCTTCATGTTAACTTCTTTTGTAAGATCTGTAACATCTTAAAGGATCCAATGGAGTGTAAATATTTCAAACTTCAGGAAGAAAACAAAAATATGTAGGCCTGTCTTAATATTTTGAGTAATAATATGTCATGTCCTCAGGATATACTCATCTAAACAACAAACAAACACATAAAGAACAAAAACAAACACATAATTATTTTTTACTAAGATAACAGAACCATTATTAATTCAGCCCAAACCCCCAGCACACCTAAATTTTAAAGTTGCCCTTTGACCCAGTTTTTTTAAATGTGCTCAAGCTGTGTGTGTGTGTATGTCACATAACGGGATATATTTCAAAACAAGATGTTGATTTTGGATTGTGAAGAGGCTGCAATGTCTGAAGATCTGCCTTAACATCTGTCATTTAAATTAATAGCAGGCATGGACTTCTCTCGGTTTCATATCACAGATAGAGGGTTGGTGTTTGTGAAGTATAATCAGAATGTGTCTACTCAATCTACCTGTGAGCTCAAACCCTCATGCATCAGCTTAGTAAAACGGAGGAATGGAAAAATTAAAAGGTCAAGTTGAGTGGCGGTTGATTCAGAGCACACAACAACTTTGGTAACCTGATTTTTTTCCCCCCTCATGCCTGATTTGCTTATGTGAACCGAACAGAGGTTTAAAGAAGCTCTTTTTTTATCTCACACCTTCAAGGGGGTTGGTAAACAAATGCTATGGATCCCATGGGTGTGGAGCTCAGAGCCTTATTTGCTCCTGCTTGTTTCAGCTTGCGGCTGTGTATTTCTGTCCCTCTGAAGATGCAAAGGTAGTATGGTAGGACACACATCAGCACACAGACTTGTGTGCATACACCCTTGCAGACACAGACACACACACACACACACACACACACACACACACACACACACACCTACACACACACACATAGGTACTTAAACACAGCACCCTGCAACAAAGCAACCAAAAATAACAGGCACCTGTTGCTCAAACCACAATGTCTACAATGAAGCCAAATTAGAGCGTTTCCTTGGTAACAGTAATTTCAATCACAAACCACAGCAGCGGCCTAGAAAACAACTACACTTAAACAATGCTGCTATGTGAGTCACTGGTAAACAATGAACTAACGTGTGTGTGTGTATGTGTGTGTGCATGTTAAAATTATCCCATTTTATTAAAGTTGTATGTATAGTCTCATACTGAATGATGTGGGATGGAATACCTCCAAGGCTCCTCAGCTGTTTGGGGGCAAGAGGAGACCACATTAACCATTAGTGGTTGAAAGATGATTGCAAAGTTGATTACAATGATTTAACTGAAGTGTGACAAATAAAAAGCCTCCCTGCTACAGACTTCTACACCAGTTTGACTGTCACTGAAAGAACTGTGGTGTTCATGTGTTGTAGGGGCTCCTCTAGTGGTCACAAGCAAAACTTCACAAAATTGAAGATTTTCCACTACAGTGTGACTCTCAGTGGGGCTGCAGTACAGTAACAGATCCCAAGGGACAAACAATAATCACCTAGATCTAAATGTAACATTTGCGATTACAGAGAATATTCATCTGTAGAATAATTATTTTAATTGTGTATTTAGACTATTTGATGTGCTGTGACTCAAGAGGAATAGTTTGCGGCGTTTGAAAAGAGATAAAGATATTTTTTTGAAAATGTATAAACTGCACATTTCTACATATCCTCATGTGCATGTATGTGTTTCCTGACAATTGGCTGATCAAGTAAATCCACATGCAGTAAAACTATCAACACTAGTACATTTTCCTCATTACACCTAAATCTTCTTCAAAAATTGAATGGGAAGGAGGCAATAAAAAGGACATTTAAGCAATTAGATGACAAGAATTTGCATTGTGCCAAAGGGCTGTAAGTCAATATTAAGAGGGTGCTCCTAATGTTTTGTACACATATGTGTTCATGTGAACTAAAGTGGGGGTGTGTGAATACAAGAAGGAGGCGGTGGCCTGAGGAGCCTCACTTCTTCACGAAAGAAAACCTAATTGGAAGCACATGTGTTGCACTGTGCAGCAGTTTAGGATGGTTAGCGGGGGTGGGGTGGGGGGTATAGGTTGCTATTGTGAATTAGGGTGTTACTGATGGGAGAAAGAAAGAGAGGCAGAAAAAAAAATCTGTTTGTTGGGGTTGGGAGCTGGGGGGCTGGTGGTTGGGAGGGCATGAGAATGTAAACTTCGACGTTAAGTGAGGCGATTTACTCAAGCCTGGGAATACAAAGTGGGGAGAGGGGAAGGCGGAGAAGGGTGGGTAGTGTGAGTGGACTCAATTTAAACCATATTGTCTAACAAACATAGTGCTATCATAAATAAAGACTTGTCCTCTTTCCATGTCTTTCTCTCCACAGCTATCTAGCATCTGTCACTCAAGGCGGTCTGACATTTGTCAATAAACTGGGGGCTCACCAATCTATCACCAGTACAGTTTATCACCAGCCATGATGTCATGATGTTTCTTTTTTCTTTTATTAATGGTCACCATAATTTTACACTTGTGTACATGGAGTGAATGTGCATCACGGGCTCTCTTTATGTAGGCCTAGAGCATTTAAGGCTGAGAAGGACTGCAATTCAAAGATGATGGGATAACAAAGATTAATGTTGTAATTATGTTCTATAATCATAGTGATCTTGTACCTCCCATTATTCTCCTTAATAAATTGACCACTAAAACTCATTCATGCACAAATGTTACCCTTGTTTGGATGATACATGAAGCTACTGTGCCATCGGCTCTTCATTTGAACAGTTTTATTTCAGCCTTCAACTCCCCCCGTCACTGCAATAAGAGACCAGCATGAGAACAAAAGGCCATGGGACTGAGCATATATACCTCCCCTCTGTGGCTCACTCAGATTTATACACTTTCATAAAAATGGGCCCAAAATGTCTGGCTTGGGGCCATCCTCGTGTTTGGATCACATCCAGGCACATAATGCCTGGCCAAAAAAAAAAAAAAAAAGGACAACAACTATTACTATAAATTACAAAGGGCAAGCAGGTGAAAGAAGAGGAGCGGAAAGGCAGAAAAGGCAAATGATGTGAACTGTGGGGGCAAAAGTGGGAGAGGAAGGAGGGGGAGAGTGGAAGTAGGTGGAGAAAGTGGAGGGCAACTATGAGGATGATGGGATTGAGAGGAGAAAGGGAGATAAAGGTCTTGGAGGTTCAGATGGACTAAGGCACCTCTGCCTTACCTACAGACGGTCACTCTCCTCCCTTCCCCCACCTCTGCTCTGCTCTAGCAGCACCTGAATTCTGGGTCTCATCAGAGCTACCTGCCAGGAATTAACCAGAACCTGTTACCCCTCAGTGTCAGATGACTGGGCTTTCTCTCTTGCTCTCTTTCTCTCACCCACACCCACACAAACACACACACAAATGCACGGTGAGAGTCTGTAATAGGAACCAGCTGGGCTTTCAAGGCTGTGCAGCGGGCCAGACAGGCCCATTCATAACCCTCTAGTGAGTTTTAATGAAGGTGGGTTCTGGTGCAGCAGCAGTGTGGAGGGAGTGGGGAGATGATGGAAGAGGGGGGAGACGATTGACTCCTTCTTCCTCACTCTCTCTATACCTTCCAACCAATGAATGCACTGTACCCAAGGTTGTATGGGTGAGAATTTCACCTTTAATCCATTTATTTATGGTTAGCTTCTGAAATGTATTTTTGGAGCTTCCTCAGTTGTTGCCCTTTGCACAGAGTGGATGGATACCAGTATGTCCTCAGTTGTATCTAGATAAGAACTGTGAGGCTATTTGCTACTTAAAGTGGGAGAAACAATAAAATGAATGGCACTTTTAGAGTTATACATTATCTCCCACGCATAGGTTCCCATCTCTTAACACCTATTACCTTACTTGTGATGCTAATGGCCATGGCAGGAGGCTGTGCTTCAATAGATTGCGTAAATCCTTTGAGAAACACACTGTAGTAGACAAGGAGGGTGGCGTGGTGAGGTTCAGCAACCTGACCCATAAATACTAAGTAATATAGGTGTCAGTAACATTCACAGTCCTGCGAAGACCCAACAATGTCCATTATTGAGCCGAAACCCAACACCATGTGGTATCTCTCTGACATCTGCACTTTTGGGGCCTGTAAATGTACTCACAAGGACACACACATTTATAGCATGTATTATAGTGTTAAGTATCCCTCTGTCTCTCTTTCCAATAAGAGGCAATTATGCATAATTTTTTATGTTGTGGTGACAGGAGAGGGGATCAAATGTGAGCTGACAAGATCAATCTCAGGTCACTAGTATATAACTACTCAATGTATCACTTAAAAAGAGCTGCAAAGGACTAATACATTTTTGTATGTGTGTCTTTGCGTGTGTATATATTTGAAAGGAGTGATGGGTGTCTTGAGAGAAGAGTGAATTTGGAATCCATTTGAAGTTTTATTTGCCCATACATAACAGTCCATAATGGATGCCAAAAGATATTTGGTGTTGTGGAGATTGGTTGATAGTTTGTGTGCGAGCAAGCAGGACTGTTTCAGGCAGTGGTCACTTCTGTTTTGCTTTCTCTGAGGGTGGATGGTTGGCGTGTGTAACCTGAGCTGGTGAAGTAACGATGAAGCAACAGCCCTTTACACCCTGAGGTCAGACTGATGTGAACACCAATAAACCAGGTGCTGGCACACATTCCTCTTTTCTCAAAAACACAGATATACGCAGACAAACCAAAACCAAAACCTTGAAAAAAATACACATGAAAACTCTTTATCAATTCAACAGCGTATGCTATGTTTCCCATTTTCTAAAACATTTCATATGCCCTTGCTGAGGGTTTCCCCGGGGAGGTGTTTGGCTGAGAATGTGATGATGCGTCACTGAAATTAGGTGGAAGTCCACAGCAAAACAGCCAAACATCCTCATTAGACACAGCATAGCTCCCCTCTCCTAGCCACACAGGCATGCACACAAGCTGCACTCACACGCACACTAATACAGTACATGCATGTTTTCGGTGGGCAGATGGAGAGAAATTGGGGGTATGTCACAAACCTCCCACGCTCTCCACTTCAGCCCTGGTGGCCGCACAGCCTTTGATATTTCCCACATAATAACTATGTGGTTTTTCAGTTAACCCCAGGAATGTTCATATGAAACAAATAGCACAACACATGATTACATTATGCAGTGTCTTGCTGGCGAACGGTAATGATCCAGGAAATATTTTAGTCATGTAGAAGCTTGATTTAATAATGCTTTCACCTCTGTACACAACTGCAGAATTAAACTGTAGTTTGTGCAGGCATTAGCCTTCCTATTCAAGAGAAACAGAAAAAACATATTTACTGATGCCTACAGAGTAATAGAATACAAGCATAAATGGCCTAGCAAGACATGATGGGTAGAGCTATATATTTCCATCTGTCCCTTATACTGAGCCAGAAAGTACTTTTGGGTACACAAAATCAGAATGTTGTAATTAATATCATAAAGGCTTCAATTCTGTTTGGCCAAATGCATGATAATCTACAACAATCTGTACTCATATATACCCATCATATCTTGCACTGCAAGTACTGCAAACTGCATGCCAGAGCTCACTGGGTGTGGTGATGTATATTCATGTCACACAGGGCTGATGGGTTGTGTGCACGGAGATTTCAGTGGGGAAGAGGTCATCCGGAGTTGAAAAGAAGATGGCTCTCTTGTTCTGCTGGGCTTTCCTCTGATCACCGTCTGCATGTGGGGCTGAATCACCAACCAGCGTTCAGCCAGTTCGGCCGAGGGCCAAGAATGCAGGGGCTGCTGGGTGGCGTGCTGGGTGATTTCCTGTCTGAGGGGTCTTCTCGTAGTCGTAACGTGATCCACCCTCAGTCCAAAAATAACCAGTGTCCCTGCAGGAGATGGCGGTGCAAAGCTTGTGGGGCACTAATGCAGCCTGCCTTGCTTCCTTCCTCAGAGGATGCTGGGAGGATAGAGCTGATAGCAGCTCAAAGTTAGCTGTAGTGTCAGCAGCTGGGAAGGCACACACAAGGCCATTAGATTTGTGTAGAACAGGTGATACTTCTCAAACGCCCTAGTCCTGTTTCAGTAAGAATAATAAGCCAAAATACCACCAGTATTTGTTTTTGTAAAATGTTGCTTTTATGACTTATTTTTACCACTATCCGAGTGTTCTACAGTAGAGTTTCAAAAAGGAAAGGGAGTGAAAATCAAAATCAACACAATCTCTTGCAGCTTTAAATGAAACTGACTTACTCTATGTGTATTTTCACAAGAATGTCAGATTTAGGCGCTGTGGTTTCACAGTTGCTCTGCTCTGTGACCTCAATGTGCACCAGCATCGCAAAGTCAGAATGATAACAAATCAACACCTTTATCGTTGCACTGTGTGCCAAAGAGACAGAGACAGCTAGAAAAAAAAACAGAGAGAGAGAGAGAGAGAGAACTAGTGAGGGATGGATTTTATCGTAGAGAACTGATGCCTCCGGGGGATGGGGTATGGGAATTGTATCAAAGACCATAAGTGAGGGTAAAGAGGGAAAACAGATAGCGCACTTTGAAATATCTGACCCTAATAGGCCGATTATTTCCATGAGGGCTTTGCCTCTCCATAAACAGAGCAGTGTATTTGTGCAGGTTTGCCTGTGTTGTTTCAGAGAGCCCAGGCTCTCCTGGCAGGGGACATTTCACTGGGTCATTATGCAGCAATTTAGGTGGCTGGACCAGCATTTTTCACAGCACCTCACAAACCGCAGCACAAGAGATAGCCAAGAGATTGAAACACAAAACCAATACGCTGGTTCCCTTTGAAGAGGATCCACCGGAGAAGCATGGCTGAGGCCCTTTGCTCCACAAGGAGCCAAAAGTAATGAGATGGAGGATTACCTTAGAGAGTGAAATTGCTGTATGTGAGTGGAGAAAAAAGTAGAAGGTATAGGGGAAAAAGCTAAGCGGATGCTAAAAATGAGAGAGACCCAATAATGAAATAAATCTGCCCACAGCTTTTTTGTTTAATGAATGTGGAGCTGATTTATTTTCCGTATGGCTCGGCAGATTTGTCTGGGCGCAGAACAGAGCGTGCTCTGTTCAGTGCCATGCTCAGCGACCAGGTGTGGGACAGACGGGCTGAAACAGTTAAAAGTAAACTGAGTGCAGTGGAAATGGATCTGCTTCAAAATTTTGTGGCCTATTTTTTACAGGTTTGCCAGGGAAATAGAATTGCTGCTGCAATCGCGAACAGTCTGGTTTCAGTATCTGTTCACTTCATAGTCACAATAGCCAGGTATTGCTGCTGTCAACACGAGTTGCCCATCAATTGGGTATTATCTATACAGACTTCCTTTCTGTACATGTGGAATATAAATATGCTTTGATTTAGATAACAAAAATAATTAGGTTATATCAGATGCAATGAAGTTTAATGAGATTGAACAATGAAAATAATTTCTCAGAGATTTAATTTAGAAACCTATCATGCTGGATATCACACTGACCGAAGAGATAGATAAAACAAGAGGGCAAAAGAGGGAGGGAGATTGAGGAGAGCATTAGTTGAGAAGAAAGAACTACAAACAAACAGTGAGGGGGAAAATATCATAAACAGATCTACTGAGACAATCAAGCAATGTAAATATGAAAAATGCCAAGCTCAAGTACATGAACCCTTGAAGGAATTAACCCCCTCCCCTTTGTACCAGAGTAACCTCTGTTTATGAAGACAAGCGAGAACGGGCGCTCAATGGGGCCTTGGGAAACGCCAACAAGTGCGGTCAGTTCTCTGAGTATGTAAATGTTCTACCCTCTGTCCAACCCAACAGGCACCTCGGCATCTATCTCACTCTTTTCCCAGAGAAGGGAGGTAAACCCTTAAGAAAACACTTGATCAAAAACATTATCAGCCACACAGCAGGTCAGAGACAAAGCTGGCCATGGACATGCACTCATAATGATAGATAAGGGTTTTCCACTCAGCCACACCACTGTTGTTACAGTCATCTTGCAGAAGATTAACTAATTTGTCACATTTTTGTCAAGAACTAGCCTGTGCACGATAATCCAGTCGAGTTCAGCTATAGTTTGCGCATAAACCGCCTCACATTTGCCTCAGTTTCCAGAAAGAATGGAACTGTTGAAGTTTGAGTGGCGAGGTTTTTAACTGACAGCAGCATTAGTGTTATGAATCAACACCGCACATGAAATGAACTTCAGCTAGAGCTATGATCAGAAATCGCTGTGAGAAGGACACATAAACCTATGACATCCTGTCATAGAGAAGATTACATTTCACACATTGGGTGTATTTGGTGATGTAAACTCTTAAGGGGGGCACATAAGGACCGTTAGATTCTCTTATATGGCAGACTGCAGTTATAAAAAGGTCTCAGGAGGCCAACACAACAATTCTAAAGATTTGAGAGAAAAAAAATATTATGACAAGAGGTTGATCGTTTCTTTTAACCCCTGTTACTCCCCTTGTCATCCACTTTGTTGCACAATATCAAGATGGCTCAACCAACATATTTGCTTATTGCTCAAATTAAGGCACGCTCCAAACTGACATATTGTTTCAATGCAGTAATGTGCATGCAACCCCAAATATGGCTGGCAGACTTTCAAATATGCTTTGGAGCTGGAGCAAATGGTGGTTTGGCTCTTCTTAGACAGACAGTTTTTAACCAATGAATCAAACAAGCTTAAATTGGACAAATTAGGCAGAGTGTGATCAACTTAAGTTCATGGGTTGTCTTTGGCATGTGGCTCTGGGCTGAGACCAAAACGGAGCATGTTTGTTTTTTGATGGCTTACTGCTGCCCTCTGTCAAAAAAGAATGGTCATTGCAGCAAGATATGAAAAACAGACACAGTAGCAAGGCCCTCCAAACTATAAAAGAAATAAAACTATAACAATGAGATGTCCATCAAGTAATTCCCAGAATACCATTTTAGCCGTGACAGTCATCCCCTCTTTGTCAGCCTGTGAGTCTGCTTCCAGTAATGTAACTGCAGACGCAGCACTTCTGCATCCCAATGTGTGTTTCATTTGGGCTCTCTGTCTCAAACACACATGTGGCTCAAATATGTGGCCCAGCGCTCCAACAGAAACAGACTGTGATCCAGCGGGGTCCTAATGTGCACCTCACTGGAACGTGCCACACTGACACCAAACTAAGTCAGACAGGGCCACGTGTTTGAAAGTTTAACACACATTCTTCAGAAGCTCTGTCACAGCCCTCTGCAGATGAGTCTACACTGAATCAGGGGTGTTAGACACATAAAAAAGTGTAATTATCAAAAGGAAATGTTGACAGCTCAAGATTACTGCAAACATTTAAAGCTGTCTTTATGACATGTGGTGTGAAATCACACTGAATCAAAGAGTGAACTACACTCAAAACTGAAACTACAGTGTGCATAACACACCCAAAACCAAACCCACAATGTTACATTGAACTTTACATGTGGATTTTTTTTTTACATAAAAACACTGTTCTGCATTTGGCTGATTCACTCAACATCATTTAAATTCATAATTTAAACAGGTTGAATGGACAGAAATATGTGGTAAAACACTCATCAATCATTGTATTTACCTGGTTGTTTGGAATAGCAGATAAATATATTATGAAACAAAAATTTAATCGGCTACAAAACATCCTGTCAACATCATTATTCATCATCATCAGTATTATCATGTGCATTTGGGCTGATAAACAATGAACAAAGATACAGTGGTAGTAATCTATACACATATACAATAACACAATGATATCTGTGCTGAAAAGAGTACTTTTTCTAATAACCCCTTATATAGCTTCATATTATGTTTTTGCATAAGTAGCTTTCTCCTCTGATGTGTCAATCAATTATTCTTCTTTTATGTCTTGCTGTCAGAGGTATATTCAGGTCATCTGTAATGGTTTCATCCAGAGGGAGACATAAATGAGGGAGTGGCATGCCACAGATCTGGATGTAGCGTGACTTCAGGATTCAGACAAATCTCCTTGGACAGATTTTCTAGACAGACAGTCTGTAAATATTAGACCTACTTAGTATGGTATGTTTGCATCCATGAGTGTGTGTGTGTGTGTGTGTGTGTGTGTGTGTGTGTGTTGTTGTTGAGTGCACAGGCATAGGTCGATGTCTGTTGGAGAGAATAGCACGGCTGTGTAAAGTGACATGCAAAAGAGGATCCTCTATTTAGATTTGCAGCCTCCAAACTAAATTGTGTGTGAGTGAGGGTGTAATATACAACTCTCTTGGAAGCATTTATGTTTGTCTTACCTTTGCCTTGTTTATAGCTGCCGGAATAAGAAAATCATGCTCAATCAAAGATTAAGGACCATCCACCCTAACACCAATTATTAACACATGTCTTTCAAAGGTAAAGGAAGTAAAGAAGCTACATAAAATATATGTGATGTCTTCAATAAACTATGCAATCAACAATAAGAGGCTGTACACAGCATGGGATTTTAGCAACCATGACAACAAACACCTACCCTGCAGAAAGGTCTTAGAACAAGACACCGAATGCAGACAAGATCCAGGGGTGCTGTGCTGTGGTTGTTTTGGATGAAGCAAGCGAAAAGGCAGTTTCACTAGTAACAAACAAACAAACAAACAAACAAACAAACAAAAAAAGTTTCTATTTTAAATGTAATCATTAGATCAAATTATGCCCATGTAAAGGATGTAAGGAATGATCTGATGACTAGCTCAGATTGGAGTTACAGCTCCTTTGTGTCAGACCTTTTCATATCTACAATTCCAGGTTAAACTGTCTACCATAACTGAGACATGTGGGAATTCTGCATGGAATTTCACTTTAAGGAACTGTATTCCATAAAAATGTGATAGAGAGCCATAGGAGAGCTTCCAAACCAACCCACGAACTGGCCGTATAATTTACAACTTTGACACAGAGTACTGTAAATAGCCCTTTAGGGTGTCTGCTCTGATGACAGGACATATACAAGGATCTAAATATACTTAACATGTTTTCCTTGAAGAAAATAACTGATTTCTAAACCAAATAACACATGATATTCAGGAAACATTTGCTTTGAAAACACTTACAATAAGATTGAATTGTAGCACATGTAACTGCAAAGGTTACATGGTGTATCTAATAAAGCGTCGCTGATGATATTACAGCAAGTAAATTGGCCCTAAGGCAACAACAAGGCTAACTGTTTGTCATACTTGGATTCATAAGGCCAATACCCTTTATCCAGGGTGAGCTTATAGATTCTGGCATAATCATTGCCAAACTTCACCTTGTTACCATTTTTATATTCAATGAAAACACTTTTGTGAGACAACAAAAGATAGAGAGAGAGGAAGAGAGCCAGAACTGGGGAAGAGTGAGAGAGAGAGTGGAATGGCTCAGGCTTCCAAGGTATAGCAGGCTGCTTGCCAGATGCACTCTCGGCAGCTGGATAACAGATACAATGAAATTTCAGATCATTCTATAAATACCACTACCAGCTGCGTCTAGTTAATGTCAGATGATTATTAAAAAGCACTGCAGATTAACCGTTTGTTATCAGCTATTGAGCAATAATATCGTTTTCTCTGGACAAACCAGTCATTACAAACAAGAGCCAGGGGGCACAGAGTGACAGAAAGAGGCCTGAGCTAATGTATGAGTGTCTTAAACTGATCTGACAAGAAATGGATTCTGAGGTATTTTGCCTAGCTGGCTTATGGGGGGGGGGGGGGTCTCCCCTGGGTCTCTGCTTTTGTTTTTGTGGTGTCTTTCTTGTTGCATTAGTTTATGTGGAGTTGTACAAGGACTAATATGCCGAGGTCATGGATGTGGGGACTGACAGCATCTTTCACTGGTATCCCTACTCCCTCTGTTCATCCCAAGGGGGCTTCTCCTGTTACCTGCTAATGTCTCCCAGTCTTCCAGTCTTTGGCTTGAACATAACTATGAAAAAATTAGGACTTTCACTTTTTCTGCTATTTGTCCCACACTACCTTGGAAAGATAACTTGGAGAAAAAAAAGGTTGAACATGTCACAAGTACACAACAAGTACAGACACCTCTGCTTCAACCAGGGGATCAATGTATAGTGCAGCTGGCAGACATTGTTACATTTGCACAATATCCAGTTCAGGACAGGACAACAGTGCAGTAAATAGGGCCTTTGTGAAGCTCATCATATCTAATTGTTGTTGACACTGTGTCAAAAAGGTGTCGTAAAACATTACATTTTAAAATTGTTTCTGTCATTCTGTCCAACTTCATGAGAGAGACAAAAGAAACCTATTGCACATGGGTGCAAAACAAATCCCTAATGAGCTTTGATATCCCCCTTAAAATCATCTAATCATTCAAACTCAAATTCATATTGGGCCAAGTCAGCTAAGCCAGTTTTAATATTTTTGTTACTGCATCATGTGATTGCTTGAGTTGCCCACAGGCTTGATACAAGTGTCACATTTAACCTTTACTTGACGGAGCTGACAACCAGCTCTTGGGATTTGCAAACACAAAATGCCACCGCTTTGGCAAGGACTAGCTACAGGTAGAATTTGAGAATGGTAGAATGGAAATACAAATAAAATTTTCTTCAGGCTGCCCTTCAGGACTGAATGGCGAGCGTCTGTGTCCATTTTTGTCCTGCCAACATCCTGTACAGTTGTATGCTCACATGCACATATGCACTGCAATCCATCAGCTTGCAGCATTATGGTTTTCATTAGTGGAAGACATGTTAACTGTCTAGTGCAAAAAGCCACAGAGAAGCCACCCAGTCAATTGTGGTGATGTGGCCGTTTGGGCGAGGGGTGTGACTAATTTACCCAGAAAGTGACACGTCCTCATTGCAAACCGTGAAGCTCAAAATATTCCAGTGACTGTCGTCATTTCACTCAAGTCTCCATTCATCTTTATTAAACTTTTACTCCTCATCTGCTTGATGTTTTGAGTGTTTGTTCAGGACACTTTCATCTTCATTGTGCACATAAATCAATTCACAAAACTTGCAAACTTGCCAGATTTTCACTCATTGAGATGAAAATACCTCAGTAACCCATGACTGGATGTATAATCGCGAGATCCACCTACATCGGGGTGGCCACGTATTATCCAGCATGACTGACAGTGTGCTGGAGCCTGTGTCTGTGCGAATGTGCTAACATGATGTGGTTTTCTAGCTCAGTAAAAGCCCAGCTTCATGCAATTTGATTGATATTGGCAAGCAGCGCACTGTAACCCTCAAACGGCTGTGTGCAGACTTTTACCTCTGCCTCACTCTCCACAGCTGTTTCCTGCCCCAAACTGCTAAAACAGTGGTGTAACAGGACCAGAGGTAGGCCAACACAAACCAAAGTATCACACAAACACACACACACACACACACACACACACACACACACACACACACACACACACACACACCCATAAGAGCATACCATCCCACCTCCCTGTAGACTGCTACTGGTCACCTTGCAGCACTTCCTGTTTGAGTTGGGTCATTTCCTCTTTCTTTATGCTGAGGGTTGGTTCAAGCTTCGCTGAGGTTGAAGCTCAAGAGGGATGAGGAGAGGACAGGGTTATAGCTTCCTCCCTTTAATCACCTTCAACCTGTCTCTCACTCACACACACACAATACATGTAGAAAGACATGTAGAACGCTGAATTTTCATCTGTGCACCGGTAGTGACTTTGGAAACCGCATATCAGTCCCATGTTGCACGTTTGCTTAAATTCACATCTGGGCAGAATGAGGCCTTGTGAAACTGTGGGACTCGTATAATTCTAAATGGGGGATCATGGAGGTATAAAGGGCTGAAAACAGACTTGTGACAGGAAGGTTGCTGGTTTAGTCTGGGAGTAGGAAAAATTCTTGACTAATGGCAATGAACCCTTGAGCAAGAACTCACCTGATCCAGGAAGGTATGTTAGAAGGCTGCGGTTTCACTGGGCAGCTCCCACATGTGCAATCATTCATTAACTGTAGGAATGTGAGGCAATGTGTTGCTAAATTCCTTTTTGGGTGTAGAAAATGTATAAAAGTTACTAGAAAACTACACAATGTATAGTAAGTATAATAGAAAAAAACAAAAATAAAAGCATTCTGGAAAAAGAACATCAAACATTACATTGTGTGTATCATACTCAGTGAATATCCCTCTCTCTATCTGGGATGACTAATCAAAATAACTCTAAATGGAGGCTTTTTATCGCCAGAGACTAAAACAACTGTTTAGAGACAATCCCAGAACGCAGGCTGTTGAGGAGAGGAAAATTTTCTTGAGAAACATTGGAGAACACTTCAAAGTGGTCCCAAATGAGCAGACTCATAAATGGTTTGCCCCTCAAGTGTGCTCAGCGCAATCACTCCCTGGTAGCGAAGGCAAATAAATGAGGCAGATTGTTTGTGACAATTAGGCTGATGCCAGATACTGCCCGCTATGGCCTGCACAATCACTTGTCCCCATCAGCCAACTCTGTTTATCAGTAATTGCAATTTGGAAAGAACTCTGTGGCGATTAGGTCCAAGGAGTGGTCAGACAGAGAGCTTGCCCAGCCCTAAACAAGAGAGCAGTGTTTGGGCAGAGTCTGCACGAGGTCCCACTGAGAGAGAGAGTGAGAGGGTAATAGAGAGGTGGGAAGGAAGGAAGGAAAGGAGGAAGGAAGGAAGGAAGGAAGGAAGGAAGGAAGGAAGGAAGGAAGGAAGGAAGTATCAGGAAAGGAGCAAAGACCGACAAATATCCACCAGTGACCCCTTCTATCACAGAAAATACTATCTTATCTTCAACATCCTGTTTGATAAGGAAGTATTATTTTGTCACAATTTGACAGATTTTTTTTTCAGAGCATAATTCACTGTTGAACCAGGGTGGCTGATATGGGAAGTGTTCATCCATGTTTCCATATTTTTCTGGACTATGCATCCTCTCATTTTAAGGTTAACTTTTCCCTAGTTTGCATGAGGTCATTTTGATTTCCCTGTAATACCCTATAAGTTAATTATTTAACATTGGAAGGTTTTGATTAGTCAAGAAAATTAGACAAACTTTAAAGTGTATATTTTAAAAGCTTTAATCTCATTTGTATTTCTTCAGTAGGTTTTAATTTAAGCATAAGCGACTTTAGGGCTCACAGACGCTCCAGCAAGCAACCTCTCAAAGTCATGTTACTCCCTTCCTATTCATACACCGTCTTACACACTCCTGCATGACAGACACAAACTCACAGGCTGGTGATATCATAGATGAAGGAGGATCTTTAATACACCATGTTTGTTCTAGTCCCGATAGTCCTTCCTTGTCCCACAAGGCTCCTTTCTCCTTTCTTACTGATCACAAAGTGTTGTTCATACCTCGCCCCATCACAACTCAGTTTCATATTTGAAGATTGAAGTTGATATTGTTTAGTGAAACATAACACAAATACTGTAATCTGGCTGCGACAGAGAATGTTTGAGTGACGGTATGAAAGTAGCATCTGCTGAAGTGATTTTACAGCCATGTGCCGGCAACATACCTCTCTGTGCATGGTTCCATCTGCATAACACATCAAAGACAGCCAAAGTTAAATAGGGTATAGTGTTACGCAAACGTCCCAGTGATATGCATTAATTTCAGGTTTCTACTCATCAAGTCCATTCCCCTGTAAATTGAAGGAACTTGACTGACATCCTGTGGATGTCTCTGGTAGCTGCACGTCACTACAAATGTGGTGCATAGTTGTGGTTGGTAGTTGTCATTTCCTGGGATTCACACTGCGTGTTGAGAGATGTTGCAGTGCATTAGCACACCAGATGGTGTGAAACCTGCTGGATTTTAGGGTGAAGAGCTCACCATGGCAATCTGCTGTTTCGTGATTCTAAAACCTGTTTTATGTCTCTCATCTCATACTCTGTTTTCTCTCTTCTTCTGTTTCATATGAACTCATGTATGCATATACACAAAGATACTATATATTCCTTAATGTTTCTTTAACTGTAGTCACATACAAAACTGTAACTGCAATTTTTTACCGTTATGTTATAAATGCAGCGAATGCATTTTTAATACGTTAGAATAATAGAAAAAAGAATAAGAGTTAAATTCTAAATGAAAAATGTTATCTTTAATTGGTTCCAAGTGTTTCATTGGTAGAAAAGCTCCCTTTGTTCGCCTGTGTCTTTCATCTCTTTCCAAAAAAAAAAAAATGTTGTTTCATTTTTATTTCTATTATTAATAAAACATTTCCCGAGGAAGTGGTCTATGTCAGTGTGGGCAGGTGATCATAGGGGATTTGAGTCAGACTGAGTTTCTGATCTTGATGTTCTTATATACAGTAGTAAGCTCAGTCAAAGGGAATCGTACGGTGCCTTAAGCTGTACAACATACAGAGGGAAGACAAAAACATACATCATGCTAGCTGGTGCAGTCAAATATGTGTTTTCTATGTTTCTTGATATGATTAGTTTCAGGCATTTGGGTTGGTTCTTATTTTCATCTACTTATTACTTTTAAAATATTTTCAGTTTTACAGTTGGCATGCACTCGTACAATGAATATTACAATGCTGCATAGGCTATAGTGCAGTCTCCTAACTGAAGACCTTATATCCCCAAAGAGGAGTGTTTCGATACATTCATTATATGTATATATTTGACAATATTAAACAATAAGGTAAGGAGCGCATTGCAGGAAACAATTTGTTCTGATGTCATGGGAAAGTGTTCTATTTTGCACAGAATAAACATGAAACTAAGATTGGTTATTTAGTAGGGCATATCAGGTAATTTCAGATAGTTTAGGCTATTCTAACAAATATAAATAATGAAATCAGCATTTTGCAACATGTAAATTGAAAATCATTGGTTTCATTTGAAGCAGAAAGCTGGCTTTGTGTTTTTAGTACACTGAGAACTCTGAAAAATTCATAAACACATGGCACATTTAAGCATCTATCCTATAGACAGCTCCCATATTTCATCAAGGAGCCTAAACCCAGGGGCTCAGGAGGCTGCAGGCTATAGCTGATTCTGTCTCAAGTTTTGCCAGCTTGCTGTGATTTTGACTTTTTGTCCCCAAAACCGCAGACGAAAATCCTCCCCATAGCCCTTTCTTTCTAAGAGATCCTCTCCTCATGTACACAGGCAAACACACATACGCACACACAAACAACTAATCAATGCAAAGTTTGAACTGGAGCAAAACGGTGAATTTCCAATCTCGTTCACACCTAAAAATCAATTTAATGTCAAGTTATGCTTCAGTGCCAAAACAAACCAAAACAAACAACAGAAAGACATCAGCAGAGAATTGTAAAGTCAAATAAATCACCCTTATCAGTTTCAAACAGAGGGAACCAGTGAATCATCCTTCTGCCAAACAAGACCATGTGTTTGTACCTTTAATTAGACATTTGCCTTTTAAAAGTCACCAGTTGGCAGCCATGTGGCCTTGAAACGGCCAAAACAAAAATAAAACAGAGGAATGATGCCCTTAGATCTGTCCACCACTGCTGACAGAGGATATGTGAGATTCTCATTCGTTCATCACCAAGAATGTCAAAGAAAGTGGAAACAATGTAGAACCCTGTATATGTATACCCTTCAGGCCATCCTGTTGACCCTTCCATCCAATCCTCTTTACAATTTTGTCAGTACATGTTGCTCTTGCTCTTACTGTTTAAAGGCAGCAGTCTAGATTTTTTTTCTATTCATCTGTGGTAGATTAAAATAAAATGGCTGTCATTTCTTTTCTTTTAAACCTGTTTAATTGTATGTTACTTGATAAAGTTTGGAGGACTATGTAAACAGCAGGGACAACAATGAAAGTCCAGGACTATCAAAGTCTACAGTGTACTGCATTTTTCTTAATGTTTAAAAAAGAGGACAATACAACCAAACAAATAATTCAATTCAGACCTCCTGTGTACAGTACCTTAACATCTCTTTCACCTATAGATCATCCACTACAACCCTTTCTTGTATTTCCACCATCCCATCCTGTAGCCTTTACCCTCTCCAACCCTCCCTATACCCCCACCCCACCTCACCCTCACCCCACCATCCTGTCTGCAGGCTGCCAGGCACAGATAAGGTGTCTTGGCAGGGAGTTGGAGTGCTGTCCTTCGCCTCGCTGAGTGGGAATCCAGGAAGCTGTGTTCATGCCACGTCGCTGGAACAATAGGACAGGGAGGGAGAGCAATTCGGCTGAAAATGAAAAAAGAAAAAAAAATGTAGATGGTAAAAATGCGTGTGAGACTATCAAAGCCTTGCCCTGACAGAAGTAGATACTAAGCCAGCACGGTTTATAGGTCACAACAAATTTCTTCTCTGATTTTATGGTTTGTCTATTCGTAAAACCCCTGCCATAAAGGGAAATATTCAACCTTTGTTCCACAAATCCACAATTTTAAGTTTCATTTTTAGTATTTTAAAAGATGTAAGTGCTACTTCTGAAGTGTAAGGCATGTTTAATGCATTTTTACTTATCATTGATTCTCCACTCCTCTCAGAGTACATTTGCGCTGACAGCTATTCACTTTTATCATGCTGAGAGCAAAAACCATAATAATAAGAACAATAAGAACTTTTCTCACATTTAATATCACTTAAAGGTTTGCTGTGGGATTTTTGTCCTCTAGTAGCACTATGGAGCGTTTATCTTGTTCTCATGCACATTCCTGCTAATGGTTTCACACTAGTCCACTGATCTACAGGTGGCAGTAAAGTACCAAGATATGCTGCAATGTGCCAATAAAGACAGAGGAGAAGAGTGCAAGCTAGTATTCATGGATTAAAACAATTCTAGATTTAAAATGCTAAAAAGAAAAATGGCTTTGCAAATATTTTATGAGCAAGGAAATGCATTATACACATTTGTTAGAGCTCAGGGAAACACACAATGCATTTTGGTGAGTAACACTTAATATTTTGTTTGTTTACAAGAAAACTCCACAGGGCCCCCTTAAATTAACATGTCATAGCTGCACTGAATCCTAGTGGATAGAGGCATCTTTGCTTCCTCTGGAGTTTCTCCTTGATTATTGAATGTTGATATGAAACAGCAGATTTCCAAAGACACCCCAGCTGACTGCTTCTAAGAGACTGATATCAAACACCAACCTCTATTGCTGATGTTCAGATAGCTCAAAAACATCTTCTTCTGTGATATCACTGTGGCCATGTTGGATAAAATATGCCTACGAGTGAATTTTAAACTCCCATTCATTGTTTTTTTGGGGGGAAATGTGCAACATGAAATGACATGTACATCCAGAAATATTCTATATTATCTTATATTCTGAACTGCCAGTGTGTGTCTGTCTATGTGTCCGTTACTGTGTAAAGCAGCTGCTGAGCTTAGATGTGTAGTGTGGCTACACAAACTGCCATCACCAGTTCCGCTCCCTGTCTGATTTACAGTCAGACGTTGATCAGGCACATGTACACAAACACACTGCGGTGTACCTCTTTCACACCCTGTCCATATGTGCACACAAATACTTTCACAATTGTAACCCTGCACCTTACTGCAGCCTCACCCTGTTCTCTTTGCCCCTTTCCAGGCAGACGAGCCACATACTAGTAGAGCCAGTAAGTTTATAATCTAATCCAATGTACAATGTTGTCAGTGGTTTGAATACTTTCTCAAAGTACTTTTAGTTTAAGTTTTTAAGTTTAAGTAGCCACATACAGCTGTAGGCAATTTATGCCATCATAGAACATCTGGCACATTTTCTCTCAGCAGTTTTATTATGTAAATGTCATATAACACAGACACCATGAGCTGCTAGTGTAGCTGGCAAACAAAGGTAGCTTAGTTCATGACAGTAATATGATATGTGTGTGATTTAAATTAATTAACAGCTTTTGAATTCCCTGTACATAGGCAAATGTGCAACTGCAGGTGGTGTTAAGTACCCTTAAACTACCTGTGCACCTGCTGAACTTCTTCTCCTCTATTCATCCTCCTGTCAGTCACAGAGGTGGATGGTCTGTCTTTAAAGGAAACTGTTCATGTTTATTTACATGCTTCAGTTAAGGGACAAGATAAATGACTTAATGGACACAGGTGACCTTCCATACTCCATCCATGACAGTAATGTTTGTGTTTTTGCTGCATCACATCTTGCTCACCCCTGGATAAGCCTCCAATAGCTGTCATCGGACAGTTTGGCCAACCAAGTTGTTTTATATCCAGTCACCTTTATGGGGATATAACAGGTGTGATTAAGTCAGATATGTGTCTGGCTTCAAGATAGGCTTGTGGGGTAAATTGTTGCACCAACGTGGCAGCAATGCCAAATAAACTGTAGGAACAAAATGTCAATATTATCAGAAATAGGTGTGGGCCCTAGTTCTCTCTACTCTCTAATGACTCATTTGCTTCACCACTCTGCTACCATGGCATAATGTCTCTATTCGTTAATCTGCTGCTTTGGGATGAAATACATCACTCATTCTCTATTATTGTCAAATAGTATCAGACCTTAATTTTCACCACATGAAAATCCAACCACCCTCATGGGCCGTTGTAAATGGTTCAGAACTACATAAACAGTTGGTCAGCTGTAGAGGGCATGCAGGAAGCCACAAATTTGGGGGTAGAGTACGGGGGACCACAGCAAGTAAACATAGTAATTTAAAGCATTATCCATGCTTCTTTGATCAAGAGTGGCTGGGTCAAAGTTAGGCATACGGCGTGCTGCATTTAGAGCCCAATAAAAGTGGAACGTACTTTAAAATTTGACTAATTGCCAAACTCATCTCTATTAAACTAGGGAAGTCAGATCATTAGCAAAGTAATGTTGTAAGGGAATTTATAATGGGTTAAACATCCACGGATTGCCTATTATGCATCATTATAAATATAGTCTCTCCAGTGGTTACTCCTTTCAAACCTTTAACTTTAGTGGAAATGAGCAAATAACCCTGTGAGATACAAAATTAGCACTAATTTCAAACAATGGATTTAGTTTCATGGTTTTGGCAATTTAATCAACAACAACACAAACTTTGCAAGTAACATCATTACGCCATACTGTTATCCCATGCTTCTGGCAGGGCCGGATGTATGGGGTACAGTGAGCAGAAAATATTGCAAAGAAGGGGGTGAAGGTGCTTCATCTAAATGAGCTGAAGTCATTATCCGCCACACCAAGCTTCCTGTGATGAGATGAAAATAAACTATAATTTCGCATCAGACTGAAAACCTTCATTAACCTTCACTGCTTGTGAGCCTTATTTCAACTTTCACACTTTTTAAGCGTCTTAATGGTGCTACATACTAATACAAGCTATTATTAATAAAAGACTTACTCAGACTTAAGGGCACTTCCAATGTTCAACTTTTTGTTTGTGTAAATGAGCACCCAAATGTTCCTCAGTAAGTGGTTTCTTCTTCATTTAAGAGCGTTCGTGTCTATTAAAATAAATCTTTGATATTCTCATCAGTACTCTTCAGTTTATATGAAATCCCTTACACTCATCCAATCTCAGTCTTTCCCCTTTATAGCACCATATGTCGTATAAGGGAGGGAGATTCCTCCTGCATACCTTTTACATTCAGTATTGCTGCCATCAAGGGAAGGCAAAACAAACAGGAAAATAGGCAGAGGATGTGAGGGCTGCTTTCCTGGAGCCAAACCAGAGAGGCGGTAAATCATAATCCCTGAGCCGAAACTGAATTCACCACACCTATCAAAACCCATTTAGGATCAGAGGCCAGAGGTCCAACCATTTACTATCTGTGAGCTCCCCCTTTTTTCTACAATCCTTTTC
The DNA here is from genome assembly GCF_905237075.1 of Dicentrarchus labrax. Taxonomy (NCBI): domain Eukaryota; kingdom Metazoa; phylum Chordata; class Actinopteri; family Moronidae; genus Dicentrarchus; species Dicentrarchus labrax. The sequence continues at coordinate 12,513,788 of NW_026136704.1, forward strand.
TTTCAGGGGAAGAAAACAGATAAATGAAAGCCAAATACACATAGATAATCCCCAGCATCTTTCCAAAAAGGAAATTATTATATTTGAAGTTATGAAAGTGCTTCCTGAAGTGAGGGAACTGCACTAGATTTTTAGGCCTGTGTCTTGATCTAAGAAAAACATAAGCAGACGGTTACTGGCTGAAAGACAAATACTTGTCCTTCCACAACCCTGCCTTTCTGTTACTAGCTCCATGTGCATTGTGATTTACAGTATAAGGAGAGTTTTTTCCTTTTTTTTTTTTTTTTTTTTTTACAAAATAGCGAGAGTGGGGGAAAACTCCAAAATGTCCTTCTGGCCAGAGACGTGAAGGGAGGAAATTGCATTGATTTAAGCTCAGCTTCTTTTGGCATCTGTCCGCCTTCTTCGTCTTTCTTTCCTAAAGTGAGGGCGTTTGTTCCACAGCCTCCGGTTTAGATACAGTCATCTAAGATGTTTTTCTTTGTCTCTCATTATATCCACAGTAAGCTGATGAGTGGAAATGAGTGGCAGCATCTTGACAAATAAAAGAAACTACAAACTTCATTTACAATCAGCTTTTTTCATGCAGAAACTAAAAACTGCTGCTTCCATTCATAAAATGAAACATTGAAGAGTGCACACAATGACGATGTAGAACTTTTTTTTAACTGTGTCAATCTGAATACTACTCAAAGCTTCCAAAAGCATATGTCATTCTGGTTGAGGGACATTGACAAAGAGCTGAGTTGTTTAGAAGTGGTTGTGCTGTTATAATACTTTATTCATTGCACAGTTTACAGCAGAGATATTTCTCCTCACTGTCTGGACAATGAAAACAGTGATGAAAGTGCCTTTCGAGCATTTTACATTATTTTCATCAAATTCTTTTAATAATTTCCTGATAAGTTCATCACATCTATTGAGTGAAATCATGCAAATAGTTAGTTAATTAATGGTGTTAAGTATGTCAGCTATTCTTAGACTTAGTCGATCAAAATACATGTGAATTTTAGTCATATTCAGTCAACTTCATCCTTACTATTGTTAGTCACATTTCGGTTGACTAAATTGACATTTTAGTTTTGTCTTAAAAAAACACATAACATTTGAATCTTGTTTTAGTCATACATTATACTATATTATATGTCATATTAGTTGACAAAAACATTTTAGTCTCATCCAGACCAAAAGACCAGGAATATGTATTTTAGTCAAACTTCCAGGTTAGAATTCATCCATCTGTTTTTAGGCTAAAAGAACTGTTACTGAAAATTACCCAGAATGTGATTGGTTGTGGTAAAGTTGTACTATACTGTGTTTATAACTGTTTCCATCCATGAAGTACTAGACATCTAGCTACTGCCCACTAGAGTTTATTAAAGCCCCAAATCAATGTTCCACAACAAATCCTTCAATAGATTATGTTTAGCTGGAAAACAGCACTTCAAATCTGACAAGACCTGACTATAAAATGTGTGATGTTGTACAGAGATTTAGACTTTCACCGTTTTTTTACCGTTGTTTGGTAATGAAGTCATTTTAGTCTTTTTAACTTCTCTGCTTCATTGTGGAAAAAACAGGTTATTGACGATTCTATTTCATCAACATGTTCATTAACAAAATTCTAACCTAATAATACATTCATCCCCTTAATTCAAGTACAGCCTCCCAACCCCACCCCCACACACCCCCAAAGAAGAGCCCAATACAATTATTACAAAACAGACAAAGACATTCTGCTGAAACATTAAATACAGAAAACAATACCACAGCCTCAGCAGAAGCAGACTTTGTAGCTCCAAATGTGTTTTGTTATTATTATAATTGTTTTTCAATAAACTAATGAGTAAAATTAAACCAAACAATACTATTAAAAACGCAAATTAAAGACTATAATATGTACTGTACACACACACACACACACACACACACACACAATTGAATTCCCCTGATAATTCAAATGAGTGCCACGAGTACAGCTGTAGGACTAGTTAGACTTTTTAGGAACATTATGGATAAACATAAAAAATCTGTCAGACAGGGCACAGAGCTAAGTTTAAAAGGGTATATTTTTATCTCATGGAGCTTTTATTTACAACTCAATATTTTGCCCCTGTTTTTCTCCATGCCTTCACAGCTTTGGAAGTTGGACACCATGATTCCCCGCTACAGCAAAGGGCTTCAGTTTAGGACGATTGATGGCTGCTTCCCTGCTGAGATGACATAGCATGAGCCAATTTCACCACAGCCTCCGAGGTAATCACCTAATTCTCTGGTGGTGTTCAATCGCCACAAACCCAGAGACACACCAGAGGATTTGTTTCACCCTGACCAGCATATTCCCCTATTAATCATAGCTGCTCATTGAGGCATTATCTCTTTTTGTGTCTGTACCACATGCAGGTTATGTAATGGCAACAACTGTGAAAACCACTGTACAGGAAGCTTTAAGATAACAGAGCATCGATTTAACAGTTGGGTAAACAAAGAGAAGACACCAAGGAGTTGTTTAACCTGAGGGAAATTCTGTTTGCTTATCTTTTCGTTCCTTTTGAAGAATGTAATGTAATTTTTTAATGTAACGTAATTATCTATCAAAGAGAATGTTAATGGAAGACAGTAAAAAGTATGAATTAATTCACACGCATATGTGTGTCCTTGTTCAATGGGGATGTTTCCTCGTATGAGGGATGTTCTCAGCTGTATTCAACTGCCATCTTGACTTTCCCTTTTGCCCACTGTGACACTATGTGCCCTGGGTGAAACCTGAGCCTCCTGTTGTTACAACATGACATCTTCTAACATATTGCAACAGTTAGGATGGCCTTGATCCCCACGACCTCTTGACACTCACTCGCGTCTCCTCACAGCCTTCAAGAGATACCTCGCCTGGGGAGGCGCAGGACAGGCAGAAGGTGAGACGAGGTTGGACATCCAAAAGTTTAGATGTGTCACTGGTTCAACAGACATGCTGGACTAAATTAACACACACACACACACACATACGCACACATATGCACACACTGACAGCTGTGCCTGATGTAGCCCCAGGTGCTCAGTACAGGATTGGTTAGTTGGCTCTGTTTGAGACCGTGTGCCATTCTTTGATGACCCACACAAATTCCCTCTGGTTTGCAGTGGAATGATAGAAATGGCTGTATCGCAAAAGCAGCAGCCTCAGTTGTCAGAAGTTAGGTGCAAAGGAAAGACAGTTCTCCCCCTCTCACCTCAGCTAATACCCCCTTTTCTACTTCCACATAGGCAAACATACAAACTCTTTCTGTGACAAGTTCTTGCTACGCCTAAATATGTCATTAAAGAAAACGAGGAGGAATGAAAGAAACAGAGCCGTTGCTACATGGTTTTCAGTGTGGGGAATCATACAGGGGCTGTGAGACTGTTTTAGGTCCTTCCAAGCTGTCATTTTGCACCACAAATGAAAGCAAAACAGTGTGGGAGCCAGATGAGCCAGTGGAGGCTCAAGGACTTCGTACTTTGTGTCTTGGTTTCATATTAAGCCAACACCACTTCACCAACTCCTCTGGCTGCGTACCTGCCTTCCAGCCATCCATTTTCTCTCCAGATCCAACCTCCTTCCCTGCATGTCACACTGCTCAGAGCTGTGCTCCTGCTCTTTCCCAGTCATTTTGCTTATATATTTCCCTTTGTCATTGCTGTCATATTTTGCTCTCTTTTTGATTGACACATTTCCCATCACCGCCGAGGGAAAAATAAGAAACAACTGCCCTCTTTACCTCTCTTTGCCTCCTACTCTTAGTACGTTTTCTTTACATTTCCTGCTCTGTTCCTCTCCCTCTCCTTCTCTGTCTGCCTCCTCTGCTCCACTTATGCATCCCAGCAGTCTAGATTTCCTTTCCTCAGGTTATAATAGTTAGACTGTGAAATCACCCGGGCCCCACACCCCTCCCTTCACCCCTGTGTCCTTCTTTCCCTTTCCACTCTCTAACATCTTTCTCTCCCTCCTCTGATCCCCTCCCTCCTCTTACTACTTATAGACAATTTTTTAATATTTATGGCCTCAAAGCTTGAGAAGTGGGTGAGGGCACAGGGCTTTACTTTGCTTATGATTACTTGCGTGTTGTCAGGAACCAAACGAGGTAAGGTGAGGATTGCACTACAAGGTTGAGGCTGTGAAGCTGCAGCCCTGCAGAGCAGAAGAGAGGCTGCCCGATCTCCTCTGAGCCCCCATACTGAAGTGATTAGACCACAGGAAGCTGAACCTGACATTGCTGACACTAGGCCCCCTTACCACATCCTGCCTCAACATCCACCCACACCACACGACACCACCTTTCTACGCTGACACCCGACTCACCGTGGAAACCGCAGGGCTGATTTACATATTCCGATAGAGGTACAGAAGATGGAAGAGCAGAGGATGTAGCAGGACACTCAATAGAGTGGAAAAAGAATGAGAGATCAGTGAAAAAAAGAAGGGAAAATGCTTGTGGCAACTGCTTTCTTTATTGTTTGCCTGCCTTATGGTGTGGTGGCAGAACAAACAATGCAGCCTGTCAATTTTCAAGCCTATTAACTATAACTGGGATAACTACTGCAGGTGCTTTCTTTGGCTGCTGATGACCTGGATCAAGATATTTGAGACATTATGTTGTTTTTATATATGTCAGTGTGGATTTATATGTGGCCCATGTACTCCATTAATCCAACATTTTGTTTTTCTTAAATATCTAAAGAAGTTAAAAGAGGAATTAGCATTATATGAGTTAAAGTTAGTGGTTGTTCCCTCCTTATGAGAAAATATGCACCAATTTCATTTTCTCCTCACCGATCCAGTGCATTGTAGTTTAGTGAAGATGCTGTGCCATAAAATGTATGGTATTTTGACCAGACAATATAGTGATTAAGTTAACTTTCATAAAAGAGCACTGCTGCCCTCTTCTGTTTGGGGGTGTAAAGGCCAGAATTGAGAGCACTTGATCATATGTTGACTTTGGAGAAACTTTATCCCACTTACTGGTGTTAATAAGTGGGATACAGATACTAACTCACTCACTCACTCACTCGTTCACTCAAAATAAATAACAAACTATGTTTTTTTTCTTTCTACAACTTGCTTTATTAGCGCCTTAAATCAACAGCACTTGACTAGAAAGGTTTTCACAGTACATTGGGCCTCTTCTATTTACACGAGAGTACTAAAAAGTATATCTTGCATTCTGCATTACATTTTCATAATATCTAACAACAACAAGTAAAATTTAAACTGTATATGTCCTTGTAATTTAAAGTGAACAATAAACTTACTTTATTACATTCAGGTTAAATTGGGCACGTTTAGGCATTATAAATAAACATGATTCTTTCAAAAAATCTAAACCTGTGTCTAACCAAAAACTCCACATATTTCATTTTAGCTGTTATTTGTTCTCTCTCTCTGTCTCTCTCACACTCTCTTTCACCAATCAGAATGTGTCTCTTTTTTAAAGTAGTGATTGCTCTCTGTTTGACTCCCGTCTCCGGTGAAAGTGTTTCATTTCAATAATGCAGAAGTGAAACCAACTCCATTTAAAAAGGGAGTCTCACTCAATACTCTGGGGGCCGTGGGAATAATCAAAACACTGCCAGAGCCAGCGAGGAATACAAACTCAGTTAAGAACAAAGGAAATGGAAATCAATGGCAGGATATGCAGATTTCTTTGACAGCTCGACACGCAAATAATCTTTTGGGAGTTTGCCCTCTGTTGCCTTTGCCAGGTTAAAATAACAACTGAGCAGGGAAATATAACATGCAGTATGTTGAAGAAAGGGCACAGCATTACACCTACTTAGTTTTGTGTGAAGGTGTTCCAAAACAATCAATAAAGAATGTACTGCATTGCAAGCAAGGCTGAATCGCCTAAGGCATGGTCATGTCTATAAGTGGATGGCTACCGACCTTAGGAATTAATTTAAAGCTAAACACTGTATTATTTAAAGGCTGCACTTGATGTTTTATGCACAGTTGTATGTGTCAGTTTGTCGACACTTGAGAAGCTTGAGCAAAATCTCCATCTTATGGGCGTCTTTCTTGAAGCAGCTGAGTATGGTGTAGTCTCTCATAACAGATTCCAGCATCTCTGGTGGCACATCATACTGGAATAGGCCTTGCTCACTGTATGTTGTGGTCATCATTCCCTCATCCAGCATCTGCACAGCACATATTTGGAAAGATAACAGAAATGTTAAGAAAAAAAAACAGTCTACAAATGGTTTTGAAGTGAAAGATTAAGTAAAGTTCTGATATCGCATACTCATTTAAATGTGGGTTTAGTTCTTAACAGTAATCCAGAAATGTGATTTGACTCACCTTCTTGATGAGGACCACCACCCCTTGCTCCAGACTGATCAGTTTCTCAGACACCCACTTGGTCTTGTTGAGCAGCATTTCAGGAGCGCCATCATAGCGATCCATTGTGGTCTGCAGGTAGACCAAAGGCTCGATCCACGACTGAACCAGCATCAGCACAGAGTGGAGCAACCATTTGTCCTGCGGGGTACACACATGAAGAGTTAAACATAACTGATCACAAAGTTGTCTTAAATATAAAGACAATATAGAAAATACGCAAGACAACATTACACAACCCAACAAAACATGACACAGCTAACAGTAGAACTGACTTTCTCTATTCGTGCCTGTGTTGGAATGTTTATATCTGTGATGAATAGCTTCCATTTGCACTTCAGAAGGTAGTAATGAATGGAAGTACTCAAAATGGTCACTAATACTCTGATCAAGGGCTTGTCAGCTACAAAACACTTAGCAACAACTCAAGCGGTTGAAATGTCATAGGTGAAGAAGCAGTTGAACCTACCTAAATGCCCCTAAGCAGAGCAGTCTCTAAAGCAAGTGTCAATGACTGCCACACAAATGGCCATTAAACCACAGAGCAGGCAACATTTCAACCGAAAAGGGCAGAGAATAAATTATTAACAGAAATAAAATGTATATATACATTTCAAAGATCACATTTACTACTGTAGTGATGACATGACTTTCAACCAGCATGTCTATATTGCTAAAAATGAGACCTTAAAGAAATTGCTTTTGCCATTCTCCTCTGTCTGTTAGTTGAAGGGGGATTATTGTAGAACTTCACATTAACCAGATTACAGTTCACATCAGCCAAATCACCCTTCATTGGCCTTTTACTGAGTGGCTTGATTGAGTTTCCACCATGCTCATCAAGCTGACCGTTGGCCTAAAAAAGGCTGTGCCCTGTCGGACAGTAGTCAAAACCTCAGTAGGCACTGACAAATGTTTTAAACCGAATACAGGCAAGTGTATTTCTGAGATTTGAGGATCTTTCATTGTAATTTGTGCAAACACATCATCATTCATCAGCTGACAGCAAGAATTATACAGAGGGGAGGTTCACTTTCACGTTTCGTGATTGTTATTAAAAAAAAGAAAGCTCTGGCTCTTAGCACCACTGCAGATTGAGAGTGATTTGTGAGCAGACATGTGCATGCAAACAGTCATGGATTAATGCCACCCACTTACACACACACAAACACGTGTGCATAATAAGTATAAACTCCACTGAGATGCACAGAGAAAGACAGACACACATACACAGATCCATGCACTGACATAAGCACACGCAACCTATACTTGTATTTAATTTGCTTACATACAAACACTCACAGAATGAAACTTCTTCTGTACACACATATGTAGTGACACACAAAATCAGAGGTGCACAGTATAACTATTCTTAACAGATTAAGATCAAAGCTCTAACAAGGGAAATAAAAAATCCTGCAGTGATCAGCAGTCATGTACTTACAGATATCTGCTGGATTTCACTTTTGGAGCTGGGGATGGGTAAGGCTTTGGTGATGCATGCATAACCAGCTTGGTTCCTCTGGAGCTGCAATGGGAACGGGACAAACATCTCCTCCTACAATCCATACAAGCATGGGAAAAAGGAAAAGCAAAGGAAAAAGTGTTCACACACACACACACACACACACACACACACACACACACACACACACACACACACACATATTTTTGTCACAATACTTAAGATACAATATGATTTTGAGTGACTGACCTATTTATCCTTAACCTTTGTCATTAGTGTATACAATTAAAGCGTATTCTATTTGTTTTTTAGCTTACTCTATATGTTCAAAACTGGTTATAAGCAGCTGTATTCAGATCTGTTTGTTTTTCGAATTTTGTTGGTTTTAGGCAATATCCTAAGACGGTTATACTCTCCAACTCACACTCCAACCCTAAAATTCCTTTTTTAAAAACTGATTTGAAAATCTTTGGTTCTCTTAGGTATAGAATTGCAAGAACACTGTGGCAGACACACATAAAGTCACATCAGGAAAACAATGACACAAGCTTCACCAATCGTGGCCACTGGAGACACAGCAGAGACACATTTTGTTCTCTAGCATGTTCTTATCTGTGGACCCCATGCAGCGTCTTCTCAGTAACAAGCCCTACATCATCCCATTTCAAAGACCATTTTGGATCTCGAACCTCAGAGTAAAGAGGATTCAACAGGCTGCAAAACCTGTCCTCTCACTGCAGCAGTATATCATTATCACATTCGTATTACTCCACTGTAGGCCTGCTTCTTCAATAAAACATCTTTGGCTCAGAAGAGAGATAGAAGATTACTTTGAAGCCTGGCAGTGAGGCGATGATCATGTCAGAATCAAAAGCAAATAACACCGAGTATATAACAGAAAGTGTCAGTGCTTTTGGTCCAGAATATTATGCGAAAGACCAACAAAAAGTCATTTTGCCCTCATTGTAGAAATCATTCCAAGTGTTGCTAGATTGCATGCTAGATTTGATGATAAAAAATAATATAGCTGTGACTATACTGTTGAGGCACGTCTTTCTAAGCACTTTTTAGCACTGACATGTAAGAAAACATTTTATTGCTTTCTGGATAAATATATATTTCATTACACAATTTTGTTTTAGTTCCATATGAAAAGTGATATTATACAGCTTCTCAAATGCAATATTCTGCATTGCATTGCATTCTGTCTCTGCAGCCTTTGCCTAAGGCTGCGTTTCTCCAGCCCAGCTTTTCAAAATGCTGATTTCACATTTCATAAAGATATTCTTGAAAACTCATGCTCAACTGATAAGATTATTTCCCCTTTAGTTAATAGATTTTCTTACATTGCCTTGCAGTTTGAAAGACAATGGGACAGTCCTAAAACCATCCCTTGTGATACCCTTCACCTCCTACCCCACCCCCGCAACTCCACACCTCTGTGTGTCCTTTGTCCTCTGACGATCATGTGCTGATCAGCTGTCTCCAGTATTCACCGACATCTTCAACACCTCATTGGATACATGTCATGTGCCAGCCTGATTCAAAGCCTCCACCATCATCCCCCTCCCCAAAAAACCAAGTAACTCAGGACTCAATGACTACTACTACAGACCTATCATCGTGCTTTCCCACCTCAAAGCCATGACATGTGCACATCATGTGCTACTCAGTAAAGAGAGATTTAGTTAGTTGGATCTCCTGAGGCTTTTCAATGCTAAATGTATTCCTTTACCATATTCTGTCAGAGACTGTGGATACAAATGGTCTGCTAAACAGTAAAAAAAAAAAAAAAATTCCAATACAGTGCAGAAATGGATAGATTCATTTTAGTGTTACTCACAAACAAAGAGCATGATTCTTCAGACACGCGGTATATTAGCTCAGCATGCTGGATGACTCGGTCTAGAAGTTTCTCTTGGGAGATGGAAGGGCAGCGGGAGAGGCTACTCTGCTCTTCCCTACAGTCCAGTGGGATGCTAACGGTAAGCAGGTAGGGCCAGAGCAATATAGCCCATACACCAAGCTGCTTGACTGGAGAAATCACATACACATATGACAAATGTTCACAAGTAAATACTAATGCAAACACAAAACACGAAACCCCTATCATCCTACATCTTTAGTCTTTGCTGCAAAACTACTGTCTACTTCTTCAGAATTACATAAATTACATAAATCAAAATCACTGCCCAACTATATAAACTGGGGTTTAAATCTGCCAGTTATATTCTGTCTTGAAGTGTGACATATTACCTGTCATGATGTGCATTCTGTCAGTACTCTTCAAGTCTTCCCAGCTCTTCTGTCATGTTGACTTCTTTTAAAAAGCTTGACCAGGCCATGAATTAAGGAAAAGGTCATTTTGGTCGTGCGTAGGTACTTGTAAAAAGATACTGGTCTTCCCAAAGTAATGCATTTCTTTCCTGATGCATAATATATGGTAACTAGTCAGGCATGCTACAAATAAATATGTTCGTTCTTGATTTAGAGTTATGAGCTGGGATTTCTTTCTAAATATCTTTCAATATGAAATCAGTATCAACTGACCTCAATATAAAAATAAATCCAAATAAATGTTTGTATATTTGTATTCCACCCTGCATCCTGACACCATTGGCTACCAATCCAAGAATGAAGACTGAGACTGATTAGATTTATTAAACAATAGCTACAAAAGGAATGGGCTGAAAAATCCCTCCTTTCAGCTGAGGGAAGTATGTAATGTAGATTTAAACATCCATGACAGAGAGAAGGCTGCAGAAAAGACAGCGTAGAACTGCAATAGACATAAGAATGGGGCCAAATGTGTGAGAGTCGGAAATCACTCGGCTCTAACAAGACCCCTCAAATCTTCTTTTTATTTTGACATTCATATTCCATTTTGCTCAGAAACCATGGGTGTGTGAGAGTAGGTCTACCCAGAAGCTATGGTTTCCCAAATGGTAATGACTGTGTTTAGCTGTCATAGAATGAAGCACATATTTAGCAGTTATTCATGCCTGCTTGAAACAGACTCCACTGAATGCTTCATTTTTTTTAATTTTTATTTTTTTGCTGCACTTCCATATTTTATCTTAAATTCACTTCTGTTATAAGTGTGATAAAACTGGAAGATTAGTGGGGATATGTTGTCTGTTGTCAGTTTATGGTAATAAATCCATCCTTTCATTTCTGCCTCATACACATAAAAATGAATATAATGGCTTATTACTGTTCAGTATAAACTAAATACTAAATATTGCTAAATAACTACGTGGACCAAACCATAAAAAGACAGGCCAACATTCAAAAGGCTTGAGCTCAAATGTTTGTTGCTTCAATGAGGCATGTTTAAGGATGAGCTGAAGACAGAGAGGGGTTCAGAATTTAGTGGCTCATAGGGGTCGTGTTACTAAACTCTACATCCTTCTCACGCACCCTCAAGACACCTGAAGCCTCGTGCCTGTCAACCTGTTTCATATGAAACAATGTTCTGTTCTAATCAGCATTTACTCCTACACTTTTTCCTTCTCCACCTTCTTTGGCGTGTTAGCAGATTTGCACAATGTAAGCTTATCTCTCCAAAAAAAAAAACATCATGTTTTCTTCAACCTTCTTTTGTTAAATCCCATTAATTGTACATGTAATTTAAAAGAACTGTATGTTGGTACATTCACCAAACATCCCAATTCATCCCAATTTTGGCTCAATCTAATCTGATTTGGATATTGGCCAAAAAGGTATTTGGAAAGTCTTTATAGCACCTAATCTTATCCATGCTCGATTCTATAAATTCACATTTGAGGTATTTATTTATAGGTGTAAGCATGTTTGTGCATCCACACTTTATCTTGTACACAATGTTTTATGTCAGTGAGGGCATGCATGTGTGTGTCTATCATTACCAGTATTCTCATGTCGTAGTGTTTATGAATGCCTCTGAAGTACACACAAGCTGATAAAAAAGGGAATTCTGTCCTACATGACCACAAAAAGGTAGTGACACATGATTACGTAATTACATTGATAGATTCAACTTCCCCTGGGGCCACCAAATTGATCAATCAATCAATCAATCAATCAATCAATTAAAGCTATGTCCAATTTTCACAAGTGGATGGAGTAATAGGGAATACTTAACTCAAAATGCATAATTGTCTCACTCATCTGAAGGCCAGTAGTGATTGCAAAATCTGCAACTCTTCTGTGGCTAATGTTCATTTCATAGTGATCCTTACTCTCCGTCAGGCAGCAGAAGTATAGTGACAATGTGTAAAAAGTGCTGCGTGAGCTAAATATGTAAGAGTAGTCTTATGGCGGGGGGGGGGGTAAATGAAAGCAACTTGATGTAAGATTTGGTATTTGTTGCGATTTGGCACCACAACATGCAATACCACTGTCGAAAATATAGTGTAGGTGCTATGATAAATCACAGCAGTACAATTTATTGGTACCACAGTGGTTTAAAGGTGCACCAAACTATGTTGGTGTAATCAATTAATTTTGGCTATCAAACTTTATCAATTATAAAAAGATAAAAAGATAATAAAAAATTACTAATTACTATTAAAGTTCTTTGGGGTACCACCCTAAATAAGGGAAACAATAGCCTATAATCGATTGATTCTGTCTCATAAAACTCAAAAAACAATTAATTTAGAAATTTAAATAATAATTAAATTAATAACTAAAACCAAAATCAAAATGTAATAGGCCAGCATGTATAAACACAAGCATTTATTAAAGAAATGATAAAAAGCAAAACAGATGAAAACACGGAATGTACAATTTAAACTAAAGAACAAAGTGTGAGTGCGCGCATGGGGTTTGGCGCCAGAAAAGGTGTGTGTCTTTGTCCTCTGACCATATGTTTCAGCTAAGCATAAAACGCATGTTGGTTAGAGACAAAGACCATGGAAGAGCAGGAGGGTTTGAGTTCCCTCTACTCATCTGTGTTCTAAGCTTTAGGCTTTTTTAGGTCTGTATGTGCGTGTGTGATTGTAGATTAACCATGCCGTTAAAAGACAGTGGCATGCAAAGACGTGGCATGCAAAGACGTTGTCTGAGTGAAGCATAACATTAAACTAACATAACCTTAGTGATGTTACTACAGTAACCCTGCGTTTATCATATCAACATCACAACAACATAACCTGAATAAAACACATCAGGTCTTGCTTAGCCGTTAACCTAAAAGGAGGAATCCTGGTGATCAGCTGGCGTTCCTGCGAGCCAGGCTTTCGCTCATTGCTCTGTAAGAGAGAGAATAGCGGCGTGCAAGGAGTTTTATCATCTGGACATTGCGCGTCCTCAAGTCGTCTCATGTTAATGTCCCAGGAAGTGACCTGTCACAATAAAAGTCCAGTTAAATCACTCAAAATGAGCAAATTACATTTTAAAGGTCCCCTTTAACCTAATAATAGACAGCTGTACACATGCATTAATTATGATTACATTACTTATCATTACATTAGATCAAAAACTAGTTAACCTAGAAATAAATGGTTAAAAAAATAATAAATATGATGTAAGCAGCATCATATCATTAAGGTTATTAATATTATCAGTCATAATGGTGGTGTACTCTGTTCATTTTTGTTATTTTAGTTGTTTATGTGCTGCTCTTTTGGTACCAAGAAGATACTAAAATGTTGAAAACTTGAAGGTACTCATTTTTCTACAGTACTGAGGATGCAATTTTTACAGATCTGACGGCGCAGCATATACACCTACAAATACTCTAGTCGGCCATTAAATGCTACAGAAAGAAAAACATGTCGCAGTGCAACAAGTGCAGTTATTAATTATCCTGTCTGTGTCTATATCTCTGTCGCTGTGCTGTGTGTGTGTTTGTGTGTATGTGTGTGGGTGCAGGTGCTCAGCCCTGCCTGAGCTGAAACTGCAAGTTCAACAAAAGTTCAGCAAAACAGTAAATAAAAGTAGTTTATTACTGTAATCCACACAAAACTTGTACAGACAAGGAAAATAAACACTGAGCAGAATAGCGTTCATTCAGGTTACTCAGGTTGGCCAAAGCTGCAGTGAAGCAACACTGCAGGACACTTTTAAAAAGGAGAAACTCCCTCCAGACAGCAACCATGCAAGATCAAAAAGTCTGTTAGGCAGGCTACACAAATATTATAAATAAAAAACATTGAGAACCAGTTTGGTTGCAGGCAATTTTTTTTCTTCATGCAATGCAGAGCTGTTCACTATTATTAATGAAAATACAAGTATTGGATCAGGACTTGGTATAAGCAGATAATCAATATTAAATGGAGATCGGGGACAACCAGGGAGAGTTGGAGGAGTCCCACACCCACAACACACAAACAGAGACAAATACAGGAACACCAGGGAAGGGAAAACACTAGAAACACTAGGATGTACTGGAGTATGGTACTGACCATAACAGTGAGGCATTACTACACCTGGCTGACCAGGACAGCATATTAAGTGTCCCACCAGGAATACTAACACACTGGACCATCGCTGCACCATAATAAAGGATGCCTATCGCTCTGTTCCCCGTGCAGCCTTGGGACTCTCTGGTCACTGTCTGGTTCATCTTAACCCGACCAACAGGCAGAACCCTAATTCTGCTAAGCCTGTGGTCAAGACTGTGAGAAGATGGACCAACGAGTCTAAGCGGGAATTACAGGCTTTGACTGTACTGATTGAAGTGTTTTGAGGCTGCAGCCACAGACCTTCACAAACTCACCGATACTGTGACATCTTACAACAGTTTTTGTGAGGATGTGTGTGTCAAAAAAAGACCTTCTGCACATACTGTTTATAAATGCTCCACCATCATCACAGTCCCCAAATAACCCTCCATCAAAGTCCTTTGAAAGACTGGTGTTGGCCCACCTAAACGACATTACAGCCCCCTTGCTAGACCCCCTGCAGTGGATGGTGCAACATGGGACTGCACTACATCCTACAACACCTTGACTCTCCAGGGACATATGTGTGAATCCTTTCAGCTCGGCGTTCAACATCATCATCCGGACATCCTTCACAACAAACTCACCCAGACAATTAGCACTGCCGCCTCCCAGGGGTGTGTGCTCTCCCATTGGTTTTCTCCCTGTACACCAATGACTTTGCAGATGACACAACAGCCATCGGCCTCATCTGGGATGGTAATGAGTTTGCATACAAATGGAAGAAGCACCAGCTGGTCCTGGTGTGGTCAGAGCAACTTTAGAGCTTAACACACTCAAAACTGTGGAGATGACAGTGGACTTTAGGAGGAGCACCCCGCCATCACCATACTCAACAGCCCTGTGTCTGTTGTGAAAACCTTCCGGTTTTTGGGATCCACAATCTCCCAGGACCTTCAGTGAGAGTCCAACACAGGCACCATCATCAAGAAGTCACAGAGGATGCGCCAGGTCAGGAAGCTCAGCCTGTCTAAGGAACTGCTGATCCATTACATACAGTCTGTTCTCTGTCCACCCATCACTGGTTTAGATCGTCCACCAAACAGGACAGGCTACAATGGACAGTCAGAACTGCAGAGAGGTTAATTGGTGCCAACCTGCCATCCATTCAGGACCTACACTTGTCTACACTTCAACTTCTCCCCTCTGGTTGGGACAACAGAGCACTGTTTGCCAAAGCTGCACCTGTAAATTATATATATTTTTTCATTGTTGAAATTCTGTTTCATAACATAAATACAATCATTCAAACACATCTTCCCATGTTACCTACTAGAGTGAGTTTTAAGCTGTTTAGCTTGCCTACACAAATATAAATGTTTAAAACGTTTGTTCATAAGCGTCCACCGATGTATATTCATGTCAAGTCCGTTGCTCACTGTCTGTATGCTGGGTGCCGTAAATCTTCGGCTGCCGCAAAACGATGTTCAACTATCAAATGATCAGCTATCTCGTCAACTTATAAAGTTGGCTTTCCTGCATTTCACAACAAAGACACAAGAGTTATCAGCCCCTTACAAGTAGTAATAGCTCACTCAATCGTTTTGAAGGAAACAAATTGCTTGGTTTGCTGTAATGTCTTAAGTTATTGTGTCAAAAGTCAACAACTTTAAATTCTTTTTTGTGCAAAAAAATACAAGTTAGTGTTCATTAACAGTCTTGCACACCATGGTCTGAGCATTAAAAGTGTTACAAGACATTTCTGCTGTTGTTAGAGCGGTATTACAAAATTGCTACAACAAGGGTGTACTGTTCATAATTTGCACAAGTGATGCGACTTGGCCTGTGAGCTCCCTGATTGCTATATCACTTGGCTCTATTTTTGTAAATACAGTGTGTTTTAAATTTGTTTGCCAGCTTTGCCTGCCTCAGAGTTTGCCAGAGGATAATTTGTATCCTGACTTTTGTTTGTTTTTTTCACACTGAATTGAAACTTCTGTGAGAGGCCTTGTTTGGAGCTTTTTGTCTTATGAGCCCTCTCATTTTCATTTTAATGAGCATTTTGAATTTTTACAGCAACATCCCATCACAACTGTTCTCATCTCGCAGGTGCATTCTCATCTCTATTCTTATATTGTCAAACCCACTCTGAACTAGCCTTCAATAATATCTCCTGCCAGATGGGTATGTAAACAGATGTTTCACCAGATTGGCATGCAGCTTTTGTCAATTACTGATATAATACTATATATAATCTTCTCAGCGTTAACGACCCCTTAATATTTGTCTAATAGTGACTTGTGAAAGATCTGTTTTTCACTCTAAATCGCTACTCAGGTTCAATTCAGTGCCCAAATCATGCCTAACTGCCTTTCCTTGGCAGGATTTCATTTCCTTAAACTGCTTTCACATCTGGCTACCAACATGTAAATTAATTCAGAATTCTTTTTGGTAATCTCTGACAGAAGCACAGTGGGTGGTCCATGTTAGTGGTAATGGAGCTGTGTTCTCCTGGACTGCTGCAGCACTGCCCAATACACAAGCAAAGACAGAAACTGTTCACTTGCTCTGTGTTGCCATGAGAGTTATGTCGACTGTGCCTCCTCCTTGTCAACGGCAGTTGATCAAGAAGGTATCCATTTCTTATCATATAAGATTTCAAGTCTATAATTGAGCTCAATTCACACATTCGGCTTATGTCAGCAACAAGTTGTCACACTCAGAGAACTGTTTAATGTGCTTTGCAAGAGAATGACAAGTTTTGCTTAATCTTTGCCTTTAATTGTACAGTGCTCACAATTGCCATCAGTCTGACCAACATAATTTAAATTTAAAAATTTCCTTCTCAGTACTTTGACATCTTGCCTATAAAACTAATTAATAGCCGACTAGACTAGAACTTAAAACTGTCTACTGCATACATGTTATGAGTTTTCCATGTTTTTTTTTTTTTTTTATTTTTATGAAACTATAAAGTCTTGAGGGAGAAGTACCATTTTTTGTTATCTCTGTAGAAAGCTTCTGGAAGCTTATTATATCATTTTACTGTTAAGTCTTACACCACATCAAGGCAAGTGTAAAGCTTACTCCAATCAATTCCCTTAAAGGTGTTTTCTTAAAATACAATGTGAGCAAATTGCCCAAAAAAGAACTCTAAATTTAAAATGGCCGACTTGCTGTTGGGTTTGGGGTATTTCCTGTCTAAAAATGATAGATTCATCTGGATGAAATGTGCCACCTAGGCTGCTTTGCTTTCTAGAGGGCACTATAGAGCCATTTTCCACACCATTGTGCACGACTGATATCAGATTTCAGCTGAATCTGATCAATCTGCTAGGAGTAGTACATTAAAGTATGCAATATGTCATTTCCTGTTCCCAGTAGGGGGCGCTACAAATATGATTGAATATTTTCATGCAGATGTGTTCAGAGCGGGACTCTTATCAAACATGTAAAGTTTGGTTCGGATTGGGTAATGTTCACTAAAGGTATGACAATTTCCAGTTTCATGGCGCAACTTCACAATTTGATGCTATGTCACGGATAGCACAACTTTTTATCATGATAGTCTTTCATTTGTTAAAATACAATGCATGCAAAATTCCAAAAATTGCTGCTAAATTCAAAGTGGACGATTTCCTGTTGGGTTTGAGGTATGGGTCCAAGCTAATTTTTGTATGTCTGGACATAATCTATGTTTGTATCGATTTTCATGCATATCGGTGAAACGTGCCACTGGGGCAGCTCAAGTAAATTTTGTAATGATGTAACTTCATCACTCACTCAGACACTCCTATGAAAATCACAGCGGTACCACTTGTTGGTACAACAGTGGTTTGAAGCTACACCAAACTATGTTGGTGCAAACAATTAATTTTGCATCATTAATATCACAATTTATTAATTATTAAAAATAATGAATAATAAATAATGATTCCTCTTGGCACCGCCCTTAAATAAGGGAAATGATAGCCAATAATATGTTGATTCACCAACATAGTTTGGTGCGCCTTTAAACCACTGTTCTACCAACAAACAGTATCACAGTGATTTTCATAGCAGCTACAAAATGCAACAAAAAACGTGCACCAGTGCACACCAAACAGCAAAGACGTCAGAAAACAACATTTCCCAGCCTGGCTCACAGGACCACCAGTGGCTCAACACAGCATACCAGCAACTTTTCTTCCTCCCTCCTTTCATGGCCTGTTGGTAATGTATTGGACATAGACAGTTTCTTAAAAACTTAATAACTCAACAGTGTTAACAGCTTCTACCTATTCAGGTTGTTGTAATGATATAATTAACATAGAATACTGTAGTAACTGTAGTCTTTGAAACACTGCTGTTAGTGTGATGTTATGCTTCACACAGACACCGTCTTTGTATGCCACTAACTCCCTTTTAACGGCACGGTTAATCTACAATCACACACACACACATACACACCTAAATTCAGCCTAAACCTTAGCACACACACGAGGAGAGGGAAATCGAACCCTCCCACTCCTCCATGCTCTTTGTCTCTAACCAACATGTGATTCATGCTCAGCTAAAACTTATGGTCAGACGACAAACACACACACCTTTTCTGGCATGCAACCCCCCATGAGCACACACACACACACACACACACACACACACACACACACACACACACACACACACACACCTTTTTTCTTTAGCTTAGTTCCTTTTAGCTAGATTTTTGTGTATTTTCCTCAGTTCTGCTTTTATAATTTTTAAAAAAAATAAATGCTAGTTTATACATGCTGGCCTATTTATTTCGTACAAGAGTGGGTGATACCAGCCTCTTCTATGCAGAACTCCAAATCCTTACATTTAAACCATTAATAAATATTTTTGTTATAGTTATTAATTTAATTATTAATCGGATTTCTAAATGAGTAGTTTAATGTATTTTATGAGACTAAATCAACCCTTATTTAATGTTGGTGTCCTGAGGAACTTTAATATTAATTAAATTTATTATTTATTAACTTTTGATAATTATTCAAATTTGATAGCCAAAATTAATTGATTGCCCCAACATAGCTTGGTGCGCCCTGAACCACTGTTGTACCGACAAATGGTGCCGCTGTGATTTTCATACACACTCAGTTTTTTCCATTTATAGGGCTTGCCTCGCAGCAGGTTTTTTTTTCTTCCACAATTGCTTTAATATTTGTTGTATTATGCTGTTTTTCCCACATCAAATTATGGTGCTAATTTCATGAGGTAGAAATTTGATCAGTGACAAGTCATACATTGCAGTGCTACCTTTATTTGTTATTTTGCTGTTTCATTTGCACATAAGAGGTGTATTCACCCTTGGGTATAGTCTCTTTGCTATTTTGGAACTGCATTTGAACAATTTTTCGTTTGGAATCTGAGGTGAGAATTGCATTCACCAAAGTGACTTGCAAAGATGCATTAATCAAAACACATGAAGTGGGAAATTGTGTTAGATGGTGTATTGGCACCAAACCTTTGCTTCTATTTGCAAAAAGAACTCCCTACATAATACAATGTCTGGCACTTACAGTATGTAGTGTATTATCTTAATTTCAAAGTAGTCCATCTGTGAAGAAAAAAAAAAAACAAAACCTAACAGGGAGTTGGTGCATGAAATTAGATAAATATGTTGAAATAGGAAAACACATTTATTTCATATCTTAAATCTGAAATAACAACAGGGAGGGTTATATTAATATATGATACAGCATAGAATCACAGTATTACGTATATTATATCTCGGCACCTTTCCATATGTCTATTCTGATTTTCTTCCAACTTAACCAAGGATGGGGTTTTGCTGAGCGCACTGTGCACGCTCTTTGTCTGCAGCAGCCTGCAGAGTTTCACATATTCACAAATGCAAAAAAAAAGTATTTATTGTTGTCCACTGTACAATTTCTCTGGTGCGTCCCAAACTCAGCCATCAAACCTTGAAGCTGCTGCTGCTTGCTCCTACTGTACTTTATGTTACAAGACTAGTAAAGTGCAGGGATGACACAGTCATACCACTACGTACACAGAGTTTCTTTTATTCTTTCTCTCTAGGGGTCCTTGAGATGCACAGTGCACTTAATGGAAATTCATGCCTCACACAGACTCAGTTTTGTTTGAGGTAAAAGGCCATTCATTGCTTAAAGAACACAGTTTTTGTCTTGTGTCAAACATTGATTGTCACACTTATTGTACGTGACTTGTGATTTCAGCCCCCCTCCAAGGTTTAAAGACTATGAACGGAACAAAACAAGGTCGTTTTTGTTCTGAATCTTAACAATACTTCCACACAAAATATCAGTACTCCTCTGTGGTTGGAATTAAATTTCTTCCCCATGTTAAGACCATGATTGCATGCCATATCTGCCATGCTATATCCCTGTATGCAAGAGAGCCCACTCTGTCCCCTCACGCAGTGCGCACATACATATTACTTACTTACATACTTGCTGAGGGTTGATTGGCAGCTCCCTTATTGGATGATCGAAATAGTTTGAATACAATATATGTGTGTGGGTGGTATTTGTGTGTGTATGAGAGACAGAGAGAGAGATGAGAACGAAGACAGTGGTTCATAAATGGCTCAGTGGTAAAAGGTCAAACCTAATGTCAGAGGTATAATTGTTGTTATACATAAAGGACACATACATTTCTTTCTAAAGAAAAGGCCACCACATCTGAGTGCAGTAAGGAATGGAAGGCAGCTGAATTAAGAAAATGTGAATACCATCACTGGATAGTTTATTTTAGCATTATTTCAGTTTTTTCAAATGCCGTACCACATATGTGAATTTTCATTTATGTCATGTTCTGTTTTCCATTATGATTTGTTTTGTTTTTCTTTTCCATATATTCTTCATCATATATTGTAGGTACATGAACTCAGATCTTCATTGAACATATTTGATTATAAATGTTATATTTTGCAAGAATGCAAGACATACGGCTTGTATTTTTTGTGTTTGTCCTCCTTCTGAATGTCAGGGTATGTACAATAGGTTAAGGGCACTTCAAAAGAGTTAACAGCTTTTACCTGGAGTCAGTGTATTTCATGTGTGTCCCTAGTATTTTGTATAATCTGTGTGCAACAGTCAGTAGACTGTATAACAGTGGGTATGCATGATAAGTACTGAATGTATCATTCAGTGTTTAAGATTGACAGGAACTCAGCGGAATCGAGCAGCATGACATCAGCTGATGCCTGCTTTACTTACCAGCTGTCTTGATTTTGATGTGCAACAATGTAACCACTAGTGGCATTAAACCCACAATATTGTATACTTTCAGGCTCCAAAGAGACAAAGTTACTTGTTCAGTCAGCTTTCACCAGCTGGATTGTCTTTATTTGTCTGGGTTGATAAATTATTATCATATTATATTATATGAGCAAAATCATAAAAAAACAGTTGGATGATTAGCCTCAGGTCTGTTCCATGGCTATCTTATTCGTTCATGAGACGAGTGAAATGGAGAAAACAGGCTGTGAGCTTTTTTAATGAGAACTTTGAGATAGAAAGAGACACTCAATTCTGTAGTGCAATACCAACAGTCCTGGGGCAACTGAGAAAACTACACATTTGTATGATTTTATGCTTCTTTATAACAAATCAGGTCATTGTGTGTGTATGTGTGGCTCAGTCTGCCTGCAAGTGTGCTTGTAGGTTTGCATTTGCTTGCTGATAAGCATGCATGCATTGTTAGTATTGTATTTGTATTACTGTATTTGTCTTCTCTGCATGGATAAGATGAATAAAATGTGAGACATATTTGCTTAAAAAACAATGATTTATTCTAAGTCCTAATTAAATGTAAGTATTTGCACAGAATAAATTAACTTTCATTAAATAATTAATTCTAGCCCTTATGTTGTTTGATGTATTGCATACATATTAGACAAAGTAAGGAAATTGTCCTGCTCATTTTATGTCAGTGTGTGTATATGAAGTTATTATTACAACTACAACTTTTATAAAAACAAACAAAAATGTTTTATCACATAGTGGGATATGAAAATGCCTTATGGACCAGTGACTCCCTCAATTATTTTTACTCACAATGAAGAGGCGAAGAGCGCACAGTCAGCATCCCAAAAAGAGTACAGCAGATAAGGCAAAGTTCTTTAGAATGCAAATTTTCTAGTTTATACCAATTTAGTTTATAATTAGTGTGAAAATATGTGTGTGTGTGTGTGTGTTTGCATTTTATTTGAGCCTTTGGGCACACTTCAACTACTTCTGGGCAGGAAACTATGACGAAATTTCCTAAATTCTTGTATTCTTGTATTTTAAATTTTGTGTAATTGCAATACACAGAAGCACCAAAAGAATGCTGACATTTACAGAATAAAATGTCATTACTACAGTTTTGACAAGTGTGCATTAATTATGTGTCTTGTGTCATCCATGAGTACAGGTATGCAATTGTGGCTTCAAGCTGACAAAAAATGGAAACTGTTCCGTCCAAGTCTGCTTACATTTGCAGAGTCAAAGACAATGAACTCTAGTAGTGCCCACTATTTTACAAGAAAGGGACACATCACTGTCCACCAGGCGGTTTGCACATCAGGAGGAAGAAAGACCATCACACACGGTGGAGCAACAATAGTACTCAACACTGCCGTCTTGTGACCAAAGTCTGCAATAGCAAATAAAACTGTGACAGCGCACTTACAATCTGCTGCACATTTTACTTAAACCATGCAGTGCCGGCCCGTGGCATAGGCAAATGCTAAGGGTGCCATCCATCTAGGGGGCGCCACAATGGGGGAAATTAGTTGGTGCTATTATTTCTTAGTATGAAAAAAATAAGCCCACATTAATTTAACTGCATAGCAAAGCCTATTAAATAATAATAAGACTTTATTAAGCCCCCCCCCGACGTTAGACTCCCATTTTCTGACACCCCAAACCATTAACAATGTCAAAAAGACCAAAACTTTCCGGTGCCCAAGGAAGGAAAAGAAGAGGAGGAAAAACGCGACAAAGACAGAGGTACAGTAAAGATAATGTCATGAAATTATTTGTCTGTTGCAGAACGATAGTAACCTTTAGCCTAACGTGGTTTGCTAATCAATAAATAGCGTTAGCTACGGTGGCCGACAAGGGCAAATGCGCATCTTGCGTGAGTATATGTATGTATATAACTGGCAGTGGAATTTACTGTGATGTAAGGGGGGCGCCACCTTAAATCTTGCCGAGGGCGCCAAATTGGTTAGGGCCAGGCCTGAAACCATGTTACCTTTACAAGAAAACAACACATTCACTGACATTTAGACAACACTGATTGGCAGGTCAAGGTTATTATTTTCTTTTTTAATAAGGGCTTTGTGAGACAGCATGTTTAAAACTGGAAAGTGCAGTGAAAAATTTGCTTTGGATGAAAGAGACAATGGAGGGACCCACCGTGTCAATGACTTCTTTAAGAAAGTGCATTGGAATTATACCTAGAGCACGTGTTACTGCATTCTGCAGTTGGTCAGTGTGCTCTACTGTGACCACATTGACACTGGTTATAATTTGGTGAATTTTTCTCAAGTGCGGGAAGTAAGTCATGTGTTAGACCTGAAGTATTTTATCTTTAAATTATAGTCTATAATTTTAAATATAAAACTATTATGAATAAAAATAACATTAAAATATATTTTACTCAATAAATGTGTGCCTGTTATTAATATTATTATGTATGGTTTAATACACTGCAAGATTTACATGGCAGGAAGTCAAAACCTCCCATTGCATGATGATGTTTGAAAGGCATGCATGTTTGAGATGATCAACAGATAGCAGTTGTTTATTAGATTTCCACTTTCACTCTTTCACTTACGGCACTATCTTTTTAGAGTGTGAGTGTGTTCGTCATGCCATAGTCATTTGTGTTTCTTTGGTGTGAGAGGAGCAAGATAATCCTGAATGGAAAGGAAGTTGTTATTTTAGTCTATCTTATTCATCTGTGTTAGCAGTGTCAGTATTAGGCGTTGTTGTGTAAGGTAGTTGTATAATTGACGTATGGAAAGTGATGGTTTGGTGATCAGATATGATCAGATATTTGGTATAAAAATACCAAATGAAAGAACGAACCCGCCTGGATATCTGACCATTACTGCCTGACTGCTTGGTGTGTGTTCCAGACCACCCACCCTGTGATATTTGTGTCTTGGTTCCTCCCACAGGACCTGGCAACACCAATGAACATGCTCCGGTTGAGTCTAATAATAAGATAAAATAAAATCAGATAAAATTAGCGTTAAACTTGGGAACATACGACACATAGACATTTAATATTTCCTCTGATAACAAAACTCAGCTGCTGAAAGGAGGCGTAATCCAATGTTGCATTCATGTAATTTGCTCATCAACGGTGAACTGAATGTATCCATTTGCAACTAATGAACGTCAGCACAAGTGTTGGTACACCAGCTATCGGTACTACTGAGAGTAAGAGTTTTATGAACAAATCACAAATCAGGTTCCTCCTCCCAAGTCAAACTAATACAGTAATTAATTTAGTTTTGGAAGTGGGCAGTGACAATGTGAACTGAACGTTGAGCTAGCTCTTGTGCAGTGTGAACTTGCACATCACTGGACCTCCCCCACCTCTCCCTTAGGATCTAGGTTTATTTAAGAAATTGAAATTGGGTTGTAAGAACAGCATTGTCAAAAGGATTCAACACGTAAAATGAAAACAGAGACACATTTAAATTCTCACTTTAGACAGGTGATTCTGCTAAGATAAATTCCTGTCTGAATTGTAAAATTTTTTTTATTGTTTCTGTTATGCACAGGGACTATTTACATACCTATGACCAGACAACATCCATTTCCAAATAATAAAAAAATAATAATAATAATAATAATAATAATAATAATAATAATAATAATAATAATTTATATTATAAATGTGTTTTTAACATATCTTGCATGTTTATTTCCCCTATAATGATTTTGCACCACACCAAATGCCATTTGACCCACGTCAAACTAATAGTTGAAGTTCATGTTCATTTGATCATCTTCTGTAGGTTGACAGAAAACCACTCACTCATCAGAGGCAGGGCATTGGAGAGTTGCAGATGACAGTTCTGGGCTGATCCATTACCACTTTGCCCCAGGCTTAATTACCATCTCCCTCAAGTAACATGCAACATTCACTCCTTCGAACGCAATCTTGCACTAACTTCTCAATATGGTTGCATGCAGCAGGAGCAGCACTTCTGTTTCTCCTGCATTTACCATCCCCCTCCCTCAGGGGCAGCACACCTGCATGCATAAAAACAGCAATCAGAGAGCGACCATGATGATCACTGGTGATGAATTCAGCTTTGGAGCTTGTTATTTCCCAGTGGGATTTGGTGGCAGTGCAGAAGCAGCAGCAGAGGCAGAAGCATGTCTGTCTTGCCATGATGCCAAGTGTCATTTTTGACAAGTCTTGGGGATAAAGAAAGCATGGCAGAAAGCTTTAAATCAAATTGGTCACACAGCCTTGCCAATCACTGTGGACAACATATGCAGGCTCACAACCAAGGTGAAGCCGCTGTTACGTGTCTAGGCGGTGAGCAATCTTCCTTTGCTCTAAAATGGAAATGAAACTGTTACACACCCACAGCTATTGAGGAAGGGATTTGCGTGGGCCGGTGTACAACTATACTCGATCGCCACTGTGGGAGAAGCTTTAGCTTTGCCCTTCTTCAAAGTGAGATTTACAAAAAGGAAATGCTTGGCTAGGTTTATTCAAAAGAAGCTCCTGATGGTGGGAAGACAAAAGGTACTTCACACTGCCTCCCTGGGGCACATGTACTCTAAAGCTCCACTTCTCTGCTTTACTCCTTATTCTAAGTACATGTTCTCCCCTAGAGTGCACTGCACTCTCTCCTGCTCCTGTCTCTCTTGCTCAATCTTTTACTTTTTCTTTTTTTCCCCTCATTCTCTCTGTACCTAGCCATATCCCATATCACTTAATTTCACTTGTCTTCTCCCTGTGTACCTCAGTGTCTCTCTTGCTCTGCTTCTGCATCTCTCTCCTCCACCGCTTCTTGTTCCCGCTCTTACTGTTAAGTTTCTCCCTCTTACCTCTTGCCCCCCCCCATCACTCTCTCTCTGCCTCTCTAGCCACGTGTTGGCTAGCTCAGAGCAAAACCCTCTATTAACAGAAGCCAAGGCCAGATGGCGGCTCAGAGATGGATCATATCAACTCTGAAGTTCTCTGTGAGTTCCAGACTGTCTTTTTTTTTTTTTTTCTGGGCATCTCAAAAATAACTTGCACTTTACCATTTCACCTACAAACCCAGTGTGGGACTTGTAACTTAAATTACCATTTCGTATCAGCTCAGGAAAGATCAGAGCAACCAAATATACTTCTTTCTAATGTTGCTGTCATTTATCAGTAATATTCAAGAACTGATAAAGAAAACTTTGTTCAGAAAACATTTTCATCATATTTAATCTCATCTAGTTTAGTGAGCCAAAAACCAATCAAGGAAAGGGATTGTTTTGTGTAGTAGATGTAGACATCTCCTTTCATTACACACTTGTTATGTATATATATATATATATATATATAAATATAAATATAAAAGTGTATTCTGTGTACCCTCACTAAAGGCTGTCAAACTGTGATGGGTCTTGTTACCACACAGACTTCAAATCCCCTGGCGACAGTATTTATTCCCAAAGGGAATTTGTGGCTGTAGAATGAGAAATGTAAGTTGTCTGTGAATCCCGGAAGAAGAGAAGCAGGTACAATATATCCAAGGGGAGAAGATCCTGCAGTTTGTCTAATGAGGCATAGCCAGACTATGCACTTTGGTCAGTTCAGGAGATGAGCGTGAAATTCCCCATTAAATAATGTGAATCTCACGTTAAGAGGCCCTCCTGAGGCAAAGTGTCTGTAGTAGGGATGACTAACTCAATTAATTCACAGTCCCTCTGAAAGTTTCTTTCCAAATCAAGGACTTGTTTTAAGTTTGCGTGTGTCACAATGGCCGTTTGTCCTGTCTGTGTTGTCGCTGTGTGTGTCTGTGGGTGTTAGAAATGAGTGCACCAGTGCTCATAGGGTTGAGGCTGACTGACTCTGAACCACTGGCCTGCCCTCAATACCAAAACAAGTCATCTATTTCCTGTTTTGTGAATCCACGTCTTTGCCTGCTGTGCAGTGGTGATTGTCAGGTAACATTTAGAAAGCCCTCTCTCTCTCTTTCTGTCTGTTTGCCATGCTAAAGCTTCACTCTTCCGTCCTTTTCCTTTTCTGCCGAGAAACAAGTTCATTGTGATTCGGAATGCAGTTCCACGGCTCAATGGGTTCTGTTTGAAATGAGATTTGAGAGAGTGAGCAAGAGAGAGAAAGACAGAGAACCTCGAGCCGCTGCACGTCTTGATGAATAAAAGATGGAGGCACTCGCGTCTTATAAACAACAACAGAGCATAATTAGTTCAGTTCTTTTTATTTTAGGAACACTTTATGTGACATTTCCTTTGTGTGGCTTCTTTCATTACACACGTCCTGCCTGCTTTACATGTTGTGTGGACTTCCTTGCTCTCTTCCTTGCAAGTCAACAATAATAATATTTATGTTGTATGCAAATGTAAATACTGACATACATTTCTGTATTCTTTCACTTCCCCAGTTTACTGTTGCAATATGGTTTGCCTATATGTATACAGTAAAAAGCTAACTCAGGACAAACCAACACTGGGACTGAGAGATCATATTATTTACATATGTCCTTGCAGAAACATACATTTATTACACTTATGTAGCAGGCCTGGGTCAAACATGATTAGTAAATAATTACATTGATTGGTGTACCACGCTATATAGAAAGTTGGAAAAACTAAACTACTAACAAAAAAACAAAAAAACTTAACAAAATAATAAATTACATAAAAGCAAATTAAATATATCATGTATTAAACACTACAAAGGTACAGGTCAAATAAGGCAGTATGCCAATTAGCAATATTTTATTATTTGTGTTCCTTTTAGCTTTTGAATACATTTCTTTTTGCGGATGGTTTCTTAAGACTGTCCCAAATATGAAATACTCTTTGCATGCAGTACAAAAACCAAGCATGATTATTAAAAGCTTAATAATCATGGTTTTTTTTTTTTTTTTTTTGCTTTGGAAAATGCACCTGTAATTTGGGCACAGATGATTTGCCCTCTTTGAATAACCATTAGCTGTCTAATGTTGCCTTAAAAAGTCACATTAAGAGGCTATTTGTCAGACTTCTTGTGTAGCAGACTACTAATTGCCTTTCATCGTAATATTTCCTACCTTTAGTTATTTTCCATGATGCCCTTACAAAATGTAGTTTACCACCTGTAAAAAAAAACAAAGTCACTATATGTATGTTTTAGTGACAGACAACTTACCTGACATTATAAAGACTTTAGTGAGACAGTGAGGTCCCACATATGTCGAACACTAGGGAACGAGAAACAAATCCTAAAACTGCCAAATCAGTTTGACTCTGAGGTTTGTGCTGTTGTCTGTTGATGCTCTGCAGTCTCTTCACATATCATCTGCTCTGCTGAATGTGGCCCAGTCTAATGGCATCTGCAATATCCCTGGAGCACCTTAACAGAGGCTGATGACAGCATGTGTTTGTCTTCCCTTTTTTTTATTTCTCTCTCATACACACACATACACACACAGCGCACCTTCCTAATCCTCAATTCTGCTCCCCCGCCCACTGTTGATGCTTCAGAGTCAGAGCCCTGTAAAGTCTTTAGCCCCAGGTACCGCCTCAGGGTCTGAGCAGTGGTGAGGGCAGACGCGGGGTAACAGAATCAAAGGATGATTGTGGCGAGCATATGTGTATTAATGTGTGTTTGGTAGGGGTGTTTTGTCAAATACCATCCTGCCCATCTCTTCCAACCCCTGCTATCTGCTCTTTAAATATCCAACCTTTCAGCTCCTTGTTCTTGCTCATCAGACACCCCTAGGAGTGCACCAAGTGTGGATTCAGTTAGCACAGTAGTTGAAGTGAACATGCTGGTCTGCACCACACAGATCTCCCAACATGACACCCGACCCATACTGATGTCGACCAAATTACCTTCAGACACTTTCTCACAACAAAGGTTACAGCGGATGTCAGTCTTTCTTTCAATTTGAGTCTGCAGTCAGATGAAAATGTTCTAGCCATGTACAACAGCGCCACTTTAATGCCTTAATCACAGCTTATTCCCACAGAAAGAATCAAAAGATTAAGATACCAATAACCAATGTTGATTGACTTAATGACCACAACCCACATTTTAAGCCGGATTTTCTCAAATAATGGAATTCAAGCAGGGAGGAAATAGTGAGATGAGTTTTTAACGCAATTATTTTAAGTTCAAGATTATAATGAATGAATTGGCATTCGTGGTGAAACAGTAAAGTGAAGATCTCGTGCTCGGTGATTGTTTGGGAATTCACAAAACAGAGAATCTATTATTTTTATCTTTTCGATAAAAGCTCAAACATATCATCATGTCTTAATCAGAAATGGTTGTAGCCAAAATTAATAAGCCTGAACTCCATATCCATCCAATTATTATTTCGGATCACACACCAATAGGTTTCAGTTTAATACATGTAAATGACACAATCCCACCTCCTCACTTTTAACAGACAAAGAATCCAACAATTCCTTTTTCCAGAGAGAGGACATACTTTATTGAATGAGATAACCCTCCAGAAATTTCACTATTTGTGCTATAGTAAACAGGAATGGTAGCTCTCAGTACTTATTTAAAAATCCACATACTGGAAAAGAACTGCAAGGATGCACTCTACTCTCCAACAATGCAAACTCAAAATAATATACTGATAACCGAACGTACTTACAACTTAGAGGTAATGACACAGAAATAGTTTAGATACTTGACGTGTAAAGGGGCATTAGGTACATTAGCTTGATCTGTTGGGCAGAATACTTTTATACCTTGCCGATTTGCAAATGTATTTGGTTCATGGAAATCTGCCACCATTTCTCCCTCCCATGACCACCAAAGAAGGCTGAGTTAATCAATCAGTCTTAGTGGCACTCATTTTCAACAAGCAATAATCTGCAGAGGCAGCTCCACCAACAGCAAAGGGCAGGTGATGGAGTTTCTGAGAGAAAGGTTTAGGAGGGGGTTTTTATTTCAGTTTATGAAAAAAAAAGTAATATGAAAAATGCAGATGCAGTGTCCTTGGTCTTCAAAGGAGCAGTTGAGACACTGGATGGTGGAGGGACAGTATTGTGTTTTTGCATAGGATATGTCCACAACAAAGAATGTGGCCATGGTAGCAGTATTGACTCAGCTCACTATGACTCCTAGGCATTTCAGCATAGAAATACATCCTTCCTGTTGTCTATCACCCAGTAAAAAACTGGCATAAACAGTGGCATGTCACAGAAATACCTGTTGTAGATGTGGTGATGCAAATAGACACTGCAGAGCAGTGAAATGAATTGTCTCAAAGTAAAAACTAAATGTTGAAAATAAGATTTCACTCCTTATAAACAACTCAAAAGTTGTACTAATAATCAATTATTTCATCATTACCTCAAATACATACCCAATGAGAAAAAAACAAAAAACAAAACCCTTATCAAAAAAATCTGCAATTTCTTATTAAAGACAGACACTAATCTTTACTCAACGTTTCTTTCCAAGACAGAGAAAGAAAGATCATGCTTTTACCACAGAGTCTTGAAAGGAAATTTATTAAAAAAAAAACTCTGTAACTCCAGAATATAATTCATCCATTATAAAGTTTAGCACAGAGTACATCTCAGTACAAACTATACAAAATGTGAATCCTTGACAATGACACTTGCTCACACAGCACTCTGCAAAATGAGTACTTGCATGCCACTTATCTCTGCCTACCTATTTAAACACTGTGGACAAAAATTACACACAAATGATCCTTCTGTCTGTGTGCCTGCTGTGTGCCTGTATTCTCAGTGGAATCAATAATGAAATATGAGCATAAAGTTGGAAAACAATATACATGAGAAAACACTCTTGTCCAAGTGATAACTCCCTCCACTTCATTCATTCCCACTGTGGAGAACTGTGGCTAGCTTACTGCCACGGCTAAAGTGGCTTATACTCAACAGGCTCCCTTCCCCGTTTTTATACTATTGTCATATCAATAAATAGACCCATAATCTGTAGTGGGTATTAGTGTTTATAACACATTTAAGAAAGACAGCACAATCTGAAATCTCTGCATATTTCAAAGGTGGAGCGTCATCTTACTCTGGCCCCTACAAGAAAGGGTTACGGAACTGTATTTCACAATAACAACTGATGTGAACTGACTTCAATGGAATCATGTTTTATTTGCAGAATTCAGAAAAATGTTTGTCTATATCTTTCCAGATATTGTGTATTTTTGTCTTCAACCGCTATGAAGTCAACTTTAAGTGGAATGCTGTTGTGCATTGATAATAGTAGTAACAAAACCAAAAACACAAAGCTGAGCATTATAATGCAGCTCTCTCTCTGAAATTGACTTGGCCTTTCATACCAGGTGATAAAAATGATCCGTTGTAACACAAAATGTGAGCACATCAGACATACAATTATACAGGATCCTCTCTGCTGTTGTCTCTGACCTTCTTCCTGGCCTGAGGCATGGTCACATTTTCACAACCTCCTCAGGGGCAAATAAAAAGACA
The DNA here is from genome assembly GCF_905237075.1 of Dicentrarchus labrax. Taxonomy (NCBI): domain Eukaryota; kingdom Metazoa; phylum Chordata; class Actinopteri; family Moronidae; genus Dicentrarchus; species Dicentrarchus labrax. The sequence continues at coordinate 12,545,654 of NW_026136704.1, forward strand.
CAGACAAAGAAAAAAAAAGGATCACGTTATTAAAAACAGGAAAAGGAGGAGAGAAAGATATAGTGCAAAGGGACAATCATTATTGATTGCTAATGATGAGCTTGTTACAAAATTAAATACACCATCCTCTTTCAGTGCTTATATTCACCCCAGCCTCGAGTCCTTGTCTCTGTATACTGCTTTGATTGACACTTGGGGTCCAGGGTAGCCATTCATAATGTGGACAGGCTTGTGCAAAGACAGCCGCATGTGGACAGGCCCATGGGCAGCATGACACATGGCAACCTTGACATAGCCAAGGTTTTGTTTGCCTAGCAGAGCACCACCCAGCGCTACCTGTCTCGCTATTTTCTCTCCCTCCCTCCTTCTCTCTGTCTCACCTCATAGTGGGCATCAACAAGTGATCTTTCTGGAACCATGGGCTGTCCGTAATGAATAGCCAGAGTGGTACCATCAGCCTTTAAAAAGCCTTACTATTACAGAGAGCGCGAGACATACCTCACTAACAGAGGATCGAGAGACAAAAGAGAGAGAGAGACTACCCTTAGATGAGGAGGGGGAAGGAGGGGAGACAGTTAGTTGAAGAAAGGCATGGGAGGATGTAGAGATAGAGGGCAGAGGGTAGGTTGATATAGAGGATTTATGAGGGTCAGTGTATGTGCTTAGGTCAGGTGGACGGAAGGAGGGAATGAGTGAGTAGGAAGAAGAAAAGAGGGATGGTCGGTGTGTTTGGTATATAGGCATGATGCAAAATAGCTCATAAATATAAAGAGTGATGCCTCATTTTGTGGTCACTGGTCAGCTCTCAGTATATCAGGTTTGTTTGGTGAATGAGGCAACTTCAAAACTCTACTTCTACTTTTAAAATTTTGAAGAATATGACCTCAACCCCTTATCTGTGTCATGACAGCATCTGAATTAGCAAAAGGAAGAAACAGTATAGACCCTGAATGTGGTGCAGGACTTTGTCTGGAACAGGCTACCACTGTCAAAACATATCCTTTAATCTCTTTTCCCCGTGCCCAGCCCCCTTCTTTCTCTGAAAATCTAGGACATTCTTTTTCATCATCAGTGTGTTCCCTGGTCTCTGTGGTATGCTGAGCCCCAATGCCAAAATGAAACTCATAGTTAAGGAGTCTCTTTCTTTCTGCTAGTGTCTTTGGTCGCAGGCACCGTCCAGGGATAGGTGGTGTTTGGATGTGGTTCCCTTTGCCTTTTGCATCTAATCATAGAAAAATAAGATGGGGGAGAAGAAGTGGAATAGATGAGAAGTTGTTTCCCACAATGTTACTGCGTGGTTGTATTTATGGCAGAGAAATACAAAACACATTAACAAGAAGAAAACACGTAAAAGAAAAGAGTGGGTGCGTGTGTATGAGGAATTACACTTCATTAAAACTGATCTGATTAGGATGAACTTAAACTATGGAAAGTCTGAACCATTAGTAATGGCACTGGATTAGTTTTGTTTGCTTTCAACGAGAAAATAATCATTAAGAATCTATAAAATATAATTGAAAGAAAAATCAGACATTATTGGGAGGCAACATTTCTGGTTTGATGATATAGCCTGGGGAAAAACAAGACACATCAAGCAACTATGATATGATATTGTCTTGCGTTATCATTTCCATTGCCCATTGGCTTTTCTTTCTATCTTTTCTCTAATGACAGTTTCATACCACACCATTTGGCTTATGAGCCATTGTGCTGTTTCCTTAATGCCTCTGAAAGGAACAAACGGTAATGACAAAGAAGATATTCCTCTCTCTTCAACACTGTCAGATTCACCTTACTGTTTATGATGATGATCTTTACAGTAAAGGCAGTATTACCTCTGTGTGCAAATTCTAAGCTGACAGCAGGAAATAAATGCTTGGACCAGGCTTCCTTGTTCTGCATTAATGTGAAGAAATCTTTATGGGATGCAGTTGAAACCTATTCCAGAAATAATGCTTTGCTTCAGAAGCTGCCACTAGGTGGTGCTAAAATCCTGTCCTCCTTCCCACTGTTCTATGGACCCCCATGGGCTTCCTTAAATGGGGCTCACTGTGTTGTTCTAGGGGAGTTTGCCAGGCACAAGGCAAGATTTACAGTCCCAGGTTTAATTGTGTTTTGAAGAAAAAACAGCTATAATGGCATAGGAAATACAATAAAGCTATAATGGGCTCCAGAAATTCCAGTTTAAACACTGAACAGCAGAGCACTTAGCAGCCCACTGTTTGGTACCAGCGGTAATATGAAGATAAGAAGTGATAGGGAGATTTCTGCTCTGTTAGCCTGTGTTCAGATTTATTCTTGTGATCTATTATTCATTCTGCTGATTCTTCTCATTGCAACTGGTTTGCATAAACCCACAGCATCATTAAATAAAATAAGATAATTGATTAGTTTTTCGGTAGCACACTTTTGTGCTCATCGTATGTACAACATATGAAGCACTTCAGCTTCTCCCATGATCCCTAATGTTTATTTCCCCACATTAAGATAGTTTCAGTCATGAACAAGAGGAGATAAGTAAAATAAGCATTAAGCCTCAAGACTATTGCAATATTGACTTAACAAAAATGGATTCAGATCAATAGTTGGAAGGTGCATCTATTATTTTACACACTGATCCTACACAGCATGGTAAAACTAAGAAAGGCAGAACTTCAAAAAGAAAACATCTCTCAGCTCACAGCTATGTGGGAGAGAGAAAGAAAGACAGATTGCATCTGGCAAGAGGCTATGATCTATAAAAAGAAGCTGAGGAAGGGATAGACAAATCTGACTCTGCAAAAGCAAACAGATATATTGGTCTCCACCACTAAACCTTACCTAAGGCTGGAGGATCAGCAATATTTGCTTGTATGCTCCTTCCTGGCAATACCACCCATGCCATGCTAAAGTCAGTGAAAAGAGATTACCTGAGATGTTCCTCTGTGGTCCAACACACAGTGGCATATGAAGGCCAGAGGAAAATTAATTAGCGAACGGGACAAGGTTACAGACACATAATGAAAGTTATTGGTCATGTCACTTCATAATTTCCCCGGTCCCCCTATTACTTTCCATCAGGTTAGTCAGCCGTGAAATGGGGGTTTTATATGATGCAAGGAAGAATGTGCCACCACACCTTCACCACCAACAGCTCCCACCCTATTCTCCCAGAGGGTTCGCACATGGATGATCAAGGCACTTAGACTAATGTGGATGGTGTAGGGTGATGAGGAGGGATTGGAAGTGTTAACCCATACTTTTACATCATTACAGCACATTTAGGGATCATTCTATCAAATGGCAGCTTTCACAACCAGCTCCAACCAGTATTCACCCACTTAACCTTTATTCAGCTGGGGATCAAATAGGTGTTTGGCCTTGATTGCAGTGCTTTTAACACAAAAGGGCTGACAGTCAGGCCTGTAGTATGTTTGGATTGTTAACTATGTTGTTCCCATTGAGGACGAAAGACAATAAAAGATGGATGGTTGAGATTGGGTATTTAAATTTCCTTGTTGGGTGTAAAATGACTTGAATAAAAAGAGCTATTTCTCTTTCACAAATAGGTCCAACCAACGACTACAGATAGATCATTTTTAAATAGAAGCAAATGGTAACAATATTAAGTTATGATTATGAGAATGAATCAGTCAATGAACATCGCTGTGGTGTAATGATACCTCTAACAGAGGCAGTATATCTGAGTCCAACAAAGCCAAGGACCTTAACTATATTTCACATTAATAGAAAGGTGTGGTGAAGATTTTTATGCATTTAGTTGAAGTTTGCACCATTTTACTGACTGGTGTTTACTGTGTGCCTTGTCAATTCATTTTCTGTGTATTGTATATTATATTTACATACATCCTGTATCAGTACTTCATCGGTTTTGCATGCATGCATGTTCAGCTCCAATCAGACCAGCCTACCACCACACAAACACAGCTGATACAGAAAGCCTGGATCATTTGTTCATTTTTCAACTAACATTGCTGGATCTATTTTTTTTCTGACAGAATACACAATGATAGAACATCATAATTAGGGTTCACTTGCACCCTCTATTGAACTAACGAGTAATATTTTTGTGCTGGGTATGCATCAGCTGGCTTAATTTTGCCTTGTGTTCCACCCTTCCTATGCTGTCGACATTTTCTGAAACACTGACTAAAATACACTCCGGAGCAAACAAAAACTGAGAAAATTAGCTCAGCAGACACAGCTGCCTGCATATGTGTGTAGTTTATGAGCACACAGCACAACAATACACACAATACAACTTTCATATGAAAGGTGGGTATTGTGTCTTTGATGATAGTCTTATGGTTAAATTATTATTTGTTTTGTTTCACATATCAGTGGAGGAAAATCATATAATGTAGTGTAAAGACATGAATTAGGGAATTCTTGTCAAGTGATGAAGTTTTCTGATTCCAGACAATAATGAAAGGACATAACAGTAGATCATTAGTTGGTATTTGTGCAACACATCCACAGACATACAGTAAACACATACATAGTCTGTCACTTTCTGTTTGTTGTGCGCTCAAATGGACACCTTTGATGTGAAATATGTTTGAAATCAACAAAAACGGTAACAGACCGTTCTTTTTTGTAAAGGGAAAGGGATTCTGCAATAATTTCAGTGTATTAGATAAAGACAGAAAAAAACAAAGGCCCATCAAAGGAAAACATGGGCATGTAAGCACTTACTATGAAATGGCTGTGTGGGCAATTTATAAAGTTTCAAAACTACTATGTCTCATACTTTTACTTGTTTTGTTATTACTGTTTATTTATTTATCTATTTATTTATTTTTTACCCTCTGTTTAAGATAGAGCCCATCCATCACATAGGCATCTCAGACATCAACGCGTTTCTCCAAATCAATGGCTCATTGACTGCCCCAGCAGCAGACATGGACACACGTCTGTCTCCCTGACAGTTACAAAAAAGAAACAGGAATACAAATTGGGCCTTACTGTCTGACTAAGAGGGCAAAAGAATAGATCATTGACAATCATGACACAAATCCATCTCTGATTCTTGAAAACCCCTTTTCTATTGTTACCTCTGATTCCCCCAAGTCCCCTTGCTTAGTATCCGTCAATATAGACATGCTTGGAATAGTCATTTGTGTGGCTGTCTCTACAGGAGTTTGGGCTTAGGTGCTTTAGAGGACATTTTGACAATGGGGGAAGGATTGAGGCAAAAGCCTGTCAGTGGCTTTGCTGTTTATTGATTGCAAATGTGGTGAGAGCTTAATTGATTCACACTTTGAGATCAACATGATAATCTCTTAGCCTTGGGACTACAGTGGGATGTGCAGGTAGAAAACAGACAGCTGGGAAGGGCATGGAAAGTGTGAATCAGCTGTGTGGAAAGTTTAGTTTGTTGTTTACATCCGATCAGCATGCTCATAAAAATCACAACCATCAATGCTGCTATTAATTAAGGAGACCTTCGAGTAACTGAAAGAGAACGGACGGTGAAGTGAACGGCTGATTTGTGTGTGTAATGATTTTGACCATCTAACCTTAGTCAAATACTGATAACAGAAAATGTTTTTGTTGCTCTAACTTTCTGGGCTATTTAGGCTAAAACGAATATCAAATATAATGTACTTTTATAATCTGTTTGACTTACAATTCCCATACATTTTAAACAACAAAACAAGCAAACAAACAGAAATAAAACAACAGTCCAACGTCCAATAAAGTCATCATCTTCTGTCAGTCTTAGATTCATAGACATAGGACATCTCCCACTGATCTCACCAGGTAAGTTGCAAAGTACATGGAAGCATCTTAAATCTCATGTTCTTATTGTTTGTTTTTTTAATCATCTTATATTTATAACCTGATCAATTTAACAAAATCCACACACACACACACACACACACACACACACACACACACACACACACACACACACACACACACACAACTCTTTTCAGCTCCCATCTTGTCCAATCAGTTCCCACTGACTGTGCACTCAAACTGCCTCTTCAGAGGACACAATTATGTGTTAAATCCAACAATCTTTCGGTTATGTGAGGTTACAGATGAAAACAAAACCCCCTCATTTACAGGGCTTGAGCTGGGGTTTAAAAACAACCCTACTACAAAGGGTAAGCAGGTTATATAGCCACATATACATTCATTCCTCCATCAATCTTTCCATCTCCGCCTTTTCAACCCTCTCTTTTTATCCTGTATGCCTTTCATTTTACTCAAACACCCCCTAAAAACAGTTTCAGTCGCTTCTCTTCTTATTAGAAATCTTCCAGCAGTTTCTCACTCCATCATCAAAACCAAAGGGCCAGTTTTTCGCCCATCAATACGACGTCCCAGGGTGAAGCCTTGAATCCGACAAGAGACAGAAGTCACTGATGGGATTGCTGCTAGACCCGCAGGCAGCTGGCCAGGCAGGCTAACAAGTAAGTAGATGGACACCTAAAAGAGTTTGTTAGAATGAAGCTGCCTTCTCAGTGGTGTTCTGGGGCCTAAAATGGAAAAGGCAGGATGAAAACAAGGCTACATGGGACCACAGCCATTTCTCTGTGTTCTGCAGATGAAGAAAGGATGCCTGATCAAGCGCAGCAGGGGGAAGAAGGCAGACTGGGAGGCGAGTGGGATTTGTGCCTCTGTTTGTATGTGTGTGTGTATGTGTGTATGACCATGTGTGTCTGTCTGGGCATAGGAGTCATAAGAGGAAAAAAAATTATGGATTCACACTACCCGTAGGCCAAATCTGCAATCCAGAAAAAGTTTTTCTCTGTTATAGGCTACTGTAATTCATATGCCTCATCTGAGATGAAAGGCAATGTTGTCCAGTGTGTGACTGTTATTTTATTAACCAGAATGTTATAGAATAGAGAATACAGAATCCTGTGATAACGGAAATGTTCACACAGATTTTGTGTTACTGTCCTATAATTGTATAATGAAAATTGAGTTTCATATTTGTAATTAAAGAAACTGCAATTGAAATCATCTGTTGACCTTTTTTGAGTTTGAATCAAATTGAGACAAACTTTGGGAAATACAATAATCAAATCAAAATATACACTTTTATTTTACCAATGGCAATAAATATTAAAGGAAATTGATCCATTTTTTGTCTCCAAGGCCTGAGCTCGCTAAAGTAAACTTCAGAAATTCATTCATTTTTAAAAAACTTACAGTTAATCCCCGAAGGGAGATATTGGCTTAAAAGACCCAGTGCTGCTATGGTGCAGATGTACTATATATCTTGAAAATATATATAAATTGAAATAAAATGTAGTTTGAAGTTACTTAAACATATTGTGTGTTTCCAGCTCCAGGTGAACATATTTACAATGAAATAAACTTTATTTTTTTTATTGTAAAGGGTTTTATTGTAAAGGGTTACGCCATGTAGTTCATTTTGTTCATGTGATATGATGGACAAACACAATGACCAGTAAGGATGTTCACATGTACATGTACAACAAATGTCCAGGGTTTACTAGGTCAGTACAAATATTTTGGTCTAATCACAGGTGTGTAAGGGTGGGGCTGAGTGTTAAAGTTTTCAATTCTAGTACCTCCCTCCCACTCAGCAAATAAAAAAAATGCATGATAGGTCTGCACCGAAATATTATCGAAATCACAATATGGCCAAGTACAATATGCAAATCTAGATCTGAAGTACTGTATTTTATTTTATTTGTTTGTGAAAATTCAAATTCAAATTGTGATGCAAAAACAATAATACTGCAATAACACACCGATACCATTCACTCTAATGGAGAATGAGCCAACTTCTCACTTTATGAGCACAGTAAACAGTTTCCTAATGAGTTTATAGTCTCAATAGCTTGTTTTAAGTCTTTCTCCATACATTATGATGTTCGTTTAGTAAATTATTGTCCAATTTAGAGTACAAAGCTGCACATATTTTGGCTGTGGCTACCTTATGATTGACAGGTCACTCAGTGAGTCTGTCCAGCACAGCGCACTAAATGGTAAATGGATCTGTACTTGTATAGCGCCTTTCTAGTCTTCCGACCACACATTCACCCTTTCACACACATTCACTCAGCGATGACAAAGCTCATTGAACAGAAACGAACGCATTAATACACATTCAATTTGGGATCAGTATCTTGCTGAAGGATACTTTGACATGGGGCAGGAGGAACCGGGACAGGCCCCTGCTGGTCTTGGTGGGCCATGGGAGAACCTTGAAACAGTGAAATAGTAAAACAGCATAGGAGTGGTCATATATGGTGCACATAAGAAACAAAGGTCATACAGAGGTCAGAGGGTGCCTTGACACAGAGACTTGCACCTGCATCTGCGCCTGCAATGTAACAATATAATCTAAAAATAGACAAATTAGAATCAAATCAATGTGTGTGTGTGTGTGTGTGTGTGTGTGTGTGTGTGTGTGTTTGGAGGAGAAGGGGTGGGGTTAATAAGATTATAAAAAGGTAGAGAGCTGCCCTTTCAGTGGCAGAGGTACAGAGGTCATGGCAGCAAGACTCACTCTTCAAGAGGTCCTTGATCAGATCTTCCACGATGAAGAAGCTGAGAGTGCAAAGTTTTCTACTACTGCATTGAATGCACTGACTTGTTTGCAACAAACATGTTTTATTTGTTGTGTTTTGAATGTTATTGTTAAATTAATATTGATAATTGTTGTTAATATAATGATATTGCAGTAAGGACAATGTCCAATGGTTGTGATAGTTATTAATTATATTATAACAGTTCCAGAATGTTCTTGCCATTTTCACTATTAATAAAATATATTTTAATCATTATGGCTTTTATATTTTCATGTCTTAGGTAAAACCAAAAACGACGCTATCTAAAATCACAAGTTAAGGATTAATAATGAATGTATTAATGTAAGATAGGCTATTTACATATTCTAAATAGATCTGAATTTCAAAATATGGTATAGACACTTTTTATGAGGACTTTCTTGCTCAAGTTTGAGCTGGACCATACTGTGAAGGCATTGGATATGAACAGTTTGTAAGGGTTAATCAGGAGCAGCTGTACGGATCTGGCTAATGAAATATGCTAACGGTGAATGTTTTGCAGATACATTCAATATTAACATATCTGCAGATATGTTCAATGTAACAGTGGTTATGTTACAAGAAATCTGATCTAGGAAACACATTACATTTTCTACAAAAGATATTTGCTGTTGCAAACTAGTTTTAACAATAGGGATGGGTTCTGATAGTTTGTTTCTATTTCAGATATGGTTTCAAGTTGGTAAAATACCCTGATTTGACAAAAACACGGCTGGGAGGTTCTGGGACAGTCCGGGACAGGAGAGGCATCAAGCGGGAGAGGAGTGAGAGGGAGGCTGGGCAACAGAGAGGCAGTAACAGCGTGTAGAGCCAGAATTTTATTTTTTCTAACTCTGTTAGACATCAGAGTTGCTGATTGTTGGAACAGTAGTGTGTTTTACAGTTACTTAACAAGTAAGGCACCCGGCTAGCTCACCTGGTAGAGCTAGTGCCCCATGTACCAAGGTTGAGTCCTTGCTGCAGCGACCATGGGTTTGACTCTGACCTGTAGCCCTTTGCTGCTTGTCATCCCCTCTCTCTGCCCCTTTCCTGTCAGTCTTTAGCTATCACTATCAATTAAAGGCAATACAATAAATTAAAATAAAATACCTAAAAAACAAGGCAATTAAGCTAGTCTTAGTTCGGTAAAAGAGAGAAACCTGAATTCAGAAGGTGTATTTTAAGGTTGTATTTTTCTGTTAATTTATAAAAATAAGTATTATAATATTGCCTTTCTTGATATGTGGTGAGTTTAATTTCTTTGTATTATAAAGCAAAGAGAGCTTGTGGCCAGGAGCAAACTCACTGCCCGTGTCCCAGCTGAAACTACTGAAGGGGTGGCGCTGAACACACAAACAAATATATCAACAATCATCAATTGAGTTGACAGTCGACAATTGGAAAATTTTAACATATCGCCTCCACGGCTTTGGTAGCTGTAGCCCAGGCCCCCAGTGAGGACAAAAGGCCATTTTCAAGAGGAAAAAAAATATTCAGGTCAGGGAATGTCACAGAGCAGTGATTATTTATGCTGTGAAAGCACTAGACTCATTGATGATACTGAATGAAATAAGAGCAGCACATCATTTCCCACCAAACAAATACCTGCAAAGACTGGATAAGGGATTCAAGGGATACATATTTGATAAGCAGATTCAGAACTGGATTCATATTTGCGACAATACCATTAAACCTCTTCCCTAGTTGTATACAAACATAATGTTAGATTTATTATTAGATTTAGCATTATATCATAGTTAGCATCAAGCTATCCAAGTCCCAGTGCTCTGCAATATGTGAGCAAAGTAAAGGCAGTCTAACCATCAAACTGCATGAAAAGGGATGAAAAAATACTTCCATGACCTTCTACTCTGAGTAAGCAGGAGAAAAAATGAACTGTCACCTCAGACCTAAGCAAGCCAAAAGATCAGCAGGAATGGAGCATTGAAATTGGCAGTGGCATAATCATCGCAATCTGTTGGAGGCATAAAGAACTACTGTAGGTGGACTGGTGAAGAGCCAGCTGTGTAATTGCAAGAGCATAAGTTGAGGAGGAAAAAAGGACTCTCTCTCTCTCTCTCTCTCTCTCTCTCTCTCTCTCTCTCTCTCTCTCTCTCAAAGCCCAATTTTCCTAAACTTCAATCCTTTTGTGTTTTCTAGCTGTAGAAAAAATAAAAAATAAAACTATCCAGACCTTTGTCATTCAGAATACACAGTGAAGTAACCCAAACCTGAGGCTAAGACAGAGTGACAGGTCGGAATGTTGCACAGTACCTTTTAATGTAGACTGACTTTGAATTAAGCGCTTCACTGTGTCTCTGTTTTATCCTCAACAGCACGGCCTTTCTCAGCAGGTATTCAGTCAGGTGAAAGTAGCATGTTACCCTTCGGTGAGACATCCCAGCATTCTCCTGCTTCTCATGCATCGGGAATATAGCATGACGTCCGTCTTGCTTGCTACACAAGCTACAAAAGTCGACTGTACTCTTACAGCTTGACTGCCAATATGCATTAACCAGTACCAAACTGTAAATAATTAAATATCTGGGTGACATGGCTTGGCAAGAATACCACATTGCTTGATTAAAACTTTATCACCAGACATTGTGAAAAGTTTCCAAAACAATTAAGTACCAGGGTATTAATGGCTTGTATGTAACACACGATAAAATGGGAGACTTAATTAAAAAACTCATTATATTTCCATTTTCTGAATTTCAGAGTTTTCAAGTGAATATAGCATTTTTTCCCCTTTCTCTCTCTCTTTTTTTATTCCTCCTCTCATTCTTATATATAAACTGACACACACACACACACACACACACACACACCTTTTCCTGCAGCAGCCAATCGTCTCATGTGCCACCTCTGTGGATCCGGAGTGGGAATGTGTGTGTGTGTGTGTGTGTGTGCGTGTGTGTGTGTGTGTGTGTGAACTTTTTGCATTCATTTTTGCAATTATATATTTAAATCCCAGCTCATTTTTTCAGTCTCATTCACTTCCTTTTTTTCCAACAGAGAAATTGAGAAATTCATTTCCGTTCTCCTCTGGTGCAGATGGGGATCCACGAGAGAAAGCTGATCAGTCTTGTCAGTGAGGACGCGCGGGAGATGAACACCTCGGTGGCAGGTGTCACGGTGCTCTTTTTTTTCTCTACCCCTTCACATGCCCTCACTCACACTTGTGCAGACCCAGCCCTCATCTTTTATGGAGTAAAACTGCATCAGCATAGTCTCTGAAAGAAGCCTTTTATTGTACCTGACCTCTACCTACCTGACATGCTCGGTCCAAGGCTGTGCCCTGCATTTAAATATCAAGTCAGAGGCAGCACAATGGCCTAAGCACTGCATACCCTGTCATAACAAAATTCATCCCAGGGTCCTCAACCACACGAAAGGGTCCTTGCCTATGCTAAACAATTTATCAAAGACTTGAATAAAGATTGTGGGTGGGTCAGAGAACTCTCATAGGACACGGTGAAAAAACAGCACTGGAGGGACATGTACCTGAAAGGCTGAGCCAACAAGCTCTCCGCCTGTAAAAAAAAAAAAAATACATTAATGGGGAGGTCGTATTGAGGGCAGCTTGTACAAACACACACAAACATAGACACCCACACACAATGACTCGCATACACTCTTGGCCTTGTTAGTCACAGCTGCTTTGGAGTAAATACATACACAGACACACATTCAAAACACAGACGTTAGGTTTCACACAGTCAGAAGAAAAAAAAACACACACAAGCCAACAAACAATGAGCTTGAGTAAAGGACATTTTTCTGCCACCCTCCTTTGCTAACAACTGGGGTCAACAACACCACTTGAGACAGTGTAGGGCACTCAATAAATGCAATTGTTAATGAAGATGTCACTGATGCTCCTGATGCAATTGGTTAGTTTTGTCTTAACTCCTTGTGTATTGTTATGGGTTGGGTTTAGGGACAAAGCACAGAGCGGGTGGCCGTGAAAAAAATGGAAACAGATGATCCCATTTCACATGCCTTAGAATTTTAACTAGATGAGCTTAGGGTACTCTGTGTGTGTGTGTGTTTGTGTGTGTGTGTGTGTGTGTGTGTGTGTGTGTGTGTGTGTGTGATATTCATGAGGCTGAGGAACAGAGCAGGAGGGTAATTTTCTGCACTCACTGAGCCAGGCATTCCTCAGGACAAAGGGACTGGGGAGACACATAGATTACAAGGTTGAACAGGAGTGATGAGGGGACTGTGCACGCGCACTTACACAACGACCAGCGCACACACACACACACACACACACACACACACACACACACACACAAAAATGTACACATTCGACACCCCCATTTTCTCCTCTCACAGCTTCGCCAAATCCGACTCCACCCCACTAGCTCACGGCCGCCTGCTCTCCCAAATCCCTCTCTATTCCCAAATTGCTTGTCAAAAGGACAAAATTAGAAAATAAAACTGTGCGGCTGACAAACAAGATTACATGCTGTTTGCACCTGGTCGTGGCAATTAAAGCTCTGATGACAAGCGAGGATGGCCTCCTAATGTGGTGTCTCAAGGCATATCAGCGTTTTCACAAGAAGATTGGGCCACACGTGCCATTGTGGCAGCATTGCCTGCCGCACTGCCTGTCATTCTTTGGCCCTTTGTGCTGTCTGTTGTGTTCTGTCGTCTGGGATATGCCACATTGAGATATTCATAATTAAAACTGTGGCAACAGATACAGTCATAAAAGTGACACTCCACTGATTTGGATTTAGAGGCTGATTTAGCTGATTCAATAAGGAAAGAAAACAGAAACAAAAAATATGGGATAAAAACTGTGCGTGTATAGAAGCGCAATTCAAATTTAGCAATACAAATTGGAGACGTGTTTGAATAGACTGAAAATATTGTTGTAGGCAAATATCAGAGTTGAAATATGCACATCAAGTAACTTCTAAACACATCGTAATTTGATGTTCTATGTGTTCTGTGCAAACAGTGCAGTCTGGGGCTTCTACTCCAAGTCCTCCATGTTCAGCGGCTTCAGCTCAAGGGAATATTCTGAAAGCCCTTTATCTTAAATAGCCCAATTTGAATGACAGCACACAAGCAAACAAAATTGTTTAAATGTACCACTTACACAAGCTGATTGCTTTCTTCTCTCATATTTGTGCCAGAATAATAAAACAGACCCTTCGCGTAAACAGACGCCACATCATTATTTCATAAGTTTGCTGAGTTGAGCGCAGTAAATTATGTACACTTGGCTTTCTTGGGGAAGACAGGCCTTTCCCTTTATGTTAGTGTATAAGTTGCTTGGATGAGGGCAATGTCTATATACCATATGCTGAGGAATGTCTCAAACCCCAGAAGAGATTTAAGCATAAAAGAGGACTGCATTTAAGTGTGTGAGTTCACAAAAATAATAGATACCGAAGTGTAAATGTATGGACGTAGTCTCTTTGAGATTCTTTTATCCTTTGTATGTGGATAAAGGTGCTATAGCTTTAATTGCTTATATTCTTCAGTCACCGGTGCAACTCGCTTCGCATTTCTTAGGTTGTTGATTCAAGTGTTTCTGGTTTTGATTAGAACAATACTGAGTTGGTTAAAGGCGCCTTTTTTCTTTGTTGGCTTGATATCAAAATGACAATGTTGGCTTTTCTTATCACCTTTTGGATCCTTGACTGTGTTTTAAGGTCTATCATTGACTGTGACTAGCCTGTAAAGAGCTTAACTCTCCTCATTAGCAGTCACTCTCCTCCTGCTATGTTGGCTCTGTGTGGTACCTCTCCCTTTAGTGGTTTCCAGTGTCTCTCTGTCTGCATGTGGAAGAGTGTTGAAGAGCTGGGGGCTTCAGAGTGACAGATGGAGGCTGCTTTGTGACCCTTAGAGATTGGCAAGCCCTTCTGTCCCCTCCTGATTGAGTGTCTAACTACTGGTCGCTCTCCTCACGTCAAACAACCCTGCTTAATGTTATCTAAAGCCGCTCCCACTTGGCCCACTTGCTGCGATGGCAGTGTCAGATTCTGACAGCCGTTGTCATCTGCAGCTAGCACTGATGCCATTGAGGCTTGATGAATGGCACTTTTATGAAAGCAGTCAAAGCCAAACAGGCACAGGTTTGAATGAAGATATGAATATGCATATTGATGGGAAAACAGAAGGGGTAAATAAAATTATTCCTGGTTTGTTTTAGTCACAGATGAGTTTGTGAGTGTCAAAAGTTTTAAACTATCATAAGAAAGTTTTTGTTGGACAACTGACACATTTTAACACACACACAAACTGTTTATTTTTTAGTGGTAGAGTTAAAAGTTTATAGGTATCTATATTCAGAAAAAAATTAATAGCACAGGAATGATAGTGCTGTTTTTAACCCTGTTTCTGTAATGTTGTTTAACCTGCGTGTAAAAAACATCACATTTTTCATCAGTTTTGTTTTGATTTTTGCTTAAGGCAACACACCAAACCAAGAAAATACTGCCAGAATAGCATTTAGTCCAGTTTTAACAAACGTCTGGATGCCTCCTTCTTGATGTTATCAGCAGCTCCAACAACAAATCTGAGACTTTGGGGGGAAAAAATTAAGTTAAAGGCACAAGCTGCACCTGCCTGAAACCGTACATACCTAAATCTTATTTAATCCTCATGTTTTAATGCTAACAGAGGACGGAGAAGGAACCGCTAAAGACTGTGCAAGCTTGTCAACCGGGTCGATGATGAGCCACCTGCCAACGCATCTCTTGGTACATGGGCACTAGCATTTCTTCTTCTGATTGGAAAGTCCCCCCCCCCCCCCTCCTCTCTCTCTCTCTCTCTCTCTCTCTCTCTCTCTCTCTCTCACTCTGTCTCTCCCTCTGGCACTTTCTGTCTATCTTTCTTTCTTTATGTGGCCTGTCCTCTTGGAGATATACTACATCACAAGAATGGATATGATCAGAAAAACTAATGCATTCAGTATAAACATTTTATGACTTGTCAGATATGTGCATTGAATAGTATATAACATTATATAAACATGTTTTTTTTAGGATAAAAGTTTGTTAAGGGACAGAAATTAAATGGACAAGTCATGATATGACATCAGCAGTAAAACATGCATATTATATTCAATCTGGCAATATATCCTCTTAAATGTTACACGTTTGACCTTTTGAGAACATTTCCTCCTTGTCTTTATGTTTTAGGATGATTTTCCTGCTACGGTTAAAGGCATTATCTTAAGAAGTAGTCTTACACTGTTTACCCAAAAAGTCTCAAACACTCTCAGAGCTGAGAATCATACTTTGACCTCATTGTCAGTGTTCCATTTCAAATCCTGTGCTGTACACAGAAAAAACTATGAAAACATATCACTGTCCTAATACTTTCTGACAGCACTGCACAATTATTTTTATCTAGTGCACCACATTTATCTCAGATTTTCATTATCTTTTGAAGAGGAATTTGGTATATAATGCTGAGATGCTAGTTTTGTGCTCCTGAACATCAGTCAGTGATGTGGGAGAACATTTGGTCTGTTCGGGATTGAAAGGTATCCACAGATACATAGTGTTCTGCTGGTAGTGGAGAGCAGCTGAGCAAAACAGAATAATCTAAAAAGTGTAAATATATTATATTTCCTGTGTCTCTCTTCCCCGTGTTTATTACCTACTAAATACATTATTCACTGGACTAAAACAGTGTTGAGGAGAAAAACTGTCAAGCGGCAATCATATCTCGATAATGATTCATGCCATCCCTGACACTGCCAGCTTCTTTATTGCTCTCCTCGTGATGGCACCAAGCCCTCCTGTGTCTATACAGTAAAAAAACCAAAGGAACACTCACAAGGATGGATAGGTACTGAGTGAATTCATTGCTACACATGATTCTCTTTTTTTTTTTTCAGAAAATATTAAAGTATCTCCAAAATAGATGCACTCTGCCTTTCAACCTACAGGCAATTATCTGGTGCTCTGTAATTGGAAGCAGAGAAAGGGAAAAAAATTAAATCAATATTCACATATGAGTTTCTCAGCGTGTTTCAAAACAGCTTTGACTGAAGCAGAGGTATACAAGGTTGGATTTAAACAGATCTGCAGACTTCTTGGCTTGTTGTATTTTTCTAATGCACTTGCCTTTAGTTGCAAACACATCTCGAGGTAGGTACCAAGGACATGCAAAGCACATACTGTAAATGTTAAACACAGCTATTTCGCCTGATATACCAGAATAAATAAAACTGAATACAAAATGAATGTTTTAAGATATCTAAGGACTACTAAGACATACAAAGTTATTAAAAAAATATATATATAGGTAACACTTTTTTACATGTAGTTATTAAGGAATGGATTATCAATAATAAATTGTTCCTGAACTATGTGTTGACTATATTGTCCACTATATAGTATACTATATAGAATAGACTATAGCATATACGACTATAATGGTGAGTTAGCAGAGAGCAGACTGAGAGATACTATTGCCACTACATGGTGTAATGTATAATGCACCACCTTACTTGAGGTGCACAGAAAAAGTCACTAACGATTACATAATGAGTAATTAATGAGTTGTTACTAGTTCTGTGCAGCTTAATGAGGAACGACTCATGAAGAAAGGGGTTAGTATGTCGATTCGCAGATATTTCTGGACAAATCGTCACCTACTGGTTCATTAATCTTCCAGTCTGTTCTCCAGTAATCAATTTCCACTATATAGTCCTCAACTCAGTTATTCAGGTACTGCTACTTTTTTTTTTATTATTATTTATCAGGTCATTTCTGATCTGTTCCTAGCTTGTAACTTAGTAACTCACAATTTTGTTGTAAAGCATTACTAATGCATTAATGCACTGGTAACTCTTTAAAATACAATAGTTTTTTCCGTGTCTTCTTTGGCAGCAGACTGTGCATGCTCCCCTCTGATGATGTCTGAATTTTGTATTTAAGGTTGTAGAACCTGTCTAGACAGCCATCATGAAGACGTATCATGGAAGAATGTCTGTAAACACCATTTTATATTCACTCTGCTGTTCTGTGACTGTATGTGGAAATATCAAGGGAATAGATAGACAATACATTTTCCCACTCACAAAAGGTCCTTGCTCTTTTATTGTCAAAAACATTGTATTTCATTTTCTTATATTTTCTAGATAGATAGATACGTAGGGAAAAAAAGATAACAATCCATATCCATAGAAAAATAGAACTTGAATGCCTCTAGGTGTAGGATTTCAAACTAATGTTGACACATTTTCTGGTGCACTGTTTAAGAAAACAAATAAAAGCCACAACTGGAACTGAAATTTGAAAAGTTTTCATTCAAAAAAACAAACAAACAAAAACTAAATCCCTGCGTGTTATTCTTTTGGGATGGCCGTGAGCTTTTGTGAATCTACACAACAGACATCAAAGGGGAGTAGGTCAATGCCTGTCTTACCCACATGTGTGATTGTACAGTAGGGATATTTATAATTATAGTTTCTACAGTTTCCCCAAGCTATACCAAGTTATCAATGTATCTATAGTTTCATTCATCAATCCCTCAGCCACAGGTTGCACTTTTCAGTTTTCAGTTAGCATCACCGACTGGTCTTTTCTTAACCTGTTGACAGTATTCAGGATATTGACTCATAACCCAGTGATAGCTTTTATTTGAAATACAATTTTTATATGTGTGGTTAGCAGAGTAGGAAACCAAGTACACTGACTACAGTGAGGTAGAGTACCTTATAGTTTTGAGTAACTTGCACACTTACTGTACACACTGAACACTCTAAGGCACACAGATTGATGTATTTAAACTGGTAAGAGTGACTATTTGAACATTACCTAATTGTTTTACTGTTTTATTTATGAAAGACGGAAAATACAAGACTATAATAATAAGAAATACAAAAAAGATCCAGTCACATTTAGGAGGATCGATTGGCAAAAATGGAATATAATATGCATAACTATGTTTTCATATGTATATAATGAGCTGAATATAGGAATTGTTGTATATTTTTATCCCCATCATCAGCCATTGACGCCGTGGGTCAAATTCCATGGAGTTCGCCATATTGAACAACTATTTTTCTACAGATGCCACTTAATCCTACACACTGCACCTTTAATGAAATGTTTAACTTTGGACAGCATGAGCTAAAGAAAATGCCTCACAGAACTTAATTACAGCATATTAAATGATATTGCTACTTTAATTTGCATACTTCAGTGCTATTTAAATGGTGTAAGGAGCTCTGACTACCATCATTGGCTATTTTGCAACAATCCACAATCTGCTTCGGAAAAAAAGAACCGAAACTATGTTAAAATAATTAACTCTGACTCGAGTTTAAGTACACTAAATGACTGAATCTGGAATTGTAGCATGCATACAGTCTAATCATGAGAGGGACAGATACAGTATGGCAAACAATAGTGTGAATGTAAAAGGGTATTCAAACACAATAAATCACTGGAAGAATGACAGAAACTAGACATACAACAGAATAAGGGACACAACTGTGAACATCTGCTTTCACTTCTAATCATATTTCCCACATCTACAAAGCCTTTCATTAAAACTTAGCCAATGTCATTGGTTCTACAACATTAAGCACACTGATCTGTACACATGCACATACCAGTGAATGCATGCATACGCAGACTGGCATTCATACACCCTTCATGACGCACTTTGCAGATACAGATGAGTCACCTTTAAAGTCATCTCAAAAATCACAGCCCTGCAATTAACAGCAACAAACACAAAACTTGCCAAGGTGACTCACCAGGCAGTGGCTACAGTATATGAATAAGAACTGAAGACGACAACTGCCACACTAATAGGGATAAATGAGGAGGCCGCAACGCATTTAGAGGTTTTAGTCCACCTCCTCCGATGTATTAACATTGTGAAAGAACAATTTCCTGGACAGATGTTCAAGATAGAAACAACATGTACCATAGTTACCAACCAGCCATGTTAGTCAGTGGCAACTATATTGAATCAAAAACAACCTTTAAGATGCCTCATTGTTGGGGTATTTTTAGCTTATCCTGGTATTGAAAATGGGATGTGGCATTTGCATGCAGAAGCTCATAAATATTACACTTGAGACTAAAGTATTAAGGGAATAGTAGCATACATGTAAACATAGCCTCTGCCAGATCCATATGTAGGCAGGTGAATTAATCAATAATGAGAGCCAGTTTTATCATCTACAAACAACAGGCAGTTGCACCTTTGACATGCAATATTTTGTTTTACAATTATGCTTGAATACTGTGTAAAACATGTCATGGAGGCTGCGATGATGAATAAGAATAGCCCTGTTCTGTGTTTGAAAACAGTTACTTCACAAACATGTTAGTACTTTGGAGACTTAGCTTTTTTTAGCCTGCTTGTGTAAGTCACCATGAAGACTAGTGATTAGTCTCCCTTAGTTACCCTTGTGTTTCTAATTCAAGAATTAAAAACAGAATAAACCTGAATGCCATTATGAGACTCCACAACAGAAACAGTACTGTAAAAAATAGCCAAATGTTTATTTTCTTCATCTATCATTTAGTATCTACAGGTTCTCTCTTCCTGTCCATACCTCTCAGTATTAATGGAGGGCATAAATGTGCTGTGGATCAAGTCCATTAGTATCAACCTAAAAGGCTGTAGTTGTGCATTCAGGTAATGCAGTCCCATCTTTTTATATATATTGATCTATATTGTTGATAATGATATTATTATATTTTAAAAATGACACAGGGCAAAGTGCTGGAGCAGTGACCAGTGTAAGTATGTGTTTTCTATATATTTGTAGATAACAGTGACAGGTTAAAATAGTATGATTTTTATAAGTTCAGTTCACGCGATCATTGTTTTAATGGCGAGTAATAAGCACTGTTTACAAGAAAAAAACATTATAAATAAATAGTAATACATAGCAATTAACTGTCAGGTCAGTTTACCTAAATTTGAAAAGTGTGCATGCGCTGTCCCATTGCTTGAGCGTACAATATGCAGTGCAAGATCTACAGTACAGTATGCAGCAGGTTCAGTTCAAAACACTGAGCTGCTTTTTCTAGTTGAGGAAAATGTCTCTGTCCATGGTGCTGAAGTCCACGGAGAAAGCATTTGTAGACAGGATTTAACACTGTATAGCTGTATTAGCTGGTTAGCACTGTAGAGCTTTGGGTTGTCAATCCACTGTCTCACTGGGGGAACTAATGTCTGATGTGGTTTACTGATATTGATATATGTATATATTACATACAGGGATTCATTATCTAGCTCTCAAAATACATAACATATAGTGCAGTCAGCAAATTTAGTCAACTAAAGTTTTATCCAAACATGGGATGTTGTCTGTATGTAGACGTGTCCTTCCTCTCAAATGACAGGTCACTGTCACTTTTAATTACAACAGATGCTTTGTGTTTCTTTCACTTGTATGTTAAAAAATACATTTTTTTTTTTTAAAATGAAAAGGAAGTTAAACCAGGAGAAATAAATGAAGAGAGAGAGACAGTATCCCCTGCTGCTCATTGGTTCACTATGTCTTCCCTGGTCCAGGAGGAGCTCTGTCACATTTATGCCTAAGAAGACAAGTGCTCCCGCAGCTCCCTCTCCTGGGTTTTCCAAACCCATCCCTCTCTTTGAAGATCCGTTTTTTTTTTCTTTTGCCGCATCTGCTTTTTTCTCCTTCCCCCAGCCAGTGCTACATTGCCTCCCTTCCTCTTTTCACACTTTGATTGCACGTATCTCTCATCGGAGTCCTCTGGCTAATTGCATCATTCTAATGGTCTTTTTCATGATCATACTCTGTGGTAAGTTGACGTTTCATGCGGCTTATTAATTAGAATTAGTGAGAATAGGACAGAAAAGTGAAGAGAAAGTGCTGATCAGTAGTTTGAGTGTATAAATTGCAATTGTCTTGGTTCAGGGTGTTGGTACTGCGAGGGGATAAGGAAATGAGGCTCGGATCCAAAAAGTTTACATCATTCCTGATTAACCCCTTTATTTTAATCCCATAACATCCCAGTATAAATAACCACTCATTCTGTGTTCATAGCAGCAAACATCCTAGTGTAGTAGTGCTCTGATGTCTATTGACATTTTATCTCACTTGGCTGCAGCCATTATCAGCAGCATCCACACAGCAACAGGACTTGGCCTGCTAGTGGAGAGAGTAGGTGTCTCCATCCTCATCTTCTCCTGGCACACATGTACATACACACACTCTCACACACACGCCCACACACACATGCACAGTGGTGGCAGTGAGGATGTTGTAAGTCTCCTCCTTTAGCTGGAGGGCTTACCTTTCTCTCCCTCTCTCTCTCTCTCTCTCTCTGTCTCCCGCTCTCTTTCTACTCACAGTCACTCTGAGATGCTGCCACGTCAGTGCAATTTAACAGTTCTTTGATCCATGTCCTGAGAGTGAATGGCAACAAATTAAGCAAATTATTTGAACCACCCACGGGCCTAAGGCAAAGAGAGAGGTGGAAGGAGGAGGGACTGGGGGATGCTACAGTTGTTAAAAGGAGGGTCGAGTGCGACTGCCAGAGCCGCGAAGGAGGAAATAAAAAATAAATAAATACGTACTGTATATAAATGTAAGGGATAACCGGGGAATGACCTGAATCAAGGGAGATGTGTTCTGCCTCAGTGGTCTCCACCTGTTCTCACTGAGAGCCTGGTTCAGTAGTTAGTGGAGGGCTGACTGAGCTATTTACTTGGGCTCTGGCAGATGAATTTTTATCAGTATCAGAAAACAACATCACCACAACGTCTTATCTTTAGGAGGAAATCAATTGGGTGTGAAAGGATTTTTTTTTTTTTTTTTCCTTTTGTTTTTATTGCCTGAGCAAAACAATGTTTGATATTTATTCCCTGATGTCTCTGTGTTTTTTGATATATTGTTATTGGAGACCTGCCGGGATGTTGAAAAAAAAAAAAAAAAAAAAAAGCAGAGGTAATGGTCATGTTTTTAAGTGTTAAATGAAGGACAGTGAGCAGCATAGTAGTATAGTTTTTAACCTAGATTATGGGCATTCAACAGTACTGTCTTATTTTGTATATGTCTAATCGCTGCATGTATATGGCAACATACCAGAGCACTTTAAAAATGTGCCCTGCATTCACCCTTTCACACACATCACCAATGGCAGTGAGCCACCATGCAAGGTTCTGGCCAGTGGTGTTGTGGTGCATGGAGAAGTATAGTTGTACTCTAAAATCAAACGCCCTGTGTTATAAACAGTGACATGCAAGACTACTCTAGCATTTTAAGCTCGTAAAAAATGGGCCAGTAGTATTTGCACATTGTCACTTAATTTACATAACTTCAGGGAGTAAGGATCATTATGAAATTAACATTAGCCACAGAAGAGCAGCATATTTTGCAATCAATACTGGCCCACAGACAGGGCCCACAGACACCTACATAATTATGCATTTTGAGTGTATTTCTTCTTGCTTTTTCTATCCCCTAATATAAATTGGACTCGTCGTCCCTTTGCCATCCAAGGAAAAAGAAAAAAAAATCTCTCTCTCACACACAGAACACTAGTGGAAAAACATATACTCCATATGCTGGCATATACCCTGTACTAGACACCTGGCCTATTTTTTTTTTTTTCTTTTAACGGAAGAGTAACAACACCGAATAAAATCAAAATGGTAGCAAAAAACCTGCCATCACTCTTAATTTGACTGGTTTACCATGACTAACACTGGACAACAACTTAATTCACAATTGACAGGTTTCTGAAGCATACATATATTAAATTGTCATCAGCTTAAAAACAAAATTCAGATTTTCTTGCTTATAATTTTCACATTTCTCACGTGTCACAAAAAGTTACTAATTAGGACCAACTCATCTTTGGCGCAACTACAGTGTATCTGATGTTAAGAGTTTTTTTTAACAATATTTTTTCACAACTTGATCTCTCATAAGGACATATAAACAATGTATCAATAATTAACCACCCAGAACACCAATGGTAAATCAATGTAAACAGGGCAGATGGAGTTCAATGCCAAAACTGTATCAATATGTGTTTGGTTCAAGATACAGCTGGGTAACATAATATAACCGCTCCTATTATGACTACAATGTACTCATAGAGTTATTTTTTAACCTATTGTGATTGCAGACCTTGGCCCTATTTTATTATATCCCATTTCAAATGCTATCTTATTGAAATCGTCACAAAATACACAGTTTGCAGTTGATGTAGCATTAACCAATTTGTGTTTTTTGGGAAGGGTGATTGCAGACTGCTACAAATTTCTAGATCTGAGAATTTCCTTACTTATTTTTCTCAGTGTATTTTCCACTTACTTAAGAGCAACTTAGAGGATAGAAAAAATTTAATAAAAAACTGAGTATGACAGATATATCCAACACCCCATCAATTGAGGCCAAGGATGGTCATTCCAGTGTAAGTGCAGACAAATTGTCATTTCAGAGGTTTTACTGCATGTTCTAGTTCAATACATGTCATCTGCTGACAGAAATTGTGCTGCAACAGTTACAAACTTGTTATATTGCTTGTACTTCTCATTTTTGGGTAAAATAATGAAGGTGATGTAAATCCAAGCCAATTTTTCATCGACCAAAAATCTTTCTTTCCAAAGGAGGCTGAGAGCGACCCGCAAGATGTCAATCATTCCCTGCCATTACCTCTCTTCCAGTGCTTCCACTCCTGAAATAACTGTGCTCCATAATATCCACCATTCTACTCGTCATGATTATGTCGCTCTCACCGTTCAAATCTCTGAGAGCCTCCTGCACAATATTCCTCTACTCAGTCATCAGAATTTAAGTTTGATAACTTGTCCTCATCCTCGGTGTCCTCTGCTCAGTTTTCCCAAGTTAACAGGAGGAACTGGGCAGACTGGAGCCCTGGCTTCCCTCTTCATAATGTAATTTCAGAGCTCATTATAGTCCAAGGACCATTCCCTTCAGATGGTGTCAGCGGTGGTACTAGATATGCATTACCTGGCAGATCTGGGTCATACAGTATTTGCAAATCATTCTTAGCTCTTCTCTGTCGTCTGTCCAAATGTTAAGACAATCATGGAAAGATATTTGAAACTTCACTAGTTAGAAGTTAATTCATTGTACTTTGCTGTGGCTGACAATATTTGAATTGTCCTGGTGTGCGACCCATCTGGTGCTCCATGTGGAATAAACTAAATTATCCTTGTTTATCCACTAGTGTATGGAACAAGGTGTTCGATACAGACAGTGGCTTCATTCTATTCCTGCATTTTGGAATACAGAGTATTTTGTTTTTGTCTGAAAGTAAATCTGACAATCCACAATAGTAAACTAATTAATGCTTAATGCCTCACATTATTGTAATGAGCCTTAATGAAGCATTTTCCCAGAGCCATTAAGATAAAGATTGTAATGGATTCAGTACACAGGTGTGCTAACATTTATCTTCAAATCAATGGATTCCCACTGCCTGAGCTGTAATTAGACTGTCAGAGTCTGATAAGGGTCATGCCAAACTGGTGTTGTGTGTACTCAGCAAATGCCTGCATGGAAATGTGTGTAGGTGCCTGCATACCCTTACATCCACTGCTACCTCAGCTAAACTGCCATGAAGCAACAGGCTTGTTAGAAGTTATCCGATTAACCTTGTGAGACACAGAGCAAGTCTTTATTTTTGCTCAACGTGCAATTTCTTTATTAGACTGCATAGCAATAAAAAGAGGCACAACATGCAGGCTGATGTAATTTGTTGAGGTGACTGTATGTCTGCAGCTAGTGTATTGTAATCTAAGAATAGTGCTTTCTCTTTTTATATATGCTGTCCTGCTGGAGAGAAACCTTCAAATTAGCAACAAAAGCCTGATAGATCTATTGATCTGGTGTATGAAGCTATGCATGTGACTGTTTTATCAGAGGAGTATGCTTATTGGCCATTCAAGACCAAATCTCACCAAATATTTATACAGGAAGCATATTCCAGGTTTAGTTTTAGAAATGATATGATGGGTGAATGCTGTTTGATCTTCAATGGGCCATTTACCTAATAACAAACACCTCATAGAAATGCCAGACACATAAATGTGTCTCAGGATTAGTTTAACTATAAAATCAAAATAGAAGTGCCCATCTAACTTTCAAGGAAATTACACACATAATGTCACTACCAAATAAAAAAATAAATAAAACATGCCACTCAGGTGGGTTTAAGTAAACAAAGCATGCACAAGTTAACTAAAAAAAGTCCTTAGAGATTTGAATGGGCAACTTGTTATCATAATACAGGGGCAGCTAATGGTAGCAGTGTTGCACGCTTTCATCTGAAGAAGCAAAAGACACCCTTTGAAAGCACTAACTATTGGTTATATAATGCCAGGATAAACATGGGATCACAACATGATGCTTATCAAATATACTGTAATTGTAAAACAGAATGTAGCCTAGAGAACATGCAGAAGCTGGTGTGACAGCCTGTATTTCATTTTTAAACATTTTTTTTATTACTATACTGTACAAATCACAGGCCACCAAGACAGACCACTTTCAAAACAGCTTCTATTCGCTGCAATAAAAACAGTGAACTCCTAACGTTAATCCCCCAGCTCATCCAGCACCTGCTGCACCCCGATCGAAAACTCATTCTTTGCTTTCACTGCATCGTTAATGCTGTGGTGTTGCTGTGTATCTGTGTTGTATGTGATATGTGATCATATATGATATATATTGAGGTTATGTGTGTCTGTTGATATTAGATGTGATGTCAGTCTTTTGATATTGGATTAATCTGTTGGTTTGTAATGTAATATACTCCTCATTGCGGCTGTGTGACATTGTTGATGGTGCTGTGCTGTTATGTACTTTAACATGGTGAACATTAAAGTGAATTAAAATGAACGGATTTTCTTTGACAAATGAATCCCCATTCATTTTTTATCACATGGTGTATTTAGAAACTTATGACAGAAAAAAAAAGAAAGCATGAAATAAAATATTTAAAACATCTTAACTCACCAATAAATATATGTATGAAAACCCAGCTAATTAAAGGGATTTAGAAAAAGAGGGATGATAACTGTTAACATGTATAGTCATTGAAAATTAGATAACTGAAGGAACCAGTGACAGTAGAGTGGACCTCAGACATTTTGTGATGAGTTGTTTATCTCTTCTCAAGTCCATAAACTTTCTAGGGGTTCAACCCAGGCACAACAAATAATCCCCAAGTCTTCCTTGTAGTCACATCACCACAGGCAAACGAGGAGCTCATTGAAGTGAGAAGAAAAACTGAATCTGAAAAATCAAATTCCACATAGCTTTGAAGGAGCAGCCGTACCACTTCAGTGGGTCGAATTTTCGAGGCTTAATAAAGCAGCAGTGTTCACTCAGAAGTGAATTAGAAAGTATCAGTACATGCATCACTTAGTGATCAAAGTACTTAAATGAGTTTTAAACCATTACAGTAATTTGTTTTTGTTGGGGGAAAAACAAATTCAAACCTTCCATGCTCCCTACTTCACTTCTCCTCATTGAGGCTTAGTCAAGCATCATGGGAAAGGCAGTAATTACATGCGCCCATAATGAAGGCATTGTAAAATATTCATTGAATTCATCTTTAGAACTGCTGTTGTACTCAAGGCTGGAACCTTACATCCCCCCCCTTTCCTGTGCAGGGTTAACCAGTGCAGTTTTGTCTGTTGACTGACAATGGCCACAGGTACAGCTGCCTCATGCCTGTGAGCGATGTTTTGAGTCACAATGCATTTCTAATTGGTCATGACAGGAGCTTCTGGTTGCCAGATTTGATCTATGCAGCCCCTAGAATATTTATTGTTTAGCATCACCCCACACCGTGCCTCTAAAAAATATATTGTTTGAGACCTAGTGGAGGTCTCAACTAGAAGCAACTACGACTATAACTGGCTAAGAAATTAAAATAAAACATAAATAAATAAAAGAAAAAATAACAAAAACAAATGTAAATGCCTTTGATCTGCTGGCTTAGATACAGCTTAACCCTGTATTTTTTGTCTTCTTTCTGCCTTATCTTTACGACTCCTGCAGTTGAAACTGAACAGCATATGTATGTATGCTGTAACAGCATACAGCAAGACAACTTTTTTCACAAGTAGATGGGTCCAGATTTTTTTTCACAGGACTCACTACCAGATGAAATTCTTGTTTTTATAACGACAACCTTTTCCAAGCTTTGTAGAAAACTAAAACACCTAGATAGTGCTTAATAATTGCATACAAAGTCTACTTAGCACAATTAATATAGCACAACATCAAAAGTTGTGTGATAATGCAGACATAAGTTGCAAATGTTGCAAACTAGCTGGTTTTCACCAGAACACAGCAGAAAGTAAAGGCAATACTTGTAAAAAGCAACATCATGCCACATCATAGAACTTTTTCATAGCAGCCATTTTGACATGAAATAATGTGGTAAACACAGGCGTTAACAATGATACTAATTAAGGTTCTGTTCGATTCAGGTCAAACAGAGACTTTATTTGATTGGTTTGTAAAACCAGTGTTTACCCTACTATTTAATGTCACAGGGCTTACCTTACGTTACCTTAGTATCTCCCGTTAATATCTACAAATGCCATGGGTCACTTTCCATGGAGTCCGCCGTGCTGAACTGCTGTGTTTCAACAGTAGCCCCGAAGGGCTAAACCAAGCACTGGATCTAGATTGGCGTGTGATTATCCACTGCTGCCATTGATTAGATTAAACTACACTGAACACTGTTATTGTTTGACCTAGTTCATTACTTACATACTGTTTATTACTTGCATCTCAAAGTGCTGTGTGAACAATAGATATGAGCATTTAGACATAGTGGGATCTGCACAAATAAAGACATTGCACAGTAGGTCACCTTTAGTCTTTATTTTTAGGAAAACAATGCACACGTCATTGCAAAATTATTGTTTCCCTCAAACAGAACCTGTACTACTAGCTGACAGTATATTGCGGATGGATAGCAGTGGGGTCTTTATCAGTAAACTGAATAAATATAACGGTCCTGTGTGCCCAAATTATACAAAATTGTTTTCAGTAATAACATCACTGGTGAGCTAATGTCAAATCTATTATTTAAATTCTGATCGCATCCTCACTAATTCTAATATCAAGGGTTAGACCAGTTGATGCATAACAATACATTGTGACATCTGGCCTCTCTTTAATTAGTCCTCACAGACTATTACCATGTAAAAACTGAATTCTAAACACTGACGTTTGAACATGGAAATGTGACATTCGATGGCAGAAAAGGTGGCATTTAGAGCAGACTCAACCTGAATAGGAAGTTAGTTCATTAGGGAAGTCAAAGAAGGACTCTGTGTGAGACAGGCTTTTGGGTGAAATAAAATCAGCTTAGATAATGTAATGTCAGAGAATCCTTATCATTAGTGGAGATGTGGTGATTCTCTGTCATGGCTTTACTTCCCACCATAGTTTGAGTGACAGAAATAGTGTTACAATATGACAAAAGTTGTGTTCAGGGACGGATCTGATTTTATATTTATATTTGATTATGGAAGTATTTTCCATGAAAGGCCTTATATGCCAGAATTTCCAGCCTTAACTATAACTTTATCTTTAATTAAAATGGTGGACATTATGTGATCGGTTGACTTTTGACACTGAAAATAATCAACTCAACAACTGGTAGACAGAGACTAATGAAGATAAGATTAAGAGTTAAAAAGTATGTGTGTTTTGTGTTATATATATATATATATATATATATATATATATATAGATATGTATATATATATATATATATATAGGGTGTATACACTAAGAAAACAGATTAAGACATTCCAAATACTTTGCCTGATGTCAGCATTTTGCTTCCTGCTGGCCCTTAAGCAGCACCATGCATACCCAAAGCACAAACGGTAAAAAGCCTCTTTCAATTCCCAGGATGCAAAGAGATGGGGCGAGGGGAGTTTTCTAAATGATGAGCTCTTGCAAACTGATGACTAGTGAAGATCACTGACAACTTCAAAGCTGTGTGGATCCAGGTCACCTGTGAGACGGTTTATGCATTAATGTGCCCTGATTAAAGAAAAACCTGCATTGATCCACATTCACCCAGTCAGTCATTCAGCACCAGTATATAATTAAAGAAAATCTCTCTCAGAAACAAAAAAACAATCGCCCAGCATAAACTGATTACTTCAAGAATAGACATGAAGAAGTAACATAATTAGACAACACTTTGTTTTCCAAATTTGCAAATCCCAGGCATCTCTCCAGTCCTTGGTTTCTTGTTTTGCATAGTTAATGCAAATATATTTCTCTGTTGTGATGCTTCTCTGGCTCTTAATGTCCAATGATGCATCGAGTATCCAGTGGACCAAGAGGCTTGTTTTTTGGGTTTGTTTCTCACCGCGGTTTCCAACAAGCCTTCGTATTTGGACCACTGACATTCTTTGACTGATACACATTGGGAGGAGTAGTCAGCACAGTTAAGTAGCATAAAAGTTCAGCAGTGCAATTAGCAAGACAGGATGCTTTATTTCCCTGCTTTATTGAGTAGTCAGTCTAGGTATGACAGGAATTTTAAGGGTGTTTTCTCCTTCATCTGTCTCTTCCACCAGCAACCCAATTTATTTAAACTAAACACAACATGCTTGTGTGTTGTAGTGTATCCATGCTGAATAAAATGTAAAAATGTATTAAGAACAGAGTGAGGGACTGTTTGAGTTATTCATTTTTCTTGTGGGTCTCATACTCACAGCCACTCTTTTGATTATGTGATTGATGTTGACAGAAATGGGAATGCAAGTCTGTGGCTTTGACTCAAATCACATTTTAGTTGCACACACAGTCAACTCCTAAGTCTTTTGAGGACAAGTCTCAAGTCAGTATGACTCGAGATTTGGGATTAGTGAACAATTTTTATTAAAAAAATGTTGTTGCATACAACAAAAAACAAAGAAGCAATAACAAAGGAGGAAATTGTCATTCCCTCCCTTATTATCATGCATAACCTTACCCATCTGGTGCAAGTGGCCACAGATGACTGTTCAACAACAACAGCATGGTTAGCACAACCTGCTAACCTGTGGCTGCTGTACCATATGAAAAGTATTTGTCATAACCTTTGGCTATAATAACTTTACACAAGATCCAAAGCATACCCTGATGTCGTAGCATATTCTGATAGGTAGAGGTGTACTGTGGCATCATTATCTATATCTGTAGAAAAACTGCAAGTCGCCATGGTTTATAAGAGAAGTCTCATTAAACCTGGCAAATGGCAGAGTCCTAACAGAAGGGAGCAATCACCATGAGCTATTCAGTATTCAGCCTTTAGCCAAACTCAGCACCCAACCCATCTTACACCTGTTGGTCAGGCAACATTGGATCTTTTGATTTGTGTGACTTAGCGTACTCGCTAGGTGTTGTATTTAATCAGTGAATGATTAAGGCAGATGCAACCTTTTTTTAACTATGCCAAGGTAATCATGGAGCTGATCTTTTTAATAATTAACAACTTCAGATAGATGAAATTCCCATTGCGTTATTTGTGCTTTACCAAATAACTGATCCAATTCTGATCTGGGTACATGATGAAGTAGAACACCCTGATGGGTAGTATTTCACCTATGTTATATACTTTGGTGAATTGTGTACTAACATTATCCCAAATATTTCTAATGTTCAAATCCAGAGAAATAATCGGACAATGGTGCATAATATCCCCAGTAATTTTCAGCCAGAAAACATAAATAAATGTATCTTTTATCCAGTTTTCGGCACCATTTTTACATTACACTTTTAGATGGTTGGTTGGTTGTTTTTAACTATACTTTTTAACCGGATGAGTCATCGTACGTCAGAGAAACAAGCTGAGCTAACGTCAGCAGCAGCTCGGCTCGCAGTCCCTCTGGGACGTTCTTTGTGTGCTGAACAGCATTGGAGAAAGAGTGCTTTTTTTAAAAAGAAAAACTGCTTTATTTTGTGTTTTATCAGTTTTAATCACCGGGTCTGCTTGTTTTGGAGAGGAGCAGATCTCTGCGGATAATTTGGCTCTCAGTAAAAAACCTATTTAACAAGGAACACTGAAGAAATCCGGGAGAAGCTGACTGCAATGAAGGCAACGGTTTAAGACAATAACTCCCATCATCTGCACGCTACTTCACAGTGTCATCAAACTTCGTCTGTTATTGTTTTGATGAGAGAAACACTAGCAGGAGAAATTACAGATATTTTTGATTCGTTTTTTGTTTGTTGTTTTTTTTCAATTTAATACACAAGAACATGGCATTGATTTTCAAAGGAACGTGGACAAAGAAGAACATTGCTAAATCAGGACTAATCAATCACGTCCTCTCATTTTTAATCAGAAATTCAAACAGCATATTTTCAGGCCAACAGAGGCCAACAAGTTTACAGTGATACAAATAAACATGCAGATTGAAACATACTGTAAATTGGAGAGAGAGAGAGAGAGAGAGAGAGAGAGGGAGAGTTACAGTTGAGATGGCAGTCGTTCAGCTGGGTTGAGGACTGGGACACTGAGAACAAAGGCGGCCTCAGCACAGATTGTGCACTGGGAGTTCACACTGTAGAAGGGAAGGGACGGCTAGTGTTTCCTTTCCCTCCATTACCCAGAGGTCTTAATTAGTTTAGGTTAATCATGCACTGCTGTTGACTACTGTTGTTTCTCCTTTTCATCTATCATTTCACTGCCTGCAACCAACCTGTAGTTGGGCACCTCATTTCACGTAACAGCAATGATACACATCCCAATTCCCTAATATGATTGTTCTAGAGCTTCCTTCCTCCCTCTCTGCCTCTCCTTTTATTCTTCTTTATTTAATCTCTGTTTCCTACACTTCTCTTTGTCTCTGTTTCATTTTTTTTTTGCAATCTTATAGTCACTTTTTTTCACTTATGTGCAGAAAAAGCTGGATTTCTGAGAGATCATTAATCAGGAATTACTCTAATCAAAATTCATAACTGTTTCACAAAAATGTTGTGTTTCACACTCTCACTAGCACTTTAACTTTTTCTTTTTTCTTTTTTTTTTTTACCACTTTGATTATTCTATCCCCTTCTACAAGCAAAGACATATTCATATGCAAAATCAGCAAGAGGGTACTTGTAATCACAAGGATAATCTGAAAAAAACAATCAGAAATGCTAATTGCATTCAGTTTTCAGGAGGTGTGCTCGCTTGAGTTTAATTTAAGCTATTTATAAAGCTGATGATTTTCAGGTTGTAAATAGTTTATGTCATTGGGAACTTTAGAATATTCAACACTAGGCTGTTGTTCTTAATATTTATAGTAAATGAGAAAGAATGCTAAATGTCAGCCACATCAAGAGCCTACATGTCTGGAAATATTCTTATTTAGTTTCCCCTAATTACTGATTGTTCAAAGAACAACAACACAGGAAAACAGACTTTAGTAGGTTTTTAGGTAAATATAGGCGATCCAAATATCTAAATATCTAAAATAAAGTATAGCTGTATCACCTTGTCCATCATCAAAGGGCCAAAAAGGAAATGATCTTCATGAAACCAGGTGCATCATTTTGTCTGTGGAGATAAACAAAATGTTGTGTTATGGAATGTTGAATGAATTGATGAAGACAAGCTGCATTCATTTAGTATGGACGTTTAGTTTCCAAAATAAATTTGATCAATTGTAGGGTATATCTTGTTCAGTGTTGCAGTATTTTATATGTTGATACTTGTCTGTATACTTGTCAGAAAAAGATGATCACGAAAATGCAAATGTATTTTAGATTTCAATGTTTCTTGGCTAACCCAAGAGGACATGGTTATTGGTGGCTGTACCTGAAAGTTTGCATTTGTCATATACATCTGAAAGGGGCAAATACAGTATTTGAATTGGTTACGGTTTTAGGGTTAAGGGTTAAGGTTAAGGTTAAGGTTAAGGTTCTTCTTTACAGACAGAAGTGTTTTCACATTGTTATACAAACTATGATAATGCAGTATATCTTAAATCTACAAACTAAATGTTGATGCATCTTCAACCACATTTCCCTGATATATTTTGTATGTTATTCAGTAATGTAAACCAATTTAAATGTGCTACAAACATAAAAATATATAAAATATATATTTTAAAAAATGCTTTTATGTTATAACTCACAGCTGTTTTGAAAACTACTATAAACGTATTTTTTCACTGACATGTTGACAGGCAATCACATGCTAGAGAAGAGCACACATGTACAAAGTACAATCAGTGTACAAGCTGTTAGAAATACATATTCCAGTGATCACCAGCTTTTATACACATACTGATTAAAAAGTGACACTGGTGTATGATGATAACAAATACTGGTAAAACAGACAAAACACAGCACTGCTGCCTGAGCTTATGTCCTCTTATTAGTGTCTTCTTATACTATGAATAACTATAAGCTTAGCATGTCATAAAAGAAAGACCCACTGCAATCACAAAAAAAGGAATATTTAGTTATCTTGCCTGTAGAACTCTTGCCTGCTCTCTGACAAGCTTCTTGAAGTGTTTTCAGCAATTTGAAGATCTCTCAATGTTTGTAAACTGCAGTCCTCAAAAAGCCCATCAGAAACTGAAAGTAGCCCAGAATATACTCAAGTTAACATTTGTAGTGTCTGCAACTTCAGGTCAAGTTAACAATAATAAATATGCAACGTCTTGAAGTGGTTTAAGTCCTATCCGGGATAGGATTGGACATCTTAAATGTAGGACCAGCACTTTCAGGTTGGTTGGTCGATGGTTGGTCGATATGCTCTTGTCAGACCAAATGCTCATTAGTTTAACAATCACTGGTGTCACTTTGATAAGGATGAATTCACTTTTTAATCCATTATTTTGTTTGTTGATGTAGGCTGTATTTGAAATAATAATAATCTAATAATATTCAAATATATTTTACTTAACAAATGTGGTTCTGTTTTAAAAATTGTAGGGTTTAATAGACAATAAGACCTGTAAGTCAGGAAGTCAGAACACCCCTGTTTTCACAACTTCAACTGGCCAGTCTGGAGACTTAACTTATTGAACTCATCTCCAAACTAACAGACACAATGTCAAATAACCAGCAAAAATCACTACATTGGCCCCGAGCCTCACAGAACAGAAGAGCAGAGTGGATAAAGTTTATTTTTGTTGGCAACGTGCATGTGTGCATTTTACTACGGACTGCTTTCTTAATGAGGGCTGACAGTTAAATGCTCAATGATCAATAACGTTACTGGCTGTCCGTGACCTAACCTTAAACTTGGAAGCTTCATGTTTTGCCATCTTTTATGTGATTTTAGTGTTAATTTTGTTGTTTAGCCTGACAAACTTTGCTTCAACATGTTGCCTAGAAACTAGGGATGTCACAATCTACGGTTAGCAATGGGTAATGCCAATCAAGGCATTTTTTTTAACTGATTGGCATTGGCTATATAGAGCTTTACTGATCCGATTTGATTATTTGTTTTATGTCAGCTGTCACTCACAAAACTTTCATGCACCGCGCAGCCATCGTCACCTCTCTCTGCTTAATTAATGAACAAACGCAAAAGAAGTAGAGACGACAGAAATAAGCACTCATCAGAATGCAGACAGTTCATTCAGGTAACTCAGGTAAAGACTCCACCGAAGCACCAAACACTGGAGAGAGAAATTCGTTTTTTAGACTTTAGTGTGTAAATAAAAAAACATTAAGGAACAGCTTCAATGCAAGCATTTTAATGGCATTTTAAAGGAACTTAATGTAATGCAGATCTTTTCAATGTTTAAGCGTATACATTGGATTGATTTTTAATAACTGTACTTAAAATGTGGACTGTGCACTGTATAATATAAAAAAAATACAAGTAACGGCAGATACTCAGTATTAAATGACTCGGATCAAGGACCAAAAAAACTATATATAATGTGTCGATTCTAGCATTGTTAGAAACATTTGGGATAAAGTAAGTACACTCAACAAACTCAAACAGAATATGTAACATCAGTCTAGTGACATTTTAATGTGGAAATATTACATATCATATCTTTAATTCAAAAATGTGTGACCAATGTGCCAATTCATGTGAACATATACCAAAGCCGGAATCTGTCAACCCTGTTGGGAGGCACAGGGGAGAGATAATGGCTACTGTTTGTGCTCACAGCATATGCTAGAACATAAGCTCATCATGCAGTTTTTGTCTAGGCTGAAGGACATAGATGCAGACGTAATGTTTGCCAAACCTATTTTGAGGGAAAACAGTTTAAGGTTATTAGTGATTTTCTTTAGGACATAAATAAAATAGATGTGTAGTGTCATTAGAGAGGATCCAAGTAAACTGCAGATAAAATAAATGGTTACTAAGTGACTTGATAAATGTTGGCAGGTTATCATCGTGTCTATAAGTGAAATAATGGAAAAAAATATACATCTCTAGGCTGGCCTATGTAGTCCCACTGCTCTTGGGACCTGCACTCTTATCACCATTCCACTGCTTTTCTTTTGACATTCACTAGGAAGAAAATTGAAATTATCACAGAGAAAACTCTGCACATCCTAAGCTCACCTAGAGCTGATATAAAATAAATAAAGGCATTTCACACCAACTGTGCAAAGCAAATGTGTTTGTTTTTTCTGTCACATTTTAATGGTCTCTGTCCCTCGAGGGGGAGTCCTGCTGTGCGAACCTGTTTCCTGATTGAGGCGTATCTTGGTGGGTTTTCATATTGCAGTTCAATAGTGCCCTCAAATTGTTCATGCCTAATTTTGGTGTGCCACTTTCTGTGTTTATTCAGGGCTAACAGCTAGTCTTGGATTGGATGACAAACCGAAGAGACAGGCTGACACTGGGCTGTCAGGGTGATGCCAAGCCATCTGCTCCTCTGGAGCTTCCAAGCGGGAGGGAAGTGGGCAGGAGTCGAGAAGAAAAAGAACAAGAAACTCTAACACTAACCCTGCAAACTGCCTTTTGCCTTACCCGTTAATTCCCAGGAAGTTGATATCAATTGACAAAACATAAAATTATCTGAGAATATATGAGAGGTGAGGTTCACAATTTTCAGTGGGAGGCTGCTTGCACTTGCAAATAAACAATTTCTTAGAGAGATTTTGTGTTACTCATGGAACCCTGAGGAGAATCCCAGATGGCAGCACCTCAGCAGTCCTGAGTCATCTGGTGTGGAGTGCATAAAGGTCATTTCACAAGAAGAAGAAAAAGTTAAGAGAGAGAAGTATAACGTTAATCAATATTAATAGCACCAGTAATTGTAGGGAGAGCTTTAATATGTATTTTCTTAAGCAAAATGTCTTTATGACTCAATGAAGCAGGGATAGTTCAGTCTAAAATGAAAGAAGTTAGAAGAAAAGGTCCACAACAACATAGTGCACAGTATGCTGATTTGCACAAAATTGTTTAGAACTATAACATAGTAGTGATCTAAATCATTGCTAAGATATTTGAATACAGTGACTAGAAATAGGTTAAATGAAATAACAATTGGCGGGAGGTAAAAACAATTCATAACAAGCATTGTTTTCCTTGAAGCGTCACTTTCTAATTGACACGTAGCATGTGCAAGAGAAATATTTTTCCTGTGTCAGTGGCTTGCTAACTGCATCTGTACTGGATTGTAGAGAATTTGAGACAGCTAGCACTAAAGAGAGAGTTAGTAAGTGTGTGCAAGTGAGTGAAAGATCACAGGTTTGAGCATCACAACAGCCCTTGTGCATCCATTAACATATGTTTTGTGTCTGACAAACAAAACACTGAACTCCTGTTCTCTCATTTTAAATTGCTCCATGCGGGGTAATGCTGGAAATGATGGCATAATTTTCACGTAAAATGATAAACTACACTTGGGTTCAGTGGGAATGGTGCTCAAGTTTGGAAGACAGGAGAAAATATCTCATATTTTTTTTACAGTTTTCGTTTTTTTACTTTACTTTTAGTATTTCTTTAAGAAATACACGCGAATGGAATTGAAAACTACACTTTATAATACTGGCACCTTCTGTTACCCCTTATGCTTGCAAAGAAACAACCATACATCTTCACATCCCTAGTTGTTAGACACAAACAAGACACACACAACAGTGATGTTGTGGTTCTATTTTGGTTGCCTATTTCTTAATGTGTACAAAGACTTAGATTTTCATTTCCTTAATGTCCTGAAAGTCGCATGGTAAACTGGGTATCAATTACCTCCATTGCACTCCTGCAATCTCTCTTTCCTTTCAGTTCCTTGCCTCTGAGAAGGAACAAACGGTGACTTGCAGGCATCTGAAGTCCTGGTTCAGTGATGGAGTGGATGGCAGGCAATAACAGGTACAAAACAAATGCGGCTGAGTGGAACAGTAGCAGAGAGGGAGTGCACAGAGAATGTAACGACTGGCTTACACAGAGGAACTTTTTCCATTGTTAAATATAATCATCCTCTGTTCTACATGCACACTCAAGGGGAATTCCCCAGGGAGTTCATTTACATGAAACTTGGCAAATTTAGCAACTTCTCAGATTCACTGCTGTGTTTTGAGGTTAACACATTCCACTAAGCGCGCATGGGACTTATTTATTGTACCTGAGTGATTGCCATTCAAAAGTTTCCAGAGAGGAACCACATGAATATTAAGGTTATACATTTCTTTTAACATATTATGTGATAATTACCTAAATGGTAAGTTAAAATAATGATTATGCTAGCAGCCCAATTGAATATGGATACCCATTAGTGTTATCTTTATCCAAATGAAAATGTAATTTTATATGTGAATATTTGTTGCGTGAAAATAGTTGCACATATGTACAGTAATCATGTTTGGGAGTAAATAATACATTCATCTGTGGGAAAATAATTGCAGCAGTCTTGCTTGAGAGACACTATTTCCCCTAAGCACTTTCAGATATCATGACTTTCAAACATGTTCCACTTACAGCAGCTTCAATTAATACATCAGAGAGAAATAATAAACAGTTGTGATGGCAATATTAAGAATGTCCTCAATGAAACATGCTGCAGCTTATTGTTCTTGACAACAGAAAATTATATTTACTCTTTTTTTTTTATTTTAATTGAGCAGTTCGGTAAAAGTGATAAAAGACACTGTAGAAAGGGAAGTAATTCTAAATACACATATTTCTCGTTATGTTATGATAGATCACAACTCATTTAAAAAAAAAAACAATTAGAAGTGAACAACACAATGGCCGTGTGCATAGCTCAAATATAGATAAAAAGTGCCATCCTTGTTTGGGTAGGATTGTGTTTTCCTCTTTATTTTTATGTTTTGTTCCGTTGATCAGCAAGTTGTGTGTGTACTAAATCTGGTACAGAGATGTACAGTATGTCCCCCTCAAGACAGGTTCAATTTTCACTTTGTCCAATGCTTTGGTTTATGACCAAAACCCCACAAAACTAATAGCATTACCATCAGCCTCAGCTGTACCTTGCTTTTTTTGCTCATAAATATTAGCATGCTAACACTCTAAACTATGATTGTGAACATGGTAAACAGTAATATTAGCAACATACACCCTTAAGGGGCAGCATGGCTTGTCGACTGTCTTGTTTTGATGTCATAAAATCAAAAGACCAACTCTGTTGCCCTGAACAGCTTTTGGTTATGTTAAGCTTGTTGTTTGGCCCACGTACAGATTGTATGTTTGAGTCCATGCTGCACAGTAACAGCAGCTCAGGTGAAACACATCTACAGCCCGTGTCCAGCACAAGAAAAGTCAGGTACACTGTTAGAGTCAAGCATCTTGTGAGCTAACACACTACATGTGTTAACATGCAAGAAACACAATGTCACTGAGATGTTCTGTCTCTGTAAGTTTATCTTTTTGTTACATAGTTTTCAAACATCACGTTAGGCAGCATTTACAAAACTTGCACACCCATGTGATTCTACGTAACAGGTGAATACACTGTAGAGGGTCATTAAATGATTTGCCAGATAGACCTTTAGTAACATCATTTGGTTTAATTAAGGCTGAATTTGTCATTTTACTGCGCATCATGGGAAGCAGAATTAAATGAGAAGAAAGTCAAGGTGAACAGGAGGAGGTATACTCTAGTTGAGTGGAATGCTACTGTAGGTAAATGAGTTGTGGTGTGAAACGCAATCCTGTTATCTTCCCCTCCTCTAAATCTAGCATCCGTCCCTGAAGAGATTAAAACAATGAACTCAGTAATTGAGCAACTAAAATTAAATGAGGTCAGAAGTTTGACTTTTTGAGGTATAATGATTTTACTCACTTCCACTCCCCCAATTTCATGGAGCTAAATAATAAATTGAACATTCCACAGCCTTTTGAAAACAATGTTTGAACACAGACAAAAAGTGTGCACTACAGAACAAACTTAGTAAGAGGGAAAAGTAATCTTGTCATTTTCTTGTTCAGTCGTCACTATTTTCAACAAACTGTCAACAAACTTAGCTGCAGTGACGCTGTTTTTCTCAAGAAACATTGTTTGTGCGGAGTATCATAGAAAAAACATGGATCCAGGCAGTTTGTGCATTGTGTACTCATCCCTCTTTCTCTCACTCTGTCTCACAAAACCCAAATGCATCCAGATCCAACTTTGCTTTTAAGTCTTGTGGCTTGACACAAAGGGGATCCTTCCTTCCCCACACATCATCTGAAAAGAGAGAAAATCAAAAAGACACAAAGAGCCGTCTCGCTATTCAATGGGGAGAAAACTCATTCTGTCACTGCTGCCATTCTATGTGAGATTACAGTGGGGACCCACGGCCCATGTTGCCTTTGCGTCCCTCTTGCATCCCGTCATTGATGGTTTGTGTGCCTGCATAATGAATGCTTGTCTGTAGGAGGTGTGGGCACGTACTTTGTTTGAATTACTTGTTGTTGTCTATATGTTTTGCTGTTAATCTATTGTATTGAAAAGTAACACAAACATGTGTTGTCCAGGATGCACAGATGTGTTCAATATGGTGTGCTCTTCTTTAAGCGTGTAGAGATATTCACCGCTGACCTATCTTTTACATTGTTAGCAGCTGCTGTCTCCACATTTGCATGTACCCTAATGATGTTCCTCATTTTGTGTATGGAGTCTGTAGGGAAGCAAAGAAAAACAATGCAACTGTGTGGCATGAAACTATAAAGCACATTAATAAGTAAACAATCAAGTAATAAAAAGTAAATAAATAAAGCTGGGGGATAATTGGTTTTGCTGGTAATTTGTTTTGGTCTTGCTAACTTGTTCTGCCGTATTTTCTATCAAATGACAAAACATTTGGTGCTGTGATAAAGCTGTATTGCAGTTTTGTGGCCTATTTCAACCAAAACAGAGCAGTGTGAAATAAAACTGTGTGAACTCATATATACTCAAGGACTCCAGCAGGAATTTTACACACTCCTGGATGGTCAGTGACCTCAGTTTCCTTGTATGAAGTCCCAGGTTGCCGAACAAACCAAATAGAAATAGAATAAAAATACTCCCCGTCATAAAATGAGAAGAATATTTATGATATAGTGTAACATTTCTGGCTTTATAAATGTAATATACAATTTTAAAACAGTGTTGGTTTAACACTGTCTCCTGTGGATTCCATTCACATGCAACTAGGTGTTAGCTTGCAAAATTCAGTGACTGTGCAGGGAGTAATGTGGCCTTTCACTACAGCAAAGGAAAATGTAAGGTTGATGCCGGGGTCCAATCTAAATGTCAGAAAAAGGTTGTTTGTCATTGCCTTCCAAAAGTACTCAAGTGCTTTCTCATCTGCCAGTTATGGAGATATGGTTTGGTTAAAGTAAGTTGAGGCCACGAAAACTTCTTGGTAAATGGCTGCATTTATATAGTGCTTTTACAAAGTGCTTTACAATTACACTTGGAAATAAAATAAAAGACTACAAAACATCACGTATCACTCGAAATTCTGATGAGGCACCATGTGTGATACTGTGACAGAGATAGAAAAACAATATCTAGTAGAATATGTGCCTGTACACGTGGCCATTGTTAAACTGTAAAGTTTCTTAAGTTTTTCTTAAGTTTCCTCATTATGTAGAGGCAATGTGGGCTGGAGACATACTGTAGAGCAGAGCCAGCAACTCTGTGAGATTCGTGGCGACAACCTCCCAAGTGAGAAAATCTAGAAGATGTAGTATGAGGTATGGAGAAGGTGTACAATTTGAAGTAAAACAATGTTGCAGAAGCTTTTTATGCTAATGTAAAAACAACCTGCGAGAACTCGGATCCCCTGATCATAGTTGTGTACATACTTGCTGTGCAAAGGCATTGTTCTGTAAGCATGTGTCAGGCTGCTTTTGATTAAATCCAGGCCATGTGTTTCCTTGCTCACAAGGGGAACAAATAAATCATGTTACAATGGCATGATTATAAAAGTGGATCTAATAACAACAAAATTGGCACAGCCAATTTAGGTACGTGTGACAAAAATAACTGGGGATTTGTGACTTTCCTGATTTAGAACAGTGTGGAAGGAAAAGAAAGGAGAGAATGCCTAGTAAACAGGTGAGATGAGGAAAAGTAAGTAAATAAGCAAGTCAATACAGTGACTTGTTGAGGTATAGATTCCAATTTTAAGAATAAGCAGAGGTGATGAGATGCAGTATATGTGGAGAAAACATCTTAGATTTACCAATATATACATTTTAGAAGTGCATGTGTTTATACCTGAAAAGTTCATGTTAAAGTGCAGTTAAAACATTACAGGTGATAAATGAGCATTATTGTTTTAAACCACTCCCACTATGATATTTTTCTAAAACATTCTTACACTTCAATTGAATGCAAGGCAGATAATCATATATTATCACTGCAGTAAAATCCTCTATATCTAGAATTAAACACCATGGAATAAACACTAGCACAGTCTAAGCCATTTAAAAGCCTGTTTACAAGTTTCATGTCCCCACAACAACATTGTAATGTGCAACAGAAAATGAATGAAAAGTAATTTTCCTGAGAAAATCCTTCGCCAGAAATTGAGCAAAG
Source organism: Dicentrarchus labrax (assembly GCF_905237075.1). Taxonomy (NCBI): domain Eukaryota; kingdom Metazoa; phylum Chordata; class Actinopteri; family Moronidae; genus Dicentrarchus; species Dicentrarchus labrax. Next base: position 12,588,109 of record NW_026136704.1, read on the forward strand.
GGATTCACTTTCAAATCCTCTTTCAAAAAGTCCATAAATGCTTTGGCACTGCTGTTAGTGGTCATGTATGTCTAATCTATATGAAACTCCAGCTGCATGTTTTACAGGGCCTGCCCTGCTCTCCTTCCACTGTCCCCAAAGCAACATTTCCTCACTGGTAATCCCACCAAATCTCACAGCCTGACCGCACAGTCAGAGCAAAACCTGGGCCGTGTTACAGTTATCAACCCTGACCACATTATACTGGAAGTCTGCCACTGCGCTGTGCCAAAAAAAACAAAACTCAGATCTCTGTAGATCCACCACACACATCCACAAGCACAGAACAGCCAAACTTAAGTCAGACACAAAAGTCTTTCTTGTTTTGTCTAGATAACGATATTTGTCAGTTATGGCTGTGTCTTTTAACTTATTTTCCAGGATAGTGTAAATTGTCCAACTTTAATTGTTGTAACAAATAAAAAAAGTCTTTAAGGTTTGACCATACTTCACTTCTGTTTACATTTCTAAAGTCTAGCTGAAAAAGTGCCATTCCAAAATGCAACTCCGGCCTCACAACCACAAACACACACACCTCATTCTACCTACATATCTGTTAATTTGGGTCACTGTGTCACCTCAGTGGAGACCAAGGTCTTTTCATTACCTCCGTGATATGAGCTAATGCATCACTGTCCATATGTACACCATGGGGGAAAAAGAACAGACCAAGTAAAAAGAAGTATGATTGGTTTAATGCAATTATGGGGAAGTTTAACCTGAATGATATAGCAGAATTGTCATATTTTATGGCTTTCAGTATGCATATGAATGGGGCATAGAGGGGAATGGGAAGGCTGTTCTTTGATGCTGAGAGAGGGGCCATCAATGACTTTCATTTCACAGCCTGGTGAGCACATTTACTGTGGTCTTGATAAGAACAGGGGGAGAAAGTGGAAGGGGTCAGCTTCACCCCAGGCACCTGATAAGATGGTGACAATCGTCTGGCCTTAACCATTGACCAGTATAATGTATTGAAAACGTTCTAACAGTTGCCATTGCTTGATGATTGAGGGCTGGTGGATAGAAAAGTGAGTTATTGGTCTCACAGATACTACCAAATACCACTGGATAAATGATGACTGGATAAATTATTGGATGAATGGTGAATGGGGGGCTAACACACTACTGTAAGCTTCAAACTGTGATATGATGGGATAATTTTCATTTGGCTTCCAATTGATTAAGAGTACTTGTAAGTTGACTTCATTTAGAAATGTAGTTGTTCACTCTGACAGGTGAAGCTCATTGGCAAAATTGTCTTGTTTGTGGTTGAAATGATATACATCTGACTCTCTTGGCTTGGAGTGGAACACATTTAAATGTCACCAGGTATAAACTATGTTTGACCAAGCATTAAGACAAAACACTTTCATATGTTTGTCATAAAGATTGCTCAGAATTCTACCGGCAGGTTATTATATGAGGTCAGGCTTTTATGAGGCCAGGCTTTTACTATATAGCCCAAGATTTTATGATATGCTCTGCCTTTTTAGATGCACATGGTTATTCTAAAACAGTCCACAGTCTTGTTACAGATAGGACAAATCAAGCCATCAAAGGAACAATGCAGAGCCTATTTCAGTTGGAGAAAATGTATTAGATACTGTAGTTTAAATACCATAGCACAAAGCATGGTGTTAGTCTGATTAGATCTCAGTGGTATAGGAGTCATCAACTGATATGAAAGTCACAGCATAGCTATTTTCATTTTCTTAAGATTCATTTTGATACAAATAGAATTTTTACTGCACAGTATCTGCCGTGCAGTACATAATTTAACAGCACAGCATAAACTTTAAAATAATTTGCTTTAAAATACATGAATCGCTTATTGGTATTTCTTATCAAACTCAGTTTTATGTATTTAGATGGGTAAATAATTAACGTAAATAAGTAAATAATTGTATTTTATACTATATTTGGCCAAAACTGTAACATTAGTGTTGTGTCAGACGGTCACACTAACAGCCACACACTAGCCTGCCACACATCACAAGAACCAATACTCTCAACAACAGCAACCTGTATTTGCTGTCTAGCTGCTAAGGACATGTGCATGGCCCTACAGGTTGGCTTACTGAACAAGTTACCAAACAAAGAAATGGTGCACTGCTAACACCATTTTGCAGGCTAGATAGCTAATTAGCTCGTCAGCTGTAGAAAACAGCTTAAAAACCTAAATGCAAATGTCAACATTGATATATACCAACTGCAAAAAAAACTCACTGCCTATCTTTGGCTTGTAAGATGCAGCTAAAGTTTGTTAACTTTGCCTCTTCATGCCCCTGCTGGTCTGCTGTCAAACACGGACACTCAGTGGCATAAGTACCGATGGTGCATCGGGTGCAATGCACCGGGGCCCTGCTGATTATAAAGGCCCACGAGGGACAGTGGCTGAGGGTCCTTTTGCGCCTTCACATACCACGTTCAGCAGAGCGAAGAATTTGGACTTGAGCAGTGTTGTTAATGACTTTGCTGAGCGAAAGGCCCGTAGGATGAACTAATGGGTGTGTACAGGTGTCTCTTTATTAGAGAGTGGGATCAGGGATTTAACTTACCTATCAAATGTTAGAAAATGTGCACTTACTGTAATCTGTGTGTGTGATAACATTTGGCTGCTGTGCCACTGATGATGAATGGTGATTAATGAAGTGATTGTGTGATCAGATTCCATCATCCATTCATTCATACCATGTAGGGCTATTATGAGCTGCTTTTCTTGATCGCTATTTGTTCTGTGGTTATTGACATAATGTGTAAGCTACTTTGTGTTCATTTGTTACTGTAGGCTGGCTAACTATTTTGGTTGTTTGTCTGAGACAGCCTGCTGCGTTGGTTTGAGCTGTTAGATTTGCATTGACAGATGTGTCACTTTGTCTGCTGTCCGTGGTGCTGATCAAAGCCTGCAGGTTTGCAATTGCGTGGAGTCTTTGTGTGTCTATACACCCATGTGGACACGAGCTTGCTTTTTTATTACTAATTCTGATTTCAGACTAATTTGCATACATACACACACACACACACACACACACACACACACACACACACACACACACACACACACAGAGAGACACACAATTATTTTTCTATTTGCATGCTAGCCACCTTTGACCAAATGAAGTACCACCCACTTGTTGCACTAAATAATGTGTGCCATCTGTGTGGCATGCATTATCATTATCATTATCAAAACACCCACCTCCTCCATTCCAAGAATAAAATCTGATCACAGATGACAAGATATCTTTTCCTCAGCTCACCCTTAATCTACATAGCAAGAAATTGTCACTCTACAACATTAATATAACAATGATATATAAGAATATAAAATAAGAAATTGCTGAGTTAGTTGGGTGATGTCTAATGTCTAGAGTCTGGTGCTTTTATGGTCCCACCAGGATTGCTTGCAGTTATCTGCTGTTTACCCTGCTTAATTAACCAAATTCCCCAGCCTTCCTCCCCTCAACAGCCACCTGTACAACACACCTAAGAACAGACGCAGATTATGGTAGTTAGTCCCGAGAGCCTCTCAAATCAACAGCCTGTAATGCCTCCTCAACTGGGACACACTGATATTTGCTCTGAACGCCGGCAAAAATAACAGCAAACACCCACCAACTGTCACACGGACACAGATACGAATACATGGATGCTACACAGACATACAATGTACTGACTCAAAGCCAAACCAATACCACATTTTAATGAACATCATGTACAAGCACATCAATGGGTTAACTATAAAAATCAAAATACAGGCATACACACACTGTCAGGTGTTTGTATGATGCAAATGCTGTGCGTTATCAAACAACCTTAGTATTCCACACCATTACACCAAATTACACATTAAGCAGAAACAGAACTGCAGTGTAAGTGTAAGCAACTGTGAACAAGAGCTTTTCTTCTAAAATAAATAAATAAATAAATAAATAAGATGCATGAGGGAAAACAGGCTCAAACATGTGATAGATAATGCGGTACTTAGTGCTTGGAAGAGTCGCCCGTGCTCTAATTTAGTCAGATTACCATCTGTTTATTTGATTTTCCTTACCCCATAAACGGGGGCGGCAGAAGCAGCTTAAAGAGTAAGCAGCCTAAACTGCATGTCAAAAAGTCCATTAATAGACAGGAAAGGGGTTTGGGGAAGAGTTATATGTGTGGAGATGAATGAATCCATAACTGACGGACATGTTTACTGCCCTCCTAATGGATCTCTGTTTTAAACTCATTTTAACTCCACAGGATATCTCTGCCTTCTTGTCTGCATCTTGTGTTATGATTGCACTGTCACAGAAGATGTGTGTTTTGTAATTACGTGAAATGGCACGCTGGGTGAATGGGAAAACCTCCAACTAATATTGCGGCTATATGTACAGATAGACTGTATTTACATATGGATGTAACTTTGAATTACATTATTCATGTGCAATTCTCCAACTAGTCTGGTTGTTTTAATAAAAAAAAGTACTTGAATTAGTAAAGCAAATAAAGCTTCTTTTTTTTTTCTTTACATAATAAAATAAAATAAAAATAAAAAAACACTTTTATACTTTACACTTTTATAAACACGAATAAGATGCTACCAGTTAGTACTGCAGTGCAGAACAATACAGGCAAGAATAGTACACATCTGTATTAGAGATTAAACACTACAGATTATTTTAGACATTATATCTCACATGGACAAATTTGTTTTGACATTCAAAGAAATGTTAACACAAATGCCCACATTGCAAACCCTTCATTTGTGTCCATCTTTGAAGTGAATTCTGAAGTCAGCTGTCCAGCTGCATTCAGTCTCTACTCCATTGACCAGCTAATGCCCTCTACTGGTGCTGCAAATGTCACACTGGTGCTGACCCTTCACATCCAGAATAAAGGGCAACCAATCTATGTGTCTGCTGTACAGTTCATTCTCAAAACACTAAAACCTTCGTCCACCTGCTAGTCTTTTGTGGAGTCTGGAGTCTGCCACATGCAGAAATAATTACACACATTGGTTAATTATAATTAGTTAATTGATTGAAGCATTTAACTGCTTCCGCTTTAACTGTGAATAGCAGAAGACAAATTAATTGTCAGATAAATGATGACAGAAACACATACTGTATTTTTAAATGCACTTGTAAAGCTAGCTAAGTCGTCATTTAAAGATGATATGTTGAAAGATGAGAATAATGGAACAACTATTTAATGTCACATTTATTTTAAGGATTTTAATTGCCTTTTTTGAAACAGTATAATTTAAAAACTTCAATTAATCAATGTAAGTTGTTTTAAAGGCAACAACTCATTAACTGATAATAATTAAGCACTGAATATGTGTACAGTTATTCAGTTGTCATTTCACAGACTCCAGCCTTTGGGTGATGTATGAACCCATGTACAGCTGCCTTCTGTTTGGTCTGCAAGAAACTCCGAGCACAGTACATGCCTGCACTGAATGTAAAAAGCAATTTATTTTGTATCTTAAAACACCTATTTGTGTGGATGTACTGTTTATGTGTGTCATTTTCTGTTTCTTGGTCTGGCCTGTGCAATTTAGCATGGAAATTGGAAAATTGTTTATAGTAGCAAAGCCAGCCTGGTAAAACAATTCAATCTGCTGTCTTTTAGAGACCAAGAAAATACTATTTCCTCAGAGCCCATTATGGCCTTGAATTTATCTTTGTTTACTATAACTGTGCTTACTGTGTGTGCAAGTAAAGAATATCTTAAATGTGTCAGTTCTTTGAAGGAGATTAAAATATCTGGTATAACCGCTCTGGATGTCAATGAGAAATTTTGGAAGAAACTGCGGAAAATGGGGGGGGTTGGCTGCTCTTTGTATAAACTTTGTGTGAGTACATGTGAAGGTGTATTTATTTGCATAGCAGTGTATAATAGGGTCATGATCATTTTGCCTGTAAAACACTGATATTGTCTAAAATGTTGTCAATTTTTCTGTATTCCTGGACAAAGTCTTGTGCAAACAGTTCGATACAGCTTCATCTCATCAGACCTTGGCACTAAACCTTTCCAAGACGCACGGGGGACACAGCAAAGCTGCCGCCAACTCTAGGCCTGAGGAAGCAGGAGGGAGTGTTTGCCTTGTAAGGACCGCACACAGCAACTCCCAGCAAGTCATTTGTTCCTTTTGCCACCTAATCAATGCCCCCTGAGCCACAGACAAACCAATGGGTTCCTCCTTAAAGGTCATGAAGCCATTACAGATCTCAGTGTACTGAATTAAACAGCAAAGGCATTATGTTGCAAAAGTGCTAGACTCTAAATGCATAATGGTCACACATGCAAATGGCCTTGCAATACACATGCATGCGCACACACACACACACACACACACACACACACACACACGTACAGTACATGTAAACACACAACTGAGTATTTGTGTGCAACCTTGCCTCCAAGGAACTATATCAGTGCCAGCGTCTATCTTGTTAAAGGTGAAATGGGCAGAGCAGGCAGTGTGCTGTCAGCTTATTTTTCTAAAACCATAAATTCAGTGCATAAAACTCACTGGAGTAAAACTCTCAAAGGGAAAAGTACATTTTCTTTGCAGCCAGCGAGATTATGCTCTGGCAGACAGCGAGATTTAAAGTGTCAATAAATGTTCAAAACAAAGACTTTCTTTCCTGTCTTTTACTACTAAGATGGAAAGATTAATCTGCATTTAACATTCATGCTAGCATTGCAAAGCAAACAATAAATAAATGTAACAGCTAAAACATATTTGATTTAAAGTCATTCACAGTAATAATAAGTCAGTCAGCTTCAGCTGGTTTCCTCTTGGGATTTTGAAGTCACAGTTTACAATGTCATCTTTTGTAGTACAATTTCTAAACTTAGAGTTTTCCAAAACATATTTTAATTTGGAAATATACAATAGATTCAAATGTCATGAGCGAACCTCTTTCTGTCACACTGTAATAGATTACTTGCAGGATGATGTCAGCTGCTGAAGTGAGAGAGTGTTATCATTCATCCATGACCTGTGATCAATCACCACATTCAATTTGAGGCTGATGGCTGGGGAGGGGCCAGTGAGCCAGCAATGAGACAAGGTAAATTTAGAACACCCATGCCTGTTGGGTGAATACAGATGACCTCAAGAGGATAATGTTAGAATCAATGTTTAGATAACAACTATGGATTGTTTCTGCTGCAGGGGGAATGGTCAGCCGAGACATGTTTTTGCCTTATTGAATGCCAATACACTGTTTGAATTGTGACTCTGCCTATTCTGTCAACTTGGAACACTGATATTGTTTTTCACTTTTACTTTACAAGCCCTATGTGTGTGTCCTGAATATGTATGTGTCAGGATATGTTCTGCCCCAGCAACGTTTAGAAAAGAGTAAATGGTGATCATCAAGTGCAGCTCTCGCAGCACAATTAGATTGAGAGATAATGAAAGGCGTGGTCTGGGACAAGAAGATGGAGTGCTAACAGAAGACTCACAAGGCTTCATCCACCACATGACATCCGTCTCTCTCTCTCCCTCTCTCTCCTTAAGTCTCCCCCTCTCCCTCATTTTGTCTGTCTGCCTCTCGTCCTCTCCGGCAGAGCACAGTGTAATCTCCCACTCCCCTGTGGGTGCGGGGAGTAAATCAGCACAGCTGGATCACAGGCATCAATCTCAGCCAGCCCTCAGGATGGGCCACTTGTGAGCCCACAGGGAGGCATTTCCTCTTCATTCCAAATGAGAGACAAATGTTGCAGGGAGAAAGCGGCGCAGCGCAGTGGGGGGGTGAGCGGGGGGGGGGGGTGGGGGGTGGGGGCAAGATTGGCAGTGAGTAAAAGTGATAGAGTGTGGAAAGGAGACAAGTGGGTGAAACAGAAGAGAGAGTATATATACACTGCACAAAAATGTGCAGTCAGCACTAAATTCTAACTCTTTGTCTTTAAAACTAATGAAAAAGTGCCACTGGGGTGAGAAGATTTTACTTGTTTCTAATGCAGTGGATTTTCTTAAAAATTGCATTTAAATTCACTGTCATTGACTGATTCACCTTTCTGGCTTTAGAGTCTTTAATATATGATAAAGTGGGGAGTTTGTAGTGAAGTATAAGAGGGAGAAGGACAATAACAATAACAATGGAGTAGATATACAGTAGTATGTCAGCAAGACCAAATAGCAACACCTTCCAATTCCAATACAATAGTACAGTACAACTAGGGCTGTCCCAAACTAAAGATGTTCCTTGTTGGCTAGTAGTCATAAGATAAAGTGAAAAATCCACTAGTCATAGCACATTTATGATATTAATTGAATTATTTAGATACATATATATTTTAACAGCAAGTTGTTAAATGATAACAGAAGAAGCGGTAATGACCCTAATGTGTCAGGACAATTATTTCAACACAGTGTAACATCACAAAAGTCTTGTTGTTCAAAAGACAGAATAACTTCCAACTTTGATACGATGTATAACATTAACAGGTTCTTACAAATCAACTCATCTCCTCCTCTAACAGTGCACCAGTAAGTGACTCCCTGTGTTGATGAGAAAAGGTCTGTGTTATATATTTATCAAAATCATTCATCATTAATTATCAAAAAGAAAAAAGGAAAATCAATAGATTTTCTCTAGTCAGTGGCACAGCACAGAAGATGTCCACGAGTCTCCACCACCAGCTTTCAAATGTTAATGAAACACAGCTATGAGAAACTCCCAGCCAGAGGCTTAAAGCTTGGACGCTGTGCCAAGAACTACTTGGAAAATTGACAAATATGCACAATGACTGCAGTATTATTATAGTTTATGTTACAAAAAGTGATAAGAATCCCAATTTTATCTTGACCTTATACTTTGAAATGCTAATAATGATCACAGAGCTATTTTGCTGGACCCCGCCCCCATTCTCTCTCTCTCTCTCTCTCTCTCTCTCTCTCTCTCTCCCCCCCCCTTGTATCACCAATATGCACATTTAAAATAGCAATGATAGCATGATACAAAACTTTTCATTAGCTATTGCCAATTTGGAAAATATACCTCTTTATCCAAATTGACATCTATTATTTTTAAAGTGTTTCTCTTAGACGATGATAGTGCCAGCCCTCTTAATAGTCTTGATTATAATTAATTTCCATCCATAAGAGAAGTCACAGGGGCTCGTGTGGCACTGTAATCACAGATTGCTGCTGCCTCATTTTTTCTTAGAATGAACTATACAGTCAAAGCAGGATGAAGTTTGACCAAATGAGAATTAACTGAAGCCATATTAAAAAAAAAAAAAAAAGTCTATTGTCACCGAGACGTATTACATGTTTACACCTTTTATATTTACATGACCTGTTTTTAAATCTCATTGTGAAAGCTTCTGAAGCTTCAGGGGATTCATGTTTGTTTGATATAAGAATTGTAGGCTGGCAAGAAACTTTTAATGTAATTTGTTCTTATGAATCCATATTCATAATATGGTTGTCCAAACTTTTGGGTCATACTGTATGAATTATTTCCATTATTAGGTTATTGGAGCTGTGGTGTTATTTCCCAGTTGACCCAACAAAATGAGCACACATTCCAAGTTCCATATTCAGTATATGCAATAGGTACCACAATAAAATTATAATATAAATCACATAGTTATATTTCAATATAGAGCTGTGAAGTGACAAAAATAACAACAAAGCCAGTTGCTCAAACAGTGTCAAACATTGCTGTATGGTTTGTATTTCTTCAGCGGAATACAAATGTACTAGGTCTTCAAGGAAATTAGAAAAATAGATATTGAAAAGAAATTTTTTTTAGAGGACAAGAAAGGGAGAAAAAGTAGTTCCACACCACAACATTAATTCTCAGAATGCTTGCTTCAAGAGTTCCTCCACTTGCATTGAGTTGCACCACAAGACAAATGACAAGAGTAGCTCGGTTCAGGAAAGACAGGTTTGAGGATATTACAGTGGTAAATACGCATCTGTCCAAAAGTCCTGAATTGGCAGTCAAGAGCTGTTCAATTTTGCTGATTAAGAGGCTCAATGTTTTATGGATTGTCATCGCAAAGTGTAAATCTGCACAGCGCTGTCATGCTTGGATCCTATGTGTACACAGAAAAGATTTAGTGGTCCACTTTGTACCACATTTTTCATGTAAAATGCTGCTGCTACAATGCTTCCAATGGAATGTAAAGGTATTGACCTCAGTGGTTTTAACTGCAGCTGCACAGAGAGCATTTTACTTGAGAGCCTTTTCAGACTGAGCACATTATCTGTGGTTTCAGTTTCTACAGAGGAAATTGATTGTACAAAATTATTTTCTTCTTCTTTGTTTCTGTCTCACTTTCTCTTTCTATTTTCCTCTCATACAGATAAGGTGCCTCGTCTTTGTTTATTTTTATAGAAATAGGCAGAAGTAATGTGGCAATGATTTAGAAATGGCTACAGCTCAATCTGAATTCAATTTTAGCACAGAGTGATCATAAAATTCCCTAATCCGAAGATCCTTTTATTCATAGCCATTTTGAAGCTCCCAGTGTTTACTCTTTAAACCTTCAAGTGTTGTCGGTAACTGCATTCCCACATAATCCTCCACGAACAATGAACAACAAACATGTTCAGACTTACTAGCTAATTAAACAAGAAATACGTTTGGCGGACAAACAATAAAAAATGCCCATTGATATTCATACAAAGTATTATTTTTGCATTAAAATATGCCGAGTTGCTTTTTTTTTTTTACAAATTTCACAAGAAGAGAAGCAGCTCTGGTCTTCACAATCCCTGGATAGAGAGTACAGCTTTCCTCTGATATCTATAGATTTCTTTATTCCACATCAAAGGAGCCATTGGCCTTGGGTTATGCTTGTAAATCACCCAAATGACACTTGTGCAGGGATGTCTGACACTCGTCAGAGGCTCACGCTCAGCAAAGTCTATTTTCTTTTGTGAAGGAGTTCTTTCTGTGTTTTGAAGCTGTCTCAAAAGGACTGAAGTGCTTCAGCACCACAACCACAGGATGTGTTGACAAATCACACAATGAGCATACCTGTGTGTGGGAGATTAGACTCCTCCAACCTGAACAAACACTAGAAGGGTGACAGTAAAAGCAAACATGAGGTACAACCATTATTCTAGCAGGGAGATAACAATATGTAGGTATTATAGAATTTGAGATGTTCCATGCATATGGGGGCGCATGGCCTGGAATAAATCAATCTAAAAATGTCATTTATTATATTCAACTTTTTATCATCTCTGGGTAGTGAAAGGTACAAAGGACAATACGGCTGCCATCAAAAATAAATTTCAGTGATAACTCATTTCTGTTACTTTGATTTATGCATAATTGGAAGCTGGCTCCTCAAAGGAGAAAATAATGCCTCAAGAGCTAAGCCAGTGCAGTGGCTAATGCCCTATACAATCAGACATTAGTCATACTTTGTAAAAGTTGTGATGGATGCTCGTTTGCTAAATGCTGCCACTGTACCAATATTAATCCATCAGTTTCCCTGAAGCCTTGCCTAAATAGAAATTCGAGTCAGGATATTATGTGTTATGCAGTGCAAAGCTTTGAGGGCCCTCAGAGGAATCACAACAGGCAAGCTGCGGGTTCTACACTGAATTAATCTGGTACAATCTGTAAATGAAGAACCATGGTTAGGGGGGCCCCAAGCAGGAAAAAGCATGTTAAAAACCATCACATTTATTTTTTGTCAGTACATTTTAGTGCCTTGGCTATATCTCAATAAAACATATCCTCCAAAAAACCCTCCATAAAACACTTTCCCAAAGAGATCAAACTCTGATGAGTGATATTTACCAGTCACCCAATTATTTTTAGCATGCTGTCAATGCGCGCTACACACACCCACGTACAGGGAGACAGGGTTGTGGAGGGTGTTTGATTGCGGCCTTTATACGGGAACCTTTGCGTCAGATGCAACAGCTGTCAAAGGAGCAGCTCCCTTCATTAGCAGTCCTACCAGAGTGTTCCAGCATGCTCTGCGCCAAAAGCCAAGAGTTGTGCTGGAAAATGCTCTAATCTTACAGCAAGGAATGATGGGGAAGGAGAAAGAAAAAGAAGATTTGGAAAGGATTTAGGCAGGGAAAAGATTAGAAACCCATATCGGCCTTATCGTGCAGCCTCCACACTGGGGAGTTGAATGAAGCAGCTGTCAAATTTGAAACATACAATAGCAGTAATCCTACAGTAAACAGATTGCTGGGTTTAAAATACAGCAAAATCCAGAGAGAGAGAGAGAGAGACATAGAGAGAGGGAGAGCAAATAAAAGAATCTATCAGCGTCTAAACAGCCTGCCTTCGGGAGCGAGCACTCTGCTGGGGTCTTTCAGTGCATGGGCCTGACCGTCAGCACTGGCAGAGGAGCGTTGGCCACATGGGGAGTGGGTGAAAGTGAGAGCGTGTGAAGATGCTGACAAAGTCTTCCACAGAACAGGGCATTTGGAGAGTGTTGGTGTGTCATCTTGAAAAGCAGAAGAGTCTATGGTCAAGTGAAGGAGAGAGTTTTACATGGCTTGACAGTGGAGATTAGGACTGCACTCGCCTCCCGCTGTGACCTCAGGAGAGCTGGCGTCTGTCTTTTTCTTCTTAAAACGAGCAAAATAGGTATTATCTGTCTGACAGGAGTGCACGGGTCTCATCTTGGACTGAACAGCACACAAAATTATGTGTTGTTACACCAAGAGGTGTGTGTATGTGAAGGTTTGTGCATGATAAAAAGAGAAACATAGACGTATCAGTTTTGAACACCCAAAATTAAGACAAACTATCCTGTATGCCCTTGGCAGGAGACAGCAGCTGAAAAAATGTGTTAAATTAGCTTAGTGGATATTTTCATACTTGATAAATTGTTTCTATCTTATCTTTAATTTTTCACACTCTCTGTGACTCATCACCCACTGATAATATATCAATGATTTTGAAGAACAGATATTAAAAGCCTGAAGATTAAAAGAAAAAAAAAAAAAAGTTATGCAATTGCTTTTAAACTTAAAACCTACACTACACTAAACCTCTTTTCCATGTTTTGGGCCTAACCTTTGTATTTGGTTTAATATAAGGAATACTTGGAAGACTGTTACCGTTACCATAAGACGTCGGCAGTAGAGATATTGAGTTGAGTTGATAGTGAAACCCCACATTGGCCTTTCAACCTTTTTTTTCACATCTCTTACAATCCTATTATGTTACAATTATGGTATAACCTTTCTACTTTAAAATAGCTTCAACATCCTTTTCAATGCGTCCCTGATTTGTAAGAGAGTTTATGGTGCCTCTGTCATTCCCACTCCGCGCCCTGCTGTTCCTGTACTACTCAAGACTAGTACATAACACTACATTTCAAGTCACACACCACCAACTATTAGTTATTACTGAGTTTCCTGATGAACAGTAAAGTAACTGCTGCAAAATGTAGCTACTGTAGCCGTATTGCCCTGGACACCCGGCCCAGAGCACTGGAGGAGTGTTGGTGTTTACATTGATAGCACAGAAGCTTTGGAAAGATTGGAGGGATAAGTATCAGGCCCAGGACAGGGGCAGAGGGACACAGAGCAGTACTGAAGTCATACCAGAACCGGAGCCAGGCGAGCAGGCAATGTAAACTGGCTCAGTAGCTTCTATGGACATAGCTAATGGCAAAGTTGTCAACTCGCTAGTTTTGGATCATAAGTAATGTAATCATAACAAAAGCATGTATACTGTGCCGTCCATATTTATGACAGTGGTATTACACTCTGAAACTGGGGGTGCCAAATTACAACAAATACCAAATCATATTGTAGCTTTAACCCAAGATCTGCTCAAACAACGTACTTGCTGAAGCCACACTGTAAATGTGTATCTATTATATAGTCATCTTTTGTTAATATACTTGCATACAATATATTATGCATACTGTATATACCATTATGCTGTACTGTCTGAAGAGATCTGCCTTCATTATGCACGGTTCAAAAAGAACAACACTATTATCACAGAGAAACACATTTTTTCAACCTCACTGCCGAGCCAACAACGAGGCAACCAATCAAACTTAGCCTGCTAAATGCTACAGGCACTAAACTACTGCACAGGCCGAATATTAAGTTGTAATCAGAGTTGGTGACCCTTTGAAGAAACAAGCTCTACCGTCATGCCTATGCAGGAATTGAAGCATTGTGTTCAAGGAACACAATCTGAGTTTACTCTGCATGTATACAGAAATGCCTCCAAACCACTGATTTGAAAGACATATTTGTGGGACTAATGGGGCTGTGGCCCAGCTGTGTCAAAACAGCCCCCAGAAAAGTTGCTGTGTGGTTGTTCATGATTACTGAACAGGTCATTTATATATGCATATTCAGCAGCGTGTTTGATACCCCTCTCGACTTCTTTGGCCGCTTGCTTTTAAAGCAGCCTTATACTGCTTGGTATGCAACCCACACAGGCTCTCCTTCAGGGCATCATCAGTGGAGGCTGAAGTCTGATGAGGAAAAAAAGAGGGTGGAGAGAGAGAGAGAGAGAGAGAGAGAGAGAGAGAGAGAGAGAGAAACTGAAAGAGAGAGTTATTTACACAGTGTACAAGAAAAGGCACAGCATTTCCAAAAGGCGTTCATGTTTTGACCACAGTGTTTTGATTTGATGAACCATAGCTCAAAGGCTACAACTCTTTGGCCTCCCATCATACCCATTCTGCCATCGATTGCAAAGTAACTTCTGCCACCAAACTTTCTGACAGCTCTTTGACTGGTAGACAGCATGTTTCTGTGTTTTATAAAATCTCACCACAGTGAGTCTGCAGACACGGCCAGAAAATGAGTACCTTGGTTGCCTTTATCCTTCCTAACTTCTCCTCATAACTCCTTTGGGAAATGAAGCAAGTTGATTTGCCATTCCTGAGCCAGGGCCTTAATTACGTACTAAGTCATGCCTGGCACAGAATTCTCATCTCCTTCTGCTGTATTTGGCCGACACCGTGTGCTCTGCGTGCAGATTGAGGATTGGATGCAGTGTGGGTGCAGTTTGGACTTGGCCCTTGATGGTTTGTCTCTCCCATCAGCCCTGATGAACGAATTCTGAGGTCATTGTAATGCCCGTTTGCAGTCCCTGTACAGCGCATATATCCATATAGAGAAAAAAAAAAACACTCCATAGCTTCAAAGCCTATGCATATATAATGACTGAACTAATAAAGGGAGTCAATCTGTTTTGTAAATCCCACTTGTGCAATTCCAGAATTAAAGCAGAATTAGAGTGGAGAAATGAAGAAAGAAAAAAAAACAAGAAGAGGAAGAAAGAAATGAGATTGCCTCCCATTGCCGGAAGCTTTCCAAAAAATCCTTTCTTTCCCTCTCTTCCCTTTCTCTCTCTCTGAGCTTATTGGTATCTTATTAGATATGTCTCTGCCATACGAAGTTATTGTGCTGGGAGTCTTTTCAAGGTCCAAATCCCAGCAAAGCCTGTAATAATCTGTCAGCTGAGGGAGATGCCCCCACAGACAAGGGCCTCCTAATCCACATAGATCAATAGCAGACTTGCTGGCTGGTTCCCCAGTCCCCTGTACCACTGTCCACCCAGTGACAGCAGCTTCCTTTGTGGCTTGTGTCTCCCCCTCCGTCACCAATCACATTCTCAAAGTCCCAGTGGGCCGTCATGAGGTTAATGAGTGGGATAATGGAGGCATATTAGAGTCAATATCTGACCTTTGAATGTGGGTCAGCAAGACCGACGGTAGAGGCACTGTGCACCGCAGCCAATCAGCATTACTAGAACTAATAGGTCCTTTATGGAATACAGACTCCAATTACCCTGCATGGTCTGCGTACAGCTGCCCCCACTTGTCAAAATACAGATGATGTTCTACAAGAACGAGCAATTTGAATTTTTTACTTTTTTGGGGGGGTTGGGGGGGGGCTACATGGCAGGTCTCACATTTTTAATGTTGGTGAGAGCCTCTGGACTGACAGATTATCATCATAGTGAGCTATAAATGACGCAGAAGAAAGATCTCTCTGTGTCACCTAACTCCCTATAAGAGAAGGAAGAACACTTTCTCTGTCTTTCTTTATCTCTGTCTTACCATCCTCTCAAAAACAAGATCCTTCTGCCTGCCCTTCTCCCTTCATTTCCCTCAGCTCGAGGGCAGCAGAGACAGTGCATGCCATAAGGGATGGACTTCGAGAACGGTGAATGGCGGTGATTTGATTCATTAGATTGGTTGAGATCACTACTAGATTATAAACTCTGACAACTGGCTGTCATCTCTGAGACAGGGGACCATTGGTATTTTGGTCCCTAATATGGCTATCTCCGGGGATGTCCGAGCCAATCATGGCTCTAATGAGGGAGACAGAAGTGAGGAGCAGTACAGGATATTGTTCCTTCAGGCTGCTTTATAAATCAGTTGCTTGGTGAGTGAAGACACATGTCAAGTGCTCACAATTGTTAAAAAATGCTTTGTGACACATCTCATATTTTACTCTGTGGAGGGTGATAGGAATACACAGATGAGACTGAGGCTCCAGCCAAGTGTAGCACCCTTTAGTGTGTCATCTATCTATCTATCTGAATGTGCTGAATAAACACAAACACAAGACTTAGTGGTGTATGGGTGAGAATGTTAAAGAAAAACCAACACAAACATCCCAATTTCTGTAACCCTCTCCATTCTCCCATAGGTGTTTAATTGATTGGGACCGCACTGACATTGACTCATATCCGTCCCATGGACACTACACATTTTATTATTTATTGGTAAATATGTAAATTTATATATCATATAAATTCATTTCTCTTACTTTGTTTATTTTGACGAAAGAAAATTCTTTGTATGTGAAAACCTGCTGGGCAATAAACCTGTTTCTGATGCTGATTCTGATTCTGGGATTTACTGATTTTTAAGATGAATGCATTAAAAACAAAAAGATAACAAAATAAGTATGCTCTATTGTTCACTGCCTGGGAAAAATAACCATTAAAAATGTATGTTCCCAACTGCACTTGGAAGACAAAGAAGCACATGTTTGTATTCTGTACAAGCTATTTTCTACTTACTATTAATGGGTAAATGTGCTACTGATGTACTTAACACAAGAAGCCCCCAGCATTCCTATACTTCTGTAGGTTAGCTTTTCAAAGGCGAGAAGTACTATGGTTATCATTAAAATAAAACCTCCATGATTTTGTAGCATCTAACAACAGCCCACAATCCACAAATTTCCTCCAGTTCACTTATGTTTTGAAACTCAACAGCAGTTAAAGACTAATCAATAATACTAGCACTGTAAGAACAATAAACTGAAAATCTAAAAGAAGTTGAAATTATTAACACAAAATATAAGGGGATAAAATAAAGTTGAAGCATTTCAAACTTTTAATTTGAAATTCTGTTGTATGATGTTTATACTAGACTATCCCGTTGCATGTAAGGCATAGAGACGATATGAGGTCTCTGAGTGATGCCACAGAGTCTTCTCTCTAAGGAAGGAGTTAACAATGGGACTGAAGTAGCATCTTGCCTTAAGTGCATCTGTCATCTTGTGCTAAGGACACACACTGTCATCCTCCTGCCTCTTGAGGAACGTAATGTCTCTGCCAGAGTGAATGTGGAACGTCATATCCGCATGATTCCAATGTGTGAATTTGTTTCTTGTGAGGCAATGTAATTTGTAACACATGAGGCCAAAACATTTGATGATTTTAGAACCCAACCTTCAATTACTCCTTTTGGCATGCCCGTGTTGCATTCCTGACTCGGTGTAGATGTACATTTGTAAAAAATGTTGAGATGTACATATTTCATTTTTAGCTTGAGGCGATGGATTTCATATGCAAGCCTCGCTGCTGATTATTTTGGAATA
This sequence comes from Dicentrarchus labrax, assembly GCF_905237075.1. NCBI lineage: Eukaryota > Metazoa > Chordata > Actinopteri > Moronidae > Dicentrarchus > Dicentrarchus labrax. The sequence continues at coordinate 12,605,960 of NW_026136704.1, forward strand.
ATCACTCCATTACATGAACATGTCTCCAAGGCATAGTCTGCATAGTGTGCGTTTCCTCAAAATAAATATATTTTTCTCAAAGCAATAGTTGTTTCATCCGGGGCAAAATATGAATGTTATCTTAGCACTGGAAATAAAAGTGATCTAAATGATAGTGCTAACAGAGGAGATGCCAACTGCAATTTAAGACCCACAATATTGGGAAGGGGGTTGTTCTAGCATGGCTAGAAGACATTGTTTCACTCATTTTTCAGTCTCTGAGAGCAACTGATTAATGGCAGTAAATAACTAACTAAACAAAGGGGGTTTTACAAGAATTTTGCCAATTCTACAATAACACTTTGATAATATCATCATAACCCAAGGGTGTACTATCTCTGATACATCAACCTAAATTATATCTATTTTCACTTTATAGGCCCAGCGTAACATATTTTATGTTTCCCAAGAGAGATACACAGAAGAAATCTGATTAAATAATGTATATATATTTTTTATGTGCACAAGACGGACATTCTTTGTGTTATTCACCACGGGAAGAAACATGCACAACATGTGTAAACAATTGTCTTCAAAGAATGGCATCACACGCATAATCTAACCTACAAGTATATGTGAGTGAAGATACTTTGGTATGGTCACACATTTCGTTCTTTTTATTGCTCTTTTAGAGACATAATTGAATCTGTTCCACAGTTCTTAATTTTGCTCTTTTCTTTTTGACACTTTTTATTTATAAGAGCCTTGTTTCACAGCAAGATGTTTGTTTTAGAATTGATTACTCCGATACTGAGTAAGGTATGGGATTGTACTTTCTATGAGGAGGTTCAAATTTATATATTAGGCATGAAAAAAGGATTCATATTTGTGTAGCAGAGACTTCATTGTGTAGAAGTACTCAAAGATCCACTAGGTGAAAGTTCAGGAGAACTGCTTATGCAGGAGAAACCTTATTTTATGCATTACAGCTACATCTGTGTGCGGTGTGGAGGGCCTGAGTAGACATCACAGAGGTTTGCCAAGGTTCCGACAGGGGTCCGCTTTGTCTTCCATGCACCGGCCCCCAACTGCAACTCTGAAGGGACACAAAGATTGCACAAATTGCAATCACAAAATCTAGTCAGCGCGATAGGTAGGGGAGGAAGTATCTGGCATAAAACGCCACAGGTACCCTGACAAAAATGTACAAGCCTCACTAATGCCACATGAAGCATAGCTGGGCCTTCAGATTGTATGTAAAACAGGGCCTTGGTGAAAAAAAGGATGCATGCTTTCCCACTCTCATGAGTAAGTAAAACCTAAATACATGAGCTACAGACTGAAAGGTCATGTAGTGTAGTTGCAACAAATAGAAAATGACTCATTTTAAACTGAGTGCTGCTGTCAATCCCTGTGGGGACAAACAAAACATTTCTCTGTCTATGAATTAAAACTTATTCCTCTCATACTCCCTTCCTGCCCCATGTCGAAGGCTAGATGATAAATTGGCCAAGTGTGAGCTTCGGCGACGGGAACTGCATTGTTCATGGACGATCAACCCTCGCACAAAAGTCTGGGGCAATGATGTGTTAGCACATCCTCCTGAGATGAGTCACCCTGATGCCTTCTGACAGGCCTCATTCCACTAGTGAGAGAGGCTAACCAGGAGTGCAGCTTCACCCCAAACACATGCTTCAGGGCAGACTCCATCTGGCCCAAATGAGACCAAGGGAAGGGAGGTTAAAAATAACCAACAGGGAAGGTATGGCAGAAAGACAAGGTAAGGATGAGATGAAAGCATGCACGCACAGTGGTTGGCTGCCATTGAGGCAGAACTGTACAGCAGTCCCGGATGGGCAAACAAGCTTTATTGATTTGTTTTGTTTTTCTGACAGAATAAGGTTCAAATGAAAACATAATCCTGACAGTTAAGCCTATTCAAAAAATATACACAAATTGTGTAATGTGGAAGAAATGTGCTAATCCACTTGTTAATCCATTGAACTAATAGTGCTGTTCATTTGACTGTTCACAGCTCATTTTTCTTCTTTTCAGTCTGCTCAGACAATATAATCATGCTGGATGGACACATGAATGGCATTTTCATAAAGCAACCCGTATTAATATCTAATCTGTCATTTTGAGAGGTATCAAAGACAGTAGTGTCATCATTATCGTTATGGTTGGTGGTTAAAATATCGCTTGCTGAATTCTTACTTGGGAAGGGTGATATTAATAAAAGAATAGCAAATCACAGATATCAGATGTAACTGAACCCCCCCCCCACACACACACACACACACACACATATGCTGTTATTTTATTATTCACAATTGGATGTTTGTTGGTGAGATCAGTAAAGACATCAGCTGAATCTGATAATGGAAAGTGGAAAATTCTCTAAATCATAAAATAAATTGCGTGTACTGAGAGGGTTTTATTTTGGTGTGTTGTTGTTTTTTTTGCTTTCTGTACTGTACTTTTAAACATGTTAATCCTGATTGCATTTGTGGTCCAGTGTCAAAGTTGCATTTTTCAGAGAACCCAAACACTGCTCCGCCCTGGCCTTTTCTCTCTCTGGTGAGTTCTTATCATCTCACCAGACGGTAGGCTGAATATGAATATCAGACAGAACCCTCGTTTGAAGACCTGCTCTCTACCGTCACAGTTCATTGTGGAAAGATATCTGTCCATTTCCTGTTAAAAAAGAAAAAAGAAGTTTCACGGTTCAGTTAGGATGCGTAGCCCTCTGCCTCAAGCTTTGCATTACCCCCACACAGCTCTCTCTTTTGGCCCCCTGCCTTTCTTCCGCATTCTGGTATCTTCGTGGATGGTTAGCGGGACTTGGATGGGGGGTAGTAGGACGGGTGGGGGTAAGAGGGTTGGCTAGGGATGAACTGACAGGTTATTACTGGCTTTGTGGGGGATTAGTCCATGAAAGCCCCCTCAGCCCCATGGCCAGCACGGCCAGAACCCCAGCAAATAAGATAAAATAATCTCTGTAAAAATGGACTGAGAGACAGTGAGACAGGCTGACAGACCGAGAGGGAGAGAGACATACCCAAATACCACACTGCTCTTGAACAAGAAAAAAATCTTCCTCAATCTGTCCTAATTTTTTTGTTTCCGATTTTTTATTTCTGAAAAACCGTGCCTGGGGATATGTCAGTTGGAATGAGATTAAACTCCCACAGTATAGAGATGGGAAACCAGAGTGGAACACATCTAAAATGCTTAGAGCTCCTGTTTAGAAAAGCTGTGCTCTCTCCTCTGGTTCAATAGATGGGGATCTGACTCATGTGGGCTGTTGCATAAGCAGGTACAATCATTACAAGGGACCTAGTTTGGTTTGGAGAACTCTGCTCTTCCAAAGCTGTATTTAAAATCAGCTTCTCTAAGACATACTCATGCGCTCTCTTCACCTGATTTGAGCAAAAGGTTAATGCTGGTCTTGTAGGTCCAGAGCGATAGAAGCATTCATCAGATTATCAAATTTGAAGTATAAAATATGATTATTAAAAACAGTATTGCCCTGCCTACAACATAACTGCCAGAGGCTATTGCCCACTGGTTGACTGACAGACAATTTTACCTCCCACTAAACATAAGCTCAAAGTCACACCTGCAGGGGTTGAGGCAGATATACACACGATGGACAAAATAACAGACACATCTTTCAATAAAACACAGTTTACCAAGGAAGCATTTTTGCAGTTACTACATGGTTCTGGAGTGCATGTTGGAAGGTGTTATACATGTACAGTATGTTGCATATTTAATAATACTGATTAATGATATGTATTTTGCATGAGATATTTCAATAAAATAAAAACAAAAAGGCAAAGGAAGATATTTATTTTAAAGTAGTGCATATTGAGGTAAATCCTGCTGTTAGGCAAGACAGATTTTCACAGTCAATCCCAAACTGTTTTAAGAAACTCCCTCCTGAGACAGTCATCCAAGTAAACTAATTACCTTGGAATGCATCCAAATTCATTTCGAAACAATAGAAAAGAGTCAGTGCTGAAGAATATAAGTAATTTGAAGAGGTTAATTTGTGTACATTTGTTTTGTTAAAAGCCATACTCTCTTTGAAAACAGTCATTACCATAAATCCTCTTACCCAGATGCTCAAACACTTCATATGTGCTGGGCAGTCATGCTCTAACTGTGTGTCTACATACAGCCAACTTTTACCGCTCTAAAACTAGTAAATAAGTGAATAAGTAATATTGCTTTTAACCTTTTACCTGTGTCATTGGTTGTTATGCATTTTGGGGACTATATTTCTCACAGTCAAAAGCACTGTGCCAAAAGCAGTATAGTTATCCCCAAACTTCAGTCTGTGCTGATAAAAGTGATTGCTAAGCATTTTTTTCCCTTCACTACCACTTCTGCAGTTTGCAGGATGCAGTTGAAACGTGTTCATAGGGATTTTAACCAATTTGATGTACAGCAAATCAAATTATTATAATAATTGGACAGCAAATGGTGGCATGACGGGAACAAAAATGGTAATCTAAGGTGTGAATTAAGTAAATATGGACTACAGAAGAATTATAGCTACACTTCTCAATAAGAAACTATACTATAACGTCCACATTTTAAAATGAAGTCATATACCAACAAAGCTTTTGTTTAGACTGGAAAATGTTTACATATGAACTTCACTTTATGTACATGCGCAATGTACAGACAGAATCCTAAGCACAACAAAGTAAGATATGAAAGTAAAATGTATTATCAAATAACTAGTTTTACCTAAAGTGTTAGTCATATAAAAATGGTTGTAAATGCAGCCTCCAACTGAGTAGTATACAAATTAGTCTTAGAACGGACAGTGTAGGTGTCTTACTTAGTGTCCTTTTTTGTGGTTAAACCCTCTCTTGTTGTATATCTCACACAAGCTTAGCTCTTTTGTGGTTTCCAATGCTACCAGATCTCAGATCCATTGGTACCCATTTATGTAAAACATGTAGGTGTGATCTGTCAGTTATCTTTGTATGCCCCTTCCCACATCCATTATTGATGCTGCAATTCGCACCCTCATTATCAGTTAATTCCTCCTAACCTACAGTAAACAGTGATGATGAGTAGTTCTTCATGCCAAATGAAAAAAGAACAGGAATTATTTTGTCTAGTCATTGCTACCCGTACAACCATACAAACCAAAGGTTTTTCAAAGCTTGCAGCTAAAGATGATTTAGTACAGTGCCTAGAAAAGACTGTAGTTTCATGGATATTTCCTAACTCAGAGACAGTCAGTAAAATACCACCACAAGTACATGTACACAGCACTTTACTGAGCAAAGGCCTAAATATAAAATATAAAAAGGAAAACAAATGCCCCTGATAAGTTCTGATTATTTGTTTTGAAAAAACTTTTCAGTAAGTCATCACAAAAGCTCCTGTGTCATTCTCATATAATATGCCTATAGAAAAAATATTGTTGAAAGCTTTGCATTTGATTTGCTCCTACTAAAAAGAGATACATTATTAAATGCTAACTTAAAGCCCTCAGTCAGGCAGCGCCTATGACATACTGTCGCACACATTTTAGTTTCAGTTTAATTAGACAGGCAGTTAATCTGTATATAGCCACATATAGAGCTTAAGTGGAAGTCATATTGCTGCCTGTTAATTGCCTTTCATTTTTGAGTTGTTATGGCATGCATTTTAAGTAAGTTTCAATATGTAATTGTACTTTAAATAACTTTACATAAAATATGTATTTCTATAACATTTAATGGATTTAATGATAAGATATTTCAGTCCAATATCACTTTTTATATGAATACAATACACAATGGCTGATTTTAATGGGTGATAATTTGTCTTATCATTTACCCAGTAATTTCATGGAGATGAATGCAAATCACATTAATATTTACTGCTGCCATACTGTTATTAGCTTATATGATTCCTTTCATAAGACACATGATGTATTTTATGAGGAACAACCCCTGACAATCTGCGTCCCAATTATGAATCTAGCCGAGAACAGAGAGGGATGAAGCTTGATTAAATATCCTTGAAGTGAATGTCACTTTACAGGTACGCATCATTATTACAACTCATTAATCTTGATCTGCAAGCTTGCGATAAGACTGTTCATTAATGAGTGCAAGATTCATTCCAGCAGCTAATTTCAGAAGGAGTGACCATCAGGGTCCTCAGATCACCATCACTAAGGATTACATCATAATGCAGCTTTCAAAATGGCTCCATCCCTGTATACGGGTGGCAGAAAAACAGTGTTGTACCTTCAAACTTTTGTATTTCTATAGTGTTTCATTCCATATTTTTTTTTCCCTCTGAGATAAATAAGACAAAGTAGACTGAGAGCTTATAATGAAACTCTTAACTCATAACGTTTCACTATGTATTGGCACAACAGACTCAAAGTGGAATTTCATGCACTTAAAATTAAGATAAAAAGCTTCTGTGAAGTCCTTGTCGAGGTGAAAATTGTTTCCATTTTGTTGTCGAAGTGAAATTCAAATGTAACGTACGTCATTGGCTGGATCATAATCAGTACATTAATCATAATTCAGTTTTCAGTGTATTAAAAAGACCCACATAAACAAGTAGCAGATCACTGTTATTAAATTACAAAAAGATAAATAAATAAAATATTGTATTCAATCTAGGTAATGGGTCTGCATGTGAAGGTGAATGTGTTTTATCAGGCTTTTGCAGACTGATGCTGTTTACTTAATGTTTCCCTCCCGTAATAACGTATGACATTCATGTTCTCAAAAATATGAGAGAACAAACACAACCTGCCTGTGAGCTCTTGGTAGATAATTTTAAAAGATCCTTTGTTATGCTTTATTATTATATATTAACTTTGGGTAATTTGAGCTAAGGTCTGCCTGCCCTGCTAGTATAATGATTATACTGTGCTGCATTTCCTTTTTTTAAACCAATATGGAGCTTTGACTGAACCCTCCATTTGACCCAAAGGGGAAAAACATGTGGAAAACCACCCCACCTTGTGCTGGCTGAATGACTGACAGAGTTATCAAAGAAACAGAAAAAGAAAAAGCGGCTGCCTGGAGAAACAGTGTGATCGCTTATTGAAAGGCTGCTGGAGGTGAGGCCTGATGTCCGTGACATGCCTGAAATAGCATACAGCCATTGTCAAACTTTTCTGTCCAAGGCGCATTGGCACAGACTGGGTGACATTTCCAAGCAATTTCCTGTTGATGGGCAAAGTTCATGCAACACAATACAAATCTGAGAGGCAGCCTTAGGCTAATGGTCACCTCTCATCATCAAAATGAAGTCAAGCACAATTCAAGACTGAATGTTGGCTGCTAAAAAAAAAAAAGAAGGTGGAGTAAACTCTCTTGCAGGAAATGTATAATTCCTACTCAATTATTGGTGTGAAGTAAACGTTTGTACAATTAACAGGTATATATTTAGAGTTAAAATTAAAATTATATTGTGGTGTTTATTTGCCTTCTTTTTTCAAAACATGCTGGTCATGATGATTGACAGCTTAGTCAAGCTGGGCAAATATGTAGGAGGCAGCTCCATAAATGAATTCACTGTTTTCAGAGAACAAAGTCAGCAGAAACTTCTCTACATCAGACTTTGACTCGTTGCTATGCATGGGAAAGGGGCTGTTATATGACCGTCAGTGAAGTGAATAGGTTGTTTATCACTCTGTTCTGTACAGTTACTGGCACAATACACCCCCCCCCCCCACCCCTTCTATTTTCAAAATGACATCAATTAGCCAAACAAAAGAAAGCATGGAGTCCATGTTTTTGTCCTGACATCTGTGAATGCTGACAGGCATTATCTTTGAATTAGACCAGTGAATTAGAACTGTCCCTTGATGGTTGCCTAGGGTTGGAATGAGCTAGTGATCGATGTGAGACAAAGATTGACAAAAACTAAAGATGTCAAACTGACTTGACGATGAATAGGTAGAAATGTGATGGCCGCACACTGAATCATGTCTTATTAGCTTTCTATTTAATCTTGTTCAGCCCTGCTGCAATTGAGGAAAATATTATAAATGCGCAGCCTGAACCACCACATTATATGCTCATAAATGTGAGGTCAGAGTGTATTGGGGTAAATGTGTGAAAAGAAGCATAAAAACTTCTTCTCCCTCAAGAACCCACCCCACCCTCCCCCTCCCCTCTCTCTCTCTCTCTCTCTCTCTCTCTCTCTCTCTCTCTCTCTCTCTCTCTCTCTCTCTCTCTCTCTCTCTCTCTCTCTCTCTCTCTCCTTACTGTTCTGAAAGTGCAGCAGTATCAGAGCCTTGTAGTGGATGACACTTTGGTTGAATTGTGGGCTTTTTTGAGTAATTGCTCTGATTTTACTGGAGCGTGCGCTCTTAGAAATTACTCTATCCCATAGTACTGTATGATTACAATGGGACTGGGTTGGCTGGGCTTGGCAAGCATAGACCAGAACCAGATCCACGGAGACACAGGTCCCACATTGATCATCCATACCCCAAACTCTCCCAAAAAACAGAATAAAAAGAAAGAAATAAGAGTGAGGAAAACCTTTGAATAACAAAACTCATGTTGGCTTTGTACAAAAATACCTTTATGTTGTGCACATTTCCACCACCTTGCTGAGGTAACTTCCCTCCTGGCAACAGCAAGCAGTAATAACTATGAGATAGCACCAGCATGACCACTGAATTGTTTCCAGATGTATAAATATCAGCGAGCTAAAACAATGATAAACTTCTTACAATACCTTTTCATGCACTCACCACCTGTGCGATAGGTGTTAGTCATATTAATTCAATGTGGACAAACAGGTTGGAATATATGGCAAGGCACGGTGAACATTGTCAAATGAGCACATTGCATAGTTTGTTCTCAAGAGACAAGATGTGCAAGGGGAATGTGTGGAGATAATTTGTGTTGCCAGTTTTACTGGACTCCTATAGCAACATTTCCTTGTCCCCAGATTGCAGCAGTTAAGTTGATGAGTAAAATGCTGAAGCAAACTGGTTGAAAATCAGTGCCCTAGGGGAAGAGAAAAGACAATATATCTTGTAGTACAGTCTTTAACTTGGAGTCCAGCTGCACTCAGGGACTGAATGTTATCTTATTCTATTCTGACAAAGCTTCTCTTTTCTTATGTTTCTGTCAACCTCAAAACAGAAAGCAATTCAATTCTATAATTGTCTTCTGCAGAATGGTTCCATAATGACATTCTCATATAATATCCAATTTAACGTAGAAACACATTGAACTGATGATTTTGTTTCAGAGTGACTAATAAACAAAATACTTCAGATTTTTGAGTAGCCTGTTCATTTCAAAGGTCAAACAAAATTGCATTCCAAGTCATTTTGCATGAAGAAGAGTGCCTGGTTCACACAGTACTCGGTTCATTGTCTATCAGTCTCTCTATGGCAGGTGACCCGTGGCACATGTGATTGTGGATGACAGCTCAGGCTCTGTGTTGGATACAACATTTGGCAGTTTTGGAGCCTGATTTGCTCTAAGCTCAATGGGGTACAAGTGTGCTTTGTGAAGTGGATCTGTACTAGGGGCAAAATAAGAATAAGTTAGGCTTTGCAAAAGGAGGTAGTTTGTGACCAGAACTGGAACATTTGAACGCCCAAAACAGAACTGCAAACTCTTGGCAGTGAGATTAATCAGTAATATGTTGCACCCCTTAGTAAGGCACTTAACTCTCAGCTGTTGCAGTGGAGTTGCTCAGCAGCCAACACTTGAAGACTATGGATGCACTGAGCAGTTGCAGGTTTCACAACAGTATGAAAGTGGAGCAGTACATTACTGTATGTTCAAAGCCTTTTTACTTCATTAGTGACTCTATTCCACAGGCTCCCCCTTCACACAGAGCTTTATAAGCTTGACCACATGTCTTTACAAATCCACACTCTGTAAATTTGCTTACCCCATTTAACCCAATGGGCACTGTCATTATGAAAGGGCAGTGCTCAATCAATTTCTCAAACAAATTTCTTCAGTGACAGCAAATGTTAGGCAAAGATGCCTTTTTCATTAGACCGCAAATCTATATCTTCCTAACCCAGATCATGATCATGATCAATCCACACTGTCAGTGCTCTATGTTCCTTGCACTAATCATTTAGCTTTGAGAGCCCAGAACAAGTTACGGCCTGCTTGCTGGAAGCAATGGGCTTTCTTTCAAAATATTGTGGGGAGAGTGCTTAGGCCACTGCGTGAAGTTTCTTTCACTATGGTCCAATCTACTGAAAAGGAACAAACTCTTTGGCCGAGAGTTGGGGCATATTTTTTCTTATTATTTTTTTCTTTAGCTCAGAAAAGTAATGGCTATGTGCTAAGGGGGTATACTACTTATCTTCTGTATGGAGTAAAAGCAGCATATTCTGCAGCATTCCCACTAATGCTGTTGTACAATGGACAGACTTGATTGGGGACAACCTACTCTTCAGGCCTGAACTTTCTCCCATTACAGCCACCAATCTTGCTATTTGTGTAGATGAGAGACAACATTGGAGGTAGGGCAAGTGCACGCCTAGCTGCATTTCGGTTGCTGAAAAGCCAGCTCATCTATTTAACCAACACCGATCCACAGCTTCCCAGGCATCTGCTTGTTAAATCCCTGTATCTGAAGTGGAAGGAATGAATGTGAGAGGAAATGAAAAATACAGGCATAACCTATTTTTACCCTTCACCTTCACCTCATGGACTTACATAAGAAGCAATCAATCCATTTTTTTCACACACATTCTCATTCAAAACATATCCTTCCAAGCTTCCAAGATATCTTATGTCAGACTCTGCAAATTACTTGTCATTAATTTCAGTCACCAGTCAGCAATTTGACTGACCTTGAGCTGCAAACTTGCAACTCCAGCTCGCTCAATCTATCTTATAGATTTTCTACATATGCTATTTGCAAAATTGAAAATGTGCTCTAAGCCATAATTTAATCTAACATTAAGGTTAAAAAGTGGGGAAGCCTGAAAACATGCGAATAGAAAATGAGCGTTGGGGATTGATGAGATATATCCTGTTGACAAACCCTTGAAGAAGAATAAATCATTAATGAGTCAGAGTAAACTTAAGGCAATCCATGAATTCTGACATCAAGGATAAGATGCATGAAAAGCTAAGATGGAGAAGATGGAAAGCCTGGCCAAGCGTGTGTGCATCATTGTTAATCTCTTATTTCTGCTTTTAGGGGTTCTAATTAATTCTAAGTAATCTCCAAAGCTATGCCTTTTAATTCACTTTTTGTTCATTTTGTTTCATTTTTTATTACCAGTTCCCTAACAACTGTTAATTCTGTTTAGGTTGCATCTATCACTTCTTGCCTTCCTAAAATGTCTACTCCCATTTTTAACACACACACAAACATGCACACACACCGTGTCTCACCTCCCTCCCACAGTCACTCTATTTCCCTTGCACAACATCACTCTCCACTCTCCTTTCTTTCTAGCTATCTCTTTAAGGTGTGATCTTTTTTCAATTGATGATAGTTTAATGAGCATTTTTCTATTTCACTGGAGTCTTATCATGTCATTAGGAAAGAAAAAAAAACCAGATGAATAATACATCTGACGGTGAGACATCCCAGGAAACATCTCATATAACTCTGCTGGTGAGATGAGGGGGAGGAGACAAGGTGCTTTTGTTTAACGGGACTCCATTTCGAGCTAATTAATGGCTCGTGGCTGATCTTGAATCAATCTGAAGGACAGCTGACAGATATGAAGCAGAGTGGGTGAAGCAAAACTGTCTATAGAACTCGACAGAACAACAGCATCACAACTGTTTTTATTTCCCCAGTGTTAAAAGAGTCCTCTTTCGGAGCCGTGTGATGTCACTTCACACCCCAGCAGGACTTGTGAGTGGGCTAAAGTGAGTGCTAGCCCCCCATTGGTTCTGTGTAGCTCCTGAGGCTAGCACACCCTGCCAGTTTCTCTCCATACACAGGACTCTCAACTCTGTCAGCTTAATTGGCTCGCCTCCCATCAGCAAGATACCCCAACCCCATCGTAATTGGCTCTCTTTTAGCCACCCAGCCAACGCCATTGTTCGGGTACACAGTGTGTCGCTATGGATGCGGTGATCATTCACACATGAATTCTGGGACAAAAGGCCCATGGGTTGTCTCTCAACCAGTTTCCTGAACCGTAGCTATATCTCTGCCAACAACAACCACAATGCACTTTAAAAGGGAAAAAAAATGCTCCCCCTTCAACCCAATACCCTAGTGCCTTCATTGGTAAAAGGTAATTTATTCACTCTCTGCAGTTCCTCCACATGATGTAGGACCTCATGCCAGCAGCTGTGCCAGCACTACCTCATGTGTTTAAGTTCATCCTGTGTGATGTTTACATAGGAAGATCATAGTGCTCCACTGAATGTCAGTCAACCCACAGAGACAGGAGTGAGGGCTAATGATTGAGAAAAGAATGAGAGAGCAACAGTGTGTGTGGATGTGTATGTGTGTGTGTGTGTGTGTGTGTGTGTGTGTGTGTGTGTGTGTGTGTGTGAAAAAAAATGAGGCTTCCCACAGACCACATGGACTGAAGCCAAGTCTGGTTCTGTCTGAGTAAAGGTAGTCAGTGTTACCCTGACGAGTGCCACTTTGGCCCCGGCTGGGTCAGTTTCCTGCCAGTGTGTAATGAGCCCCAATGAGGGTGAACTCCCTGTTCCCCTGTGCCCCGGCCTGTCTCCACTAATGAGCTTCTGAATAAATCAGTGTTGGTGCCCCCCTCCCCATCACTGGGTCCATCTTCTATCCCTTTTCAGTTCACTTATCCCCCACCATGCCTCTTTCCATTCGTACCCGTCACCTGGCCGTGTCACCCTACCCTGTAATGAGCCCTCAAGACCGCCTTACATCTCCTTCCAACATTTTCTGTCTCCTAATTGTGAGTATTTGTTTGTGGGACAGCCTGCCATTGCCACATTTGACTGTGATATCCAAATCTCTTCATGTGTGATTGTCACTGTTGCTGCCTGGAGCTGATATTGTGTCTCTGTGTTTGGAAATATTCTCTGAGGGATATTCTCGAGCTCTTTGTAGCTTCTTTGTGTCACATCATCGCAACTGGTTTTAGGGTGAAAAATAAAGAAATAAAAGTACCTCTTTCTCCTACATGCCCCATTAGTCTGGTCCTAATTTGGTTCCCGTTTGAGCGGGGGAGTGAATATGGCATGTGGTAGACAGACATAGGCTGCTTTATAAGAGGTGATGATGAATATTGCTGCGGATGGATTATTGGACCACGAACCAGCCCACTCTGTCCCATAAATAGTCTCAAATAGTTGGACTGGGCTTTGACTGGTCATGGCTGCGTGTGAAATAACCAGGGGATATTTCACATGCAGAGCCGGATAAAGTAGGCCACAGCTTCTGGTTCTGGTGATGAAGTCATCCGTGGCTGGCTGACTCATAAAAAACATTTGGGAAACAATTTAGAATATGAAAATAATAACAAGTCGATATACAAGCATTTGTTTTGAGAGATGGTGGTAATCCTTACTGGGGAATTGAATACATTTCTTGGTCATGAGATGAACAAGTAATAATTGCCAGTAAAAATCAGGCGTCTTGCCATGATGGTGATGTTCCAAAAGAGGCATTATAACACAAGCAAGCAAAGAAAATCTGTCAGTGGTAACTTACAGGGAAACCCAGAGAAAAAAGTAAACCCTGAGGTAAGAGCAGTTACTTTACAGTACAGTCAGCACTGTTGTTCCGCCCAGATTGCCTTTTCAAGGTGACTGACCCCTGAGCAAATGTTACTAGTCAAAGTATTGGCTGCCATGCATCAGGTTCAAACATTGTTTTTCTTTCACCTCAACTGATTCGTTTTTTTCACAGATTGCCTACCCCAGAAAACTTATCAGTCGGCTTGGGGGAATCAATCATGGGGTGACACTATTCCAGACCAGAGTGTTGTTTGCGAATCTGTTGTCTGTGATGCCTGCAAAACCACGGCTGTGATTGCCAAGCCTCTCGATGTGTTGGTTTTGGAGTTATTTTTCATTGTAGGCCTTTTTTCTGTCTCTGTGGCTTTGATTCTCTCTCCCTCTCTCACTGCTTTCCTTTGCCTCTCTTTTTCTCTCTCTCTCTCTCTCTCTCTCTCTCTCTCTCTCTCTCTCTCTCTCTCTCTCTCTGTCTTCACTGTTACATTTATGGCTCTCAATACAAATCTTGGAGAGTATTGATGTAAGGAGTGCCAATGCTGTTTTTGGAGATGCTAACAAATAAGCTTGCCCCACAAAGGTGACTGCCAAGCAGGGATTAATGTAAAACAGAAAATATTAGCGCTCAGAGCCAGATTTCGGCAGAGAAGCAGTGCCTAGTTAAATTGTCTTGCCCCCTCGTCAAGTGATTCATCCTCTCTTTTCCCTTCTTATAAAGTCGCTTCTCTGTATTTGGCAGGATGATTCAACCCATTCATGTCATGTTGTGTCCTTTCTGTGGATGCATAAGAATATGCATTATGCTGTATTACTTGAGAACAAAAAACTTAGAAATCACTCTAGGTCAACAACGTTTGTTATGCACGTATGTATGTAAACTGTATGGAAACTCAATACAACACTACCACTAAACCAATACCCAAACATTACAACATGCAGTGATTGTTTTAACAGCTTCACAAAGATATTGCATGGGTTTAGTAAGTAATGTTGTCTTGTGTTTTAGCGTTTCATAAAGGCCAAACAACATTCAGTGTAAAAATCCCAAAACAGAATTTTATTCAACAGAAGATGAGGGTGGACTTCAGCTCTTAATTTTAACCTTCCCGCTATGCCCTGTCTGTCTTTTGAAACATGTGTCAACCGAACTATACATGTCCGTGTGCTGTGAACTGTCAATGTCTTGTATTACTGCTCTTTAATACTGCCATGCAAGTCGTGGGCTGGAAAAACAAATTTCCTCTTGGAGGACAATAAAGGATTTATCTTATCTATCTTAACTTTTTGAAAGACTGTGTCTCAGCCAAACAATAACAATCTAATCCATCAAAGGGGGGTAGTGATCCAGGAATAGTTTAAGAGAAAATATCAGCGTTCATGACATGCATAATTTAAAAGCAAGGGTGGATGCTTTATTTATTGAGTTATTTATATATTTTCAAGCCTTAGTTGGTACATCATCCTCTCACTGACAGCAATATCAGATAAGGGACAATGGCTATTGGTCAGACATGATTTTGGTCCAACTAGATCTCTCATGTCCTTGTAATGAGGATAGATGCTTTATGATGCAGAATAAGTTGCAGCTTGGCATCATTTCAACTCCTGAATATGAGACTGTTAAATAATGGCAAGCTATTGACTTTATAAACTGTTTCCACATTACATTGCTCTTGCTAATTAATGACAAAGAGACCTGTTCCATTTATCCTTACTGAACAATTACAGAGCAGGTAAATTAATTAACTGTAGTTGGTGGTGGCTCTGCAGAATGGCAAACAAATGCCTTTTAATTGAATTTGTTTCCTTTTAATCACAATAATCGAAGATGTTTATGTAATGACAAAAGAGAACTGTGGGTAAGTTGTTGAGGACACTTGTGTTTATCCAGATTTACGTCACAGAAATCATTTCCAGATTATGCACTGTGTACATTTTGGTCCAACTCTCAAATACAGAAAATCACAAATTATTTTCTCCATCCCCTCTAGCTCTTTATTAGCATTCCAACACCAGACACACAGATATGGGTTTGGTTCAGTAGCTCCATACCAGTATTTCCATACATTAATATTCGTATGCATAGTAAGCTGTTCCACCAGAAAGACTTGGGACTTCAGCGGTTTACATGCACTGAGAATATGTGTGGGCTGCCACAAACTAAGTTTCACTCCAGCGACTTTGCCTGAGGCTACATATGCAGTCTATTCAGACATGAAATGGTGTATATATATTTAGATATGTCGTGAGCCCACCACTTTTTCACCTGATCAGCAAAATAAGAAAAGATTTTCTCTCAATTGTTTTGAAATTTTTACCGAAAAACCAGTAAAAACATGTTAAAGCTAAACTCCAGGTATCACCATTATTGGTTTTCTTACAATTCAGAAAAATATGAATCTGATTATCTGTGTAGACATACATTTGGAACAGATAAATGAAAAGACATACTGTAGATTTTAAAAAAAGTAAACTAATTATGTTCATAAGCAACAACTTTGCATAGTTACATTTTGGGGCAAAATACATAAAATACATAAATGAAGAAAAACATAATAAGTGTGATTATTATGCAAGGCAATGTTACAGAGCCAATGCAGAAAACAGTCAGCAAAGCATAGATACACTCTGCTTGGTATAATAATACTAATACATCAGCTACTACTACTGCTATTACTACTACTACAACTAATACTAGTCTTTTGATTCCCTTGTTTTTGTGTCAGTTCATCTCGGTCTTGTCCCTGCTCCTGTTTTTGTTCCTTGTTGTGTTTTTCCTGTGTTGCCTCTTCTGTTTTTTCACATTTGCTTTGGACCCGTATATGTTTCCCTATACCTGCCTATCTGTACCTACACCTGCCAGTAAGTTACAATAAATCAGTGACGTCATCTTGCTACCCAAGCTGCTTTGCGTTCAATCCAGTATCACAGTCACACATGTGTAAGTGTTATTGGAACATGGTTTGTTGTAATATCACAAAATCATGCAGTCTTTAACTCACATTTAAGGTAAACACAGAAAATATTAACAGTAACATAGCCTTCAAGTCAGTCAAACGCTGCACCTAAATGATATAAAGAACAATGAAGTAAAGTAACAATAACCTTACATTACTTATTATGTATTATCAGGTAAATGCCCATTGACATCAAATTATACAATGTCTTCAAATACAGTTGTGAAATTATAAAATATTGATATATCACTATATTTTGTTTTGTTTTGTTACTTGAATTTCCTTCACTTCAGTTTTGCCTTTATTAAAGCCAATTAATGTGATGCTTATCAAGTTAATTACCACTCTTAAAATAACTATAGCATGGACTATAATCAGTCTGTGTTTCCTCTGTGTCAGATGGATGCTGAAAGACGCTGTGAAATTAATCATACCAGATCAAATTATTTTCCAGTTTTTTTTTTTTAGTTCAGGTTAACCTTTTCCCCTGAAAAATCTTTTAAGTGTGGATCTCAGCAGCTCTCTGGGGGGCTGGGAGATGTACTACCTTCACCAAGCTTTGTCCCAAGATCTCCTCCAGCTTCCTGCTCAGTACACCTCCAAAGGGACTTGCACAAAAAGTTCATAGCGTAGGCTCAGGCAGGGAAATTAACTGTAATTCAATTTAAGGTACTGCTGCTGTTAAACACTATTGCCACTTACTGCTATTCACTGACCAAGAGTGGTACAAGAACTACTCAGACCATTTACAATGGATTTTGAAAATATAAAATAGATGGAAAAAATTTTGTTAACAATACCAAAATGTTTTCATATTTCAGAAAAAAGGGGATAGCACCACACAGCTCATGTCTGATACCATTAAAATGATGTTTGTGCTGGGAAAAATTCTCAGTCCCAAAGCAATCAGCGATTGCTCTTTCTGAAACTGGTATCTGACAACTGAATACTTCTTTCTGGCACCTTGGCCTATGCTTTCCCAGGGTAGTGTAGCAGTGTGCTTGCTTGTTAGCTGAAACAATCCATGCAGTCTTTTTTGGTGATCTGAACCACTGAACATGTCAACCAATCCAAAAGGCACCATTCTTGTAATCCAGTTCAACCACAGCACCCCAACAACCTCAAAAGCCTTTATGATTCCTGATCTGAACTCAGCAGCTTATAGCTGAGTTTAACACTTAAGTAAGAAATAATGGATAGCTGTAGGTGCAATTTATCAAGCAAGGAGTGCGGTCAAATATTTGTAATTTGTATATGTTCCTATTTTTGTAAGATGAAACATGTGGGAAGAGAGGCCAAGATAATTCTTATGAATGGATTTATTTTCTGATTCTGAGAGGTAAGTGGGGAAGGGGGGTTGAGGTGTATGGTAATTTGGTATGTTTTGACTTGGAAGCTTAAAGAATCAGATTCTGCAAAACTAAAGTGATTAATTACCTGATGCTACCTAAGTCATAAACAAGTAAAACTGAAACCAAATATTTGTATTACAATGATTGATTTACTGTAATACCATTTTCATGTAGGGCTCAAGCAATATGAATATATAAGTATATATATATTGTTTGTAATCTGGCATTCAGTGATTTTAATGTATATTCTATGTATTATACTTGCATTTTGGATTAGCAGTTACAGTGCATATGTTTAGGGAGAAATATACTGTAATGCAATTGCAAAATGGTCAGTTTTTTAATTGGATATCTGTGTGACATCTAAAGTAATGTCAAGGTTCCGCAAAAAAAAAACACTATTTGGTTTATATTGGAGAAAATCATGGTTGTAGTTAAATAATTAAAGTCCATCACCAATTATAAATGTGTTTGGTTATTGTTACTTCCCTTAATTGTTCTTCATATCATTTAAGTGCAGTGTTTGTCACTGAAGACTTGAAGGCTGACTTGAAGGCTTTGTTAATATTTCTGTGCTCACCTTAAATGTAAGTTAAAGACTGCATGATTTTGTGATATTACAACAAACCATGGTCCAATGTCAAGGTAATGGATGGTGTTTTTTTGCTCTCCTGTATATGTGTATGTTTGCACTATAAAGGTGGATTAATTCATAGCCATCAGTTAACTATAGTTTTTCAAACTTTGATTAACTTTTTTTTTTTAGTTTTGAGCTTTCTCAAGATCCTTTATTGTATCAATATCACTAGACTGCATCTCAAAGCCTCACTTGTGGGGGCAACTTTGAGTGGAAAGATAAATGACAGAAGATGCCCAGCATTAGTGTCCCATGAACTATATTACTGTAGACAATACAGCAAAGCCTATTGAGAAATACTATAAAATAAATACAGCTTTTTACTAGGGATGTCTCGATCCAACCTCAACGATTGGTGTTGGCGCCGATCGAGGCATTTTTTAACCTGTTCAGTATCTGCAATATTGAGCTTCACTGACCCGTTCCGATCTTTTGTTTAATGTCAGCTGTCACACAGCTGTTTTGACTTGCAAAGCTTTCATGCACGGTGCAGCCACCATCAACTCTTCACGCTGTCTCTTCCTTGGGGCATCAAGGAATTAAATGAGGCACTCAGTCTTGTATGTACCAATGAGGAGATGGTGCAATTTACTGTAATTTTATTGTTTTTGTTTTGTTTTTCATTAGTGCATTTTGGATGTGAGATTAACTGCTGTGCTAAACTGCATATCAGTAAGGAGAACTGAACTGTTTTTTAAAAAAAAGTGAATTCAATAGTCATTGCAATTTCAGCCTACTTTAGCATCTACGGGACCATTATATTCAAAAGGAATTAGTTGTTTCCATCTCAAGGTTCATGGTTCTGCGTAATGTAATTTGGCTGTCTTTTTTTTCTACAATTTTATGTGTTTATATCTTAGCTTATTCAGACCCAACTCCAATGTTTTTGTTTACTTTGCAGGTAAGAGTCATACCACTTTTGTAAGAAACAGTTTAAACAAGTAAGAAACTGTTTAAACAAAATGTGTCATTCAGTGTTGTCTTTACAGAAAATGTGGCCCCATTTCAGCCAAAATGACACTGAGAACGCAGCTCCAATCCTTAAGATACAGTATACTGGAATGATACTTAAAGCCCTTTCATCAACCAACTGGATAGTAAAAGAGGGACACCATTTTTAGTGACACAGCGTTTTCTGTCTCAGCAGGGTCACAAAGATCATTACAGTGTAAGCATCCATTTCATATAGTCCCTATTCTCTTTCTGTAAGATTAATAGAAAAATGTTTGCTGAACTGCACAATGCATGATAGCATGGATATTTACACCAGGACAAGATGAAAAGTAATTGGCTTTCAGTCAGCTGACTGACCAGATGGAGAGCCCTTGCTGAGGGTGACTCACTTCTCCTCTGCGGTACTCCTACTGTCACTACTCCTACTGTCCTTTCCTTTCCTCTCCACTCCACCTACCCTAACTGCCGCTGCTACCGCTACTGCTGCTTCCACCTTTCGGATTGCTATATTTGTGACTGTGTCCACTGATGTGGAAAAAGCCATCATCTGGGCCAGTAGATCTGGAAATAGAGTACTCGTCGAGGTCAGCCAGAGACAAGCCCTGTTCCTTGAGATCTCACCCAGCCAAGGGTATAGGGGGCAATGAGTTCCAGCATGGGAGAGCGGGAGGTCTCTGCTGGCTATTTTCTCGACATTCACTCTGGGGCCTGTAGTGTTCTGAAGCTAAGACAACACTTCCCACTGACTGAGGGCTGTTCAGGCCTTTAGGTCCCTGAATCGCTACAGTGCTGTGAGACACGCTTAGAAACACAGCATGTTAGATGCTGCCTTCTGCTTGAAAATTAGAATTTCTGAATGATTAGGTGCAGTAGAAGCCGGAGGCTTGAATCAATAAAGCTGGCTAGATGCAAGGCACCCTAGCCAATTAGACCAACTGGGTTTTTGACAAATTTTCTGAAGGCCTAAAAGGAAACAGAATGAGAAAGGTATGGATGGCAGTGTGGTTTATTGGTTATTGCTGTATTTGATGCCATATAATGAAAATTGCAATTCTCAATATTATTAACTCTCTTATGCTTTTTCATTTGTTCTCTTTGTAGTAATAAGAGTAAGGTCATGACCTCAATATACAGTATTCGAAATGCTGAGAGCATGTTAAACACCAATTACAATTCTTGAGGCAACTGAAAAAAAAAACAATCAAGTACCCATTTTGAAAGCTGTGCATGTGGTAAATGAAATCAACTACGTAGCAGTCCTTATTACTAAATAAACTGGTATTTGGACATGATAAATCAGTTGAGTAAATCAGAGGAGCACCTGCTGCTGTAAATGCAGTTGCTTCCAATTATTTTAGATCAGAAGAATAGCTAAAAGGTTATATGAAGTCAAAGTCTCAAACAACAGGAAAATATATATTTTCCTACCATATATAATACAATGCACCATTACTGCCTAAATATCTGATGTTTTTCCCCATTCTCATAATTACAGATATGTTTTAACCCAAGAGATTCATGGGGTCGCAGCACTTAGCTCATGGGGGAATGAGCTAACCTCTGTCCTCCATCCCCCTCTAAAATGGCCCTTAGGCCGGTACTGTGGCATAGTTAATGGAGTGCGCCTACATGAATTATTAACAGTGCTTACGTTCCCTTTATACTTGCCATCCTATCGATATTCAACCCTTAGTATACCCATGGCAAATTTTTACACATCAGGATGAATTGCCCTTTTCACATACATGCTGGTCCCTCTCAGATAATGTGAATAAAACAGTGTTGAATAAAACATTTTACTTGCAGAAAATAAAGTAAAATAGAAATGTATATATATATTCTTCCCACAGTAACAGTCAACAGACCTGAATTTAAGTGCCAGTGACAACAGTGAATTGTGACAATGCACCGCTCTCAGTCCTCCAGTTCTTTCGGTTTACGCTGCGGGGACACCTTGAGATGTACATTATTAAAGCATACTTGGATTTATAACATCATCTTCCATGGGGAGTAATCCAAGAGGTAAAATCAATGGCCAAAAAAACAGCATCCACAAACTATAAAACAGCTCCTCTCTTGCAAAGTGCTTGTAAACCTTTTTCGGCTATCATTGCTGGACTCGGTAGGCTAGCTCTGGGGAGATTCACATTAAGCCATGAAAAAGAGGGAAAAGCAACCTCCTTGAATGCTTACAAGGGACATGAGGGAGTCATAAGGGAGCTATTACATTGACTTTCTCTCCTGGTATGGTGGGACCTATGACAAGATTGTTCCCAGTGCAACGTAATGCACAGGGATCTGGAACCAAATTCTAAGGGTTCCCAAGGGTTAATCATCCTGGTAGCTCAACTATTGATTGTATGAATATGTGTGTGGAGGGGGTTCTTTGCGTACTTGAAAGATATAGAGACTCCAAAGCAGATGGCAACTAATTTACCATAGGCAAACGAGAGAGAAAGCCTTTAAGCCATTTCATGTAAACAGTCAGCCTGTAAACAGCCATGAATTAACGCATTTTTGGAGGTGCCAAGGACATCATAACATTGATTATGTAACTGATGGAAAACCAGTGTGGGGGTTTCAGTCCTTCATATCAGGTTTTTTGTGTCCAGTCTGAATTTATATTTCACCACTTTTGAAGTGACAATTACTTTGAGGGAAACAGCATGTAGGCAAAATTAAAATAAATGAATTGCTACAAAGCTATGAAAATGTATTCACTGCAAACTTCAAGGAATCAAGAGAATAATGAGCACACATGTATTCCCATATGTAATAATGAAAATTTGGTGATAATTGCAAAGGTTTTTTCCCACATGTAACATTGTGATTGTGGTTGTTTTTGTGCAGATAGCATGGTAATAGAGTATGCAAACTAGTTTGGCTTTAATAGCAGCTCCAAAATGATGAATGTGTGAAAATGTATGATATTAATGAGCATTTTTTTTCCCTTCTCCAATAGCACTCTTGTTCCCTACTCCTTACCTTTTTTCTCTGTTTTCTCCATTGGTTGTTATTTATCTCTCAATTTCTCCCTTTTTGCCACCCCGCTCTTGCCCTTTCCTCTTGCCTTTCCAAACAGTCTTCTCTTTGTGCTGTCAGCCAATGTTTTCTCTCTTTCTGACTCAGTCGGCTCATCTCCCCCCCGAGGGCTCTGGGCATGCAGGTCCTCAGTCTCCTTAGCCTCTGTGGTTTCCTGTCTGACTGTATGAAAATGAATTCCTATGTGTTGTTAATAGACTGCCCACTCCTATACATCTCATCACTCCCTGCCAACATGAGGTTGATTGCCCACAGTGACAGCACTGGTCGTTGCAGTAACCCCTTGCGCGAGAGATCTTATCAGTTCTAACACACCCTGACTTAAGACGCACAGGCTATTGGGAGCCTATTGTTTCTTCAGGCACTCTTACACACATCTATCAATGGTTCCATCTACAGTTTGTTAATTATTATTATTATTATTATTATATAATTATTGCTAATAGTCACTCCCTCAATGTTAAGTTAAAGGGGCATATATTGCAATCAGTACTTGCAAGCAATATTTTCTGTAAAGGTATGTTGTATATTTGCACAGTAGTCATAGGGTGTCTTGCTGAGTATTTGACCTCTAGTGCGGTTAGAGGGTAGTGTTAATAAACTGATGAAAGGTCAGGAGGCTCTGGACATATGGCACTCAGTGCTTAATCACAGTGATCTAACATTACGTCCTAAGGTTTTCTTTTTGCACTGCGCTTCATGTGCCCCTCTTTAATTACAGTCAGATACACAAGACTTGTGTATGTAGTCCTTTACTGTTTGAATAACTGTACCAAATGAATGGTAATGAAATGCATGGTAGAGAAAATGTAATACTATGCACTGCTATTTACATATTACGTCTTGATGAGACATTAGAATATATAATTCTATTTTGGTAACTGGTAAGTAGAGGAGGGGGCAGTTTTAACTCTGTAAAATTCATTGTAGCATTGCAATGACTTTCTTTTTCATTAAAATGAAATGTGTGGCTTTCCTTTCTCAAGAGAATAAACTGAGTTTTGAGCCCAAACTATTCTTAACTCTGGACCCGGCAGGGCACATTTGAGCTATTTCTGTTCTTATGCTAATTTGCCAGTAATTGTTGAAGCCACACACAGACATAGTAATTCAAGTGTCCATATTAATGTGCCCTTACAGTAGCAATTTCTATTTCTAGTGTGTCAGCACCTCTTGGCAGAGATGGTATCTTTAAAAAGACCCTTTCACACTCATTACTGCAAACAGAGACGCTGAAATGGAAGATCTTTTTGTATAGCCAAAAGCAACGGTCATATTCCATAGTGAAAGTTATTTCACTCTGATGAAATATTGACAGTTTATGCAGAAAAATGTATTGCAACATAAAACACTTTTGTCTGGTATACACTGAATGGGTCTTTGCATTCAGCAGATTTAAATGTGAGATTACATTGACTGATTATTACAATGGACTTCAATGAAAACTTTTAAACTCTGAGTTGTTGATTCAAGGTCAACCAAAACTTACTTAAAAGTCTAGTTTGTAACATTTACGAGGATCTACTGTCAGAAATGGGATAAAATATTTATAGGCATGTTTTCAACAGTTTCAGTTTTGTGGCCACTGTAGTTTCTCTTACATACTTTACAACTTGTTTCCAGTCCCAGGTTGTCAAATACAGACAAAAGCTGTGTTAGTTAGTTTCAGTCTTCAAATTCACCTCTAGATGCAACTAAATCCTACGCACTGGTCCTTTGAAGTAAAATAAATTACAAAAACAGAATTTGAGTAAACCCACATTAAACTTTAGCAAGGTGACTTAAATGTTCAACCATGACTGTCCTAAGGCAAGGTAGTCAAGTGCTTATGCCTTGAATAGGCTTTCTAAAGCCACGTCCCTTTTGGTCATTTTCAAAGTGATAGCATACACTCCGAATGATGTATCTTTGTGGTTGATTTCCAAAACCCACATTTCAATATACAATCTAGCCAACAAACAAATTTCAGCTGGCGGTCTGAACAAAGCCTTGGTGCTCCTCTGGAAGCAAGCAAAGAGCATAAGGTGTTATTATATTACACTCCTGACAAGTTTATATGAACAAACAGTACAACTTGGATGACAGTCTTTGTAGCACTGGTACTGAAGCTCTATCAGTCAAAGAGCTGACTGATAATTAACCTGTGTTATAAACTAGTACTCAAGGGGTAGTTGGGATAGAGTCTCTATCTTCTTAAAATTAAAGTGGCTGCAGTGTTACTCTTTGGTTTTGTCCTATCTTTTAAAACTTTATATAATTGTAAAACAGGGCCAGTCTTCAAATCACCAAACTTTTTTAACAGACCAATGCACACTAAAGGCATAAAAGGAGGCTTCAAACTTCATAACTTGACAAGTGGGCTTCAAAAGTTGTTTGATTTTAGATCCTCACTCAAGAATTGGCAAAGCCAATGTGTTCTGTCGCCACAGTGACCAGTATTGCCTTTGGAGGACAAAGGACATAGACAATGAAAGACAAATTCTAATTTCATAACTGCCTAGAAAGATATATGCTAATTTGATGGATTATGTTTATTTGATATTTAATTTTTAGTTATCTGCCTTTGTAGGTCAGGTCACTTGTTACATACCAAGTGCTAATGACTTTGAGCAGTACAGTAACAATTAAAAAAAAAAAGGCTTGGAGAAATATAATGGAGAAAACTCTGATCTGGGATGTAATTTAACTTATAGTTCAAGAAACGTATTAGACAAAGGTTTTTGTTATGCAAACATGTAAGAACTTTGTTTAATTCAAAACAATCTAAAATCATTTCTACAAATTATATTATTTTTACTGATTGAGAATAGTGTCCATGAAGATGACCCTCTACATTGTTTCAAATCAAAATATTTCATATCAGGCAGTTTTAAGCCATGCAATGGCATTGTTTCAAAATGTTCTCACACAACTAAAGATTTTTCTTTTTGCCTACATACTGTAGATGACACATCTTATTGGTGCCAAACTCGAAACTCAGTTTTCAGGTTGTTTTCTGATCAGACATAGCAAAATATTTCTTGGCATGCCAGAGGTCATATGTGTTTGTTTGGGTGTGTGTAAGTATCAATATGTGAAGATTTTATTACACGGTGTAAATTGTTTCTACTGCTAATAATGTAAAATGGTCTGTGTTGGGAGAAGCAGGGGAAGAATGTTTGCCAAGAGTTTTGTTTTACAGCTAGAAAAAACTTGGAGGCCTGTTTTAACAAGGCACACCGTCACACATAGTATGCCAAAGGTCTCCCGCATTCCACATTTTTTAACTTTTGTGAAAGGAAAAATAATTGGGTAGCAAGCTCATTCCTCACAGCTTCCTGTTACTTGTCCAAAGAATTAAAAAACAAGATGTAGACAAATGTAAAGGCTAATGAAACAGGTACATGTAGTCTGGCTGCTCACCACAGAAACCCCACAACGACTGCAAACATTACTTGTAAAACTAGAACGGGATTCAAATGCACTAGAGGATTGTTTTACCATCTTTGTGAATTATGATGGGAATTAAGGCTTACTTACAACTAAAAGTTGGCAAATACTATGTAAGTGAATGCAGGGTTTACAGATCCATTTCATCAAAAGATCAAATGTCATGAATTTAAGGACATGAATTTGCTTAAAAGAAATAGTTAATTTTTGAAAAAAATAGGCCTATGCTTATTCAGTTTCATGCAGTGAGTTACGAAATTGATTGCACTGGCAACCAGCAGAGACTTGTGCCCAGTCGAGAAATAGTCTGTTACATAAATCTGCATAAAAGAACAAAGTGTGGTTTTCACACTTCATTTTTGGGGGGGCTTTTGTCACCTTTGGAAAGAGCCAGGTTAGCTATTTCCCCCTGTTTCCGGTCATTGTGTTAAGCTATGTTATAGTATCAATCTTCTTATGTAACTTGATGATAGTGAGGAGGCATTTTTTAAAGGCATATAGTTTGATATGCAATATTGAAATTATTGTAAGGATAGCCCATATTCTGACCAAACATTAGCAAAAGAACTAAACTTTTTGCTCATAAGGAAGGCAGATGTCTTCTGCTCACTGCTAACCATTGTAAGCCCTTGAAAATAGATAAGACATAGGTGCCAGGTCTGAGAAAACCTTCACAGCAAAGATATTGCCCTTCAGACTGGTTATAAGCCTCTTTTAGCTGATAGTTCCTGAGGTGAACAGTGTTAGCAATGCTACTTCAGAAATTATCTTGATCCAAAAAGGGCACCCTGTGTAAAAGGGCAGACCTCACCAAATGATAATAATAATTCAAAAAGAACACACTCATAAAAAGGAATGGGTTATTAATCAGTATCCCCCCCACTGGAGTAGTACCTTGAGAAATTTTATTAACTTTATTTTGAGCACATTACTCTTCTATCACCTCTTTGGAATACACCATATTCATATGTATGACTTAATTGCCTCCATATTTCTACTTTGCTACTGAAAGACATTGTAGAGGGGGTCTCTTAATAGAACTTTCCTCTGTGCACTGTCATTCCCAGAGATTAACAGATGTGTTTGATACATTCATTACCTTACTGGCTCAAGGAAAAACCGAACCTAGATAGTGTTTTGCATGACAACCACACCAGAGAAGTCTTTGGATACCGTTGAAAACATTTAACTGGGGGAAATTGATGCTGTAAGCAGAGCCACTGCTGCCAGATGGCAATAGGGGAATGAAAAGCAGGTAGTAAAAGCCTCAGGTCATGATTAAGCGGACTGCTGGATAAAGCACACTGCTGAAAATGCATGTTGCATAGTGATCAACAAATGCCAGGCAGCTCAGGAAGCATCCGTTCCTTCCCAACAGGTTTCTGGTTAGTGTGGATAAATACTGAGGATTTGTAAGACTTAATACATGTGTATTTGATGACTGCTGTAACCTAACAGAAACAGACTTTAGAGACATCCTAGTAAATTCTGTAAGTAAACATGCCAGTAATCTTTACCTTTGACCAGTGTTTTGGTCGATGTACTAAAGCTCTATCTCGCTTGGTAAAACACAAACAGAGTTTGGCCTGGAGCAAACTAGAGTTATCCACTGCAAAGATACATTTCTGTCATCTTCTGAGATATAGAGCCTATTTCAGGCAGATGAATGACTGAGCACCAATGAAAGGAGACAGATTCTGAAACTAAGATAGAGTTTTCCTCTGCAAATACATCATACAGGTCAGTGCAGCTTTGGCTTATATTCCAATTGTTGCCAAGGAGCAAAAGAATGCTTAGAAGCGAGAGAGAACAAGAGAGGTATTCTAATACTACCAGCAACACTGCCCTTAGGGAAATGGTGAGGTATGTTAATTAATATATAAATCATAAATTATTACCATTCCATAGACTGGGGAGCAAGAGCTTGAGAGAGTGTGTGGGTCCCAGTATGTGTCAGTGCATGTGCATGTGTGATTGTATGCGCGCTGATATTTGGATGACTCTGACTTTGGAATAGGAGGAGGAGAAAAAAACCTGCTGGTCTCCTCCCGTTCCTCACCCTCCCTGCCCACACCAGCCCCCCGAGGAGGTGATCGGACGCGTCTGTTTCCCGGAGATAAAGGGCTGCTCACCACATCCCCAGAGCTGGGAGAAGTTGGCACTGAGCATGCTGGCAGTCCGCTCATGTAACAGACCCTGTCACTGACACTGCGAGAGAGACAGAGACGGAGAGAGAGAGAGAGAGAGAGAGAGAGAGAGAGAGAGGGGAGGGTGACGGTGTGAGACAGGGAAAGGGGGGGGTGAAAGGGCCTGAATTCTAGTAGAAAAGGTAGGTGAGATGTTAAATGGGTGCAGTCTGGCTCTGCACCCAAATAAAGTCATTCATACAAACAAAACACAGGAAAAAAAAAATGTTACTTGTATTAGAAACGTATATGCATGCGTTGTCTTACATACACCACACACAGCCCACTTCTGTGGACCATAGCCAGCTGGTACAAAATCAATGTGTCTACAAGGATAAAGGGTTTCCACTAGAGAAAGTGAAAGTTGTCCTCCTGAATCGATTGCAACTTTTACAATGTCCATTAACTGTCATTTCAGATAATTCACTAAATTTGACAACACAAGGGGAGTTCAATAGCCTAACAATTCCTCTTACCGTTACAACAAAATAGATGTGTGTCAGTGCCCGCCAAAACAATCCATATGACCATTTTAGAAATGACTCACAGGAACTTTTTCTGGACCGTCATCTCTGTGGTTAAATTATATTTAAAGTAGAGGTTTGACTTTTTTTTGGAAAATACGCTTAGTGTAAAAATTAAAACAAAAAAGTTTCAATGCTGCAGGGAGTGAAAAGCTGGACTATTTCTTGATTCCAGTCTTTGTGCTAAGTTAAGCTAAGCGGCTGCTGGTTATAACTTCACGTTGACCTAATGCATAGAGTAGAGTGGTATGAATCTTCTTAAACTTTCAGCAAGGAAGTGAATGAGTGTATTTCCCATCTATCCTGTTTAGCAGCGGCTAAGCTAAAAAATCAATTGTTGATTGGAGAAAGTATACAAACTACAGTCTCCAGTGTTTAATCACATATTTGAAGAGCTTGACAAAAAAGTTTTGTTTTTCTGGTGAGGAAAGTTTCAAATAGCTTTACGAAATGCAAGAAAAATCTATGTTGATCACGAAAATAAAGTGTAAATGACACACAATGCAGTCTTTTAGCTTAATTTCAATACATTAAAATGTATTGACATTAATCTTTTACTGAGTTTACAATCTAAAGGCTCCTAGAAATTACCACCCATCTATCATTAATATCTGCTTTCTAATTAATTTTGGCAGGAGAGAAATCTTCCCGATCTCTTCACACATGAATGCATGCTGGAGGCACATGAATCAAAGATGTACACAGACATGCCCTTGTGGCTCTTCACATGCATGCACACACGCACAAACCCACTGAGACCAAGCTCAATATCAGGTTGTGTACAAGCTTTCCACTACAGCCTCTCTGCTTTCATTTTCCCAAATGTAGGCTGTCCTATATGCTCCACCACAGGGAATATCAATAGACCAACTATAGTATTCAAAGAGATCAATACAGGAGAATATTCTCTCTCTCTCTCTCTCTCTCTTCTTTTTTTTTTTTTCCCTCCCTCTTTCTGTCTTTCTCCTCAGCTCATTGGAGCCTTTTTATATAGAGTTGCTGTGACACAAATTCTGCATGCTGCTTTCCCAAAACACTAAATTAGAAGTTTGGTGAGCAATGGTCTGTGTGACCCAAATAAGAAAGATGCCCTTGTATTTGGGTTGAGGCAGTTGGAGTTTGCAGATGTATGAAAAATGGATACTCTTTACACTTGCATACTGAATGGCAATGACTTTCAAACCATAATAATTAATTCTTAACTTTTGTGATTTTTTACCTTTCTGATTCTCAGTGATTGGCTCCCTTGAATTTACATTCAGGGATTAAACTATGTATTTGTTAGTTTCCTATTGAGTTACCACAAGGCCTGTTTGATGTATACATTCAGAAACAAATATAGACAGTATACATTACATATTTAACACTAAATGAGGGTAGAGGGGGGGTGTCATGCAGGATGACATACCGGGAGGATATACTGTACATTACAATGCAAATTTAATAAGCAAACAATGTCAATGTTGTGTGTATCAGGACTTAGTTGTGGTCCTAACCCGGAGGTGAAGAGCTCATTAAGTGTCAAACTCTGGTCTGTCAGTCACACAGCACTCTATGCCACCCTTTTACTTTCCCATTGCAACATTAGGAAACATAGTTCATACTGTAGCATGTCCCTCAAAGCAGTTAGCTATAGGGTTCTGTGCTGCATGTAATAATCTGATTTATTGATAAATGGAAGAGCATAGAACAACCTGTATTTCCACACACACACACACAAAAAAACACACACAACACAAAACAAAAACAACAAAAAACCCAGTAAAATTAGCATATTTTTCCAAAAATCCAAATACAGTTTGTGAATTCTGGAAGTAACCCACTGCATATCAACAGAATGGCTGCAGTTGCTTTAACGACAATTGTATCATTTTAAATACACATTTAAATGTTTAGGTTTCAAATTTTGATTAGAAAGTATAATTTCCATTTTGTTCTGTAATCACATAATCTAATTTGTAGTGTCACATAATCCAGTTTGTGTTCTAATCCATCTGTTCACATAATTAATGTCCACCACATGCAATGTGTGTTTCAAATCTAATTTATTATGTCAAGAATCATTGCATGGGATTCCACTAAGCTTGTTCCAATCACAAAACAACATAATTTCATCACTTGCTATATACGCAGCCATGAAATCAAAGTTAACAAAAACAGATTCAATAATAATAGGCAATTAATAAATAAATACATTTGTTAATTGAAACAAAAAATGAAACTAATATTCATGTAAATGGGTTCTCTCTGGTGTTCTGTATCCATTTGACTCTATGTCTGTAATCTATGTACAATTAACTTTGAGCGAAATCATTCGATACACAGCAGATCAAAGGATCTCCGTAGGGCCTCTGATACAAGGGATACACATCTCCCAGCTAATTATTGATTGGTTACAACACTCTCTGTAAATGGGTGTTGTTTGTGCCGAACAGTGACGATAGGCAAAGCATTGTTATCACTGTGTAGTCATGCCCAGTGAGGATTTAATGACTTTGTTATGATATTTTATGAGTTGGTTTGTTTTCCCTTGTTAATATGATCTTCCTAATGGTGGGGATGGTGTGCCAATTGGCATTTAATCTGTTATGTCACAACTTCTACGTTAACTGGTTTGAATCAATACCTCATTATTTGAAGTTCATTAGGAACCATTATTGTTTGACAGTGCACTCATTAAAATTGTGACCTGGGTTGAGAATTGAATTGCATGCCTCTTACAGGAGATATATGGAATAGTATTTATTGATTTATTGATGCTATGCTTGATGAAGGTTTTTAGAACATTATCTGTAAGCACTTTTCAACAACTATTTTAAAAAGTGAAAATACAAAGAAGTGCAAATTTGCTCCGTTCTCTTTAAGTATAATTTGTAGTAAAAGTATAATAACATAATTTTTACTTATATCTATATAACAGTTGAAGATATACTCATCCATTCATTTTAGAGCTTTCTATCCAGGACATGACCACAGTGGCAACAGGACAGGCTGTTGAGTCTTTCCTTACCCAATCAGCTTCCTCCAGCTCTCTTGATCTTAAGTTCTCCAGGCTATTCTGGAAGTGTTGTCCCTCCAGAATGTCTTGGGTCGGTCCTGAAGTCTCCTCACAGTCAGTCATGCCTGGAACACCTTCAAGGGAAGGTGCCCAGGGGTGCATCCTTCTCTGTCAATATGAAGAAACAACAGCAACAGCTCGTCACCCTTGAATCTATGCCAGTTGAATCTACAATGTTTTTCAGAAAAACAACGTCCAGATCTCAGGTTAGGGTCATAATTAAGATCAACTTTGCTATGATTAAGCTAATTTTAGTTGACTGCACCTATGGTGATATTATAGTTGTCTACAAATGTGTTACTAATTCATCTGTATTTAGGAACAGTCTCAGTATACGCATACCACACCTTCTGATGGAAGCAAATTAAATGTCTAATGTAATTAAATTAGATTATTGGTACTGGCATCTATGAATTACAATAATTACTTTTGACGTTTTATTTTTAATTTATTATGTGATAATACATTTTGACTAAAAACTAGCATTTAAGAAATTATAAACAATGACAAAGTGCTCTCCAATCATGTTAGGGGTGTTATGGCTTGTTATGCAGACATAATATCCATTTTATTGCAACTCCTGCATCAGTCAAATATTCTATAAGCCTCACTGCTCTCTCACTAATCATTTGATTAAATATGTGGCTCCTCTGACATCACTTTTAGTGGACAATGTGGCCAGTAATGTTTGCAAGCTAGCTATCTAAAGGGCAACACACACTGGCAGCGGTTGTCACTAACTGCCGCGTCAACACATTTCTCAGAATGTTGGCACATCCTTTCTACCCTGACTTATTTTGTCTAAATAGCATGTTGGGTGTGTTTTAGTAACACTGAATAGCCAATTTGGCAGATGTGTTTTTCAGTTACTGTCTTTTTTTATTTTAACTACTGCTAATCCTATTCTCACCCTCATTCATATATTTTCTTGTTTGCCTAGTGTGCAAGAAACAGGCATTTAACTTAAACTCTTAAACAATATGAGCTTTGACACTTTGCCTAAGATCTTAAATAGCATAAGTAATGTTAGCTGGCCAGCATAGCCCAGCTGTCTTCAGTAAACTTATTTAATGGCAGAAATGTTTGACTCGTCATAGAAGGAATAAGAGGTGAAACAAATTTCTCAGAACCATTAAGTAGCCCATTACAATGAGTCGTCATGCACAATAGCAGCACCCTGGAACTAGCTCACTGAATGGAATGCAGCCATTTTTAATGTCGTCAATTACACCTTTGCTTTTCCTGCAATATGCCAAAATTTCTGCAGTCAAAAAGGTCTAGGCTATAGTCTTTGTCCGCTTACACTGTATGGTTAACTCTCACTTCTTCATTTTTTTATTTGCATTGTATGATGAAATGCAGTTTATGAACATTAATTTGAAGCAGTGATTGTGACTTGTTGACAATAAATACTTTTAGATGTTCCAGTTTGTCTGATTTGGACACAACTTGGTAAAATAGAAATAAGCTCAGATCTCATGCATCTGTCTCCAACAAGAGCATAGCCATTCACAAGAGCAGCAACTGAACTATTTTACTCATTCAATAATACTTAACATGTGGGCGATTCAGAGAAGTAGTGACTGGTTTTGCATGGAGAATCTGTAAACATGACAGATGCCGAACATGGACCAGCATCTGTTTTATTATGGCTGGCTACACATGTGTGCTGCACATCTTACTGTACACACAAAGCAAACTGATGCTTCCTCAGAAATCTTCCTAGAACTAATCAGTTCAAATCACACTGATTGCTCTCAGCAGAAAATTAATCTAATTTTCTGTCAAAGTGGCTGCAAGTTACTTAAGATCTGATCTCTTTCATTCTTTCACTCTCATTTCTCCCCTCCCTCACTTTCCCACTCTATTTAAGCCTTGGTTAATTAAAATGGAAAGGGAAGGATTTGCAGTCAGTAATTCAACTTATAGTTGAGGTTAATTATAGAGCCCAGTGAATCATATAAAGAACATTTTCAACTAGTGGTGGGAAAAAAAACAAAAACCTTTTAGATAGGCTAAAAACAACTAGACAAAAATTCAAACAATATTTAAAGCAGATGCTGAAAGTGTATAATATGTAGACATATTTATACTTAACTAACTCTTTGCTCTTACTGACAAAATGTCATCAGATCAGCTGATTTCTTCACATTTAGAGGTCCAGTATGCAGCATTAAGGAGGATCTATAGGCAGAAATGGAATATAATATTCATAGATGTGTTTTTATTAGTGTCACCGCAAAATAATTATATTTGTGTTTTTGATACCTTGGAATTGCCATGTTGAACCATCATATATCTACAGCAACCCAGAAGGGACAAATCAAACACTGGCTCTATACAGGAGCATTTGCTTTGTTGACACATTTCGCAGCCACGGTAGTTTTTCCTTCACACTTGGAAAGGGAAGGTAAAGTGAGGGAGTTGCTTTTTCTCGCTCTTTTCACAATTGTGTACAGTTCCCTCAACTTCCACCGCAAACTCACACACACCACCACCACTTTCTTTTATTTTTTTGTTTCATTATTTCAATCAATTGAAAACATTATGCAGTAACAACTGTAAATCTCAGTTTAATTCACATGGAAATCAAAGTCATTATCATCAAACATTTCTCATTCCTCATAGGGACTTATATATATAGTATGATCAAGTCTTTTTTACTTTTGTAGCCAGCATGACTTTAATGTTTTATCCTTACTGTGCTGTATGTCATCCTGGAAAATGTGTATTTGTATATTTATTTTTTAACTTCCTAGTAAAATAAAGGATTTCATTTTTCATGCCATTTACTGAACTGTTAAGGGATCACAACACAGAAGGATCGGACACAGAAGGATCTGCCATTTGGAAGTGGCCAAGAACCAGTCACACAACAGGGTGTAAGTAAGCTAGGGTGTAAGTAAGTTAATTCTAGGTGAAGTAGTTGGTAAAATTGACTACTTCAGAGGCAGAGAATGGAGCAATTATAATAATAGTGACTGTATTGAATGGAGTCAAGTACAGGTACATTCATGAGAGGAGAACTTCCAATTGAGTGTCAAAAGCCATAGACTTACAACTGAGTGTCAAAGACATGGAGCTAATGGGTGTTTAAAGCCCAGACTTGAGTCTTATTGAAATTTTGTAAAATTATTTTAGATTTAGCAAGCACCTCGGCAAATATTTTCAAATTCCCTGAAACAACATTCTTCAAAAAGATATTCACAAATTGTGTGTTTTGGTGAAGGTCCTTTTTAATATGTCATTTCAAAATGACCAATGTTCAACTGGACTGAGTTCTGGTGACTGCGAGAATCATAGCATATAAATTATTAATTTATGTACCAAGGCTGAGTCCTTGTTGCAACAGCCATGGGTTTCCTGTTTCCCGTTTCCTGTCTATCGTCAACTGTCCTATCTAATAAAGGTACAAAAATCCCCTCACCCAAAAAAATTATAATCATTTTCATTCATTGAACCATTCAGTAACCCTATGCCCTACATTTTGTTTTTTAATTTGTCTATATCAACATCACTCAGTTGATGAAATCTGTAGGAGTTGATGACAAGGCTATTAGGACAAGGCCTATTTAGTTGGAAATACACGATTTTATGTTATAATACAAAGTCAACATTTTTCACGGACCATAACTTTCTAGAAAACTGAGGGCCTTTCATGTTTAATTTTTTTGCTCACTGCTGTTTTTTTCCTCTAAAACTATTCACGGCCAATTCATTTGACTGTCTTTAAATAGTCTATTTTTATATTAAATCCGACAAAGGGAATATGGAGACAGATGGTTATCATGCATAGCAATGCGTGAACTATTGTGAATGAACTATTGTTAGCATATCACTGCAAATGTATGCTATTTCATGCTTCTTTTAGTAGACCCTGCCCTTAATCCTATTGTTCACGGCTCAAAATCCAATTTGCACCAATTTCATACACTACTGCACTGAACTTACACCAATCTACATTATCTACCTTTAGCATTTGAATCAATTTTGCACTTACTGTATGTCCCTTACAGTTTTCTATTTTCTGTTATTGGACTGTACTATGTATACACACTATACAGTCATCACTGTTATCACACAAGTGTTTCTGATTACAGGAATATGAAACAAACCTGACACTGAGTGTTAATATTTCATTTGTCAACTCAACATCCACATAAATTGGTCGCCTCACCAGATTGTCACAAGATGACATCGCACTGCTTTTTCCAATTATCAGAGCAACATAAGAAAATGAGATAGAATGTGAGAGCACGGAAAGAGAGAAGGAAAATATTAACACAGAAATATAATTAAATGCCAGTCACACAGACAAAAATAATATTACCACCTAATTGTTACTGCAGATATACAGTGGAAGAGTTGATTTCAGATAGATTTATTTGGCAGTAACACTGACAAAAGATGATGTGTATCATCCAAACCATTCAAAGAGGCCTAATGAGTTTCCTTATTATTGCTGCATGCCACTGTTGCAACTTCTGTGCGCTTGCATTATTGATGCTGCTGAAGTTATTCAGAAGATCCTGTCTATGTGACATTTCATTATTTGATAACCATAAAACATTTGAATATTCTTTCTGCTACCATTCAGATTATCAGTGAAACCAACAAGCTTTATTGCTTTTTATACGTACTGCTGATACCAGTCCCAAACAGCAACATGGAAGTCAAGTATGAAAGATAAGCGGATGTGTGCTTCTAAAATAGAGGGGAAATAAATGTAAAAATACGTTTAACATTCATTCAGTCATTTGTGCAAGGAGATGAGTGGATGTTTCAATGTGATGACACACTTTCAGCTTTCATCGATTCATTGAAGAAATTGCTTGTGGATGCAGTCGGGGTCCATTAACTGCGATACTTTTCCAGGATGCTCGTTGTGTGGACCATTATTAAACCCAGTTAACAGCTGCCAAACAGAGCCAAACAGAGATTCTTTGCTCATGACACACTCCCATATCCCAGCACAGCAAGAGCACTAAGAGACTTTCTGCCATTGTAAGACATCTGCTTTCAAACATTAACAATGCTTCATAGCCTCTAATGGAGTCTCCAGGGTAAATATGTCCATTTCAAAGAAGTGTTACATGCTAACTTCTCCATAGTTTATTTATTCTGTACTATACCTTATAGAGAATTTTGATACTTTGATTGTTTTATATGTCCATGCTACTGAAACCGGCTTATTGTCAGTAAGCCAGAACATCACGCACACAGTTATCGGCTATAAGTAGCACTCTCACTTCTAAGCACTCAAACAAGGACGCAAACGACAAGAACGACAAATTACTGACAACGAAATGCTGATCATCTATCCAGCTCATGTTGCATTGGAATCCTTAACCAAAATGTGAAGTGAGTAGTTTCTCCTGAGTGCAATTTTTGTTTCTGCTTTTCTCTCGAGCCTCTTTTGAGCCTGCCCTGACAAAAAAGAAAAAAATTCAATACTTCAAATATTAGGCAATATGTGCAATCATTTATATATCCACTAGTCCTGCCAGCAGTAAAAATCAATATTATCATGACATTATTGTGTTATCAGAGCCCATGTACAGAATCACTCTCAACCTTATGGCTCCCTTTATTGCAGGACCAGCATATGCTGAATCTCCCTCCAGTAACTAATATGGGATTTTTCTCATTACAGGCTTTGTGATCACAAGACAGAAGTGGGAGCTGTAAGTAGAAAAGGAAGAAAACCAGATGCAACACAGCAGATAAGGTGGTGTTGATCAATAGCTTAAATTCCTCTTCTTATTGACCCCGTTGGCAAATTGCATTGATCTACAAAACATAACAAAAAAACAAAAAAAATGCCAGAAATAAATGAGTGGACACAGGGCAATGGTTATCCTCTGCATTAATGTTCCTTTCTAAGGGAACATCAGCTATCACATTGTTTGGGAATGCATAGTGCTCCTATATAATCAGACTGATTTTACTATACAGGTTTCCTCCTGTAGTGCATGTGAGATATTATAGGACATTACAAATACTATCAGGAATGATAGAAGCATTCAATGAGGCCTAACATTACATTGTAAAATTGGGATTATATTGAACATAATGTAATAATTGCAACAGTTAATGTTCCTTCAGCACGGAAAAGCCACATGTAGTAATTTTATAATATAACATTAAATAATGGCCAAAATTCAGTCACTCCACACACATTAAATTCTACGCGTTACATATAAATCATCCCTGATTCATGTTTGCCCATCATATTTATAGGCAAGAGTATAAACGTAACAGATGTGGAGTCATAGTTGTACGCTAATAAGCAGACAGAATGCAGTTTTATTACCTCTTTAACTTTTTTTTGTTCAATCCAACAGGAAAAATTGCACGCACTTCTAGATGAGGGAATTATGCATCAATCAAATTCAGTGGATACATTTTGAAACTAACCTTTAAAGTCACCCTGTTCTGCACAGTTAATTACAGCGCTGGCAAACTCCATAGGGCCAATCATTTTCAAGATCAGGCCACAGGTCATTGGCTCCAAATATTTGAGCCAGTATACTTGATCATCACTTTATGGCTAACCTCTTCAGCTGTAGATGAATATGTTACTTAGATTAGACACTTTACAGGCATGGCAGGAAACTGAAGACTATATGCAGTCTGTAAATTAATTTTATATTGTAATGCTCCAATTTATTAGCGCGGATGGGTTGTTGGATGAAATACCAGATTTGCTTGTATACCGAGTAAAGACATGAGACAACGCCGTTTGTTTTTTCGATAACTTCAAATCTGGGCATAAGTTATAAATATTATTCCGTACAGAGTGTTCTTGCAGCACAATGACCCAGACAGATTGAAGTCAAGGAGTCAGACTGAAGATGAGCTTTAAATCAACTCTCTTCATTCTTTTGCCAGTGTTACATATGAACCTGTATTATGAAGTCCTCATTGAAAACGCCGTTGTTTCTTATAATAGCTACTTAATTTATCTGCATCTTTGTGTTTTCTCCTGCTCTGTTATTTCAGAAAACCTTTCACCATTCCATTTTGTTATAAGATAATACAACATCAACTGAGCATAATGCTTTGTTCAACATTAATGTACCATAACCTGAGGTCAGGTGGTCTAACATACCCTTATCTTTTGATTGTATGCAGTACATTATCTTTCCTAAATAGTTATAATAAAACATAAGTATTCAATGGTTTAAAGGTCCAGTCCTTGAGAAGACAAGATACAACATTTAGACAACACATAAAACTCAGTGGAACACTGGCTCACTTTATAGTCTTCTCCTGAAAGCACCTCTGAGTGCAGTGGTGCCATAAACAATGACCATTATTTGAGCGATAAGAAAGGATGGCATGGAAAAAGCTGTGTCTCTCAGTGGCTGTGCACACTTGGCTCATTTATGGATGTATTTTAGTATAGAAGAAAGCCCCAGGGAGCAGAATGTTTTAAAAACCCATGATTAATGAAACATTAATCATGAATTTTGTAGGGGAACAGGAAGAGTTGTCACTCTCTATTTGGGCCCATTAGGAGTTGGATGGAAGGAGGAGACAGGCAAAGGGAATAAGGTTGGCAGATCTTGTGGTGGAAGGAGATGATTTGGGGGTGGATGTCATGGAATAAGAGGAGGTAGGGGAAACAGCAAATGAAAATGATGAGGAAAAGCTTTTTGGAATTCAAAAGATGTTGCCATCGCAAGAAGACTTGGACGATTCTATAGGCCTTTATTTTAGATAATGGGCAGTAATATTAAGGGCACAAACATGATACAAAAGTGCCAGCTTTACCTTTGGGCCACTAATGGTTATGCTTATATGGTAGCTTAAGTTGTAAATTTAAATGGTAAATTAAATGTAACTAAATTAATTAGTGTTACTGTACAATGTCATATCTTAATCTGGTACCCATGCAAAACAATAAAGTACAAGGTCATATTCTATGGTAAAAAAATTACTTGGTCCTAAACCTAAAAAAAACAAGAAAACAAAAGAAAACAACAACACTGCCCTTTAAATTAATTAATTAATGTTGGCATCCATGCCTATGTGATCTGTGTGTAATATATCCTCCCGTGTGTATGTAAATCATGAGGCTTATAGGACTACAATAGCACTTGTCAATATTTGTGCCAGGTACAACAATCCCCTCTTGACTAACCTGCTGAATGCTAAGTGCCCAAATCGAAGTGAGAGACAGCAGAAAGAGGAGACTTCTCAAACAGTGATGCCTTTGAGGCAAACATTTATGTGTAGAATAGATGGGTAGGGATGGGTGGAGTGAAGAGATACAATGAAATAAACATGGCAGCTGCTTCTGTTGTGAACTTCCAGTGATTTCACAGCTCTTGGAATTTGACAGTGGCGGCAACATTGAGTGACTGCTGATAACAGTGGTGGGGGCTTTGAGTGAACAACAAAACTCAGCAGTGTTAACCTTGCATACTAATTCAGTCTGCAGACAGTGTTAGATCTGACTTGATGACGGCTGGATGATGGACTGTTTATTACACATTTAGACTGTACTTAAGAACTCACAAAGAACAGCTAGGATAATATAATATAATAATAGATAATAAAAAATCACTTCGTTAGGTGACTTTTCAAAGCAACGACAGTCAACTAAAGTTGAAAGTTAAAACTAACTAACAGGGATAGTAGGCATGAAACTTTTTTTTTTTTTCCCCCATTTGTGTAGCAGTGTGATCATTTAGTGATGAATTAGTTATTCCAAATTGTTTTATAAATGTATAAACAATTTTGTACACCAGTTGTACACAAAATAAACACATTCTATGGCTATAGAGAAATGCAAAGATCAGCAAGAATAAATATTTAAAGGACTGATGGATAGCATACTGCATAATTTAAAGGGCCAGTGTGTAGGATTTAGTGTCATCTAACTGTGGAGGTGCAGATTACAACCCCCTCAACTCACTCTCCAGGTTCCATGCGTAGGAGAAACTGCGGTGGCCGTGAAACCTG
The DNA here is from genome assembly GCF_905237075.1 of Dicentrarchus labrax. Lineage (NCBI taxonomy): Eukaryota > Metazoa > Chordata > Actinopteri > Moronidae > Dicentrarchus > Dicentrarchus labrax. The sequence continues at coordinate 12,646,709 of NW_026136704.1, forward strand.
CGAAAAACATGAAAGGCTCTATCTAGAAACAGTGTTTGATTAGTCTGATCTGGACTACTGCAGAAAAATGGTTGCTTAACATGGCAGCCTCTGTAGAAGAGGACCTGTCCATTCAAAGTTAACAAGAACACAATGATTATTTTCAGGTGATTATTACACTAATGAAAACTTACGTATGAATATTTTATATTTCATTATATCCAATAGATCCATCTAAAGGTTAGACACTGGACCTTTAACTTGCTCTAAAGATCAAATCAAAAATATATAGCCATGTCTTTTCAAATTCAAATCATATTTAGAGTAACTATAACACATACAATCCTTTCACACACACACGTGCACAAACACATACATGCACAATATCACCCCGGAAATGTGTTTTTTAAAGCCTACACCTCATATCTGGTGTGAAATTCAAATCTGTGAAAGTAGTCTTGATCTTGCAAATGAGAACTGGGTAAGTTTCTGATTCATTACTTTCCTCTGGCCAAGCACAGCAGTGGTGTTGGGTGAAGGAAAGTACATGCCAGGCAACAGTGTGGTTGGAACTAAAGGTGATCTAATGGTCTCGGGTAGCAATCAAGAGGTGCAGAGAGCCTTATAGTGCAATGGATGCATGTGTGGTTGGTGGCATCTACTAGAGTAGAGTTTTCTTTTCTGTATTCCTGCCATCACTTGCCCTGGGGGCCGGGGTACAAAGACACACTGGGGCCAGGAGAGTCAAATCATTTCCTCCCTCTGCACCAATCTAGCCCTTCGGCATAGCTCGCATCTGACACTGATCCAGCATCTGTCAGAGGCTAAAACCTGCCTGGCTTTTGATAGCAAAACCTCTCACACTCTGTGTCCTACTCCTGACTGGAGCGCTGGCCATCTGGGCCATGCATAGCTGAGCGACATCAAAGACATGACCTGACTCAAGACCAGGCTCCTCTATCAAACCCCAAAACAGTCAAATTATGAGCTGGCATGATCGTGAGTATGCTCTGTAAATACTTAATGAGATTAAACAATGGTGTAGTTTTGAATGTATCAGAAATTAATAATCATAAATACAAACATTTCTGGATAGGGAAATGTCAGACTGTTTGATCCATGATGTATAGCAATTGAAGTGTTGTGGTGGTGTATCAAAGGCCATCCTCATGTTTTATTAGAGGCGTTCACAGTCGGTTCACAACCCCCCCACACCCCACTTTGCTCCATTTATCAAAAGCTGAAATAATGTGGCAGGGATTTATTAACTTATTCAGGAGCCAGGCTTCATTTGCACAACAGAGGCCGCAATCCTCAATCTGGCATTGATTTCTTTTGATTTATGTGGAACAAGCGGTGTTAGGAGTGCATGTTCATTGAGCCTGGTGCCCCTCTAGTCTCCTTTGTTTACAGTGACAGTGATATGGACTATGATGAAACATGGAAGCAAATCATCACAACTGGCTTTCCTGGATGAGCATTTAGGAATGATGTGGCTAAATAGTATCTTTTATAGGGGAACACATTGTCTCTTAAAAGCTACATGTGCATATTTCTAGCTCAGTGGTCCACATTGTCTATATGCATGTTTTTTGGGGGTATATGCATGTCCATATGTAAATGTGTATGTGAGTGTATATATATGTGATATGGATGATGATGACATTCATCAGATTCAGTGCCCCAGTATTTTTGTACTTTTCTGAAACAAGTGGATTAGTTTTATGGCTGACTGAGATAATAGAGGTGCATCTTAGCATAAAAGGCGAGAAGAAAGTCAGACCTTACTGTATAAAAACTTTTTTTAGTTTTGGTATGTGAGCTACACAGAGGAAGTTGTAATATGTAGGCTACAGGGGCTTTTTTCTGTTTTGACAAAACTGAAACTGCCATAATTTAATAAACACAAGAAAGGCCTTTTCCTACCTTGACATAATCCTTTAGCTGTACAATGGACATATAAAGCACATCTTGGCAGCAGCATTGGCTCTAAACATGGCTGATCACAACACTGTTTCTATAATACCAGTGAACTATTCAGAATGCAACAGATTACAAGAGGCAATTTTGTTCCCTTTTAGGTTTAATTTGAGGTTGTGAAATGCTGAAGGAAGCCCATAGGGTTGAAACATGTCAATTTTCTTCTGCTGCTGCACTCCATTAAAAGTGTTACATACTTATTTGCAAGTGCTGACGACTTAATTTGCTATTTTTGGGTTGGCGCCCATTATACTGAAGACATTTCAGTTGAGTGTGCCTGTTCTTTTGTTTAATTTAAGGTTGTTTACATCTACATTCAGTAAACCATGTAGAAATTGCTGCCCTTTATATAAACATACTCCCCAAGGGCAAAAAGGGCTGCGACTCCTACACTGTTCACCAAGAATAGCTGTGAACACCTGCTGAAAGTCAGCACTTTATCTTTATAGTGATTGCTTCATTTGAAATCCATTGTGGTAGAAGAGAGCGAACACAATGAAAAACATAATTGTCCTAAAACTGAACTGCACTGTGTACTCCTGAAACCCTGCAATGTTTATTGGTTCTCATTGGATTCAGAATATTTAATCTAATATTAATCTAATCAATCTCCATATGGTATGTAAAACATGTTAACTATGATAAGATAATCCCTTACAAACATGTTTTTGTCTTGCTCAGTGTAACAGTGTCACTGGAAAATACACACAGACTGTCAGCTGTTATTGTGTGTATGTAGCAGATTTCTTCCATCTTTTGAGAAAGCAGTTTTAAAGTGTATGCCTAATAAAGCCTGTGAAGTCAAGGCTCAGAATAATAAGAGACAATTCTATAACTTGAACAATTGCTTTTGCTTGTTGAAGTCTGTTTCTATTTGGATCTACTAATCCTCTTGGTGCATGAGTGGGCGAAGAGAAGTTGTTACACCCCATGTGATATGATGGGTAATCAAAGTTTGGATGAACTCACTTTTCTCCTGGCAGGTCAAGAAGGTTCTTCTTAACCTATTGTCTTCCTCCTACTCTTCTCCACAGCAACAGCTGTGTCTATACTTCATACAAATCATACCTAACTTTTACCAGCAGCTATAATTTCAATTACTGCTCACTGATGACTTTTAAAATTGTTGTTGACAATTTTACGCAGATTTAGAGGCTCTGTGGAGAGTTTGAATACAAAATTATTTCATTATACTGTAAGATAGTTAATGGTATATAGTTGGAGGGGATGTTGGAAGCAAAAGCACACCGTCTTGAATCAAAACTATTGAACTTTTTATTGATTCGAGCCAATGGGGTTGGAGGCAAGCTGTTGAGGCTCATGTTTTTAAAGGCTGTGTGATTCAAATGCTAATATATGGTTGTGTTACTGTACATTAGTAAGTTGTAGCATCAATAAGGTAAAAAAAAATCACATGCTATAAGGCATACTTCAAGAAAATTGTCAACCCAATAGTGATTGAAGACCAAGACCTGCTTACTATAAAAATACTTTATATGTGTGTCTGTGTGTGCAGATTGTTGGAAGATTGTTGGGCAAAATCTTCACAAGATTCAACAAGCGTACATAATTCCCTCCCAGAAGAGACATTGGACATTGTTTCAACTTCTCTTCATGGTTTCTTCAAGTAAGCCTGTGACATTGTTTTGTGTGCACACTACATTATGTACGGTTAAACATTTTAATGACAAACAAGGAACTCCACAGTTACTTTACTAACTACTGCAATTTGCAGCTCTCTATCATTCCACTGCAACCAGTAGACGGTTTTAGCAAGTTTTTTATTATTTCAATGCCTTATTTCACCACAAAATACACTTCTGAGAATATCCAAATCAAGAAATCAACTGAGTAGACTTTGAATATTGGCTGCTTTACAAAAATTGATGACGAATTCGAGAAAGTGCTCAAATGTTTTCAGAAGCCCCAGCGGGGGCAGCTAGCAAGCCTGCCCGGAGGACCTTCTCGTCAGCCGACCAGTCTGCTCACAGACCCCTCTTCCCCCACAGTCGCACAGACCACTGCAGCCAACGCAGCAACAATTCTATCTACTGTAGCGTATTTATTCTGTTTAGTTAAGCACTGCTTTAGGTAAACTTTATGAGATAACTTACACACTGTAGCCAGAGATAAATGCAAAGATAGCACCATCCTCCTCCTCCCCCTGGCTTTTCTCACTTGCAGTGGCTCCTCAACTCAGAAGCCTCCTCTTCTTCTTCTCGATAAAATATACTGACGGTAGCTGCTAATATTTCCCGCTCCATCTTTGATATTAATAGTTACCTTCAATCTTTATTCGTCTTTTAATGAAACATGAATGACAAACTATAGTCTTTAGTGCCCCTCTCTCCCCCTTTTTAGCATTAATTTGCCTTAAAACAATACTAGAAAATATTACATTGAGGTAATGTTGATTTACAACAAGAAGTATGTTTGAATATACTTCAGCATGAACAGTCTGCATACTTAATCATTCATTTAGTAGGCAGTATGCAATACATACAGACTGGGCATGTAGTAGGCTGTACTCTGCAAAATGCAAGTCCATAAGTCAGTGAACTGCCTCCAGTTAAACACAAAGTTAGCGAACATCGGCTAACACTGACGACTGGCTGAGAATGTAGTAGCAAAACCATATGTATTGCACATTTGAATAGACTGTCCTTTAAACATTTAAAGGTTTGATAAAATGTCCTGATTACACTGCATGTAAAATCACATGGTCATGTTTCCATGTATAAAATACATTTAAATGAAGACCACTTCCTTTTCCTTTCATACTACGTAACCTTTTTCTTGTTACATTTTGTTGTTGGCAGTTTAAAAACACATTAACCAATTAGCAGGAGTCAGGATCACTTAAATATGTTAATTCCATATTGAAAAAGACTTCCATATGATTAGCAACCACATCCATCCACTTTGAATTATATCACCCAGGTGCCTAAAGACACCACAGTGAATACTACCTGAGTATAAAGACTTGACATTTGCAACTCCTCCCTTTCACTGCTGCACACATAACAGATAAAAGAAGGTATTAAATTCACTGTGTCTTGCAACGTGAAGGAAAATCTAAAAGAGATTGTGTGAACTCTATGCCACACCTCCCAATTCTATTCCTCCTCCTCCCCTATCTTCAAAGAGGGAAGGAAACTACCAAGAACAGGGTTTAGGTCCCAGGAGACACTCAAAGAATGGGATCTTCTGACTACTGCATGTAATATTTCACAATTTAACCTCCTAGGATGATAGTTGAAGGTGGATTAGAGAACATCATTATTAGAAAGATTGCGATTTTCGATTTAAATGTAAATCAGTCTCTTCTTTCAATTATTATTGTGCTGAATAACTTTAGGTGTGGGAGCAAGAATTGATAGGTCTCAAACTTAGAGGGGACTCCTGAAAAATTAAGATAAGTCTGTAAAGCATCATGTTAAGGATTCACTGACAACTTGTATTGATTAAGGACTCAGGATTTCCTGTACTGGAATCCTCATCTGATTTCTAGACATGTGAGAAAGAAACCAAACTGCATCATATTGATATTTTTTACGGCAAAGTTGGATAGAGCAACAAGCGCTCATAAAATCAGAATTAAGTTCATCATATAGAATTAAATCTTCTGCAAAGTTTCTGAGGTCTGGACGGGAAAGCTTTTTCTTGGCAATCTTCCACCAGTCAGTTGTGTTATTACAAAGACAATTTTTCAGAAGAACTTCGGTTGTTGTGCTCATCCAGTAAGGCATGACTGTTGTGATGAATTCTGACAGATGTTATTGTTGAATTGCCCACAGCAAAGCACAGCCTGCTAAAATTGTGGTGACCATTATACATATGGTTGCATCTGTCAGGAGTTAGTGTTCAGTGATAGAAGAGGTCCAAGAATACTTTTAATTTGTTTTTGTTAAGTTATAATAAATCTACATCAATTTCTCTGTGGTTTGCTGTAGGAATCACCTGTAAATTCAATCACACTCATATAAACACTGGGCACCACGTTTGACTTTCAAGAGAGTACTCCTTGATGGTGCAGCCATATCCCCAAATATTGCTTGATAGGGAAGGACTATGCACACACACACACACACACACACACACACACACACACACACACACAAATTACCTAGCAAAACCGAATCCAGTGAGCTTTCTCATAATGATTTAAACATGGGATCACATTAAAATGAAATGAAGCATTATCATGCAGCAGATGCAGCATGTTCATGTAAAATTGCACATAAGGCACAGATTGCAACATTTCTACAGTATAGCACTGAGTCATTGGAATAGGCCGTACTACTTCTGATTTTTAAAATTTGTTTTCCTTCTTCGTGCATTATTGTCTTACTCCTTATTGGCAGCATGGCCATACCTACCACTGAGGTGCCACTTTAATTTGGTGGTTTGACGCATGCCTCCAAAGCCCCCTAGAAAGTTCAGGGTTTGAACCTTTGTATTTTTAAAACTGAATTATGGTACTGGCAGAGATGGGGACTCGAGTTTGCGACTCGAACTCCAGTCGCACTTAAGTCGCACACACAGAGACTTCAGACTTGACTTGGACTCGTGCTCAAAAGACTTCAGACTCGACTCGGACTTGTGTTTTGGGACTCGTGAACAATCATTATGTTTTCTTTTTTGGCATATTAATATTGCGGAAACTCTGAAACGTCTGATACACTTAAAGTGATTCCTTCCTTTTTTCCCTGGTAACCATGGTAACCGTGGTAACCATATTACCCATTGGGTGCGCGCCTCGCGGCCTCACGCACTAGTACCTCGGATGACTACTATGGCGACTGGCGGCACACCTGCAGCTGCTGCTGTACCATTTGTGATATAGTGTTTCATATCAGTAATAATGGTAATAATTTACACATTGTCACATAATCACATTTTCATACTACTTTTTTTTTACTGAAATAAGAATCTAGGAAAACACTACCTTACTTGCCCCTTTGCCACTTAAAAACAGTTACACAAAATTTTTTTATATTATTTAATGTACCTATTTTAATATGGGTTTGGAGATACAAAAAAGTACAGGAAGGTACTTTTACATACTAGCTTATGTGATGTTGATATGCTGGCAATAGCATGCCTGCCTGTTCTTGCGGGCTGGTATAGACACAGTGTTTTGCAAGTATTGAAGACACTTTTTAGAGGCTGGGCAAATATGGCCCGACAGACTAAATGGTCGGTCTGTTCATACCAGTCAACAGGACAAAGACAAGTTTCACAAATGATGATGAGGGATCACACACAACCTGATTCTGTCACTCAGAGTAACTCTTCTATTGTTCTAGAGCAGTTCACTGCACAATCTGTTACAATATAGAGCCTCATTGCACTGAACAAGTACAGTTACATCCACATTACCCTACAGAAATATTTTAAAATGACAGTATCAGTATAACTTTCACTTAATCATCTTTAACTAGAAACTAATGTTGATGAATAAAGGCTTCAGTATCCATTGCTGTTACTGTACAGTGTGTACAGTAGCAGCCCCTAAGTGGAGCTGGAAGTTTTGCTGATGCAAGCTATTTGTATTAGTGGGCATTATTGTTAAAGGTGACTTCTTTTCTTTACCCTGGAGTTAAATGCCCATTGACTATTGCCTGTGCCTCTCACAGTTTTCAGCCTGGAACTGCTTCAAACTACAAGACAACATCAAGCATGTTTGAACAAGCTGTGCTCAGCCAAACAGCTTTAACAGTCTTGAGCAGAATCACACTGCAGCATAATATGCTAAACCAAACTTTGAGCCTGAACTGTACAGCACCAGTTAGTATACTCTAACTGTATTGTGAATGGTGCTCTGATTCATATGAGTGCAAATATATGGCGGCATTTTATCTTGAATTAGCTGTTTATTTTATCCAAATTATGTTAGTTTGTTGTAACCAATACAATATTTTAATACATCTTTATACAATGTTTTCTCCTAAAATGGTGCTGCAGCATGTAAAGCTAATCGTGGAGTTTTCCTTTTCTGGTGTCGACATAAATTGTTAGATAATTTCGACAAATCTCTGGTTGTCTGATTACAATGTCATAACGCTGTGCCTACGTAATTTGGTTATCTGGGTCTACAGCGACATCACACTGAAGAGCACTGAATGGAATAGATGCGAGGGGCTTGGCAATTGAAGAAAGAGCTAAACGAAATTATAGGGCACATAAAGTGTTTCTGACACTGGTGAATCCGTTTTCCTCAGCAATTACAGCAAGATCGCTTTTATTTCATCTGGGGAGGGCAAGAGGGGGTGCAGCACTATACAGCTGTCAGCAAATACAAGCAAAATCTACAGCCTACAGTAAATCTTGTGGGTTTTTGAGGATATTTTAATGACCTGCCTTGTCCTTTACACGGCTCACAATCTGATTATTAGTAGTGGAGGACAAGAGGCTAATTGAAGTGTCAGTCAGCACTAAAGTGTCTTTCTTTTTACCTTTTTGTGCCAAGAGCAGAGACTTATTTATTTGAATAACTAATCGGTACTTGAAATATAGAGATGGCCATTGATTATTTCCTAAAGGCGCACTCTAAAAAAAAGATAATGCTAATATAAGAAAGATATACTGTAAAGTGGAACATTATGCCAAACATTATACATAATAAGTAAAGAAGGCAGATGCTATATGCAAATAATGGCTACTTTCACTCAAATGCAAACAAATTATATGAGAAATCGTTCATCATAGTTTGTTTTATTCACCCGGACATTACTGAGGTTGCAGGGAGTGTTTACATGAACAGACTTGTATTTGGGACATGTTGAGAAAGATAATTGCATTTATCAAACAAAAAAGCCAGCAGATTTTCAGTTTTTCAACTGTTCGGGGATGGACATAGCAGTAGAAAATAACAAACAAAAAAACACCAACAATGGACTGTGCTGTTTTGTTCTGCTTCTGACAACGATGAACACTTTCTATCTCAGGTCAGTGCGACTCTCTGGGCCATTAATCAAGACTGCAGCAGAACAGCAGTTTTCAGGGGTTGTCAAAGGAAAACACAGCCTGACCCACATAAAGCTCTCATTCAACGAAAATAGCCCCATTAACACCCGTAGGATTTGCATGAAGAAAAAGTGATAAAATATTAATGCTACAGCTACTGTACTAATACAGACAACAATAATATGAATTCATTTTTATTTTACTTTTCATTTATGTGTTTATGGTACAGTTATGTGTGTAACTTGGTATTTTCACCTCAATACCAGTTATCCTTTCTATAATATATAAGTAATTGAATATTATAGAATTTGTTAATTGTTGAATTATGTATGTCATGTTTATTTTTTAGTATTTTTTTCCCCTTATATGACTATTGTACAGAAAGCCTATAATGGACCAGTATTAAAACATCAGAAAAAACTATTATATTTTATGCATGAGGAGAATTGAATATATACATCATAACTGGCAGCCACTGACAAGTGACAAGTGTCATTACAGTAAGGTACTTGTCAATGGCTGCCAGTTTCTTACAGTGACAATTTAGGCCAGCGTCTCCCTGTCCACTGCGTTGACTCCCTCCCTTAAAAAAAATATAAATATGTGCTGTGTGTTGAAAATCTGGATTTAGCCCCTTCCAAAAGTGAATTATTATTAAAGTAAAAACAAGGAAAATTAATATAGACCAAAATAGATGTGCAGAATATGGATTCAGAGATATCACCAGATTGCCCTTTCCTTGCGCTTATATATTTTAAATCTCCTTGGCAGAAAATCTTCATATTGTGAAGCTGTAAAAAGAAAAGATAGATTTACCGGAAAAAGAGGTTAAGGTGTAACACAAACACCATCTCTAACAGGATTGTCCACACCTGCCAAAAAACACCTTTGGCATCCTTCAAACTGGAGAGAATGCCTTTACTTTAAAAATTTGATTAACACAGTCACAGCACATCAACATCATCAAACACTTTGAGCGTACTAGTATTACCACAAAAAAATAATTCTGTCCAGCTGAGGATCCATCTGTGAACCCCCCCCACACACACACACACACACACACACACACACACACACACCTACACTGTAATGTACTACTCCTAGCAAATTGATCAGATCTAGCTGAAATTTGGTCAGAATACCCTTAAAAAGATTATGATGACATTGAACGTTGATGTTGAACGCTGTGGCAACAAAGCAAGTATTGATATTTCGTTTGTTTCTCTTTATGGCATTTCACGTCACAAGGCAATACATTGTACAACTGATATTGATCTTGCTCATCGATGTGGCAAAATGGCTCCTTAGCACCCCTTAGAAATTTTCAATTAAGCAGCCACATGTCTAAATGTACAAAAAAGCCTCTTGGATCGATACTCCAAAGCCAATAGAAGGTTGGTCATTTTTAATTTAATGTCAAACTTTAAAATTTCTGCAATTTCCTATTCCTACTAGAGAATTAATCGGATCGACTACAAATATTGGTGAGTAGACTCCACAATGAAGAATCATCAAAATCTTGAGGTTTCTTCAAACAAGTGTGGGCTGTGTAGTATCGAAAATCAACACTTCGCCATGAAGCAGAATGTTGTTGTAACTTTAGTGTTCATTATCCAATTAGCATCCGACCTCAACACATCTACATGGAAATATTCAGTCATTCTCATAGCGCCTCCTACTGGTAACAAAAACTGAGGCTTATATGGCAATCATCATGTGATTTCCATTTAATTTCTATGGTGTGATATATGTGTGATATTCTGGAGTATGACCCGGTCACAGCACACCCTGGCGAGTATAGACTGTGCGGGCCTGATCATTGCTGCTTCCAGCTTTAATGTTTTTTTGTTTTGTTTTTACTGTCACGTTACACCCTACCATTACATTCCCTGTCAACCACAATATTTTTTGTTTTAATTATTGTGAGCTGCAGGAGCTTTCCAGATGATTTCCTATAATATTTTGTTAAGTCTCCTAATTAGTCTGCAGGCCTGTTGATCTGTTGTGTCAGGAAGGATTCAGACTGCATCAAATCAAAGTTAGTTCACATAAAGCTTTACACCAACAGCAGCACTGAAAAACATGTGGTTTTGTCATGAGTGATGACTTTACTTTCAGTGTAGTTATACTGATACTAAAGTAACCTACATTTTAGAACTATGCTGTTTCATAGTGTCATATTGTTTTGCTGAAAAAACATCATATGGTGCTGTAAAGATGTGATTTACAATGTTGCAAGGGCATTATTAAGTATTTTGTATGACAGTGTAATTAAGTTGTGGTGTGGTTTAATTGGCAAAATTACAAATGCATCACGCATACATGAGGAAATCACAGTGCATTGAAAAAAAATAATAATATAAAGGATATTGATGCCTCTCACAAATTAAATTAACTCAATCAATTCACATATCTGTGAATGTTTAATGAATGCTTAAACTGAAAAAAAGGAAAAAGAAAATCAGATAACAGAAGACGTTTTCCTCTGATCGATATGTCAATCACAAAAGGTTCAGTGTGTAACATTTAGGAGTATTAATTTGCAGAAATGGAATATAATACTTGGGTTTTCATTAGTGTGTAATCATGTTTTTTGTTACCTTAGAATGAACGATTTTTATCTGCAGACAGAGTGGGTCCTCTTCCAGGGAGTGTGCCATGTTGAACTGCCATGTTTCTACATAAGCCCTGAAAGGACAAACTTCAGCATTGTTTGCATGTTTTGTTTTTTTCTAGGAAGGAATGTTAGGAAGGCTGAGCTGTATTCAGTAGGTTGTAATCTGCAACTCCACTACTAGATGCCACTAAATTATACACACCGGCCCTTTAATTCAACTGGAAACTTGAAGAATGAGGCAATCACTTTATTTAACATGAAGAATCAAGAATATGAAAAGTCTTTGAGAATTAGACCCCAATGTAATGTCATCTTAAGGGGGTAGTGATGCCAATTTTAACACTGGTGTGAAGAGCAATGTTGAAGATTTGGACGGATGTGATGTGGAGTAGGACTCCTGGGCGCTGAATGTGGTGAGGACTGGAGGGTCAGATTGATTTGACTGAGATGACAACTGACAGCAGCAAAGAGACAAGCAGTTTTAAACTTTGACAGAAACTAGGTGATTGGCTCACGGAGGTCAAGGCAAAATGTGATAGGTTTAACTGAAAAAGTGAAACGCCAAAGGTCAACTGACTGAGTTGAGGACAGAAAAGAGGGAGAAGGAGAGAGGGGGAGAAAAAGAGTGAGAAAGAATGTATATAATGAGTGAGCATGAAGATAGTCTTCAGTCTTCCCGACTGAACTTCTGCTGCGATTCATTAATAGAAATAGCTCTGGGTATAGCTCAGCGTAGCTTCAGCTCAAAGGCTGGAGGCATTGGAAACGCTAGCATAGCTCTATCAAAGCTTCCTTTACACTGCCATGACTACACATTGTATCCTGTGTATCCAAGAAATAGGAAAATAAATCAAGACATTGTAGTTTAGCTTATATGTTGTAGTTACTTTTCCTGACCAACAGCCTGGGCCTACATTGTGACTGCATTATATAGAACATCAGGAGATCTGTCCTCTCAACCACCTTTGCAACTCTTGCCCTCTTAGTGGCTAGCTTTTCCATTGTAGACCTACATGTAGAACAGGTAAGGAAGCTTGACTGGCTTAGCCCAACTCTAATAAATAAGTCAATTAATTTAGTTATAATGTTTGCATACATATATTATATGGGCTGACTTCTTTAAGTAGGCTATTGTTTATTTTGTTGCATTTTTAATTGAATTGCACTGTGGAGAAGTAAGTGTTATTCTACTTCACAATGTAACATAACATCTGAATAATTTCATTTGTATAATAGAACTCATTTGATTGACATATCATTAATTTCCTTCTTTTACAGTTAAGACCAAAAATGAATCCCTCAGTTCCAATAACTGTACTATAATCACATCCAACAGATGGCCACCCATGTACAAAGTCAGAAAAACAACAACAAAAAAAACAATTTTGATATTTGCATTATTTTAAAGTTTTTAAGTAACAAATTCTAATGAATAAACTCATATTTAGATATGTTGACAAAATACTGTATAGTAGTGGGGCTTTTGCATCATATGCGTCAACAACCTGCTCAGGTTTAATCTTCTTTTGATTTTTATTTCAGCGGCCATGTTAACAGATTAGAGCGTCTCGCACGCATCTCAGCTGCGTCTGCAGTGGCGCTTCACTAAAGAGTCGAGGTCTCGCCTATTTTTACCGCAAACGTAAAAAGAGCAAAAGAGCACAGTGAAAGGATCTGTTGGTAGTCATGTGCACAGGCATGTGTTAGTACAGTGTAAACTTCCTTTTCAAAGTAAAAGCACTGCAGTAATATTTTAATCAACACAACTTCACTTTCCGAGAAAGTGAGCCAGTTGAAGGGCAGTATCTTTCCACAGTGCTCTCTCTCCTTCCCTCCCTGTCTCTCTCGGGTTAACAAACCACACATGCTTTCAGGTTACCACTCTTCACATTTACGTTTAAACTACATGGCATTCACGCTTCCACTGTAGAGAGGTGAAAGAGAAGAGAGTCTCTCCTGTGCCATTGTTGCTCTCATCCAGTTCCCGGACCCGGCGCATCACTGAGAAGGATCTTTTACATGTCGCTGTCCCCACTGGTAGTGAGAGGGCCAAATTAAGCACTTTGGTAAAGTTGGGGTAAAATCCAGTCAAGGCAGCGGCTTTGAGATTTCCCAGAGAAACATCTGTCGAACTTATTCTCACCATGACCATTTCAGTGTGAGCAAGGTCAGCATTGATGGAGAGAGCTGAAGAGTACTACTCCCTTAACTTTCCCAGCCATGACTAACCCTTTTTCCAGCTGGTTTACTGTGATCAAAACTTACCTCGGTTTCATTGTCTGCCATATCCACACTTGTACCCTCAACGTTTGTCAATTAGTTTATATTGTTCCATTGCTCAATAGTTATTATTAGCATTTAATTACTGTATTTCACTTAATGTTATTTGTGTTCAGCTGTATATATTTTGTGTTTAGACTAATTATCTCTTTCACTAGTTAAGACAGCATGTGTTTTTATACATATGGTTGTGGAGTGCATGTTGTGCTTTATCTCTACACCTATAGGTAATCATTGTGTGAATTTGGTGTTGGATCAGATGGGTATATCTGAGGTGTACACTTCTGAAATGATGATGTGTGAATGGTGTTAATTGGCATCATCATCAGCAATGACATACACACCAACAACTTTTGAGCACAAGGCTCCCCAGAAAGCCAGCTGTTGTGTAACTCAGGCACAAGTCTTTACAAATTAAAAGCTGTTGTACTGGATTGAATTGGTGCACACAGGACATAGATTTTGTATAAATGTCTCAGAAATATATATCTTTTTAAATTTTGTAATTTAACTGTGTTTAGTGTTATATCTATATTCATTCATAGACTTGATTTTACACTCATCTTACCTACTAAGAATAAACAAGTTTTGCGGAAGTCAATTTGATAATATATATGAATTTATCCTATATAGCTATGTAAGTAGGCTACATACATACATTTGGCTATTTCGATGGCCTACCAACCCAGGAAGTGTGAAGAATAAATCAACCACGTCCTTTTTTGTGGGCTGCCTATATCAGAAGACCTTGGATGTAATGAGCCGTTCAGATTTTGCTCCCCTTCCTATGTAAGAAGCGGACTCATTAGCATTGTACCTGCCTCCCCTCTGCCTTTGCAACTATGTTGAGCTGAGTGCCACAGCTGCTCTGTTGTGATCTGAAAGATCACAACAACTGCAACTGCTTTCTTAAAAGCAAGGCAGCACAACAATGTGACCCGACTTTACACTTGTAAGCTGCAAATTTTACCCTGTTATGTTGTTTTACTGTTTATCATGTAGGTTAGCATAGTAGGTCAGACTTGGAGTAAGCATGCTGCTCGTGAGAGAAATGGTCAAACTGCAGGAATTGATTTATTTGGCAACGTTGTGTAACTTTGATTAGCACACAGCAGGTGTAATGGCTCGATAGGCAGTGTGTGCAAGGTCAAACCGTGGGTAATAAAACCTTTCTGATACACACATTTAGTGTTACTGCAGTATAGGGTTACCGACGATATAAGTGCATGTCCAGCGTAACATCTCCTGGTCATATCATCTCGTATTGTATTATAAACAGCACCTACTCACTCACTTGGAAAATGTCTGTATTTATAAACTTTTGTCACAACATAAGTTTCTTTATCAATGATTAATTGAATCAATTATTTATCAGTATGGCATTGTGTGTAGCTGTTGCCATTAACTACACATTTGAGATGAAGTTGGTAAACTGTTTCCTGCATACAGAACAACACATCACTACAGTTAGCTGCAACTAGGGACCCAGCAGAGACACTGCTCTTTTATTTTATTTTATAAATGTAGGACTACTTTGAGCTATAGTAAGTTGTTGCAGCCTTTAGTAGTTAGTTGTACTTATATAATATTTTACTGTATTACATACTCAGTTACAAGTAACACTGAATCTGTAATGTTTTATAGATCATCTGAGTGAGCTGATGAAGCTCAGGTGTTCCTGGACCCATCAGAGGTGGAAGCTTTTCATGCCTTAATCAACTAATCATGAAAAGTCTGTGTATCCAAAGGAAGACACAACAGGATGAACATTGACACAGAGCTCCATTACCAGCTGACACTTCAGTACACAAGAAACCCCTTACCTTGATGGAGGACATGATCTGCACAGTTTACATAAATGTTATGGCTTTGCTACTTGCATCATACACACAATTTATATTTCTATATTTCTGTGTAACTGAAATTTGAATGAAACATGAATAAAGTGTTATTTTTAGGGAGAGTTTTGGTCATTTTCAGTAATAAGTGTGGTTTAGGTTAAATTATTATTTATTATAATTATAATTTATTATTATGTTATTTACAGAGGTTTTATGAAAAACTTATTTGATTCCCCAGAAGGGTTGAAGACCTGGTCCATGCCACATCTATGAGTATGAAAATGTGAAAGAGTTTTGTAGTAAATCATGATGGTAAGAAACGTTTCTGTTTCACAGTCAAACTTTATTATGATGTTCACAGTTGTACAGTATTTTGAAAGGGGTTAGGTGTGACAACGTTTGAAATTAAAATATCAGACTATGAAATATAGAAACAGTACAGTCCACAGTTGGTTACTGAGCAGTTTTTTCAACTACGTAAACAAGTTATTTATTAGATCAGTAATTCCTTCAGTTATGTTGACATGTTGTACAGGATAACGTGTTCCAGGCAGGTTTCTGCCTCATTATGGTAAGTTTCCATGGTTTCAGTAAACTAATGTACTAAGAATATAACAGATGGGAGGTTACAATAATTAATATCCTATTACTGTGATTATTTAGCTAGCTCGTGGGTGCTGACCAATCAGAGCAGACTGGACTTCGCAGAAGGGGGCCCTGAAGAGACAGGGGTGAAAAGATGTGCTGCAGCTATGAGCAGTATAAAATCTGTATTTTTTAACATTAAAACATCTAAACCTATTCTAGTAGACACACTGAATAAAATTATAAACCTCTGCTTTAATTATTCCAAAATTCCAAAATAACTCTATATTACGAATAAAATCTAAGTAATAAAGTAGTAAATAAAAGTAAAGTGTGTATAATAGTCCATTCAAGAGAACAACAGTAACAATTATTACCACCACAAACTGTCAGTTTGGCTTGTCGAATACAGCTAAAGTAAATGACAGATTACATCACAATTTTAGTTGTAATGTTATGTATCTGCTTATGATCTCTGTTAACCCATTGGCACACAGGACTGTTGAGACCTCATGAGAATTCCTTTTTCACACATCTGTAAACCTGCCTGTATTTAAAACACATTTAAATTCAAAGCATATCATATCATGCTCCTATATATATATATATTTTTTTTTTTAATTGGTGTGTGATGGTAAAGGCTTGGCTTTGGGCATCTGGGATGTTCAGACTTAGTGGCTTTTCTGCATTTTCAGTTAAGGCCACTGGCAAAACACTTAGAATAGGTTAACTGAATATTATTATTGTAGGCTGGTAATGGGCTGAATCAGCATATTTTGTCATGTTATTTTCTGCATAACATCAGCATTTTACTTCTTTTTTGAAGAAATGCTCCATTCCCATGTTTGTGCTGTCCCAGTTCAGTGCAACATATTCTCTACGGGGATGCTTCCATTGGAAATTTACCCCGAGGTGCTTTAAATATCTGTCTGTAATTTGAAAAAAGAAACCATCACTAAATTGCAGGTTAAAGTGTAGAGAAAACAAACATTCAAAATTTGTTTTTTTAAAGAACAATTCCAAATGGAATGGTTAGTGTCATTGTTGATTTTTTCATTGTATTTTATTTCATTTTAATTAATTTGTTCTGATATTTGCTTTCCAAAATTGGGCCTTTTAATCATTGAGTTAGGACTGAAATGCATTCCTGAGGCCTGAGGACAAATCCATAGTTCAACACACTGCTTTTATTTACCACGCACAATGTCAGGGAAGTGAAGCAGCAGGCAATGAAGATGTCGATGGTCGATCTGTCAGATGTAAAACAACATGTACTCATTTCCCTCTCAAGAAGGGAATCCAGCTTGACTTATGCAAAGCCCAGTGACCTCTGACAAGCTTTCTTGAGGTACATACTGCTGACCATTGCTCTTTACCTATCTCCAGATCAGCACGGCAAACAAATCTATACCACTATTTTACATACCATGTAAAAACCTCAATTCCACGGAGCAATGAAGATGAAATTCAAATGTGGATGAGTCAAATGACCCGGGCCAACATGTAGCATTGTGAACTTGACTGAGAAGAGCTCCAGGCTTAAGCAGACTGTATACCTGCTTTGGAAACTAAATTGGTTCAGTTTACATGAACAAATGGACATGTTTGCAAAGAAATAATGCATTGACTTTGATGTTAACAGGCTTGCCAACTGTGGTACAGTGGGATTCCTAGCATACTAGCTCCCAGTCTCTGATCAAAATGTTGTTAATATATTACATTTTTGATTGTGTCTGGTTGGATGACATTTACATTTCACGATTTGGACATTATTTGAGTGTAATCATGCCCACAGTGGTTTTATTAATACAAACCTGCAACAAACAGACTAGATTAGAGCCTTATCACCACACAGATTACTTACCTAGTATTTTGGTAATATTTAGGAATTAGGAGGCTGGCATGCTAGCTTGATTTATGGTTGGGAAAGTCTGTAGCCACTGCTTCTTCAGTTGTGTTCTCACTCTTCCTCTTGATCCCTTCAGCTTAACTGGAAATATAAATGTTGATTTTTTCAGTAAACAAATAACACATAAATGAACAGTCTGCCACCAGCATCCTGTTTCTCACAACAAGGGTCCTTGTCTTAAAATGTGCTCTGGAAGAAAATGCGATGTCGTCACCCTTCCAGCTTCCTTCCAACACCTTGCCATACTGTTTAATTCCATTCATTTAGATCCTCTGCTCTGCCACTTTGCAGACTTGATTAGAATGAGAATCTGAGACATCAGGGCTAGAGATGTAGCATCTCTGGGGAATCATCTGACTGACAAAGATTGAGTGGATGTCCTTCATTGAAAGACAACTGGCTGATTTGCTAATTTCAAAATACAAATTGATGGTAACACACACTTAACATACACAAGCACACTGGGACACACACACATCCACAGATACCAGTGTTTCAGACCTTTCAGTGTCTCAACAGCGGATATGCAGGCCCAAGAGAAATAAACAGATATGTCACTTTCTATTTAGCTCAAAAACAGAGTGCCTGTCCATCATCTTAATGTGTCACTTTTTGTGTATGGGAATAACATTTTGCATTTCATCTTGTGAAGGAATGGGGAGGAGGTAAAATATTTTCTGGGTAGCATGGAACAAAAAGGCAAGCAATACAACTTTGACACTTCAAAACTCAGTTATTTTCCCCCCGTGGCAGCAGTAAAGGTACAGTGTGTAGGATTTAGTGGCATCTAGTGGTATCGTTGCAGATTGCAACCATTTGAATACCACTGAGTCTTCCAAAGGGGTAGGATTAACTACGGTGGCTGCAAATTTAGCAAAAAACATGAAATGCTTGTATCTAGTGCTAGTGTTTGGTTTGTCTTATCTGGGCTACAGTAGAAACATGGTGGTTAAAGATGGCGGCCTCCGTGGAGGGACTTGCTCTCCTGTAGTTAAAAATGGCTCATTCTAAGGTAACAAAAAGGCAACAATTCCTATATTCAAGTGATTATACACTAATGAAAACATACCTATGCATATTATATTCCAGTTCTGCCAATGGATCCTTCTAAAAGTTACACACTAGACCTTTAATTAATTATTATAGTTTGTTTATTTTTCTCCATGCCAAGTGCCTTTTTTCAATAAACAGTTTAACATTCAGTGCCACGAAGCATTACTCATATCCTAAATTTCCGCTCTTAGTGTTGGATTGATTCTCAATCTGTTCTTGGTCATTTTTAATCCATCAAGTTTAAAGGTCACTTTGTAACCCAACCTAATTAATTAAATTAGTCAGAAGCTTCTGTTTTGCTGTGCGGTGCAAGATGTGCTCCTTGAGCTTTGACATGCAGGCTTGAGAAAGTACTGGATAAATAAGATTTATTGCCATTTATATTATATTTATATTGCCCAAACTGCTGGCTGCCATGTATAATCCTGTGTTTTGAAAGTCAGACTAACATGAAAATCAATCTCTTATCCCTACATTACAACCCTCTGGCAACTATTATTAATTTAATAGACATGTATGTCTTTGTTGCACAGTTACATTAAATGATAAGGTCTGGCTTGAAGGCTTTTGACTCATGTTAATAGAATTGTGTCTCTGTGCCATATTAAACCCTGTAAAAACCAAAACTTAAATTATGCAAGATTGGTAGTTGCATAGGACTTTCTAGTACAGGTAAAGCAGGCACAGGTGAAGCAGACCTACACATTTTCATTTTGTTTCTTATACAATGTTGCTTTGTGATAGATTGTGGTGTAACTTGAGTCAGTGTTCGTTGGCGCTGAAGACTACAAGTCTGAAAATGCAACACAGTCTGTGGGAGACGAGTTAGAAAGAAGTGAATTTAAAAGACTTCAGTAGCTTGCTCCTCATCTCTGCTTGAGGCTAGAGGTTTAAGGCTACATTAGTTGCCGCTACTAATTGTCTATAGTCTTTTTGATGATTTGATTTTAAAATTAAATGTTTCTGTTAGCTAAGCATTCCTCAAATCCATTTTAGACACACTTCAGGCATGTTTATCAGTTTTGGATTAAGTTTGGCCATTTCCGCCAAGGGAATAGTGTATGTGTGAAGGACGATATAGTATTTGTTATCAAACCAAATGCAATCAACATTGATGATCACAGAGGAACACCCAAACAGATAAAATATGAATGTAACTCTAGTTTTTGTCTTTGACACTTGGTGATTGAAATCCATTTAATGGAAGCAGTAAAAAAAGTTTTATTAAAATACTGACATTGACACTGACAATTGTTATTGATATGAGGGGGGAAAGCATGCTTACATAGCAGCTTTCCTTCTCTTCTTAAAAAGACATAAACTGTCAGTTATCAGTTAAAGACAGAATGACCTTGAACTAACTAGCACATGAACTGTAACCTACAGTTAAGAATATGGATGGTTTAGAAAGCACGGATTATGGGTATATCTTCATCTTGTATTAGCTCACTTTCACTTTCTTCTGAGCATGTCTTTTTGGCTGTGGATTATAGTCATAGCTGGTATAAAGAGTCTCTTAAACGCACAGAATAAGAGGTTGCTGTCTCCCAAGTCATTTTAGATTATGCCCCCTGTGGGTGCACTGTGGGTTTAACAGTGTATGAGCCCCTCACCAGATTTCACATCTCTTAATGTCTCCCCTTGGCCGGTGTAAGGTCATTATAATAGAAAACATGTTGTTGGTGTTGTTTATTTTCTTTGTTGTTGGTGGAATTTGTGTGTTCACTTTCAGGCTGTAAAAATAGCATCAGGTGTCTGTTATGTGTAAATTAAATTTTAATAACTATTAACTAATAAAATCAGATTTCAGCTGGGTGAGACCTTGTAGCAACCGATAATGTAATAATGGCCAATAATGTAATACCTGCCAATAATGTAATAATTCTGGCCATTTTAAATGTAATAAAGCCATGTTCGGACAGGCCTGCCCCCACTGCTAAAAGAAATACTAGAGGAAACACTGGCTGAATGAGCTGAGGTTTATATCTATTATATATATATATTTTTATGTAAGTTATGATTTTATTCAGTAATATTCAAGTGTAGTATAAGGAATTAAATGGTGTTAGCTAAATCTGATATAAATATGATAAGTAGGTCCCTAATGACAAAATAAAAGCTTAGTGAACAATGTGTACTAATCTACTGAGTTTATCAACATGCTTTACTACGAAATATCAACTTTAACAGTACATTGGGCCTGTGCCCAGGTCACTGTTTAGAGTTGAAAAAGGGAATAACTTTGTCTTTAATACCATTGCAGGTATTTTACAAGCAATCTTTATCCTCTCCTGCATCATTTCGGAATGCAGAGGACATGGACACAGACAAATGTCTGATGAGACCTTTGATGTCATACTCAAGGCACTAAAGGGGGAATTTAATGTTCCTGTAGCAGAGAGATCCAAGACCCAGCGTTCTGCACTTGTTCAACTGTGGAGGAATAGGCAGCATTATGCCCTCAGTGAGGATGGTCAGTCAATTACATTTAATGGAAAATTGGTACCCAGAAAGTCAACTATCTCTGCAGTTGTAAATAAGGCTCTTGATAAAACAAAAGGCTCTGGTGTAAGAAAAATAAACATATACCTTCGGGAACGGAACTTGAGAATCAGCCGAGCAAGTGTGAAAGACACCTTGGACAGATCAAGATGTTACCAGCTCCATAAGGCAACATTCCGGAACAAACCCTCACCAAAATCTATCACAGCCAAAGCAGTTCAAGATCGACACCAGGTAGACCTTGTTGTCATGGCTAAATGGAGGGTCAAGTATGGCCGAGTCACATATAGGTACATCCTGACTGTAATAGATGTGTTTAGTAGATATGTATGACTAAGACCACTGAAAGGTAAACACAGTGCGGAGATTGCTAGACACCTTAAAGACATTTACAATGAGCATGGTCCACCAAAAATCATACAGCATGACCAAGGAAAGGAGTTCAAAGGTGCTGTAAGAAAACGTATGGGGTCCTTACAAGTGAAAATCATTCAGAGCTCTCCGTACCAACCCCAGAGCCAGGGTAAAGTGGAGAGAAGCCACCGTGTCCTAAGGAAAAAAATTATGTCTGACTTAGTCCAATATCAAGAAGGAGGAGTGAACTGGGTTAAGCATTTGCCAATCTATGCCAAGATATTGAATGAAGACCCAAAGGAAGTTCTGAGTTGGATGTCCCCTTTTCGGATTTATTATGGAAGACAAAGTCATGCATTGTCCAATCGCTTAACTTCTTCCAAAGAAGATCTTGAAGAACACTGCCCACCAGGCAACAAAACACAGCCCACCCAAAAGCAGAGGCGTTTGTTTGAGGATGAACGAAACAGGATCAGGAAAAGGGCACAAAAAGCAACGCAACGCTGCATACACTGACAGAATCAGTCTGGAAATTTTAGAGTCTCTGTGTACAGGCTAGGTGATAATGTGTTGGTCAGAGTCAAGAGTGGCTATCACAGAGTCTCACAGAAACAATTTGTGATACCAGGTGTTGTTGTGGCAAGAAACCCTAAGTTGCAGAAATACAAGGTTGAGTTTCAAATGCCAAATAGCCCCACTCCAACACAAAAGTGGTTCTCAGTGTCTGATGTGACCAGTGTGACAAGACTAGAAGAAAAGCAGCGCTCAAAGTCTCAGCCCAAATCAGTTCAACAAATGAACCTGCGAATACCTTACTCACATGAGGACAGATTGGAGGAGTTTGAATCCTCAAACCTGAACATTCGCTTTGACCCGATCCCTGATGCCAACTGCCAATTTGCTGCAATTTCTGATCAATTGGCCATTATTGGAATTTTCCATTCTGCAGAAACATTGCGTGAAGAAATAGTTGCCAGCCTAACATTTAATCCATATGGAGTGGGTGGGACACCCCTTTCGGAGTATGTTGAGGGGATATGGGGGGAATATTTAGGAGGATGGCACAACATGGTACATATGGTGACCACCTAACTCTTCAGAGAGCATCCCAGATTTGTAATGTTCAGTTCCTTATTGTGTCGACTCTTGGTTAGGATGCCACCTCTGTAATATCACCATCTGGTGATTACTGTGAAAACCTGCCTCTTTTGGTACTTGGACATTTTGCTGAAGGACAGGGGGACAAATGTAAGTTTAGAAGGACCTATTCTGGCTTACATTCAGGCCATTCAGGAGGCAGAGATGCATAGAGTGTCCCAACCTGCCCCTCTGTCTGACACTGAACTTGGTGCTCTGTCTGATGCCGAGCCTGCCTCTATGCCTGTTGCCAAACCTGCCCTGCCTGATGATGAACCTGGCCTTCTGTCTCAGCCTGAACCAGGGTTTTTACCTAATGCTGATGTTCAGTCTCTACCTAACCCTTTGCTTGACATGGTTGAGGATGCTGGAAATGAGCATGGAGTTCAATACCTACCTTCAAAGATCTTATCAAGAATCATTTAATTTTCTCTCAAGCAAGATATGTCAATGCTTGGGACATTCAATCGAGTCTCACTCTTATTCCGTGAACTGTCAGCAGCATTTCATCCCAACCTATACATAAGAGAATCTCTTGCAGAGAGCCTACAATTGGACTAAGAAGATGACTGTTCCATTAGTATTATGAAGCTCTACAAGGCTGCTGGACGCAGCAGTGGTCTAAGCATACGCATAAAACAGTTATTTGGCAACGACAGAGGATGGATGAAAGCCTGGATTCTTCTTGTTAATGTAACTTTTGGGCAGTACAAAATTAAGGACATGTACTGGAAGAAGTAATGGCTAAAGTTGATGTTTTTCCCTCAGTTCAACTCAACACTTTTTACATTTGTAAATGAGTGTTCATGTTCTGTGTTGTATATTGAGGTTAAGTGCCATATAGTGCCTTATAGTGGCATTCCAGTTGTTTAAATACAGTTTTGAGTTTTAAGTGAGAACTGAATCGTTTTCCCTTGAGAAATGTTTGAAAAAAGTTCAAATTAAAAATGTTTTCCAAGATATAAATGTTTTAAATTCATTTGACAATGCAAGATCCAACAGAGGCACTGACATGAAATTCTGAATGTACATATCTAAGCAAATAAACAAAATTCTAAATATAGATTTTGTACAACAAATATTTTGAAATTGGCTCTTACAACCATATTTAAGGAGAGAGAGTGCTGCATAATACATACCCTTGATGAATGAATATGATGACTATGCCATCCACTATATCTATTTTTGAAGAGCAAACTGCACAAAAACTACAAAAAAATATTTTATTTCCAAGAAATGCAATCCTATTTATGTATTATTACATTATCGGCTGCAGTTATTACATTTTAAAGGATTTTTTTAATGCGTAATAACCAGCCAATAACGTAATAACTTATTACATTATTGGCAAAATGTTATTACCTTATTGGCTCAAAAACGTTGTTACATTATTGGTAAGTTATTACGTTATTGGCTTTATTACATTTAAAATGGCCAGAATTATTACGTTATTGGCAGGTATTACATTATTGGCCATTATTACATTATCGGTTGCTACAGACCTTTTGAGGAAACCCTTACAGACATTGTGCTCCAAGATTAGTCCAAACCAGATTTAACCTCTTTATTGTAGGATTTTATTCTCATTCAGTATTGATGACAGGACAAACAAGATGACTTCAGTTCAGCAGTTCATCATCCTCAAATGTGTCCAAATATTTCAAACATTAAGACAAATGTAATCCAGGCTAAGGGTTTATTGTACCAAGTAGATGATTGTGGGTTGTGGACATACAAATTAGTTTGCCTTTTTACCTCGTTTATCCTCTTTGCTCAACCTTCAAGCTCATAAGCTCCATTGTTATTCTTTGCCCCTACTCATCATGTTCTTCGGCAGAATGCAAATCTGTTATCCTCTGGTTCGGCCGCAGTGGGGTTGTTTTTGTGTGTGGTTGTTAGTTGCACTGATGAAAGGACCACCTGTCATCCTCTGGCCCTTTGATTAGATTAGGAAGTCAAAGGGATGACTTGAATTGATATGACGTACACTATGGCCCTAATGCAGTGCTTACTGTGTCATTATCAGAGCTCTGATCTAGAGGTACCGGGCATTACATCTTATATTAATAGAGAGTATGTCCCTCTAGTCCAGATTTGAATGTCAATCATTATTTATAAGAAAGAGAGAATTATATATTTTTATGGATTATGGATATATTAATAAAGTCATCTGGTCCTAGAATGTCTACAATGACTATATCAATAGGAAACCGTGATGTTTGGCCAGTAAATTACGAGGTTTTATCTGTTCTAGATTATTAAAAAAAACAATCAGGTCAGATCTATAATTTAACTAAAATGTTTTAAAAGAAGAAATTAAAACTACACATGAAGATTATAGAAATTGTTACAATAACAACCATTCAATTCAAAAACATGCTGACAATGGCAATGCTAACATACTGTTGTTTAGGAGGTTTTTCTTATATTTGATAATTAGCACTAAGCAAAATGTTTTGTGGAAGTCTGAGCTAAATTTCATAGCAATTCATGTAAAATCATTTTTTTCTATTTCACTGAAAACCACAAATATGGAACTCATGATGGTACAACAGGAAAAATGGGGCCATCGCAAACCATCCATCCATTATTGAGATAAAAGTTGTTCATCAACCAACAGACATTTCCATGCCTAGAGCCACGCAGCTAGCATGGCTTACATCACGCTTGACATTGGAGATATTCTTTTTCCACTTAGAAAATAATTAACAGAAAATTAGACTAAAGCAGTGTTTTTCTGGCATGGCCCCTTTCATAAGCCACTCCACACTTTTAATCAATCATTAACAATGATAGGGGAAGCAACTAATAAAAAAGGATCCCAGTTGAATTTTAGTAAGATAACTGGTCAGAACAATAGCATCAGTAAATCCTTGTTTGTTTATTTTCCCAACATATTATCATATTCATCCCTCCATATTTACTCTAAGTTTTCCCTCTGTTCTTATCCAAGCACCCGCCAAAGTGGCGCTATGCACCAACCCCACCCCACAGTTTTAGAACCACACATAATATTCATTCATAATTATTTGAGAGAGGAAATTTACTAACTGAATGGTTCAAGTTTTTAATTTGAGGTACAAATTATTAATTTGTGTGCATAATGTAAAAGTTAAATTAAATTAAAAAGTAAATTTCTACTCTTGAAACCTTCTGGTCCCTTTATTGTTTCCTTAATCTACAGTACAGCATAGGAGACCTTAAAGGTGGACCTAGCCTGCCCTGGAACATAATAGAGAAAAGAAATGTCCTTTTTAAATATTTAACAGGCATAACCAGGAAAACTTGCTAGTGCATTTAGGCATTTTATGACGTCTTGCATCACGGCTACTTGAGTGAGTGACTATGAATGTAATCCACCCCTGATCAAAATTGGATATGAATGAATACTACAGCTTTGGTCTTGAATGCTAATGTGGTTTTTATCCATTCTCAAGGAAGGTGGCTCATAGTTTTCAAAATTCAGTGTCGTCCATAGAATCAAAAAAAGGCATAGGGTTTTAACTGGGAGGAGGGGTGAAACTGCACTTTTTGTTTTGTGGATGTCTGTGTTATTTGTAGCTATAGAGGCCAAGCTCCCATTCTCATTCTAATTGGAACTGCACCCTCTCTGTTTCTCCCATGGCAGCTCTCGTTCCCAGAGTGAGGACCCAAGTCTCCCAGCCTCACGCTCACAGCCACAGCCACCCAGACAGCTCGAGAGGCAGAGAGAGAGAGAGAGAGAGAGAGAGAGGGGAAGGAGGGAGGGATGGAGGGAGAAAGGGAGGGAGGAGTCTAGTTGTGGAGCTCTATCCCCCTGACTGTGTCTGCTATGTGAGTGGTAGAGCAAGAGAGAGAGAGAGCATGAGAGAGAAAGAGAAGGAGGGAGGGCAAGTGAGGGCTGAAGAGACTGAGAATGGATTGGCAATAAGAAACCGTGCGAGCGAGAGAGAAAGAGTGAGCGTGTGTGTGCTCAGAGTCAGCAGCGAAGACACAGAAAGTCCACAAGCTCACATCAACAAGAGAGCGTGCGAGGCAGAGCTGACCGCCGGCAACTCCGAAGAGTGGCACACAGAGAGGAAGGAGACACAGGGAGAGACAGAGAAGAAGAAGAATCAACAGAAGAAGAGAAGGACTGAAGACAGACTACCAGCTTTCCACTGGTAAAAGGAGACACCACTGAGGGACTGTAGCATCCGTCCCTCGTCCCCCCTCCCCAGCAGCACAGAGGAGCACTGTCTCATCTCGTGCATGTGTTTGTGACTGCCAACTTCAATTTCACACTCGCCCACTGTTTTCCGTAGGTTTTGCCCTCTCCACTCCCCAGTCATGATCCCTTGGGTCCTTCTGCTCCTGTGGATCTCCGGACATGGTAAGTTTTTTCCGGATTAAGTTGCTTATTCATCACATCTCAGTTGCTTGTGATTGCTATGTGACTTGCTGGCTGGGAACTGTGTCTCTGAATCCATCTTGCTGTGATCTGGCTGAGCTTGTCCTACCATCTGTGTTTTTAACCGTTTCTAATATAGCACTCCCATGTGCAATGTAATGTCTGATGCAAAAGAGAAAGAAGCACATTAGAAGAAGAAGGAAATTAAAGGAAAAAGTCTGTGTGGATGTCCTGGGGTTAAGGAGCTACGAATCGTTGCAGCCTGCACTTTTCTCTATCGGTAGTTTATCACGGCTTTCAGACCAGACAAGTTAAATACTTCCTATTCAGGCTTGATATTCCTGTCACACACACAGACACACAAACAAAGCCCTCTAACCCCAGTCCAGTTCAGTCAAGCGTTCACTCCTGAGTCACATTGTTTTGAACTGACAGCCCTTCCCCATTGAGCCCAACTACGGGGGGTCTGGTCAGAAGAAAAGAGAGAGAAAAAGTTAACGGTGAAGTGCTCCAGAGGGCAGACTCATGAGTAAAGCCTGGCAACTCCAGTCCTTTGGACGGTATCTGCTGTTGTTATTTTTATTCCTAGACAGTCTGTTTGTGGACAGAATGAGGATGGATTAGTTGTTTCCCCAGCTTGCCACCAGGTGGTTGTCTTTGGAAAACAATAGAGGTGAGGAAAGCACAGCAGAACTCTACCTCTGTGGTGTTTGGTGCCTGTGTGATGTACGGACGCACGCAGGGCAGAATCAGACAGTGGATGTTTGTCAGCTCTTTGCGTCATGCCTGGCCCGCAGTGAGCACCCTGGTTTACACTCAGTAGGGTCAGGGTCAATGACACAGCTACCACCTCTTTTCAAAGGTTTGACCCCATCATGTTGGACTGCATTCCAAGGAGGGCACTGACAGAATGAATGTGTGTGTGTGTGTGTGTGTGTGTGTGTGTGTGTGTGTGTGTGTGTGTGGTTGCTTGCCAGTGGGAGTTGTAACCTTTCATTGCAAAACAGCCCAGAAAAGGCAATCGAGTCTTTTCCAATCTGAGATCTCAGTTTTTTTCATGTTGATTTGAAACTGAAAGCTCAAAGTCGGTAACACGCCACTGACGCAGCGGCAAACAAATGACACTTGGTAAACCAGATCATTTTCTACAACACTGCATTCAGCTGTTCCACATGTTGATTTATAGACAAAAAAATAAAAAAACACGCACAACACAACAATTTGCTGTGATTATACCCTTCTGACGACTCATTTTTCATGGAGAAAACGTGGAGAAAATAATGATAGCAGGACAATTTAAAACTGACTGGAGTGATGAAGCTTCTGATATCCTCTCAGCACATCCCGCACTTTAAGGGGTGTAGATCCCTTCCAGAGAGGGTGTGAGCTTTACTGTTCTGTTTCTTTATGACTGTGTATGACCTGGGACAATGACACAAGCTGTGTAAGTCGACCCAGAAATTGAAATGAGTCAAGGCAATGGAAGCTTTGTCTCTGGGTCACGGCTTTTGTTGCGAGGCAGTTATGGTACATCAGACATGGCACTGTAGATGCTTTAACTGTTCCTGATGTCGCTGCTTTGCTGTGTTCTGTTTCATTGTCAAGTCTTTCTGCACCATCTGTGCTTACCGTGATGCAGAAATACATGATCAGTCATTAGTCTCTTCTTCTCTATCCTGTTTAGCACCTGCTAGGTTCTACTGTATCTCTTCTGCCCTGTATAGCATTTCCATTTCTTGCAAGTGTAGAGAATGAATAACATCTTAATTATATTAGACATTAAAACTGCAAAGGGGGTTTAACATGCAACGCACTTTGTTTTGCACTTTTATTCTGTCACCATCACATTTTCATTCACATACCATCACAGGCTTAGCCACAGCTCTAAGAACAACCAACACCATATGTCAGATAGTACCAGCTGGAATGAGGCGATTGCTACAACCGGAATGGGATGGGATTGCTGTGCATTTCAGCGCAGTAGGTTATTACCATAATATAAAATACTACTTTCCCTGCCAGGTAAACAGGGGATAACAACCTACCTTCTCTATGCATGCCTCTGGGGAGAAAAAAGTGCTTCCCTGTAGCTTACTGTTGTTCTACAAATTACGGCTCTGTTTATGTGCCGAGCCAGTGTCAGCAGAAAGCTGCCGGAAAACAATCTTGTTTTTATGAACAGGGGGACAGAGGGGAGTTGTGGCCATAGCTGACATATACTTAGACACAGATATCCTGTGAGAAAGTAAGAGACAAAGAGAGCGTGAAAATGAGAGAATGAGCGGGAGAGAAGCAGGGAGAAGAGTCCACATGCAGAGAGCCACTGAGCAGTTTTTTTTCTCTGAACTTTGAGAAATAAATGGTCCAGATCGAGCAAGATGGCGAGTGAGAAAAAGGAGAAGGAAAGCTTCTTGCAAGATACTTTCCATCCTGACTGTGGTGTTGCCGCATCTAGGGCACCTTTTCTTTCGCTGTCACCTCTCCTGCCAGTGACAGATGACACAGCACCAGTCAGGAGGATCTGGGAGACACTCTCAGGGAGCACATTCACCTCGGGCCAAACTTGTCCAGGACCTCGTCCATCTCCTCACACCACCTCCTCCCCATTCCTCCTCACATCCAATCTTTAGGGTGTCCAACGTCTCGCACATTCTTCATTTGGCTCTTGGTCTCTTGATTTCACTCCTCACCTCTCACCTTGCAGCTGTACATTTTTCCATCTCTGGCTAACCGTCCCCCTCTTCTTCTGTTGTTTTATTTTGCTGTGAGATGCAGTGTGATTGAGAACCCTAGCCTCTGTCGGGGAAGGGTGAAATATGTGAGAGCATGATGTCTCTCTGGAGGAGGGGCAGTTTAAGAATAGTCTTGTACTGGATGTGCCAGGCTCTGAAGAAAATGTGCTAGAGAAAAATCACACATTCTCAATGTTAAGTGTATGGGCTCTGTCCCCCCCCCCCACCTCTCTTTCTGTGTCTCTCTTTCTCTGTTTTCTCTTTTTCTCTGAATGACACCTTGTGAAATTACTGGGTTTTTGATCTACTTTCTCAGGGAAATAAAATATTCTTCTTGGGCTACCCGTGACTTAGGGTTTGTCCACTAGGGGCAGTGGTGCTGCACAGGAATGGAATCCCAATCTTCTTAAAAATCTACTGCCCCTTTCCCTCCCTCCAATCGCCTTCATTATCTTCCACCCCCTCATATATCTGGTGTCAGAACTCCCGATTTCAGCACCCAGCCAGACTAAGCTGTTTCTTAGTCCTGGAAAGCATGTCTTAGTACCCCCAACAGCCTCTATTTCATTTACTGCTGTCTATTAACTGCTGTCTGACGACTCTAAATCCGCTTTTCATGGGCGGCAGGCTTTGATACATATTTCTCAACCAAAGTATAATTAAATGTCTTTCCAATGTCATGTCTGGATGTGTGGATTTTTTATAGACAGAGAAATCATTCTCCCTTCTCCAAAGGGAAAAAGAGAGAGAGAAATACAGCCCATTACATTGCACTACTCAGAACAGAAATACCAATTTCCAGCCTCATTATTATGAATAGTTATTTGTAAGCAAAAGACACTGATGTCTAATGCACAGATTATGACCATAATGACTCAGAGGTAATTAATTGATTTATTCCCATTCTATCAGAATGCTAAAACCAATATACATTTTTCTTACACAGAATAGATGCTAAATACATTGTTGTCTATATTCTGATGGGAGTCTGGTACAGGACAATTAATATGCATGGTAAGAAACACAGATGTGTTCTTGTACTGTTTGTATGACTAACCCACACATGACAGTTGGCTAACCCTGTCTGGATCATGCCATGCAAACACAGTGAGTGACAGATGATGTCATCAGTTCATAATGGAGCCCCAATGACATGCAGTTTGTTTTCTTGTTTGTGCTGCATGTCCCATCAAGGCTAGCCAGCTTAAGTCACCTCAGCCGCTGTGACCCCTGCTCATTTCTGTGCCACGATAGATTAAGCCCACTGTAATCCCTCTGAGCCGAGTGCCCTGTTGGATATTTATGGTAATAAGTAAACATATGAATAAATAATCTAAGAGGCTGCCGCTGGACAGCTGGAACATGTAAGTCCCAATGTTTGGCAGTGGTTGTGGCATTAACCAGAGATGCTTTTTCCAAGAATAATCAGTTTTGGCTCAAGACTTCTACTCGGTTGATGCCCTGTTACGCAAAGAAGGAGATTGGTTGATGACTTTTCAGGCACTAGATAAATGAATATATAAACCAATCAATAAACATAGACATATAGCTACTATTAAAGTGATATGCATGTGTTCATGTAAGAACCAATCTTGCAAATGATCCAGTTGCATGCAGTACCAAAATAAAAATCTGAAATGTAAGTAAGTACAGTATATCCAGTGACTGCAGTTTGGATGAAAGCCTCATTTCCAGTCTGTCAGGATTCAGGTCAGCCAGGGAAGGGAATATGATTAGTTTGGAGTGTTCTTGGAAAACCAGGCAATGATCTGCTTCCCCTCATGCAGTCAGTCAGCCCGTCAACAAAATCAAGCTGTTTACTGTTGGGCTTCATTATCCATCTAGAAGACTCTCTTCCCAGCCCCAACAGTCTTCTTTAGTACCAACCAATCAACCCCCAAGCCCCTCATCTCCTCTCTCTCTCTCTGAGACTCTGCTGCTGGATCTCATTCCTCGGGGATGAATTTATCCAGATTGGAGCACTCAGCAAAAGGGCATTATCCCGGATTACATGTCTGTTGGGCGGCAGTGTTAAGTAATTCAACCAGATGCTGTTGTGATCACTAGGTCACCTGTGAAGGCATGGTTAGCATCTGTACCTCTTCATTCAGCTCCTTATTGTCACATCTCCATCCATCTGAGATGCTATCCTTGGAAGAGCTGAAGAGAGATAGTTGGAGTTGGGCAATGTTTAAGCTTTATTTAAGAATACTGTTAAATGTAGGGAAGTCTGCCGAAGCCCCCGCTTAACCTAGCCAGGATTTTATTTGGTGACAGATTATGGGATGGATTAATGCCGTCTAAATTGCAGTTTAATGCAGAGGAAACAACAGGCTATGTTTTTCCCGCTAAAGCAACTCAAGGCTGCCCGGCTGTGTGTGTGTTAAGTTGTGGGGGTGCTGTAAGTAGAATAGCGGTGGATCACACTGTGTTATTTTTCCTCCGAGATGACAAAGCATTGGCACAGCTGGGCTAAAAGAAAAATGTTGGTGTTTTTAGCTCGACTATGTCTCCTCTGCTAATCCTGTCTCTAGCTAGCAGAGGTTTTGATAGATTTTTTTAATGTGCTACTGGGATCTGTGATTGCTCATGGAACACAGGTGGGTTCAAACAATGTAGCAATACAAAGTTTGTTCCTTTCTTGTCAAAACCCTGCTTCTGAGGCATTAATAACACTTTTGTTCAATGCATTCACACACTTAAATATTCATTTTGTCTTACATTCAGGCTTAACGTGTCTTTTTTAAAACTGAAGTAAAGTTCTCACCACACAGAGCCGTGTGTGTATATATATTTTACCTAATAGTTTTACCTGTTCCAGGAGTTATACTGTATAGAACCATTTTATTGAGAAAAGCACTCACACTCCCTATTCAGCAGACTAAAAAGATCCATAAAATGTAAATACAGTTCACCTTGTTTACCGAGCATTGGTGAACTGCACACAACATCTGCCATGAAAACCGGTGAGCAAAAAAAGGACACAAGGTTAAAATGTGTGAACAAAAGAATGGTGAAAAAAAAGATGGTACCCGTTGCTTATATGCAAATAACATCTTATCCTTTTTTAAAAAAACAAAAAAACAGTAAAACTCTTTAGCTGAAACCTAAAATAAATCCTTATTATATCCATTTAGTGAAAGAGCACATTAAAGGCAGTTGGAGATGCTTTCCATCCTCTAATGAGAAATCTCAATCGTGTGCATTATTAAATCAATGCCTCATACTTAAACTTCACACCTGGGCCAGTGCAGCTCTAAGTCTGACAGTTAACGTTAAATTTATACATGTGCATAATCAGTGTTGTTGCTATAGCTGAGTAGCATGCGGAGGGCATGTACAGTGCACTCTACCTCAATTTGAAATATGGCCACTTAGAATGTTTTTATATATCCTAAGAGGCTGATGCATGTTCAGTAATTTACATGTAACCTGTGCAGAGAGGTTTTGTGATCCACAAAAACCTGTGCGCCATGCCAGGCAGACTAATATGTATGTGAAAAACGTTCATGTATAAATTGAACATCCTAACTGTCCCATTTTTCTTTAGGATGGCCCTACCTGTGCTGATGTATGAGTTAAAATAAAGTAAATCAACATCGCTGCAGCACAGTTTTGCGGCCTGTGTCTTGGTATGTGTCCCACTATTGCTTGAAACATTTGTGAGTAAACCAGCCAGCCAATGCATCGACGTGATTGTGAAAGGCTGTGTTAGGAAAGAGTCTAGAAGATGCATGTGGTGCTTCAGCACAGGAGGCACTTGAGGAATTGGGTTGCTGATCTGATAACGACTTCCTAGTGTTTGGCGGGAAGTTTCTGGGACAGCTCAATATTACACCTGGATGAACTCACCCCTCTCTCCTCTAGCCCGTTTTCTCCCCATCTCTTTCTCTGCTTTTCACGGCCCCAACATTCTCATGCCAAAGATTCATAACAATGGACTCACAGAAAAGATTTTCATACTGCTCACTTCACATGTGCTTTCTGTGTGTGTATGCATGTGAGTATGTGTGGTGTCATTTGCTACCGTGCCACGACAATTACAGCTGCAAGCCTTGAATGGCAATATAAATGCAAATCAGCCTTTTAACTTGTACAAGCAGAATCTGGGGAGGGAGAAGCTTCTCACCTGTGGATGAATGTGGATGTGTCTCTGTCTGCCATTACAGTTGCTGTGCATGTTTTAAAAATAACAATGGTAATAGATAGAATGTACAGTACTTCCATTTGTAAGCAAACCATGAGGCTGTAGTATGTGTCTGGACTATATACTATAATAAAATCCACACTTGGGAACTGTTGTAATACACTATGGTGTGGGACAGTCACATGTATTGCTGAGCCTCTGGCATTACCTCCCTACTTCTGTGCTTCCATTTTAGTAGAGACATCTAAATTGTCTTCAAGAGTGCTAAATGGAGGGGCTCGGTAGCTTCTATTTAATAAACAGATAGGAAAACAGTTCTCTCTATGGTGCCAGACACCAGTGGTGAGAGGCATGGCTTTTTGAAAGGGTATTTGATCTGGCACTGATACCAAAAGATGTTTTATTCAGCAAAGCACATCAGACACAATAGCATCACAAACTTGCTCTTGATCCAAGCCAAAACTTTTGAAATCTGCCAAAGGGGGATATGCAGCTTTGAGAATGAAAAAAAATTCTAATGCTGTCACCATCCCCCAACACTCCCATGCACTGTGTAGATGTGGATGGGGTTTTTTTTGTTTTTTTCACCAGATGCCAAATGAGGCTTTGAGCCACCTGCCTGTCCCACTAAGACAATTAAGCAATTGGGAAGAAAGGGCCATTCACTAGTGGGGATAGCAATGTTAGCACTGAAGCCAGAAACTGCCTTGCATACCACTCCTCCCCCACAAAACCTCTTTCAACACCACTAACGTTGGCACTGTGCCAAATCCGTTCCTATTTGTGTATTTGTTGAGGGAAATCGGGATCATTTGACGTCTTTGGAAATCTGTGACATGGGATGCTTGGTTTGCATGTTGATAGAAAATCCCCTCATTGGTCTCCAAATGAATTCAGTGTGAGGCCCTGTGGCTCTCTGTCATTATAGTTGTTTACTAGGCAAAGCTTCATCTGGAACCACCATCCCAGAGAAAGACGTGCAGTGAAAGACACTCACACATACACACACATACATTCCATACCCTCGCTTACATTACCAAAGAGCAATCTGCTAGAGCACAGTAACGGATGAGAAACCCTGGTGTATGTGAGCACTGAGGGTTGAACAGTATTGATATGCTGTGTAACATGCTATAAATAAAGTTTTGTATTGATCCTCAAATGTTAATATATCATAATATAAGAAAATAGCTGTATCGATTGTAACCCTGTGCTTCTGATGTTTCTTTAATATGGTGCTGCTGGGATTCACTCTGCCCACTGCAATACGTGCCCTATTTTTATATGCAATAATGATGTGGTGTCACAAGCAGGATTTGCTAAAGGCAATCCTTAGATATATTTGACTACTCTGTCATGTCGCACCTTTCTGTGCCTTAGCGCCTTTTCTATCTTACGTCCTTTCTTTATCAGCTGCACTGCTCAAGTGGATGTCAGAAACCGGGTAGAGTAAACAAAGTGAATTAAAGTATAATTAATTTTATAGAGCCCACTCCAATATTCACTTTGCTGATTTGGAAGTTTAAGAGCTCTTGTCGCACACTCTGATTTTTATTTTATTTTATCAAGTGCAATTTAATATTGTGGAGGCTGGCCCGGGCACTGAAAAAATGCTAATGCACGTTGGGGAGTTTAAATGATTTGCTATCCTTTCAAATCTGTTGGCAGGGGTTTCAATCTGGCTGGCGTCCTGGGGGAATTCACAATGGTCATTGCTCAATCCCTTGGGGACATTAGTGCAAATCACAAAGAAGCACAGAAGTCATTTCACTTTTCCACTTTCCTTTGGCCACTGCCCAATGCTAAATGGCAGAGGACTGTCTCACAATACTGGGCAGGGTAAGCCCCTTGCCTCCTTCCGTCTCTAACCTTTTAAATCTGATTTAATCAAATCAAAATACCACAGTACAGACCCATTTGAGACAACCTGAAGACAAACAGTTGAGGAGGGACCAGAAGGCCTTGGGGTGAACCAAGGGCAAGGCCATCCATTACTTCCTGTGCAACGAAGAGCACAGGCACACAGAAAATGCCTGCGGTGCACGATGATGAACAGACTCCACATCAGAGATTGGATTAGAGTGGCAAGAGAGAGAGAGAACCCTAAAAGCCATGCGCGATTTATTGAAGCCTTATCTAAAGCGATAATGTTACTAGAGAAAGGCACATGTAATGACGGATGAGTGGACAGCGCCCTGTAAAGAACTAACATCAGGCGAGATGGGTATGGTGGATAGGCCAGTCCGCCATGGTCAACTCATCTTCTTTTAAGAGCAGGAAGTGGAAGGGCCAGTGGATAGTTACTATAAAATGGACTGTCAATTGCTGGCACCCTGGTTACCCTGCAGTGTCATCATCACAGGTGTATCTAGTTTAGAGAGGCTCAGTGCTCAGGTTCACTGCAATTTAGATCCCATTTCATCACTGATACCCATGAGGCATTTTGGGGAAAATGGTAGCAGCGTTATTGCTGAGATTTGTAGTCTCCCTGAAAGCACTGATCTCTGCACTGGTTGGGTTTGTGATATATGAGATCTATGTTTGACCATGCACTGTCTTTATGTGTGAAATTATTTTTCTTAGGGGAATGGAGAGTGCAATGGTCACTACTGATGCACACAGAAAATAGACAGAGAAGTAAGATGAAAATAGAAAGTAAATCTGGATTTCATGGAGTCATTGCGGGAAAGCAAAGTAGCATTTAGGTAAAAATCCTGCTCTCATTTTTTCAGGATGACTAGAGGATTTTCTCCCTGCTGGAAGGCAATGTTATCTAATAGTAGATGGATGATGGTAATGACAATACAATGCCTTCCAAGGTAAACAAATATATCTAGCATTTGGGAAAGGAAGTGAGAGGAGAAGAAATAACAAAGAAAGAAAAATAAAAAAGGAGTATTAAAAGGAGAGCATTCTTGTCTCAAATTAAAACATATCTGCATCTTGCAGCCCTAATCCTTAATGCCAGTGTATTTGTTGTCTGAGTAGAGTATTTGTGCATATGTGCAAACAAGCACAAATGTGATTATTCCTCGCTTTCGTTGTATGCTAATTTTATTACTTCACATTGTTTGCCTATCTTACTCTAAACAGCTTTAGTTCAAAGTACTTGTCAATGGTTTTTCAAAGGACACTGTGCTGTTTGTTTTTTGCAGAGTACTGGAGTAGCTTAAGATTTATATTATTATTTTAAAAAATACCCTTGTGTGACTTTTAGCTTACATTTCACTGTGATCTGGTTGGGAAAAGTCAATGTCTCTGTTGCAATACTGTGTGACACCGGCACAGCAGGACATTAAAAATGCAGAAGGGCATCTAAAGATGATCGTGGCAGCACACAGTGGGATGTTCAGGGGTGTCACCAATCCCCCCCATCACCTCCAGTGCATGGCCCCTAAACTTTCCCTAGGTTATGAGTGTGAATTATTAACAAGGCTTTCATTAAAAAATGCAATTTGCTCAGGCCCAGCTGTACAAACTCCAACACAGTCTCTTTTGGAGAAACTATCTCATAAATTTATGTTGGAGCTCCTGCAGCCCAAAGAGTCTGCTCCAGATGGGTGCGCTCCACATTGAGTGGAGAGTTAATGGCTCTGAGTCTACTGTCAGTCCTCATCTGCAGGCTCTCTGGAACTGCCTAATGCTTTGATGTTTTTCTACAGCTTTTTGGACTCGACATGTGTAGAATCAGTTTAATGGATTAATTAAATACAGTGTATATGATACATTGGACCTAATTTATTTAGTAAAAAACTACCAAGTCTGTCCACACTCATGTCTAGCATAGCAAGAGAAGACGGCTATGTAATTTGTGTTGAAACCCTTTAGTTTCATCAGTTAATAGACATTTTTCAAATACAGAAATAGTGATATGTCTGCTCTCTGGCATTAGCTGAAGGACAATCCTTAAAAGAGAGCCTCATATGGGTCTGGGGAATGGTATTGTTGTTGTTTACTCCAAAGCAGACATCTTTTAGCTTTTCCCTTAGTTCTGATCCTTTTGATCATCACCTCCATATTGGATATAAAATGGAGAATGAACAGCTCTGCAAGTGACTTTCAGAGTTCTGTGACTCTTTGAAGGCTGCCAAACAAGTGTCTTTCATCTCAAAAACCAGTAGCCGCCTTGTACAAAAGGAGAACGGGACAAAATGAGAGAGAAAGGCAGTATCCAGGGCTTGGAAATGAAAAAGTGAAGATTGTGGGGTCTCTTTGTGATCGCATTTCCTCTAAGGCCTCCTGTGAGGGAAATGACATGTACTTCATAGAGAATTGATTGCTGGGCATCTGTCAAACATCCTGAGCCTGAAGAAGGGTAAGAACAAAAAACAAGTCCATTTAGCAGGCCAACAAGATTTTTTGCTCCCTGAATAGTCATGCTAATTTCTTCCATCGTTAATGAGGTGATGCATCAATGGGCCTCAACAGGTAATGTAGAATGAATCTCAGAGACATACTGATGCTATTGAAATCTGTCTCTAATTTGATTCATCTCCCTTTTTCACCGATAGCCATTATAGCCTTCTGTGCTGTGTCAATACACAACTTTTCATGCTTTGAAGATTCTGGTATTGTTGAGTTCCTAATGCATGACATGCACCAGGTTGATCTAAACAACAAAGATCCTGACAATTTGCAGGGAGACAGCAGAAAAGAGAGTGAATTATAAGCAGCAAAGATGAACAAATGACTAAATTAGTAAGTGTTGTTTTGGAGCAGCCTACAATAGGAAAAAAAAAGGGCTCAGACTTCCAGAATCCGTTATCCTTGAATTAATGATGGAACAGGAGCAGTAGCGTTCCCCCACAGAGACATGAACCAGATTTCAACCCAGAACTCCCTGGAGGTGAGGGCCGGCATCTCTCTGACAGGACATCTGGTCCCTGAGCATGGCCACCAGGGGGTCCATGTCGCCACCTTAATTGTAATGTCTCCCTCTTCCCCCCTGTAAAAAACTAGGGCAGCTTCCCATAAAAGGAGAAGAGGAAAGAGGGAGCCACTGTTTGCTGGGCCGTGTCGGCATGCCACATCATTTAAGCTGACAGCTCTAATAAATTGCAGCAACAGATCGCTGTGAACAAACAAAGCTTAATGGAAATAAAGTGAGAATTATCAACCAAGAAATAAAAGGAAAAAAGAATTGAATTAGTGGAAAGACGGTGGATGAAAGGATGTCAGGCCCACATAACACAGGCATTAAATGGGCAAATTGGCACTTTGAGAGATAGGAAATGTTTGGTGTTCATTGTTGCTTCTGTTGAAAATGGAGAATAATGAGAGAATTCCTGAGCAGACCTAACACATGTCCTTTATCTGACTCCTCAAAATCTCCCCCCTTCCATTGCTTTTCTTCTCCCTCCCTCCTTGTTGTTTTGCCTTCCAGAAAAAAACTCTGCAGATTGTTCTGCTCTGTAGGACCCTTGCTCCATCAATTCAGCCAGGCCACAGAAAGCCTGGAAGCATATGTCGTTAAAATGCTTAGGCATGTGGAAGAGAAAGGCAAGAGATGGGAGGAGGGTGAAATAGTATGTCAAGGGAAACGTTTGTCAGGTGCTATCAGTATGAAAGCTGTCCATCTAGAGACCCTTGAAAGAAAATGAGGTCACAGAGGGTCCATGCCAACTTTGTCTTGGAGAAAAAATTTGCCAAATGAAGAAAATACAACCAGCCAAAATGTAAAATTCAAAAAAGCCCCAAAATACACAACAACCCCATCAGAATGTGAACTGCCAGGTGCACAGTAAGTGTTGTTATACTTAATTTGAAAGGA
Source organism: Dicentrarchus labrax (assembly GCF_905237075.1). NCBI lineage: Eukaryota > Metazoa > Chordata > Actinopteri > Moronidae > Dicentrarchus > Dicentrarchus labrax. The sequence continues at coordinate 12,686,933 of NW_026136704.1, forward strand.
TGAAAGCTCCCAGCTTGGCAACCTGAACACACTGTCTCTGAGAAAAGACAGGGATCAGAGTCGAGGCTGAGTCATATCCATTTGATAGAATGCAGGTAAAGCTAATTGAAGCAGCATGACTTTAATAATTTGCCACCATGGAGAGTAAAAGTCAATCACAGAGGTTTTACTCTGTCCTGTGCAACTGTTTTGAGTGACTGAATTGAGATCGTTTTTCCTGTGCTTTCATTTTCATTCACTGATGTTAGATTCCCTTAGTGATATAGGTGTCCTAAATCTAGTATATTTTTAAACAATTAATTTATAAAGACATGAGTTTGAATTCATTACACTACATTACTAACATTTACATTAGTTTTATTTAAAAAAAAAAAAAAAGAAAAAAAAAGCTATCCTCAGCTTCCTTAACAATGATATCTGGCCTTTAAGAAAAGGCTTTCTGTCTGAGTTTATCAGGTCCCAAAAGATGAGAGACTGAGGTAGTAAGATTTGCCATTTGGCAATTCCAGAAAATAAAAATATTTTCAAGTTCTCAGTTTAAGTGGAGTGGTTGAAGATGCCACAGGGGTGCTGTTGTGTTGCTGAATTAAATAGTGAAGCATCTGAGCCCTGCAGGGAGGTCCTTAACCACGGGCTGAAGTTTTCTCTTGCCCACTTTGTTAGCCAGAATGGATTGGACCTGAGCCAAGGTTAGCCAGCACCACAGACGTAGAATCCCATTGCTTATATAATGAGCTCTGAAAAACAACTCAAGAGGTCAGACACCACGAGACTCCGATGGAAACTAATTGAGAATGTCACTCAACAACAATAGACCAATAAACAGAACTGCTTCCTTTTTATGCACAGGAGCTGTTTGAGTAAGCACTTAAAGTGGAAAAAGGAGAGTAACTAGGAGAGAGGGGTGTGAGGCATGTGTGCTGGGGGGATACTTTACATCCTGCTTTTCAGACGCATTTTGTGCCTATTTATGTCCTTGCATATCCTTGTGTTTGCATGTGGTCCGGCATGCGCCTGTGTGCTTCTATGCATGCCTTGTGTGTGACATGTTCTCTCATGAGTTTGTGCACTTACATAGTTTTTGTATGTATGCTTGTGTGTGAGTGTGAAGAGACCACAGAGGGCCGTCCAACAGAGAGCACTGCATTTCGAAAGGTGCCAGAATGAGTTTGTCACAGAGAGCGTAAACTTGAGGAGAAAGGGGACTGCGGAGAGAGAGAGACTTTCCCCAGGCACCCAGAGTCTGTCAGACTGATTAAGTCACATGGCTGGAGTGAGAGTTTGGGAAACTGAACCAGAGCATGCTAGGGGAGCATGGTATGACAGCAAAGAAATAAAGAAATAAATAGCAACATGTAAGTATTAACATGACTGCATGTCACATGTGCACTTACTTATACCTGACCCTAGAGACTCATGCTGGGAAACTGCACACCAGCCTGCATCCCATCATCCCACCCCGTAGCTTCCTCAGCCTCCAGCGACATAAAGCAGGTCAGGGGCATCTTAAAGTTCAGGAAATGCAACATGACAGGACAACTCTAACATATGCCTGTGTGACAGTGGAGCAAATAGATGACTGATGGCAGAGCACTATGTCTTAAGGGGAAGAGAGAAAACACAGTATAAGGAACAGTGACTGTATCTTTCTCTCCCTTGCCATACTTATGTTTTCAGTTTTTTTTTCAGACACACAGAAGGAAAAATGGGCCAGTTTTGACTTGAGAGTATATGGATCTATACTTATTTCTGAAACATGGACACGTACAAAACATCAGCCCACTCGCAGGCCTGGCCTGTCTGTCACCGCTGCTTTATGTGTCAGAAATGCCAAGAACCTTTGAACCCTCTAGAAAGAATGGCAGACTACCATGCCACGTGGCCCTATCATCCACCAGACTAACAGATGAGCTCTTGTTCTTTGTTTGGGGGACCTATGGCTGCTCTGAAGTGCTGCACTTGGTCTCTCTCTCTATCTGTCTCTCTCTGCCACACTGAGGAGTTGTTGGTGTACAGCAGAAGGGCAGCATCATTAACAATACTGAAGGCTACCCACATAGCAAACTTTTGGCATGAAGTGCAAATGAGACAAAGAGATAGAGAATTGCTTCCAGTAATGCCCTCAGTAAAACCAGGTACACGGTTGATATTGCTCACTAGCTGGAAATGTAACAAAGGCTGCCATCTCAACTTTGTCCTCCCACGACTGGCCACCCCCGTACTGAAATTAACATCACTCGTCCTCTCCTCCACAGGCTCTACAGTCCCACTGCTATGCCAAAGCACAATCTATAGCACCTCTAGCATCAAATGCTAATTGCTCAGTATTCGAAGAGAGAAAAGGCCTCCCTGAATTAAGAGTCATTTAGCTAGGGACTGAGTTCAGCACAGCATTGCGATGCCTATGATCTAATGTCTCTGCAATCTTGCATAGAGCTCTAAAAGTGTAGTGCAGAGTGAAAACTCGCTCTTCCCACATTATAATGCAAATTTAAACCTCTGCTTAGCTTCACGAGTAATTACTATGGCAGAACAAAACAGCATAGTTAATAGGTTCAAAGTATTCCATCAAACAAGAAACAAGAAAATTACCTTTGTGAGAAAATATGGCTATGTCTGTGTGCAGGGCCCAAAATCAATGTGTACTAAACAGCACTTTGGTCTTTGCACAGATTTTAATTTGTCAGAAAGAACTTGATTCAGCTGTGTTTCTTTCGAAGGGAATTGAAACAAATAGATTTCTCAGTACTGAGGGGCACTACAGGAAGTATTTCCCCCCCTTACACTGGTGCAAACAATGGGGGCAGTGTGCACCTTTGATCAAGGGCATGTCTATGTTGATGACAATGAGAAATCTTCAGGCTGTCCCAGGAGTGTTGTAACCCTACCTTCAAAGTACACTTGTTTTTTTCTTCCCAACATCCTCTTCTTTAGCTTTCCTCACTGTGTTGACTGAATCTTTTATTTGTCTAGATCAGTCAGCGACACCAACAAAGCATCACATAACTGAAACTGCTGATTATGATTATTTTGATGCCTTTTTTGGTCCAGCATACAATGCAAATCATGTTAAAAAAGTATTCATACATGCCCTATAAAAAGTGTATTATTTATGTATACTTTAGCATACTATGGTTTCATTCCTGTAATGTTCTCACAAGTCTACATTGTATCATTTTGAATATTGCACAGTGAGTGAGTATATGTGTGGGTGTGTTTTTGAAGGAAATCTTATCAGTGTCAGAGGCCAGTTCCTCTTTGTGGACTACCCCCAGCTTTCTAAGGGCCATCCAATGACATCTCATTGTACCCGCTGTCTGAGCTGTATCAGCAAGACTGACATAAAGAGCAATCCTCTATGACTAGGACCAACCCCAGTGCTGTGGCTGGGTCAAGGTCTGGGCCAGTGACACCAGCTGGGTCCCTCTGCCACTTGCAATACATATTGGGATAGCATCATACAACTGCAGACTGCATGTTGGGGTCATCATTGTGGTGGTATCACAGAGCTTTCTACCTATCCGTCTCTCTATCTTACTACGTAACTTAGTACTTAATTGGAAATCACCCCTAAGTAACAATAGCCTGATCACTCTAATTAGGCAGATAATGTGTATCGGTGTACTTGTCTTACAATTTAACCTTGTGTTTTTAACATATAGGGGCTTAATTAGAGACCATTCCAATGTGCCTGCCTCAAACAAAGCTTTAATTAAGACTCTGATTAGGCTCTAAGAGGTTTACAAATTAGTAGATCATCAAATATAAAGATATAGGTATTTGGACACTCAAGCTTAGTCACAAGAGTGAACCTCACACTAGTTGTTTATTGCACAACAGTTAGATATATATATTTAAATATTAAAATAAAAATAAAAAAACAAGTAAGTAAGCTTCTACTTGGTGGCCTGTTAGGCTGCAATATTCACTACTACAATGCACAGTATCAAATGACAAATTATTTGTGTACAGTGCTCTAAATGGGCAGACAGAACAAGAAAGAGTCTAAATTAATTTATGACTATTGCAGTTTTTTAAAATTCACAATTATGTTACTCGACAAATTTAATGCAGCATGCTTAAATATGTTTTTGAAAACCTTGCAGGCACTGTATTGTATATTTACATGTTCAGTCTCACTGTCAGCTGGTCAATAAAACAAGAAAACACAGCAGTGTAATGAAAAGAATATGCCCACTGAGCCAGACAGAGCCAGCTCGACTCTTTAATCCAGGCACCCCTTTTTCTTTCGCTTCTCCTTGCAGAGTGCTCTGAACCAGCTGCGAAATTGAATTTTCCACCCCTGTGTGTACGTGAACTAGCCAAGCACTGCATTGTCAGAGTACTCAATTAGCTCCCAAGGCGGAAGCCAAAATGTTTTCCAACAGCAAATGTATTCTTCACAGGGCAAGCTCTCATTAGCATAATGCTTCTATTCCTATAGCACAGAGTTAGAGTGCCTTCCCAAGGTTGAAAACAAAACTGGCAAAAACAGCCTGAAGCTTTAATATCAGTGTCCCTCCTTGCCATATCATATCCTACTTAAGGATGGTGTAGCCTTGAGTGAAGAGAAATGTTAACCTCTGCTTAAAATGTCTCATTAACATTAGTAAGTACCCTTCCTGGGTCCTGTGTGTAGCACCTTGCAGAGATGTTCTGTAAGGGCCTGCATTCCTTCCTTTTTTTCTCATGCTGAGGATTTTATCTGAATTCACATCACTGAGGTAGCTCTCCTCTGAGTCTCTAATAACTCATGAAAACAGATGTTGAGATGCTCGCTTCCTATTTCCTAATTGGAAAAGTCGAGCATAAAGAATGCAGGTCCTGCAAATCTAGAGAAAGAAAACCAGATCTGAGCCTTTAAGACCTTATGATGCTTACTGAAAGTTGTTGTAAGTTTGCAGAAAATGAATCATGTTGTTTACTGAATGTGCTGACATTGAAACAGTTGGCTGAAGCATTAGAAATAATCTGCGCTGACAAGTAGCTAAACAGTTCTCTGACAAAGTGACATTGAAGTCACATAACTGTACAAACTTTTTTTTTTTTTTCCAGCTGAATGGCTGAAAGGAGGCAGTAGAAAAGAAAAACGTTAAGACAAAAGCAAGTCTCAACAACAGGAGACACTCTGTAGCAATGGCAACTACTCTTACTTGGAATCCACTTTTATTTGACTAAAGTGGCACTGTGGCAGTAATACTGTGCAGTGGATGTAACACAGACAGCCATACAGTCAGGGGGTTGTAAGCTTGGCTCCCAGTGGCTTATAGTGCCCGCTCACTCTCATTATGAAGGTGCCACTGACTCCAAATTTAGAGCTCCTGTGTTTGTCACCTGCTCTGGGCCTTGTATATCAGCCCTGACACACACATACACAGACACACACAAAACAGCTCCCATCACACAGACAAGGCATGGACATCAAATGGGATGTGGCGGGCTTTGTTAATGGTTTGTGGTGGTGGGAGTCTCACTCACACCCCACGCTGGTGTAAATGTGCCAACGGCCTTTCTCATAAAGGGTCCTGTCAGAAAGATTGGGCAGATATCAAAAGTGAGACGAAGTGTCACTCTGCCAAAGCAGCTTAATGTAAGTGGGACTGCAGGCAAGCCAAGGTGACATGGGTAATGGCGCTTCGACTGATTTCTTTTCTCTAATTTTCTTTTTTTAATTGAACCTTATCTTTCACTGACAATTTTCACATAATTATTTGAATGTATTTGAAGGGAATCTAATAATGAACCTGCCAGTGGTTATAAAATGAAGCATCTGTTTTATTTTTCATGCATACATGATGGCTGATGAAATTATCTGATTTGCTTACCATGAAAACTTTTAATGTAACTCATTAAAAAAAAACATTTTTAATGAGTTAAATTGATTTACTTCATAGTCCTGTAGCTATTCAATTTGAAGAGAAAATAATTAGAGGGAATAATGGGTGAAAATGAATGGACCTGGCTGCTTTGGTCCTTGGTGGAAATCAGAGTTGCAAGAACATACCTTAACTCTGAGGTGTTAACCATAAAGAATTAATTGAATAAAGCAATACCATGTTGTCTATGTAGACTTAAGTGTTTGTGTGATTGCGTGTGTCGGTATGTCTTTCAAAGTGGGCATTTGTGTCTCTGCTCTAAAGCTTCTGAGTTAACCTTCCCAAGGCTTTTAAATGGAGCACTCAGATTAGTGCGCCCTCTATAAGGCAGAGACACCACCAGGATTAACCTTGTTTTAAATGTGCCGTTTGAGAAAGATTGGTTGACCTCACTGCGACCTAGGCTTTGGACAAACCATCGCACTTGATAGAAACTGGCTGTTAATGGACTTCACAGTGCCAAGAAACACCCTGACAACATATGCTCATGTTTTAGATTAATATCGTTTGCCTTCCAACACTCACTACTTGCTATAGCTTCAAATTAATTTCTTTCTTTGGCAAGTCGTTTTGGCCCCTGTCCCTTGGCAGACCTTCTCTGGAGCAGATTTTATTTTTCTCAGAATGACTATGATCTAATTTTGTGATTTTCTCTGATCTCACCTTCCTCAGGCAGGAAGTCAACAGTTTCTGTACCACATGTGTCAAGGCTTTTCTGTTCTATTTCAAAAAGTGATTCATAGAGGTATGAACAAGTCCATATAGACAAGGAATTTCAATTAAGCAGCGTGCAACTCAAATGTTTCATAATGTGGGCATACATGATGATGTTTGGACCAAAGATGGTCCTCTTCAGTTCAGGAGAGATACAAAAGCACTGCAGAAACAGGGGGAGCGGTACCTTTAATCCTCCCATTAACATACTCCATTGCATGGGATTGGGGCAGTTGGATTCCTGTGATGAGCTGCACTTCCTGTGAAAATGAAACGGGATGATGGAGATCAGTGACAATACCGGCTGGATAATCATGCCCAAATCACAGCAATCTGCTCTCAATCTCCACCCCGATCTACACACACAGTACCGTCAATCCCTCCCCACCAAATCCCTAAATCCCGACAATCTGTAGCACTCAGCTTAGGACCTCTGTTAATCTACCTAGCAAACCCACATTACTGGACAGGAAGGTACCAGATTCCCTTGGACCCTTCCTCCCTCTAGAAACCAAATGTGTCCTTTTATGTCCCATTTTTATACCTCGTATCACTGATCCATTGGTCTTTAATGGCCTCATCTTAAAGGCAGGTGTAAACATTTTTGTGTGGTCCTATCTACACCGATACATGAACTGCAGGAAGCTACAAAATATGCAGGGTTACTCTTGAGTATCTATTTATTCAACAACAACTAGAATATTAATTTAAATACCAGCAATGCGGGTGGAAATGCAAAACGAAAGGACTTACTGATTACAAGGAGATGCCTTGACAGCAAGCCTGATGTGGGTGGAATATGTTAGGTTCATGAAAAGATATGTGTTTTTGGATGGTGTGATTCAAATACATATTGCCACTACAGGGAAGAGAAGGCACTCTATTGCTACAACATATTCTACTTTATGCCAGTAACAAAGTACAACCAACAATATTGCACCAAATAGTGAATGTGTTGCTTGTGCACTGTTGGAAACAAAAGGGTCCCAGTCTTGCGGCTAAAGGGCAATTTCAGGGACCTGAAATACCAATTAGCTCACTGTTGAGTTTGACAGGATGAGAAATCTTGATAAATGAAATGTACCTTGACTTTTCCTGATGAATCCACTCGGCTGCAAACCTCAACCACAGCACCTATTACTGCCTGGAATCCCACTGTTTGTGATTGGTGTGACTGCCAGAGAGGTCAGCAACCAATCATTTTGTCTTGAGCATCGATACAGACAGAAAGCAAACAAGGTGAACTCAAATCACCTAAAATAATGTTGAAGAATGAATCAGTTTCTCCTCAATGGAGTTTATTGTTGTTTATATTCTTATAAACAAGAAACAACACTCCTGGGGCGATTGTTTCTTTGCACAGTATCTGTGAGAAAAAAAAGATGGTACACAATCCTTTTTTGTGTGTTTCTTGGCCATTCTGACATATCATTTCAGTCTCTGCAATTTGACACTTGTTTATGCCAACCTTTCTTATTATGTTTTTTTGTTAATGCTTCTGTCTAAGTTGTAAATCTGTAAACAGTGGGCTGACTGCAGAATTATGTAGCTTTATCTTTCCTCCTGCGGCCATGTGAAGGTTTTTCTGGCCGTATACATGCCATGGCAAGAGAAGGATTTCTTCCATTACTCTCAATATATCTTCCTTCAAAGGAACATTGGGTGACATGGAAAAGAAGCTATTTCCACATCTTTAATACTGTCACTTTCAGAATGGGAGGACTAATCTTTGTTAACCATGGCATAAACTAACTCTTTTTCTGGTGGAAAATCGTTTTTCTTTCTATTGTGTAGTATTGTTGTATTCTAGGGATTCCAACAGCTTTTTTGAAAAGTTGCAGGTTTTTTGCCAACCATTTTGAGTCCTAAAAGAGGCATTCTTATTGGCTTTCTTATTTCAAAATCACTGTCAACTGCCATCAACTTATTTTTTCTCCTTGCGGATCTTTAATTTACACTGATAAACAATTGTTTACAGTCTCATTTGATTGATTGCCTTGTTTATTCAATTTAACTTCAAATAAACCACATAGCTCAAGTCCTGACTGTAAAAGATGGTAAGTTCTTGTCCTTGCTGAACAAAAGGACTGACCGACTCATTGAGAGGAGCTTATATTCTTCACATCTTCTTTTGAGACAGTGGAAACTGGAAACTGGCAAGCACCTCTGGTTTCCTTTCCAAGAAAAGTACCCCAAGAGCATTGAACTTAAGTAGGATTAGACTGCAGAATACAGTCACATTTGTTTATATAAGTCCTCTTTCTTTGTGCTGAATGGAAGTGTGCCTGCAGTAAGAGTCAAGGAAAGCGCTTCAAGGTCTTTTTGTTGATTTTGCGTTGAGGGGAGCCATTATCATTTGACAATCCCTCTTGCTCATACATTGCAATTTAACAAATAATCCAATATGTATCTATTCCAACAGCCTTGATGTATAAAATGTTTTAGATAGGAGAAAGCAATTAGTCATTAGAGTTTTTGCTAAACCTGAATAAAGGTAAAATAAAACCATTATAACATAAGCCTCTCATTGGCTGTCAGGGGTCTTCTCATTATGTACCTTGCTGAAGTGATTCAAAACTGAATAACCATCACATGATTTATTTCTTTAATAGATAATAGTTTAATGTAGAATTTTTTTTTTAAATGTCTTTAATAGTTTATTAAAATAATGTTTAAAATTTTTTTCCTCGAGTATCAGTTCTTGAACAGAGCAATGCTGTCATTCAGAAGGTTTCCGTACAATGTATAGAGCTTATTAAACAACAAATAACATTTATGAATCTTATTGTGTTAGCAGAAATGTAACCATCATTTTTGAGCAATGACAAATATCCTAGTATAACATAAGAACATCACAAAAAACAAACTGACTGGTGTTTTTGTAACTCACTATGGTCTGATCATTAAAGACCGGGCATAACCAGATATTCTGTACTGGACATCAGCAGTGACAGGGGCTCTGAAACAGATTCACCCTCTGACTGACAGCAGGGATGAGTCAGTGATAATCAGAATCACCTTTACAACTCAAGGCTTTTTCACAATACTTCCCTAGTTTTTATCTTGTCAAACTAATTGGAAATCTGAAATGTTGCCATTTAACATCATCATCCTTTTGGATACGCCCAGCTCTATCTTTTTGGCTTCACGGCTGTGAGTTCAGCAGTACTAACCCGAGATGACAACGCAAGTTACTCTGTATCTTTTGTCAGTTTGTCCCAGCATGTTAGCTCTGCTTTTGATCATTCACTGTGTATTTTTCAGTTAAAAGTCTGTCATGAAGTGCACCCAAAAATACCATCTGCAACATCTGCTCCGTATGTAAACAAGCAGCAGCTGCCAACAACTGTGGTGGATTAGCCCTTGAAACACACTAAAAGCTGCGCGAAATAGCGTTGATTTTTAAGCTCTGCAACTATTTGTGAAAATGACCACACATTTCGTATCTTATCCAACTCTGTGTAATGAATAAAGAAGACATTTTCCACCACACTAGGTTTTACTAGTTATTGCTAGCTGCAAGCAGTTGTATGTGGTTTTATGCAGTTTGAGGCTTCCTTTGCATAATCTATGTGTGGCTTTAGCAATTATCAGTGTAAATTCTTGGTTTTGCTCAGTCGATTGTCATATGCTTGTACAGATCATATGAAACCAAAATGCCTGGACTTAGAGACTCTACTGTGTGTGACACTAAATCTTGACTGTGAGTTGGGACTGCTTACTGTAAGTTGCTATGGCAATAAGCGAAGTAGGCATGTTGTTGGGGGAATTCAATGTGGGGCGTGATATGGATGACTAACGTATAAATGGAGAGATCATATCTTTATGCAAGATTGAGCCTCTCTCCGTTTAGCACAAGCTGGATTACATGACTGCACATACATAGCCCTCCCCATTTGATGGTACTCTGGGGATGTTGCATAGAACGCACACAAAAATAAGCTCACTGCAGAACTATCTAATACTCTCGTTTATAGTTGAGGCTCATTGTTTTATTTATTTATTACATTTTTTCACTGTGGTTCCTTTGCCTTTTTGCCTTTTTTTCACTTGGACATTTGTATTACGGGCGATTGCTTGATAATTTAAACATACATACATTTATTTATTCATTCATTTATGCATTTTTTCAAAACTATCAAGAACACAATAAAGCTACAAAGATTATTTCCATTGTCCTTCATCAGCATCATGACTCACATCTTTCACAGTCCAAAGACTGATTAATTCCACAATTTTGCAAAAATCAAAAAACAAAATAATGAGCCCTATTTATAGTCATTGCACATACTGCTCTAAACCTTGCTTATAAATGCAGCTTAAGCAACAGCTGCATTTGATCACATTTTCATCTAAATGAAATGCAGAAACGTTTCATTTTCTTGTCATGTTCTTCAGGAGACAAGCCAGAATATTTCTAATCTACATGCCCAGATGCAGCGTACAGAAACCACTTGTTTAATAAATTGACTTTCATATTTACTGTATCGTGCAACATGCATTACAACGTAGTTACAAAGTCAAGGTGAGCGTTTGAAGTAGTGGAACACCAACGACTGTTCTTCGGTGAAGATTATCTACGGCCAGCCCAAGAGCCATCCATTTAAGTGACTTTATCATTACCAGGCACAGAGTATGGATCCACAGAGCGAAATGGAATAGCTGGGAAACTAATGGCACTTGACAGATACTGGTGTGAGATAGTGTGCTTATCTTTGTATTATGTGAAAAGAAGGCATTTTCCCAGATCACAGTGTGTGTGGTGGATTGTGGGGGTGGGGGGTAAGGGAAGTTGTGGTGGGCGATTGGGTGGGAGAAGGACATAATATAACGGAACAGCCCACTTCGTCACTTTCAAACCAGTAATTTGTAATGGCTGGTTAAATGTTACTCGCTATCCGTTCTCAAGATTCTCTTAGAGGGAACACATGACACGTACTAAAAGTATGACATTTTGCATCAGAAAATTGCAATAAATCATCTAGGTTACATTTCTCTTTCTTTTTTTTTTGTTTGATAACTCTTCACTTGAAAGCAATCCAACCACCACTATGGCACTCACCAGAGCAATAGATAAGTCCTTGTAATACTGTGGTCGGAACATGCCAGACTAGCCTTAAAAATGGCAACAAAAAAAAAACAACAAAACATTTTAGATAGATTCCAGTCTGGGGAAATAGCAGCCACTGCATTGTCTTATGAATGGTCTTTTTACAATCGCTCTTTGCAGTTGATTTTATGTGAGATATGTCTTTGTTCCTAAAGCAATAAGTTACCGTATGCCTTATTAATTCTGCTACGTGCATAAGATGATTGATTCATTCTCCGTCTGAAGCTGGGCCTCTCGACTGACAAGCAGTAAAAGTGACAGCAGGGTTGTGAGCCTTCCCGACGGTAGACGTACTGCTCTGTACAAGGTGGGTGGTTCCACCCCCTGATTGCTAATTACAATTAGTTACGATTCAATTACACAAGGTCAGTGACTAAATCAATCTTTGGCAGGCAAAGCTCTGTGTCACACTATTGACTGAGGGGCACCACTCAACATGCACAGACCTGTAATTGTAATATTTCCCTAGCATCTGAATCACCATGTGAAAAAACTCATACTAACTGTCATAAATATAGAATTGGGAAGAAGGCTGTAATATATAGGCTTTCCTCTCTAATGTCACCTCGTGGGGTAGCCACTTTGTCATGAGTGATGGACTGGTGGAATGGGGATGTGCCGTTCTCTTTCTCTCTCTTTTTTTTTTACGGATCTGAGACTTGAGTGAGCAGCACCGGAGATTGCATTACCTCCCCATTGGCTGTTTACAAAGCCTAAGTGATAAGAGAAATGACTTAGTAAATAACTAAGACGTCCCTGTAAGCTCTCTCCCTCTGTGTAGGAGTGTGTGTGTGTGTCTCTGTGTGTGTGTGTGTGTTTGATACACTCATCTACTAAACTGCTCTCAATTAACTGGGTGATTGTTTTCACCAGATTGGCCCCAGTGATTAGACAGTGTGTCCCGAGCCCGAGTGTTTTGTGTGCTTGTGTGGGTGTGTGTTTGTGGGTATGTTTTTAACAGTTTGAAGGCTGCTCCGATCAAGGTCATGCTGGAGGAGAGCTTGATTAGACTTGTACAAGATGATATATAACATATCAGTATGTCTCCCACTGATGCTGTCAGTGTTGCCTACTGAACACTGACATTAAGGGGAAATCTGCTTGTTTTGATTCAATGAACTGTTTACTGAGGCATACTGATCTTACTTGGAGATTGCTGATTATACACTGAAAAATCTCATAAATCTTCCATTGGTTTATGAAATAAGGTCATTTAAATGCATGGCGGGACATCCTGCTAAACATCCCTATAGAAAATGATTTTCAGGCTCTCAATGTGTTTGATGCATATTGCAATCCCCACTACTCCTGCAACTGCATGTTATTGGTTCTCTAATACAAAGCTACCAAGTCTTACTGTGGGCTTCCAGAGCACATCTTTTTTATTTAGCCTGACAGAATGCTTTTATTTCCTCAACAGTAATTGTCATCCATTACTGGTGTCTTTGCTATCATTGCAATGGTTTTTAATATCATGACTTCTATAGCCATACGGTTAGAGTTTTGTTTGTACCTGAATGGGATGGAGAAGTCCCACCCATCACTTTCCAATTCCACCACCTCTGTTTCTTTTGCATTTAACAAGCAGCACGGTAACATAGCCCCAAATCAAAGCTCACCCACCTCTCCTTGCTGCGCAGATTAATCTGAGGCACTCAGCATGAAATTAAGAATTGATTATTGTAAGACGATTCTGCTTGGTTAACTCGATTCAGTGGCATTCGCTCATACAGACTGACGCACCATCCTGTCCCCCGGGTGCTGGCATTAATTCTCTTAAATCTGTACAGGTGACCTCACTGTTTAAAGATTTACGCTGGTGAGACTTTGCTCCCAGTGTCCTTGCCAAGGAGAGCCCTGGAGCTTCGGAGTGACAGCCTCAGCTCTTTGTTGCCATAACATATAAAGCACAGAGGAATCGTCTCTTCTACAATTACAGCTGTGTATGCTGGGATGCACTGCATCATGGTGGCAGGCAGCCAGTCAGTGACAGGTATGACAGCAATGTTCTCACAAGTAAAATTTTCAGGACAAAGCTGCTGTATCTCTGATGAGCTGTGGTTCCTCCCTCAGTGTTGTGGCTCAAGCTCAGGATTTCTAAATAAAGTAGATGTCTCTGCTGTGATGAATGACTGCAATCAATGCAACATCCCCCCCCCCCCAAAAAAAAAAAAAGTACAGCTAAACTTAGCCTGGCTAAAATACATCCAGTACGTATCTGTGCGTGTCTGAACATCTCCGATATTACACAGATAAGACATACAGCAATGACTCTGCTTATGCATGCCTGTCTGCCTGCCTGCCTGCCTGTCTCCCTCACCTCATATGTCTGTTGGAAACAGATCATCCTCGCACCTTGGTCGTAATCCTACACAACGTGTGGTCCAGACAGGGGCTAAAATCTTGAGATAAGTCTTTGGGGTTTATGAACACACACAGAGACCCATCCGGGGAGCCTAACTGGTATCCCTCGCCTGCCTCTGTCCCCATTTCCTTATCCAACATAGCCTTTCTTTAAATAGCCATCTTTGAACTAATCTGAAGAAAATCTGTCCTGTGGATGATGATAATCAGGTTCTACTCTTTAATAAGCAAAGAATATAAATGCTGTCCTGTTGAGTACTGTTTATGAGAGCCAAAAAAGGACAGGGTACACTAGGAAATAAAGGTAGGCTGACAGCCAACCGCTTCATTTCAGTTGTAGTCAAGTGAAACCTTTACGGGACGAAGCTGCTTGTTCCTAGTTTATGTTGTGTTATGCTAGACAAACTATTTCATAGCGTTTCATCGAGGCATTAAGCATCACTGACTAGGCAACATATAAAGTTTTCCTCAGGTACACTAACTTTGCACACCTTCCACACCTATATGCTGTCAACCAGTATAGAGCAGAAATAAAAGAAACAAAGGTCTTGGCACTTTAGGCCTTCTAACATAAGGAATTGCTGGCACGGTCTAAGAGGGATTCAGCCCACAATTCTATTTTGTTCCTTATTATAATTATTATTATTATTATTTTTTGTGGTGAATAATAGGTGGGGGGTTAAGATGTCTCCCAGAGGATTCACAGATAATCAATAGCAGCTACAAGTGGGTAGCTCATTGATGCTTTGTTGGCTCTTTTCTGTCTCCTGCATGACATGATGGAATCTCTGCTGATTTTATGTTTATTCCCTGTCTGATTTTTGCTCTGTCTGTCCTTGTGTTTGTATCATCTGTAGTCCCACCCCCCTCGCCCTCTTTCTCTCTGTCTACCTACTCTCTTCAGTTCAGTGCCACATTCAGGTGCTGGTTTGCCTGTGGCCAAATGACCACCCGCTTACTATGCTCCATGATACAATAATTCCACCCCGTGCACTGGCCTGATATTTGTCAGCTTAAGGGCTGTGAGGGGGCTCTGTCTATCATTTATCATGACAGCAGTGCATACTTATTTGCCATTCTATTTTGAGGCTTGATTGACGGGCTGGCAGCCTTGACATTCTTGCAGGCGTTGTGGAGCCTGTTATTATGCATACATTAACATTCTGATAAACACATGGTCGGCCATTGAGGAAATAATTACATGCCATCACTCTACTGTCTGGAAAGAGTGCGCTTTTTGTGTGTTTGTGTGTGAATGTGTGTGTGCGTGCATGTGTGTGCATGCACACACATTCATCTGCCTGTTTCATCCCATAAATATGATCTCTGTTCCTCTCGTTTCTCCCCGTCCATTAATGAGTTCAACAGCAGCACCTCTCATTTGGAAAGCACTCTGCTGAAGCTCATCATGTACTGCATCTCTCAGAACCCACGCAAAGAATCTTAATAGTTTTTTTGCACAATAAACATACTTCCCAGCAAGATTTGAGATTGTAACTACATAAATCGAATACTCCCATGTGTATAATGCCCTTTGTATCTTCAACAGAGCTATTGAAAAACACCAGATTCTTTGTAACATTTTACTGTATGTATCCAACGGCTTGGGTTAGAAAACAAAAGTCTGCATTGGAGTGTATGAACTGATTGCTTCTGGAGTAACTGTTCCATAACAGCTCATGAATTCAGTCCTTAAAGCCAATGATGGGACCATGGAAAGTTTTCATGGCTTACACAAGAATACTCAAGAGAAAGAAAGCCATTGTAACAATCACAGTGCTTGAGATAAAGCACATGATTTATTATTTATTTCTATAACTTATATAATACGCTATGACACCTTTGTCAAACCGGCACTTTTCAAAACTGACATTCACATTAAAGTTGACAATTGACTCACAATGTTACCTTGCCCTAGCACAAAGGACCCACTGGGCTAATTATAGTTTGGCAAGCAACATATTGACTAACTTCCCAGAGGCTCTCAGTCACCACCTAAATCGAATTCTGTTCACAGCACAATGACACATAGTATCAATCAAGTAGCCTGTATCTCCCGACACCTCAGATCTGATTGATGGGTCATGGCAGTGAATGATCATCAGAGTGTCAGTGGGTTGTCCCGCCTAATCTGCAGAGCTCTGACATTAACTTCTGAATGAGAGTATATAAACAACTCATCTCATATAAACAAGAGAAGCACTGCAGTGTTTTGAGGAGCATTAGTCTTAAGACTAATATGATGTGTCGTGGTTATTACAGCCTATCCCCTCTCATCACACCTTGATCTGCAGCCCTGACACTTTGTGAAATATACATGTGTCAGCAAATGCAGTATATGCAGCTCCCAAAGCACTCCTAAAATACCTTTATAAAACCATGAAGCAAACAATAAAAAAGGCTAAGAGTTGCAAGTCTGGCAGAAGGTGTCAGATTATGCTATAGTCAGCCAAGCTAATTTAGCGGTAACTCCTGAATTTTTTTGTGCGCTACACCTGGTTCAATGGATGTGTGTACAGTATGTGTGGGTGTTTACATAGATATATCCATGTGTGTATAGCTTGGGGTCAGATGACCCTTTGGCCTAGCATTGGTATTCCTGTGAAACCTGCAACACACCCATGGATTCTTACTTAATTGTCGATCATGTTGCTTCTGTCTAAGAGGAGAGCCCTCTGGAGGCCCCATAGGGAAGAAAACCCCCTTAGTGAAAGTGCAAATGGCAACATGAAGTATGTCAAGCTGACAAGCAGGACCCGCATGTCGTGAGGGAGCCTTGTCGGTTAACTGCTGTCTACTAAGCCCAGTATTTGGTGCAGTTTGACTCCCAAGCTCCTTTTATCTTATGGGGCCCCCATCAGTAAATCAAAGACTGCAAACACTATCTCCCCTTTGTACCTTGAATAGAGCTCAGACACTCATGGGAGAAACAGAGCTTACGTGAAAGAATACCTAATGCCTGTGTGCCAATGGAGGCTGCCCGGCACTAGAACGGAAACCGACTGGAAAAGTGAAAGCAATGTGATGTGATCGTCAGGCTCTTTTAACACATAGTCCTAGGGAGAGTGGGGCTTTCAATTATTAAACCTTTTTCCTTGCCCTTGAAGTGTACATTAGTCTTGTTTCATTCTCTGCGTGTTAACAAGCAATGTCTGACTTGCTCCGGCAAGGATGTGGCTGTCACCACCATTTCACTTCAATGCTTTTTTGGGAGGGGTGGATAAAAGGCCAAAGTAGAGTGTTGTCGTCAGACTTCAGCTAAAAGGAGCTATGGTGACAAATAAATGGAGTTGCTGTTTTATAACATAGCCTTCCAAATCATCAATAACACCTGCATATACACACTCTTGAGGATAGAGACGATGGCGATGCGTCATGATAATGGATTTAGCAGGTAAAGTGTGCACTGATGTAAACCTCTGCTAATGCACACAAAACCAAAACTAACTAACCCGAATGTGACGACAGAGGTTTTGTTGAAATTTAGACAAAGGCGATACTAGAACAACGTGTACTGCAGCATTTTTTCTTTGTTTTTGTTTCAGCCATATTAAACATTGTCACATTGATTTCTAAGGCAAAGTCATTACTGAGTGTCATAATGTCTCTTATATAAATACAAATTACACAGTGCAGTCAGTCGTTATTATGCACTATATGACTTAGAAAGGCAAAGTGGGAATGACAAGGATTTTGTCTGAACCCTGTTATTTTATAGAAATACTTTTTTCCCATTATAATGCCACACTTTAATGTAAATGAAAGTCTGACAACAGAGGAATAAAAAAAAAAAGTACGATAGAGCAAGCTCACAAGAGAGTACTCACAATATCTGTATCTACAGGCAAACACATTTTCAAATACGAAATCAGATGAATTCTACATGTAGCCAAAAACATACATTTTTGTATGTACATATCAAAAACCTTAAAGCAGTTAACTAGTGTTAGGAATAGATTAAAGCTTACAGTAAAGCTCTGACCTGGATTTCAACATTGTCTCAAGACTGGGTCTTCAACGTGTGCCAGCCAGCACAGCTTGAGTGCTTATATTTAGACAAGACTGCCGTCTGCCCCAAAATTACTCATGCTGTGGCTCCCCTGGGATTCCTGTTAGCTCATCCACCGCTCCTTTCTTCAAAAAGGCAAAGGGGCTGTGACCTTTCCTTGCTGCCTGTGGTGTTTGTCCTTTGCATGGTGCCATACCTTGACCTTTTAAGTCCTTTTAGATTGCAGCAAGTAATCAATTAGCTGCTACTTAGATTACCCCAGCCAAAGGTGAATAAGACTGTGGTGGTATGCATTGTATGAAATATTGTTTTTAATGATTTCTTAGCTTCCCTCTCGGGTATTTGAGGTGCATTGATGTATGAAGTGTGTGTCTGTAACTTTTTGTTGTGCACAGGGAGAAGGCATGGTGTTGTGATTGGATTTGTCCTTGAAGACAATGGAAGGACATGGGATAATGTCTAGGCTGGTTTTAGATTGTCAGTGCTCAAACTTGGTTCTGTTTCTCTTTCCTAAGGGTTTAAGGAATGCAGGCAAAAGTGTTATTTCTATCAACGTCTGATAATTCAGTGTGCCAAGCCTTATCTAATAAGTCTGTTTTTGCTTTTTTCCCCTGCTTGTGTAGAAAGACTCCAGAGTTGTACTTTTTCAAAACACTTGATTGGGTTTTTATTTTTTATTTCTCCCCTGACAATCTCTCCATTAATGAGTCTGGTGTGACTCTAAAAAGATATTAGGGTAAAGAACTTCAGCTTTTCTGCAGGATTAAAGCTTGCCCTCTGATTGGGGCAGTGGGTCTCCCTGGTGACCACAAAGCCTGTTTGGTGGAGCATCGACCTTCAACCTGTAAAGGAGCCCAGAACTCCACTGGGACAATGAAGCAGATGCTCATGGCTGCTTCGTCTTGAGTGGGTGGGTTGGGTTAAGGAACTGCCCATGTTTATAGTCAAGTATGAAAGTTGTTTGGCATGAATAATAGTATGTGTACACTTGATGTGAAGCTGGAGGAGGAGGAAGCTCTGGGTGACTGGGTGAGTCATAAAGATTCAGGTTTGGCAGGAGGTAAAACAAAAGCGCTGCTGGAGTCGATCAGAGATGACAGGTAGGTGGAGATTTCAAGAGGGAACCAGCCTGTTGCTGTCTGAATTCATACAGATAAAATCAGGAGCCTGTTCAGCTGAAGCCTTTTGAGAGGTGTGACAACAGTGGGGGTGAAAGGTAATGGCTTGGCCCATCAATCTGATTTCCCATAAAATGACCTTGTGGCCAATGCCAAATGTTGTTGAATCTTGAGTCTAATTTTGGCAAATTTTATTTGTATTTGCTCATTTCTTTTTGGCCATACTTGTAAGGAGGGATGATAATGACAATTAATCGGTCAGTAAGTCCACTACTTTGGTCAAGACTGAAATGTCTTGACAACTATGTGATGGATATCCATGAAATTGTGTGCAGTGGTTCTCAGAGGATGAACCCTACTTTGACAACCGCCCTGCGTTTGATAGAAGTTTTCCAGTGAGATACCTCAACCACAACTACCGCCACTGGATTGGTACAGAATGTTTTACAGACATTTACCTTTTCTAGATGCTGTATCATAGTGACTTTAATGACACCCTGCATGTCATGACCCACTCAGGATGGATTGTATTCATTTTGGAGATTCTCTATAGCACTATATTTAGGTCAGAATTTTTTATCTGTTCTTAGGTTCATGACCAAGTACCTGCAGAATTAATGACATTTCAATTTTCATCAATCATTTGCAAGTTGTTAGCATGTTATCATGCACCCTCTACTGAGAAAGTAATCATGACAAGCATTACCTTCCTCAAGGTCCAGTGTATAACATTTAGGAGGTTCTAGTGGCAGAAATTAAATATAGTATTCATAGAATGTTTTCAATAAGAATTGTGTTGTTTTTGTTATCTTAGAATGAACAGTTTTTATCTACAGAGGGGGCGGGTCCTCTTTCACAGAGGACGCCGTGTTGAGCTGCCATGTTTCTGCAGTAGCCAAGAACAGACAAACCAAACCAAGGTTTATATCCCAGATATATGCCACTAAATCCTTTTATAAATATATTATTTATTTATTAATTTATTATTTGTTTGTTTGTTTGCTTGTTTATATTATTAACATAACCACTGATACAATTAATGTGTTGACAAGAAGCGAAGGCTGACTTTACACTTAAGTTCTCCCAACACCCATTCCTCCTCTGCACACCGTTATTGATTGGATGCTCTCTATAAACACAAGCTTTGAGTTTCAAGGTCCAACACAAACCAGGTAACACACTCCCTTACATGCACACACAAACACACATACATTTACCACTCGCATGCCTGCTCCTCTTGCCCTTCGATTTCATTTTTGTTTTTGTCTATCCCTTTCTTTCTGTCTCTGCTTCTCTGACTCTCTTCTCTCACTCCCCTCTCCTTCCCAAGGCTTCCTAAAGGAGTACACACACCACTTTATCACACTGATGAATCTGGTGGGCTTCTCAAGGAGAGGCCGTCCGCCTGTAATGCAAAGACAAATGCCCCCTGTCCCCCCGTCAGCCGCTTCTTATGTTTAAGGTGATGCAGAGAGACAGGTTGATTAAAAGAAGGTTAAGAGATGCGCTGGGGACGTCACTCAGCCATCATGAGGGATGGGTGACAAGCGGGTCAAGGGTGTTGCATTCCAGACATGGAGGTAGAAGAATGAAAATGGTCCCCCAAGAACACCCCCTCACCTACATACACACACATACTCACAAACCTTCCTCTCCTTCTTTCTCCTTGCTCTCACCGTGCCACCACAGTTCAGCTGGATTTATGATCATACAGGTGTTCACAGAGAGACGTCTCGGCCATGTTTTAATTAAGCCAGACATTTACTCAGGAACAGTGGCAAAGTCACATAGAGGTGAATGGGACATAAAGGGATGAGGATGTTGACCTTTTCTCAGTTTGTCTTACTGAATGATTCAAATTCACTGTTCCATAGTTCTTGCTAAATCATGTAGAATTGTGCAGAGTGTTTTTACTGTAGGTTGAAGATTACTGTAGGATTTGTACGTATGAAAACGTTTTTGTTTTTACAAGGTCTTGCAGTCCGCACAGACAAAGAGAACACAGTATATAGCTAAAAAAAACAAACACTCATATAACTATTTTCTAAGGTACTTTGTTTGACCTTGAATATACCGTAACTGTGAGAAATAGCCTTGGTAAGAGAGAAAGGGAGAGGAAGTAATTCCCCCTGCAGCAATTCAACCATATCTGGACCTGGAGATCCCCGCTGTATGCTGAGAGTCACACATACTGTATGAGCGTTCACTCACTCATCCATACACATAACTGTACTGGTACCCCAAAACAATTTCTGCTAACTGTTAACAAGGGGTCAGTGTGTCATCCCTTTACCTTTACTATGGAATCAGACAGTGTATGTGACATATACATACATGTGCAACTGGCTGAGATGCAGTGGGCTGCTAGCAGGCTGTGCAGTTAAAAGAAAATGCTAGAAAAGCTCCAGTATGCAAAGTTAAACACTAAACCAAGGCTACTGTCGCTGTGTTGTTTTTCTTGGCAAAGCTAATGTTATTATTGTTGCTGATGTTCTGCAGCTGTTTCCTTCAAGTCTTCATAATGCATGAGATAGACTGTGGGCCTGTTATTATTTTGGAAGTGCTGGCCTTGCAGCATCAAACACAGCAACTTAAGGGAGGAAGCAGGCAGCACATCCAACTGGTATAATCTCAGCAGCCATCTGTCTGTCACAGGGCCTCAGGAGGAAAGAATCAAACCAGACAAAGATGGATTGTTACTTTTCTGGATTCCAATTCAGATCTGAGCCTGAACGCACACTCACATCCTTGTTTAGCACCTGAGAATTACACAGCAAAGTCTGCTTGTTGACAGAGAAGAGTTTGTAAGATTCTCATCACTTTTTTTCCCACTCTAATTTTATTTGCTCCAGAGTTGTGCTCAGGGAAAATGCCTGCGGTTAAATTCAGAGGGAAGCTGCAAGCCTTTTGAAGAGAAAAGTTATATATATGTCAGTGATTAAGGAGGCACCAGTCTTGCTCTCTTGGCCCTGTCTCAAATGACCACAACATGGTTCGTTCCATGAGCCTGGCTCCAGCACCGGTCACGTAGAACGTGGACCGTCTCTGGATTTCCATGTATTACTTCTCTCTTCATTTCATTCTGAAATAGGGAAAGATGAGGAGAAGATCCATCTTTCTATTTTTTCCCCCACTTTTCCCAGTGGCATCTGAGGTATGCTTATCTGAAGCAGCAGATGCACAGCGCTCATGGGACCTCATCAGAAAGGCTCTGTGAAGGCATACCTGCTGCCGGTGAACCGTTACCTCTATTCCTTCTCCATCCTTTTGAGCCCCCTAACCCCTAGCCTTCTGGGCTGAGGGACAGGCACACCAATTACTTATACCAGGGAAGAAGCTAATGTCATTTGTAGTGAAGTGACAACTTATCCCACATGGGAAAGGTGCCATCTAGCCTCAATAAGTTTTTCCTCAAGAGCAAATGCATAGCAAGTTGTGTCTCGAGAGAACAGCGATAGAATATACTGTGTACTGATGAGCAGTAGAGATATTGAATAGTGCTGTGGAGCACTGGTTCGGGAAGTGATTGCTTATATACCACCCACATGTATAAAACCCAAAGTTACCAATTAGGAGGAGTCTTTTCTGGGGTTTGAGGCTGGTAATTACTTTGTCCTCTGAGGGGAGAAATCTTGTGTTTTTATGTCTCACAATACAAATCATTTGGATCAGGGTCTGTGTCAGTGGGAGACACCTGTGTTAGCATTTGGTCCTGAGCCAAAGTGCTCATTTAACTTGTGCAGTGTATCAAAAAATGTAATGGGGGATGTAGATATAGAATTTGTAAAGCATTAAGAGCTGCAATTATTTTTAAACGCTTACGTTTTTCATCTTATCGTATTAGGCTTAAAATAAACCTCAAAAATGGGTTAAAATGGTGTGGTAGGCATGCTGCTACATGCTGCTGAATTCTAGTGCCAGGGAGGTCATGGCTAAATTAGAGCACCAATCTGCTTAGAACAGCTATAAGGGCGTAATCAGTTATTTTTTTTCTCAGGAGAAACTTGGGAGCATGCACCAACTACAACCTTCATTATCTGGATTATTTTGATGGCCTTGGAATGCCATTCACAGTGAACTGTATTCATAATAATAAATACTAGTAAGATGAATGCATCAGTTGGTGAATTAATTGTTTATTTCTAGGCACTGCTAAAGAGGGGGGACATATCTGTGTGTGTGTAAATTGTGTGTTTTTGACCACTGACCGTGAAGAAGACCAAGGGACTGTCAAGGTTAATTTTAGCCTTCATGGGTATAGGAATCACACACATACACATACACATACACACACACACACACACACACACACACACACACACACACACACACACACCAGCCTTAACTGAATTCTGAGAACTTGTTTTTCACAGTGCCAATGACCATGTATAGTATGAATGTATACTGCTGTTAAAAAGTTTGGAATTGCTTCCCACAAAAGCATGATTAGACACAGCTAGGTGGCTGAAAAGACAAGCTTTTCATGCTCTTAGGTTGTAGAAAGTCCTCTTTACAAAATGCTGCGCAAGGGTTCAACCAGACTGACAAGTGAAGGGGCAGAAGGGGACAAAGATACATCTAAGCAACAGTTAAATAAGTATAAAAGAAATCACCAGTCAATGTTGAAAGAAATTGGAAGGTTAGCTTTGCCGATTTAAACTGGAACAGGTTCCTGTTCCAATTTCCAGTGTACAATAATGTCTATAACAAGCTGTAATTAACAGGCATGTTGCTTTAACGAAATTATTCTTAAACCTTCAAAATAAAAGGTTGGCCTAGGGGTATCACTATTGGAATTGGATCGTTGAATATCAACTGAAAATATGTGACAAATCACAGTTAAAACCTATTCAATGTAACCACTGAATACACTGCTGAGGGCCCAAATAAAAGCAGCTTCCCAAAATATTTAAAGCCCAATTGCATCGTTGTGGTTCAGTAATGATCTAGGTCACTTTTCTGGACTGAATATTTTTTTTTAAATCCAAGGGTATTTGGGAGAAAAAGCTTATAACAGTATTCTCACTCGTCATGCAACACTGGGGGGAAACAAGTTTTAATCATTTAATTATTATTATTTTGAGCCAAAACAATTAAAAATGTAAATAATACATTACAGTATGACGTCTGAATTATAGTGTTTTTATGTTGAAGGAAAAGAAGAAAAACATCTGTATAACAGGTAATTCTAAACGTTGGTGATTTAGGGTGATTTCAAACTCTATTGTGTTATATTTTAAGGACCACTGTGTAGGATTTAGTGGCATCAAGCAATGTAGTTTCAGATTGCAACCCCCTCGCCACATCCTACCATTCCAAAGTAGTAGTGTAGGAGGAACTCGATGTAGAGCCTGTGTTTAGTTTGTCTGTCCTGGGCTACACTAGAAACATGGTTGTTCAATAATGCAGGACCCCACAAGTACTTAACACACTAAACATGCACCATGTATTGACATAACTCTCGGAAAGCTTTCTACAGAAGGATGTTTATTTCCAGATTTGCTTCAGTTCACCTGTCTATGCCTTGAAACAGTCTCCTGTCTATTCTGCTTTTTTTGGGTTTGCAATTTTATTTTTCAAATCAAACAAAATCTTTTAATTATGCCCATATCACCACACCAGGCTCTGTTGTGATGGGGAAACAGTGGCTTTTCATCTCTACTACCGTTATCTCACTGGAAGCCATTGTGTTCAGTTAATCTCTGAAATCTCCCTTTCCTTTTTCAAGAAACTGCAGGTATACAGTTCATGCAGTGTGTCAGCAGAGGCTAGAGAGTCTCTAAATGCTTGGGGGTGAAAACAATGTGTTTGCTGCAATTATCCAGTGTTTCTGCAGGATTTGTCCGCTCTCAGCCCACAGCTACTGTAGGCGCAGCATAATGGCAATTGTTTGAAGGCAACTAACCTTTCCATTACCTTGAACAAAGGTGTTTTATAACAAAATCTGACACATGAGAATGGAGATAATGGATCTGAAAAGCAGGCATTAAAGAGTAAACTGCAGGAAAATCATGATCATGTCACAGAAAATGACCTTTGTCATTCATTTACCACTGGACCTAATAGTTTTCACACTTAAATTGCATGAGCAAAAATCTGGTTTAAAAATCATCATGGGTTTGGACATTTCCAGTATTATTTTTTGCAGAGAGAACCTTTTCTACCTCCTGAATGAGCATCCACTTTTCAGCAAAACATTTATACCTGTTAAACCCAATCTGATTTGCCAGGTCTATTGTAGGTCAGTGAGTAGCTCTCCCTGAGAAGTTCAGGGTTAAGTGCCTTGCTCCTGCTTTTCGCTGTAAGTTAGAGTCATTTTTCAGAATAAGTTCAGTGTTTCTGATTCAGTTTCCCTGCCCAGTTTTCCCCCTTTTCCCACTTATAGAATTTGAAGAACTGCCCTTTATGATAAAAACCACTGGCTACCACTGAACCAAAATGAAGGTTCAGGGCCACATGGATTGTGAGTGCATGTGTATGATCGTGCGTGCGTGCGTGCGTGCGTGCGTGCGTGCGTGTCGCAAAACGCTAACAATGACAAGGAACAACAAAACAGTCTTATTGGGACCAGGAGATAAAGTGAAAACACGGGAATGCCAAGGCTGATTTCCAACCTTTAGACACTTGATTAGAATTGATCCCAGCGAGGTGTACAGTTGAAACATCTGCACTAGTAATTGTTTCCCTCCTTTGTGTATGTGTTTGTGTTTGTGGAACTGTTCCCTGAAGAGCCCTTTCCACTTAGTACAAGCAAGAGTCTTAATTGCTAAAAATGTTGTGCTGCACTGCACAGCACTTGTTTAGACACTCTCTTTCACTGGCAGGTGCTAATTGATCACCCTTCGAAAGATTTTTGACTTAATAAAAAAAACTTGTTCGTGTTGGAAGCACAAACTTCTTTAATTACAATGTAACTTTTGTGGAGCTCTGCCTTCATTAAGAACAAATGGTGTTAAATTACAAGTGTTAAGTAATGGCAAGTTTTTATTTCTTTCTTTTTTATTAGTCAAAAATCTTTGTTAGGTCCACATGTCAATGTTTTTTTGTTTTTGTTTTTTCCACTCTGAAACAGGCATTGACTAAAGGCATATGGAAGTATTGGGCTTTATAAATGCAGAGACTCCTTGCTGCAATATCATGCAATTATCATCTCAGGCGTATTCTGTGTCAGGAACTGTAAATTGTTGATCAGATATTATATACGTGCCCATCATTATTATTAAATGACAGTGCCTGGTTTGTACAGTGTAGCCATCTTTCTTTATATTTATTCTACCCTGGGTAATAAAAAAGGAAAGCTTAGAAATGCCATCCCCCTAACTGGCTAACCAACATCTAAATGGTAGAAGTTGTCTTGCCTCTACTGAGAGGAGATTTCTTCTCAGTGATTTGCCCAACCTTAAAGGTCACATGATTCAGCAACCTTTTTGGACCAAACTTTTGACCCTCAGACTGTCACTGCCACCGTTTAATCCAGTATGGAGTACATATTTTTGGAAACAACCAGGGGAAAAACAAATCCAGTGTTTGCAAAGCCCTTGGAAGGTGGGCAGCGGTGGAGCGAGTATCCGCAGAAGGTGAAGCTTAATGGAAGCTGGGGAAGGGGAAGTGGGAAAGCTGTACTTGAGATAGGGCCAAGGAGGAGTTGTCAGCTTTGATTTATTAAGTGCAGCTCCTGCTCTGACTGCTGGTAACTTGTCAGTCCCCACATAATGGATGGGGCTCACAGCTCACTGCTCAGTGATTGGCTTTTTTTCCCTGGACCCTGTCCGTCGGGCCTCTCATCCATCGCTATCTTGCTCCCATTTCTAATTAATTTGTTATTCACAACCTCCACTACTTTTCCTGTTTGCCCTGGTAGAGAGGAGCCAGCAGGCTGCTCTTTTTCAGCACTTTATTCCCCCCCCACACACACACACACACACATCCCTCATTCAATATTCTCACTTGTGTTTGACAATGCTTCCCTGTGGTGTCAAAGTTGGCAAATGACTACTTCCCTCCCATTCCCATTCTTCTAACATGGTGTCGGTCCACAGCAATACAACTGCGCTCATCATTCACTCACCAGAGATGCTTGGAAGCTTTTGTCTCTATCCTTCACCAGGGAGTCAGTGATATCATAGGCTTAGAGCCACATAGAGCCCCTCTTACCAACCTTATCCTGTGAAGGTATGTTATGTCCAAAAAAATATCTGTCAAGCTTCTTTAGTTCTTTTCTGCTCTGAGTGTGCCCAGAGTGAATCAAATCCTTGGCCATTATCCCGAGAGCTTTCTATAATTTCAGACCTGGACCTGAGGAATAAAATACATATTAATGCTGAAGTACAAGAGAAGGATGGTGGCAGAAAAGGCAGAAGAAAAAGAGATGATTGCATTGAAATACCTTAAGTCTTTTCCAATTCCGGCGCCCTGCGATTCAGACAAGAGCAGGCACAAGTTTAGCCTTCCATACAAAATATGGTGTGCAATGAACTAGTCATTGGCATGCTCACAAGTCATGTCAACTCACATAAGAGCTGATGGTAAACATAATACATCGTATAAAAAGATAAGACAACATAGCCCACTTTATTTGAAGTAACCTTAAACTGGAGCAATAGCAGTAACTGAGGATGACTAATGTTGTTTGTCTTATAAACAGTCAGTCAAAGCAAAGGGGAAAAAGTATTTTTTATGCTTGGCAAAGCAATTGCTGCCTGAGGTGGTCTTAGCTTTTAGGCAGAGCTTGCAAACACCAATGCATCCTTGCCCATACAGCACACAACAAAAAAGACGAGCAACCGCACAAGATGTAGAGTTTGAGGTAAGCCTCTGTGATGTTTGTGCTATGACCCCCACACTGAGCTCATGATCGCACACACATTTACACGCACAAACATCACACCCAGCATGAGCCTAGCTGCCCTGCAGTGGGCCCATCCACCACCATCCCTCACATTGCCGTCCTCCGCGATTAGCTTTGTCTTTGACCAGATGCAGTGTAGCGGGCCTGGAGGATCTAACACAGTGTGTGGAGCTATTACTCAAAAACAATCAGTCGCAACCCACTCTGATTTCATGTTTTTCATGTTGTTTTTTTTCCCTCTACTCTTTGCACTTCAACCACTTCACAAGATCTGAGCACAGCAAGATGGCTTCCTCTGAATTTACACGTTTGTTTTTTTTTAACATGAAGACACATTTGTTATTCCAAATGGCATTTATCAACTCCCCCTGACAGTGTAACACAATTTATTTAAGACAATGAGGGTCTTGCAGTGGTAAGCATTTTGGCCTCTGGTGCATTCAGCCATTTTACATTGAGATAAGCAGATTAACACTGTCATGACTGTTAACAAGTGACAAATGAAGCCAGTTCTCCAGTTCTCAGCCTCAATGCTAAGCATCTATGGCATTTATTGATATCAGCTGTACCTTATATATTGGGCGGCAGGAGCTCAGTGTGTAGGGACTTTGCTTGGGAACCGGAGGGTCGCCGGTTCAAGTCCCAGAAAATATGAAGTGTGGACTGGTAGCTGGAGAGGTGCCAGTTTCCCCTCCTGTGCACTGCCGAGGTGCCCTTGAGCAAAGCAACCTAACCCCAAAACCTGCTCATGGGGCGCCGGTAACGTTGCAGCCCCATCACCCCACCATCTCTCTCCCCTTTGCATGTCCACAAGTGCATGAAGTGTGTATTTCAGCCTGTGTGTATAAAAAAAAAAAAGAGTGAAAAGAACAATTTCCCGTAGGGGATCAATAAAGTATATCTTCTTCTTCTTCTTCTTCTATAGTCTAAACTTAATATTTTAAATATCTGTTTTGGTGTAATAATTACTTTCAGAAACAATTTACTTGATGTTTTTGATCAATTTCAGTCAATCAACCAAATTAAGTACTGCAGAGCAACTATCAAAATAGCAAAATTGCAATGTTTAAGGTGAATAAAGCAATGAAAGGGTTTCTACGTTTGATATTGCTTGCAAAGATAAAAAAGCAGCCTTTAAGTTCGATGAGTCCTGCACTCGTTGTCACTCATAGCACACAATACACTGTACAGGCGTGGGTTCGTAGCAGATATATCGAAGAGGAGGAAAAGTGTGATTAGTAAGTGACAAGGTAAACAAATAGAGGTGTCATTATGTGACAAGTCTGGACCTCAAGGGAAGGAGGTGGATTCTTTTTACAAGACAGAGTTATTGATTTGAATAACTCTATCCTACACCTAATGGGGTGCGTCATTTGGCTCTACCCCTGCGGCATTCACAATCCATCTCTTGTCTGTCAACTGTGGCATAGGGGTGCACACCGTTATATATGTGATTTATGAAGAATTTCATTGAAGGGGCAGTTTGTCATTCACAAGTGTCCAGGATTTGGTACCTTGATAGTGGAAGCTCAAATGGGAGAGGATGGGAGCTGAAAGAGAGAATAGGGATGAGGGATGTTTGTAGAGAGAAAATTTTGAGATGCCAACAAGTAAGCACAAATCAATACCTTGTAATGCTGTCAGAGATAAAGGGCAAGTTAATGCCCAGTAATGATCCAATCCACATGATGATCTGATCAAACTCTGTTTTTGTCAGTATATTTTTAATAGTCAATGACAACTGAAAACTAAAAAAATAGCAGTACAGTTACACACCATGAATTCTCTCTTTTCTCACAAACATAGTATGAGCTGAATGTTATTCCCTCTGATGTAGGCCTATTCGACATGTGAAGGTCAACAGACGAATTGCAAATCACACAGTGGTTAGCAGCTTTTGAGGGCTGCCAGTAACGTGTTTGTTTGCTTTCTTTTACCCCCTGCAAGAACTTCCCATGAGCACACGTAAACGCATTTTCCATCAGTGTGTAGGTGTCCCAAGGTAGCTGGTTGAACCAAAATTTTGTTTGCAGAAACGCCATTTATACCCTTCACCTGGACTGAATTGCAGTCACCAGTGGTATGTCTGCATTTGACACCAATATCCTGCTGGCATATCTTCAAATAGCATGAGAACACCTGTTGGTGAACCTGAGGCAGAATGTGTTGAATTTTATACTGCTGCTTCTAGCCTCATTAAATACATAGCTGTAATGGGTGCTATATCACCTTCCAGTGAATTCTACAAGACGGGGTATAGTCAGTTTTCACTTGGTATTTAACCACAATCAAATATTAAGTCCTCATGTGGAGATAATCTACAGTATGTATCTTGTTGCTGGATACAGAAATTGTTATACCCCAAACAATTAAGCGTGTCAATTTGCATTCTACATTACTGTCATTACTACTTGCAGTCTATTTTTCTTGACCTGTTAGACACAAAGGCAGCAGCAGTTGCAGCCCATGGATTCTGAACGTCCACTATGTTGGTGTATGAAGTGAAAAATGGGAAATGTTCTAGGAACGTCTGTAGCAAAGGCAGTAATAGTCATATCTCTTACATGTCCTTAATTCAATGGGAAGAGTACACAGTAGAGGTGGGCGATATATATCGTTTGCGATAATATCGTTATTGTTGTTTTGACAATGTGCAAATTTCCATTATCGAGTATTTAAATTACTTCGCCAAAAATATTGAAACGCACTCGGAAACTCCTCACATCCACTTAATACACGGTGCAACAATGCTCTCTACAGCATGGCAGGATTCAGTAACACGACTAGTGGGCCTATGTGATCACATGACGTGATCACATGACCTCTCGCTAGCATCCTCCTTGCAACAGTTTAGCAGCGCGTTGTGATGGTAGAGAGAAAATGCAAGCACCTCCAGTCCCTGAAGCTACCGGTACTTCAGATGATTTAGTGCCGAGACGTGGGTCTACCTCTCTGGCATGGAAATGGTTTGGTTTCGAAAATACTTTTTTAGCGCAGCGCTCAGAGCGCTTCAAGTTGAAATCTGTTCAACTATTAACACCGCTGGGCGCTCGGAAAATGAGTTTTTGAGTGCTGTCAGCGCTAAAAACGCGTTTGGTGGACACAAGCCCTAACTCAGACATCGACTGATTATTGTTATCGCCAAAATCCTAAAAAATAACGAGATATTATTTTTTGCCCATATCGCCCACCCCTAGTACACAGTATGTGTGAAACATGTTTGATTGCATCCATCTCTGCTGTGTTAGGATTTTTCTCCCAAAGCAAAAGAAAACTCAATATGGCATAAATGTGGACTGGAAATGTTTCTAAGTATACAGAATGCTCACATTCAAGTCATTGAAACCCCCTGACAAACATCACAAGACATGACATACAAACTAGATCAAATCTGGTCTAGGGTTTAGCCAAATGAGAATATAATATAGTCTGCTGCTCACTTCCTCTGCTGTATGCTTTCATCAGGCTGTGCAGAGCCATAATACAAATCAGAGGTTTTATGTCACTGTTAATTCATCTTCAACTAGATAACCAGGTGGAATTGATGGGCTAGAGTTTTGCATTTCATGACGCATTGTAAGTTTTATTGGGATGCAGCCAATGAGATTCAGACAGTATGCTAAACGATGATGCACAGTGCCTTAATGCATTTTTGAGAGACAGTTCCAAAAACCTAAGTAACAATTTACAAGTAAATATTCAGTGGTCGGCCATTTATCTCAGTGAGTTATTTCTGATGACTATCCTGTGTAAGATAAAGATCTAATAAAAAAGTTGCGTGCAAGTACGTAAGTTTGAAGGGTGCATTGCCTGCTGATCACTGGGCAAAACCTGATCTTTTCAGTTATATGAGTAATTGCTGTGGGTCTTGTACCCACACAGGTGCCAAGCATTGCAATGCAACATGAGGCCATTTAAATCTAAATGAATGTTTTTTTTTCCTTGTGTTATTAATTCCCTCTTCCTTCAACTGCCTCTTCATTTGCTCAAGGGCCCTACAATTTGATTAACACATGCCTCCAAAATTATTTCATAGCATATAACTATTCTTTAGTGGCTGTGAAGCAGGTCTTCTGAAGGACCATTATCCCAGAAAAGCAGGATTTATTTCCCTACCTTAAGTGAACTGTCGACTGACCATCGATGTGAGACCGTTTCATTCGGTGACCAGCTGAAGTACGCTCAGGTTGTTCTCAGTTCTGATTCACTCCCTTTTTACGTTAAGGAAAGACCTAGATTCCCAAAACTGATTTTATTACTGTAAATGCACAATTCATAGATTCATATGGGTAATTCCATAAGCATGGGTGCTTTTATATTGATTTTGCCATTATGAGTACCCTGATTTTCCATGTCAGCCAGTCTTGTCGTTATTCCTCCTCCTGGGTTTCAAGATATGCAAGGTGCAATAGATGCAATATCAGCAGCAGAATGAAGGATGAAAACAGCAGATAAACGCATTTGATGGCCAAGAGGTTAATATCTGTACACTCAAATGGCTCTCTACGGGCCAGATTCCTGCAGCCCTGGTGAAACTCCCATTAACATAGAGGTTGCTGATGACACTGTATCCAGTGTACTGTGCGGAGGACCTGGAATTAATCAGAGGGGGATAAAAGATTGTCCTATGTGTTATCGCTCACTGCTTGTCCTTGACTAGACTTTCTGTTCCCTGTGATTGTATTTTCATCAGGCCACTTTTTTATCACAGTAATTCAGTGGCATTTTCCCTGTACAGTCAGCAACTATCAGCACCATAGCGGTACAGCAAATTATGTCCAAGTCCTACCGAGTTTGGATTTTGCTATGTTTTGCTGTTATCTCCAATACTATTAACTCAGTCTTGGGAATTTGTGTGAAAATGCAAGGAGAGGGGCTTTCAGTTGTTTTGTGTCTGTGTCTTAAATAGAATTTTACAGAAAACTTCCACTTTATATCAAAGTAGAGAACATGTTTTGAGTGGTTGTGTTTTTCTAGGAAAAGGTCACATGCTATTGATGCAGAGGTAGGAATGAACTGAATCCATTTGACCGCGGTTAATTCAAAATCATGTAAACTTATTTTGTCATGACATAGCTGTAGGTAAACCGTGAGAATCGATGACAGGAACAATTACCAGCATTTTTGTCCTTTTCCTCCTCTACATGCTTCCTCCTTGAACCCTTCTCATTTCTCCTCTCCTCTTGCTCACATATTTGCCAGCCCTCGTTTATCTCGACAATCCAATAATTTCTACTTAGAAGCGACTGGGCCAAGGGAAGCAGCGGAGGGTGAGCCAAAAGAGCTAGCGATAGTGGCTAATTAGCTACAGCTGCTGATGGGACTGCTCCTCGCCGGCTGCCAGAGGAGCCTTGACAAAATTGTTATCAAATGCAATCAGAAAAGACGAGCCATTTTTCACCGCATTAAGATCCCAGGCAAATTGGAGATAGTGGATGGGAAAGGGAAAGGATGACAAGAGGGTGTTCTGTGAGAACATATTTGTATATAGGTATATATGTGTGAGTGAGTGCCTGCTAAGGAAACAGGCTCATGAAATGAAGCATGGAGACAGAGGGAGGCACATGGGAGCTATCTGTGTGTGAGCATATATATATGTTACACTAGATTCACTGAACAGGTGAGCCATTTCTTACTAAATGAGGCTACAGAGTAGGGCAGCGACAAGCACCCAGGAGAACACTTTTCATCTTAGCATCCTCCTCGCACTGGGGCTGCTTTTACATTCACCACAGTATTCCTCGCCACGCTTGCATCATGTCTCAGCGTTACAGCAGCAGATGGAGCATCATTCCATCTATGACATGTGTGTAGGCCCGTTGCTGTGTTACTGTAGTACAATAGGTAAGGAAACCTGTTGCTCAGCTGAGAGTGGACCAATCGCTGTCTCTAGCAATAAATAAAAAAGATATATACATATTTAAAGCCTGCGTGAGGGAGACATCAGGGGCTCAGTCCATTTTGTCCTGCAAGATGCCTGTAATGAGGCCTTGTGGAGGAAGAGGACCACTGACCTGTATGCTGCAATGACAGCAAGGCTTCCTCCTCTTCAAACCTGGCTATAAATAAAATCTTTGCATGCAGAAGCACAGACAGTGAAGTAAAACACAGTGCAGTATCATAGATAGTGGCACAAACAGCATGTTGCTACAGGATGATGTGCTCCGAGGTATAACGAGGTAACACTGCATGTGACAAAATGTATCAAGTAATTTATGCAACTACAGACAGTAGGTGTTACACTGCTCATTTGTGGCTTTTGTGGTTGAATTTTATGTTAACTGCGGTCAAATGGATTCAGCTCACTCCCACCTGCGGGTTATTTTAAAATCAAATCCAGACTTTTTCATACAGCAGAGATCATACACAAAGGAGGATTTTCAGGTATCTGTGCCTGTTTGTGTGATGGGGGTTTTGGTGTTCCATGTACAGTATGTGCATGAAACGGTGGGTGTATGTGGTGTCTTTCCCAGGTGTTTACCCTGGCGTTAGGTCTTGGTCTAGGGAGGCTTGCGAAGGCCAGCCTGTTGGCAGCAGCTGGAGAGTGTCAGCAGATGTGAATTGTCAAGTGTTCTGTTTGGTTCATTAGCTGCTCTTCCACTTGCACCAAACACAGCTGTTGCCTGGCCCACAGAGCAAAGGGGAATGTCTGTGTGGGTGTGTGTGTGTGGGTGTGTGTGTGTGTGAGAGAGAGAGAGAGAGAGAGAGAGAAAGAGAGAGAGAGTGTGAATGAGTGTTCTGTGTATATTCATGTGTGTTTTATATATATGTACATGTGTGTTTCAAGTGTGTCTAACTAGATACAAACGGTAGATGAACCAGTTTAGGCCGGGACTATTTTTCCCCTCTCATTCACCTCAGTGTGGTGTTGGACCTGTCTTTCCCCTGTTATATTACTTCAGTATTTCCCTGCCAACTGTTTGGTGGATCTGCCAGCTAACTAGCCAAAGTATAGATTCTGAGAGGTTGTTTTTTTTAATTTTTTGTCCATCTGTTAAACAAAACATCTGCAACTAAACAGTGTGTTTACAGTGTGATTCCTTATCTTCACTGTGTAAACCACATGGAGGGAAGGGAACATATATATATATATATATATATATATATATATATATATATATATAATATCAAACACATCAAATGTATCGCTTATATATGTAAATGCTTATAGATGTAAATATTATTATAATCATCCATGTAAATATAAGTCATAAAATAGCTATTTATGTGGAACATATGCACATCATTGCAGATTTTGCAGCTTATTCTAAAACAGTAGCAACAAATACAGTCCAAACCTGTAACCCATTGCATAACTAAGTAAATGTTTCCTTTCATACTATAATTCATACTATATTTTGGTAGGAAAACTCATTTATTTATTTGAAGCTACATTCATATTTCACACAAAACTGCAGTGTTAGTGTGGTGTGACCCTGTTACCAAACCAAACATTGATCAACAAGTACCTCAAGAAAATATAGACTCTATAAATAAACATATTTTCTTTGACTATTTTGGTCTAATGTCCGTGCTTGTTACGGCTGCAATATCACAGTTTTGCTCCAAAAGGTTGAGCACTATTACTGTAGTGCCTCACCGAAGTGTCATTGCTTCCACTTTGAGCATGTGTGGCTTGAATTAAAAGCACTGTAATGCTCTACCCGCACATCTCCATATACAAAACCATTATTACTCTTGTCATTTTTTCTGATCCTGTGTACTCGCAGCATATCCAACCATTGTTCTGGCTGGCCAGGGCACGGTTTAGTACGCATGCCGCTTGCTGTATCCTCTGAATAAATATTTATTCAGAGCCAAGGTCTGTTGTAATTAACAGGAAGGCGGCTGGAGAAATTCTATTATCCTTCTCCCTGGAGTCACCAGCAGCTCTGCAAGTCTCAGGTCAGCTGGTCCGGTTATGGAGATGTCTCGCTCACACATGTCTACACAGTGTGTGTAATGCGTGCTCATGAATATGTGCGTATCTGCATCTATGTGTGTGTGTGTCAATTTTGGCAGAAACCAGATACAGAGCAAGTCAGTCAACAAATGTTCTAACTGCATTTGGCTAGTATTCTCTCTGCCAGGAGTCGAATTGGATTATAAATTGTTGTCGCTTTTTAGTAAATAATGCTTGAGATATAAAATGAATTCTAAATATTAAATCAGTGGCAGTATTTGTATGTATAATGTAGATGAATACAGTGTGCACAGTAAACATGATAAGTCACTGTCACTGCTGTATCTGATGAAAGCAAATAACAATATATTATTCACAAAAGACTGAGTGTTTTAAAAGTCACAACTTGTTACCACATTGTCCCCAATGGCCCTCTAACCACAAACAGTTACTGTAACTTTGTTGTTGTTACAATGCATGCAAGCGCTTCTGCCATAAAAAAGGACATGACACTGTTAATTTTGAAACCTGAAAAAGAGAGAAGGGAGAAAGTAAAAGGAAGGAGAGGGGAAGAGAGAACACTGGCGGTAGTATCTCGGTAGCAGTATATAGCAGTAGGTTCCTCAATACCAGGGCTGTGAGTAGAAAGCCCTCCTTGCCTATGTTTTAGTTAAATCCCTCCAGCCTAATTAGGTGAAAAAGCACACGATGTTTATGAAGCAGCAGCCAATGACAGCCACTAAAGAGCCATTGACTGCAAAAGTGGCGACAGGGTGGATCGACGTGCCCACAGAAGAATATGCCATGAGGGTATTTACCCTGAACCTGCAGAGCTAGCACAGATGACATCTTAATAAGCTGAGTAGCACTATGATACATTTTTAACAGAGCCGGTCGGTCTCTCCGGAGGACTGTGCACCAGTGCCCACATCTAATTGGGTTTTCCCTTCCTCCAGCATCATTGTAGCGTTACAATATTGTTGTATAAAGTTATATCCTTATCCCCAAGTACTTTACTGAGGATTGTCCAGCCATAACACTTTTTTTTTTTTTCTCTCGATTTCATTTCACTTGTATTACTTTTCTGTCAAAGTTTGGATGACATCACCTACCAAGAGAGAAACTGAAGTGTAAGGCCTCCATAGTACTTTCTTCCGTTGGTTACACAACACTTATGCATAGGGTTTTCTACCCTACAATTTGTTCCATCATTATGCAGTGTTTTATATAAATACATATATAAACAAGGAATGGTTTGTGTTGATGTGATGAGTGCAATAGAATACCATGTACCTCCAGTGATGACTTTGTAAATAGTCCACTGATTGCTGTAGACTTAAAGTCAGGATGGAGTGGGGTTTGTTACATTTTCCCAAGTGGTCAAGACCTGCTATTTGAAAAATCTTGTTCTGCACTGGAGTAGGTTGTTTTCCTCTTCCTTCACACACCACTTGTAGGAGTAGCAACAAATGAGAAGCAGGTTAGTATGAGGGAACAGAATGATATAAAATGTATATGTATATGTTTAAACATATACATACAAGGAAGCTTGGGCCTTCATTGGTACCATTGGGCAGCATTCAAGTGTTTCGGACATTTGCCAGAGCTGGCACTGCTGCCACTGTCTCTCACCCAGTGAGCCACAATGACGAGGAACACAGCTTTGATGTTTTTATTCACACAGCTTTTGTTTACATACTTACTGTTTCTGGACGTGCACATCACATCAAAAGACACTGCTGCAACAGTCTGCATCAAACACAGTCTAGGTCAAGGGAACATACAGCCAAGATATTTTAAAAAATAATTAAAAAAAAATTATTATATTATCTGACTCCTATTAGGCTTAGCAGCACAATGGTATTCTCCCAGCTTTCCCACAAATTGCCCACCTTCTGAGGCAGCGGTGTGGGAGTTGGATCTCTGGAGGCCTGGTGGTTTAGGCAGAGAGGGGGAACCATGTTCAGCCTGCATGAGCTGCCAGCGAATCCGTTAATTAAGCATGCTAATGGTTGTAATTGTAGCTGGTGGTGAACCCAGCTGCTGAGGTAAATGCTACGTTTAGCCCACTGGTTGTCAGGGTTCAACTTTATGTGTGTGTGTGTGTGTGTGTGTGTGTGTGTGTGTGTGTGTGTGTGTGTGTGTGCATTAAGACCAGGCACACATATTTTTTTATGCATGAGTGAAGAAGGGAGCAGGCAGAGAGAGAGAGAGATAGAGAGTCTACCTGGCTGCAGAGTGGGATGGAGGTGAGAGGTGAGCAATAGGCAGGAAGGGTTAGAGGAGATAGAAAATTGAGGGAGAAAGATGTTTTTTTTAACCTCATGTCTTTCCCTCTTCCTCCCTGCATCAGGCAGGCATTTCCGCAGCTGCTCCCAGCAAAATATCAAATAGGTGTTTGCCCTCTGCTCAGGGATTAGGATGCCTAGACTGGGCTGATGTCAGGCTAATGCTGATCTCACCCAAGTTGGCAGCAGGTGGGGCAAAGGCAGCT
Source organism: Dicentrarchus labrax (assembly GCF_905237075.1). Taxonomy (NCBI): domain Eukaryota; kingdom Metazoa; phylum Chordata; class Actinopteri; family Moronidae; genus Dicentrarchus; species Dicentrarchus labrax. Next base: position 12,725,369 of record NW_026136704.1, read on the forward strand.
TCACAGACAGGTCTAGAATTAATCTTTATCCCTAGTCAACATGTCAAATCTTTATTCCAGTTGTCCAGCTCTATATGTGTTTTTATTTTCACTTATTTAATGTCAATGTAAATATGTCACTTCTTATGCTCATGGGCAACCGCAAGATGTAAGGAAAATAATTCGTTTCCAAAAGAGTTCAATTTTAAAAACATACTCTCTTTGACAATTGGGAGACATTCGGTGTCTGTTGGCGTATATATTCACAAAAAAAGAGAAATAACAGTACGAAGTGCAGACACATCACTTGACAGAAGAGTCCTCTTTCATAAAATATTCACAAAGGGTACAATCATCAGTCTTTTTTTATGTTAAAAGTGAATTGGATATGAGCCGTGGTACTTCTTATGCATTCTTTTTTAGTATGTCAACAACAGGTATTTTCATACAGGGATTTGTTGCTACAATGTGTAACTTAATTAAGTTAAAAAAACAAACATGATTTTATGTCATCTGGTCATGTTTTGTTGGAATACTGGCACATTTACCACAGTGGTATTGGTTGCCTATCCAGTCTAATTGCTTTACACAGAGAGTTGTATTACTATTACTTCTGTCTTCAAGACAGTAGACACTTTGTTGTTCTTTTTGAAAACTGGTCCAAAAGTGATCTTGCCCCACAGACAGTATAATGAAACATGTTCTCATTTACAGCCAGAGATGAGAGGGAAAATCAGTGTGAGTCCTTCTGTCGTCTTTGCTGCACACACTTTGATCGATGAGTTAGTAGATGTGTATTAATTTACTATGGCTGTGTCAAACACATACTAAGCGCAGTGGGGGTCATCAGGACATTAGGCTATGCAAGATTTTGTAAACCTCCTGTGATCACTGCAAGGAGCCAGGTCTAACAGTCTGTCAGAAATCTTCATGTGCTCGAACTGTGAAGCATTAATGAGAGTAAGCTTGGAGTTTCACAACCAATGTTCAGTGACGATAATGGGCCTTTGGTTATTTTATATATAGTGTGGTACTGTTTTGCTTTGAGAAAACCTTGTGCCACAAAGACATCATAGCATCAAAATGGCCTGGGAGTTGTTGTGTTTATCTTTGCACTTGTCGATAAACTCTCTTTAGTTTTGGCAATGTAGGCAGCGTATAACTGAGGCTTATTCAAATTCTTGAATACTAGTGATGTGTCATTCATGAACCAGTCTATTCTATGTGTGGGCTCCTTAAAGTGAACAATAGGAACTGGCTCCTGACTGAAAGTTTATTTTGTCTTTATGTTTTTATAAATAAATAATTACAAGACAGAGTAATAGGATGATCCAATAATGTACAATATTTTGTTGAATACAATCCAGAAACATTTCACTTTGGCAATAACCTTAAGACATTGTATGTTGTGCCAGTTGCCAACATACAAATAAAACAATGAATATACATTTGATGTTTTAGTAGTATTCAAGGTTTTTATTCCAAGCATATGGTGAAAATGTGGTATTCTGAAAATTAAAATGTTTTTTACGTTGCATAATTTTAATGATATTTGTGCACACATACCAATCATAGGTCAAAATATTGCTAAATTTGGCTATATTTTTCGAAATTATAAAACCCAGAAATGGTACTAAATGAAGTGTCGCTTGGGAGCTCTTACTGCTGACCTGAGCCAAATCAGTTGGCTTGCTGAGAAGAGCCAGAGTTCCCATCACTATTGGATACATGTATCACATAAATGCTTAAAACTGAAATGTAAATGTACACTGTTGTTACTGTCCTTAAAATCCACGCTCCTATTCTTATTGCCATGCCATTGTGTGCAGCACACTGTGCATAAGCAAAACAGGAAATAATGAAATCATGCATAAATGCTTTCTTTTGCTGTCAAAACCTGTGCATTGGCTGAAGCATAAACCTGTCATAAAGCTGTTGCATGTGGAGGCCTGAGAGGAATTAGACATTGATGTTATAGATAACCTCCGTTCAAGTCAATAAGCAATTTTACGTTACATATCTGTTAATCAAAGAGGAGTGATCAAGGAAGGGGGGGAGGAAGAGGAAAAGGTGGTGTGTTTAGCAGGGAGAGATGAGACTGTGTGTCGTGCGGGTTTGTGTACGTAAGGTAAGGGAGACAGACATAATCTAGCACGCACAGATAGGCAGATAGAGAGAGAGAGAGAGAGAGAGAGAGAGAGAGAGAGCAGTAACTCAGTAACACATACACACACATAGCTTGTCCTTCGTCTGTCCTGTTGTCTGCTGGCCTGTTAGACCCTAATCCTTTTTATCTGTCTGTGCTGTGTTTGCGAGTCTTTGTGTTTGTTCGGGCATACGTGTGTGTGTGTGTGTGTGTGTGTGTGTGTCGGTACGCGTGCGAGGCCAAGTGTGTTTGTGTGCGGCTGTTTGTGATGAAGATGTCAGAGGGAGCTGATTAGCCGCCTGTTACCTTCTCTCCCAGGAGATGGGGTCTTGCCACGGGCAGAGAGTGACAGATGCGGACACATATCATTACTGTGGGAGAGAACTCTGGGTGGAATTTCTTTTTTCCAAAACATTTTTTTGAACATACTTGTATAAATATAACATATTTTTTCGAGGGGGTTGCGTGTGTATGCATTTCTTAATATATTTATATGGTTATGTATGGATTTTTGTGATATGAAAATGCCTCTAAGGCCTGTTGCAAGATTCAGGGATATTTAAAGAAACATTGGGGAAGTGTGTAGAAGGAGACGTGCAAAATATCCATGTGAACTTGTGACCTTGACAATGCCATAAACTGAAGGTGGTTTATGCACTGGAGAGTCTCAAAGGTACTTAGACCACTGCAGAGAGCCCGAGGACACAGCAACAGTATGAGATCAGAATCTGTTTTCTTGGCTTTGGGATAGCTTCTGATATTGAGCTTGGAATTACTTTCATGTAATCCATTCATTCTCATAGCTGATTCCTGGAGGAACCACATTCTGATGATTACTTCAGTAATCTCTTCCAAAGGCTTTGGTCTATAGATCAGTCAGCAGTGTACAGTAGTTTGGACATTTCTCAGTGATGCTAAGGAAAAAGATGGTGGCAACACCAGTAGAAGGTTCATATTTGTCAAATAATTTAACAAGGTGTTATGTATGCTGTTATTCAACCATTATTTTTCCCCAGCAGTTTAATCATTCTCAGAACCTACTGTAAGAATTCCATGATACTGATTTTATAATAAATCAGCAATTGAAATCATTTAACCTCAAAGGTGTTGCAATGAGGAAATAGATTTTATGACAACGTGTTTCCACTGCAGCTGAGCTCTAAATAACACCCTATTAACATTCTGTGCTTCAAGAAGGCCATGGCTACAAATTGTCCAAAACCTAGCCCCAGCCAAACCTTCATGTACTTGATGTATGTTCTGCCTGGAGGGCATGAGACGTGCACAGTAAAATGTTTGCATGTCACCCTGCTGACCCCAAAGGACACCTCACCACCGCCAGCTCGCAGAGCCAACAGTTCCCCAGCTGTGTTTTTTGAATCAGTGAGAAAGAGCAAAATGTAGGAGAAAGGAAGCTTCCCCATTGCTAGTGAATCCTTTGACATCGATCTACGCTATTACTCCTTTTGACACCTGGTTCCATGTGACCAGATGGCCTACAGGCTGGACAACTAAGACAAGGAACAGGGGCAGCAGATACAAATGACCCCCTTAGAGCCATCCCTTTCATCCAATAGAAGAGGGGGAAAAAGGACAGAGCTGGGGGGGCAGACATACAAAGGTTCAATAGGTTTACATTTTTGTACCTACACACCATGTGGAGGCACACCAGCGGAAGTGGCCACAGCGTCTCGAATAAAGGCACTGACATGCGCTGAGCTCTGTACCTGATAATGATGGACCTCACATACAGATGGTGGTTAAACTTAAGGTTCTACCTACACAGGAATTCAATAATTAAGGATACATGCAGCAGTAGTTTCTTTGTTGGGTGTTTTTAGCAGCTTGTTCGCTTCTCTTAGTCTAGCAAGTCAGTGATAGCGTTAGCACATAGCCCACTCGCAGCACATTCCCCCTCCATGAAAACATGAAATAAGTGCTCAAAAACTTGCCTTCATCCATTTGACTCAGGCTACCATCTTGAAGAAAATAGCGAGGCAACAGGATGTGTCAGGGGCCATTAGTGGAAGAAACCTTTCCTCAGAAATGGAAGATTCTTTATTTGTTTGTTTGTTTGTTTGTTTTAAGGATGTTTACAGTGTCATGCTATAGTGGTAAGAGGTATTATTGATAAGGTTATGGAACTATGGTCTACCATGGAGAGCTGGGTTTTCTCCCTGCAAGCTGAGCGAACGTCATTAGCTGCAGACGGAAAGTAACCAGCACTGAAAGCCTGAGTGCAGACGAACATGTGCAACACGCACAGGTGGCAGCAATAAGAGTAGTGGGCTTTCAAGTGCCAGCGATGGCTGAGCTATCATCATGTCACCTCTGTCCCTAAAAAAAGGACTGAATGGCCAATCTGCTTTTTCTCTCCACCCACGAAAGGTCTTTTGCAGGCAGTGCTTTCAAACAAAATGTGACAGGCTTTTCTTTCTGGTGGCCTTGATGGAAGAACAGAGGCTTCTGCACACGTAAAATATGTATCCTGGAATTTGTCCAGTTAGTTTTCATTTTCATTTTTTCCAGCTTGTATAACTCTTTTAAAATAACATAATTTGGAATGTGTGTGTTTATCTCAGGTGTTCTTGTGCTGAAAACACTCCATGTACCTCTACAGTCCAACGAGGGAGGATGAGGAGACTGTGTGAGTGGGAGTGAGGAGAATTTGTGTTTTGCTATTTGCAATCCTGAATGTGATGATTGGGCAAGGGCACCCTGCAAATGAATAAACAGAAATGTTAACCTCATGAAGTGCAACAGAAGATATTCCACGAATCAAATTACAGTCACTAAAACTTAGATTTTTCTTTGTCCTTATTTCTGTTTCACAAAATAAATTGTAAGGAACACCAGCACCTGAATCATTAAAGCATGGCCAATTCACCTCCCTATTCAAATCTGACCTCCAAATGATAATATAAAAAAAGAAATAAATCCATTAGCTACCTCAGAGCTTGCTGACAGTGCGTTAATGTCGATCAAAGTTGATTATGGTGAGACAAAAGCTTTCATTGTACTGAGTCGTAAGACCACTCAGGAGGCTTGATGATGACCATTAGTTGATATGTCAATTATGCATTCATTAGAGCACTCTGATCCCTTTTGAGGCTGCCCTCCATCTATATGTGAGGAACCTGATGGCAATTTTCCCTCACTGTTAGCCTATTAGATGAAGTATGTGACAGGTTTTCTAATTCTGATCACTGTCCTTGCATTCATTAAATAGGTGCAAACAGACACACTGAGTACAATAATCACTAGACTTTATGTTGACCTTTCAGTGACTGGCATGCATCGTGTCATTCTCAAGCTCATCTGGTGTTATTCCACTGTGTGTGCAGTGGTCAAGTAAATGTATGAAAATGACTGAATGTCCCTAAAACATATCTTTGGTAGTAAACTACAGTATACTCCGCTTTACATGGGTCCAAATGTTTCAAAAATACACGAGGATGAGGAGAGCAGAGGATTTTTGTGGATAGCAAGGATGAGTAAATCAGAGAAAGACGGGGGCGTTTTTAATCCGGTATGTCGCCACTTAAATCCCAGTCACTTAATTTAACCTCCTTTTGTTTAATTAACCTCAGATTTCAGAGCTAATTAGGTTCAGGTATTAAAGACAGATTATTTTTTTGTCACTCTAGCTGCTGGCGGAACTGTGGATGCGGTCTCGCATTGCATCAGACGAGCTCTGATCTGGTGTCAGATTGAGCCTTTAGGGAAGATGGAATCCAGTGACGAGGAGTGAGCATGCCTGTGCGTGTGAGAAAGAGAGTTAGGGTGTGAAGGGTTCAAGTGTTGTGACAATCCCATCATATTGAAATGCCATGGTTTTTGTGTGTGCATTCAGTAACATTTATTATACCTTGAGATCGGCTACACAATGAACATTATCACACTGCAGAACAAAGGTAAACTAAACAGAACAAAAGCTGATGTTTCATGTGTGGAAAAACTCATTAAAAACAGTAAAAAGGATCAAGGCCTTCTATTCTGTTTCTTTTTATTTCTTTTCTTTCTGACTTTCTGCCTGTGGATTCTTGAAAAGGCAGTTTGATTGATTTTTAAAATGTGTATTTCCTTTTATGTGACCACACAACCATAGACATACAAACTCAATATCTCAGATTTTTGTCCTGTTTTTGGTCTCAAGGACCTGATCTCATAATTGATGTCCACAAACATCATACCCTGCTATAAGCTGAGGACCTTTGTGCTTTTTAGTAAAATAAAAACATTGAAATGCACATCAGAACTGTTGTAAATTTTGGCCCCTGTTTTTAATAAGGCCCTGTAGCAAGACAACCACGCTGCACTGAGGGGCGATTGGCACCAGTATGTACTGCTCAGTGACAGAACAGCCACAAGTAGCGTCCCCTGTTCACCCAATCACCAAAGCTGTCATGCCGTGCCTCATTAGCCTGATGGGAGATCCATGGCAAGCGGCCCCCGCACTAACCTCCCATGGCCCACAAATCAATGTGCTCACAGCAGGGTGTGGGAGGGAGGGGCAACGAGAGCATCCGTCCTGTCTCATGGTCCACAATACTTGGGGTTAATTATTGAGGCGGTGATTGCAAATGGCTGGGCCACTTGTGCGAATGGAGCGTAAACAAAAGCAAATTGGAAACAGGTATTACAGAGCTTCCATATTAGGCCTCCCGGAGGGCTTCGTCTGATTACAACAACCACCGCATGTGTCTCTGGGCAAGATAAGTGAGGCACATGAAGTGGTTTTAAAGCACAGGCCTGCACATCTATCCCTCCATCCATCTATCCATCCATCGCTCCTGCTTGATCCTCTACTGCCACTTATCCATATTTGAAATTACAAAAGCCTCTCTTATGGGTGGCTTATCACCCATGTAATGACAAAGTTCAAATGTGAATCCATCCGCACAGCTCAGAAAGCCTTTGAAATCCTCTCTGAAAGGTGCTGGTGGCTACAGCAACTGCTGTCAATTTACTAAGTACCTGGTGTCTAAACGGATTGAAATTTTGTGGCTGTAGATTGAAAATGAGTTCAACACTCTTGTGGACACGAAAGCAAAATCCATTTTATAACATGCCTTTTTAAGAGGACAGACTGATGCTGTTATTTTTTTAGTTCCAGTATATTCAGTTAGCACAACAGTCTGTAAAGGTGTCCTTGTTAGGCACCTTTGTCTATGTGGCTGCACCATTTATCAAATATGGTTGCTATTGATTTCCACTTCTGTGCACACAGCTAAGAGTTATAGGGGAGCATGAAGCATCACAATCAAGTCCAATAATGGAAAATACATGCAAAAGAGTTCTATAGAGGTACTGAGGGAAATACTTTGCACATATCTGGACTAAGCATGCAATGTTTCACGCATTTAAGCTACACCAATCTACACTCAGCTGTTCATTCAAAAGAAACTGAAGGCAGTTCACAGAATTGCCAAATCTCACTCCTCTTTGGTTTCTGCTCGAAAAGAGCCAGCATCTTATGTCTGTGTATATCAATTCTTAGAGCTGCATGAAAATGCCACAGTCTCTAAATCATTTAGTGTGTCGCTTGGCGCAGGTGACTTTTTCTTGAAAGGGACTCTTTCTTTGCCTCCTCTTTTTCAAAGCAGTACCTACCATTGCCCACATGCACATAAGGGCCTTGAATATTCCCTTAAACCCTTTTATGAAGAAAAGAGATCGATGTATATTTTTGATTGAAGGTATGTACATTTTCATGTAGTTTACTTTACTGCCCCACACCACAAATAGAAAAGGGCCTCCACACATATAATGAACACCCCTTCATCTCCCTTACAGCCTGAACCCTTGAATAAATAAATCATTGGAATAGTCAAAGCTTTGCAGTTATCTTAGCAACTGAATAATATTTAGCATTAGGTGATTCTCGCTGTAGAATACTGCTGTAGTATTGATGTTTCCTACCCTGCCTTTCTGAGTAAAAACCGCCGAGGCAAACAGGCAAACGCGCACACACACACACACACACACACACACACACACACACACACACACACACACATACCTGACAAACTCAACACAGAACAACAACAACAGTAACACAATGAAGGGCCTCTCATCCAGGGCCTCAGTATAATTAACTGGAGAGGCTGAGTTTAGGGATTACTCCAGGAGGGGCGGTGAATTAAAGCTCAGCTAATGAGTTGAAGTTTCTTAATTTGTTCTCCCCCGTAATTCCAGAATGGATTAGCAGTAGCTTTAGTCGCCTCTTCCCACCGATTAGCATGGCTCGCTCAGTTTAGCATTTAACAGCAGGGAGGAGAGGAGAGGGGAGCAGTAGGGATGGTTACACAGCTTATGAGTCAACTTGTTCGGTGGTAAATGCACATCAGCATTTAGCAGATAAAGGCATTCACCTACTCCGCTGTCTGCGACAATGAAATAGGGTTTGTTGCCCCAATTAAATCAGCGTGATAAGGACATTTTAAATGTTTAACCTCATTTGGCTTTGGTTTCATTTTCCACAGATTCTGGGTATTGACTGAACGCATAAATAACTTTTTATTTATGCTATATTCATTTGCTGCAAAAAGATTGGAACACACAGTTATAAGAATGTTTAAAATTTCACAGGGTTTACACAGAACATGTTCACAATTTATACTGTATCCATACTGTATCTCTATTTTTCTCTCCCTCAGTCTCCCCCTCTGCCTCCCTCCCTGTCTGTCTCCTCGGTAGCACCAGGATAGTGGACTTAAGACTGTCAATTAGGGTTAAAAGGCTCCAAGGGTGGTGGAGAGCAGCCGAGCATGACGGCTGGACCTGGCACAGCACCTGATGCCTAATAATGAAAATTGACAGGGCTTGTTTTTAATTCTCCTGCTACTCGGGGCCATATTGCTCAGGAGCACAATACAGCCGGAGGGTGGAAAGCCACACCTTCAGGCAGGTTTCTCCATTAGCCTTATGCTCCCTCACATGTATTCTGGAGTGCAAGTGTGTCAATAATACACAAACCTTCAGTGCCAGTCAGAGCCATGTAATGATAAAACGAAAGATAGGTATGTACTGGATGTAGGCAGCTGTATGTTATTCTTTCTCCGTTTTCCTTGCAGTATGAAAGTAACCTTGTGTATGCTGCTCCTTAATTTAATTATACAGAAACATCTAATCAAAGCTTTAAAGGATTAACAAAGTTATTCTTGACAGCTAAGGAATGTGGCTTGCATAGTGCATGACGTGTGCAACACACTTTACATTGATGCTTGTATCTAGAAGGCTAGCAACAAACAGCCTGAGACACAAGACAGCTTGCAGAGTGATACTGTTTGCAGACCTGCAAGAAGCATTTTCCTGTTTACAGCTGTGGTCTCCTATGACTCATTTCCTGCCTAAAAAACTCCACTTACCACCACCACAATCAATAAGAGCCCACTTGTAGTTCTCTGTAATTTAAGTCATTTCATTTTCTATGTTTCCTTGTTTTCTGAAAGGTGATTGTACCCAAAGAATTGTTTGTTGTGATCTCATGAGGAAATTAAACTGATAATTCCCACAATATACAGTCACAAAGTTACTTATATAGATTATTAATGGGATCCAAACCTAAAGATTTTGCCTGATTTGCCAGATCATTTGATTACATTGCTTTTTATTTCTTTTTTTTTCACCATTTGCGAACAAAATGTGACTCAGTGATAAAATGAAAAACCTTGGTTGGCTGCTGGCAGTATTTTGGCTCCCACACTGTCAAAACATCCAATAAAGTAGGTGAGAAGGTCCTGTAGCCAATTAGGGAGCAGTAAAAGATTGGGGCTCAGGAGAGGTTTTATTGTGAAACAGCTTCACTGCAACATCCTCAGATTATTTTTAGCCTCTGCCCTAGAGTAGAGGCTTGTGAAAGGTGTGCGAATATGCCCTTGCCTGGGAAATGTCACACCCGCACTGAAACATCAAGTGTTGAATTCAGTCCTAGCTTAAGGTATAAAGTCAAAACCACTCTCGGTCTAGAGCTGAACATGTGCACTCTCATTAAGATCTCTTGTACGTGTAGTGGGGGAAAAAAGAAAGGAAATGCGCACATTCTAAAGCCTACGGCTCACAAATTAGTGGGTAGATGCATCGCTGTAAGCATGAACAGGCTGTCTGACCGATTAGAGTGACGTAGGCATCTCATTGGTGGACAGCTTTCATCAGGAAAGTCAATTGCCATAGCGACAACCACATGACTCAGGATGGGAGCAGTGGGCGGACTTGTGACATACTGTGTCATATTTGCAGGCACTTATTATATTGCTTATGCAGGCACTTGTGCTGTTATCGCTTTTGTTTATGATAGCTTGCTGTTGTTTCACCATGGATGGATACTTTGAGTGAGTGCTAGTGAAGTGGAGATTGGAGAGTGGTCATTCAGTAAAATGTGAGGGGCCTTTGGGTGTCAGTGCTTCACTAATTAGCAGTTTGTCAATTTAGGAGTTTTATCACGTCCACGGTACCAGAAGTTTATAAGACTACAAAATATACTGCACTGTAAAATGTGTGTATTACGAGTTAGCTCATGTATGTGTCACAGAGGTAGTTAGAATCGGTGTAAACTATTGTGTATTGTTTGTCTAGGTTTGCATGATGGGGTTATAGCGAAATGGTATTGGAAATGGACACATGTATGTAAGTGAGAACGGAACAAAAACCTCTGTTAGTAGTATAAAATGAAGGGACCCAATCTTTAGCCAGGGGGTCCGAGTACCACTGACCTCTGCTGTGACCACAGTCATGTTGACAGCAGCAGCACTTCACACATTCTCCCCCAGGCCCGATGTGTCCACTATCCTTCAGAGATGAGACCAGACTATAGAAAGACTTATAGATTGCAGCCTGGGCACTAAAACAACAGCAGAGAGCGGTGTATCATTCACTAACAAAGACCCAAACTGGCAGAGCCTGCCTTTCACAGACAGTTTTCCGTCTCAGCTGGTTAACCCACCTCTGAAGTTATGGAACCCAAGCAAGCAGACTATCCATGTGTAGAATGTAAATCCATCCATGTTGAAGATAACCAAGGTGGAATTTGCTCTGCCTTCATGTTTGCTCTGGATTCTGTCTCAGATTTTTATGGTTTTTGATAGGGAGGGAAACAGCAGGCCCATTTTAGATTTAGATTCAGTGCTGATTTATTTATTTATTATTTTCTGCCAAACTGACATAATTAAAGACCAATGTGTTGCTGTAGTACTTGAGGTCTGACTTGTGAAAACTGTCCTTATTGCCAGCAAGCCAACCAATGAGTCTGGCTCAAACATTTTCATGTATGTGTGTGTTATTTTAACTCAACACATTAACACCTACCAAGTTTATTTGGGAATATTTAAGGCTAATTGGTAAAGAGGAGCCAAATGTGCAAATATAAAAATAAGTACATCCAGAGTGTCATTTTTCTCACATGTGTTGGCGGGACTATTATTTGCCAGGATCAATTTATATATGGTAATTAAGCTTTGGGTAATCATATTGTGTAAGTATTCCTTGTAGTCCAGAGCAAAGGTTTTCCTCTACTCATTTTATGTATGTGCTTATGATGTAATGGATCTGGCACTTAATTTTATGCTAATCAAAGCCCCATTTTCCCAAGGTTACTCACAAAGTCATGTCTTTTTACTTTTCTTGGCATTGAACTGAGTTGAAGTTGCTATCAGGGGTATCCGGGGTAATTGCCATTGTTCAGTACAGTAAAACTGACCACAGGTGAGCCAATAATAGGGACATAAGGCTATGTTCATTATGTTTCCAAGTCTCTCTTTTATGGAGTGGATATCGCATGACTCATTTGACCATGAGTCTCTGCGGGAAGAAAGGTCTTCCACAACTTACATTATGTCATTCCATAATTCATCAAACACACTGAATTTTTCAAGAGGGATCTGCCATCAGCTTAGATTTTTATCGACAATAGGCAGCCTTGTAGTTCACTGATTGGTTTCCAGACAGGCTGAGCAGCAGATGAGAAATGAACATGAAAAGCTGCGTTAGGATACCTGTCAAATCTGCCAGTTCTTCAAACCTTGTGTGCATGGCCCTCCTTATGATGAATTAATAATTAATCAGGATTTGGAAAAGACAGTCTTTGTGAATGATGGAAGAATAATGAGGTTGTCTTTGATCATTTTATGTTAACTCATGTCAGTAATTTGTGGTAAGTCATCTGAATTCAGCTATTGGAATTCACTGTAAGTCCATTATGCTGAAGTCTTCCTCGAAATCTTCTACATCAACAAACCCACCAGTCAACCCCTGATATCCAGGAAGATTTGAGTTACAGCTCTTCTGCTCTGCAGCAGTCTCTCAGGTCGGCTCAGACATCCGATCCTCACTGTGGACAAACCATTATTATGTTCATGATTGGACTCCCTGTGTGGGAATACCCAGCGCTCTCCTCTCTGACTGTGTGAGCCTAATGCTGTGTGGCAGGTCCGGCACTCCGCTGCCTAAACACATCTGTCATGTTTTGTCATAGTGACACAGCGACCAGCCAACTCCCACCTCTGTGGCAGGGTACACTATCTCACACTGCAGATGCATCTATGTGCATGAAAACATGTGCAAAATAGAGAGATAGACAGAGGTGGTGTTGTAGTGGTGATGCAATTTAACAATGAACTATACTTACATAGACAGCACAGGTTGCAGAAGTGACGGAGAGCAAACTGAGAAATTGGGAGAGAGGCTGAGAAAAGCAGAAATGACTGGGCATGTATACAAGCTTAAATTTTTTTTTTTTTTAAAAAACCCAGAAAAACACACACTTTCAAGCAAACACTTGCATAAATACACCCCCGTATTGCATCATTTACATTTCAAAAGCTGCACATGTACCCACAGCCTCCTTTTGGCCCAGTGGTCTGATCCATACCATCTAATTATACAGCTTCCTCAATCTAAATCTGAGCAAAGAGTTTTGTTCTCTTCCCATGTTTCCTGTCACTCGTTACTGTGTCATCTAATGACAGCAAACTGGCAAAAAAAAAACTTCAAATCTGGCTTGCGCCCTCACATATGCTTCCACAAGACAACATTGCTAGTATTTGAGAATCTATAAAATATACAAAAACATACTTCACAAGCCTTCTTACCCCACTAAAACTGCTTTTATTTAACACCCTATGCGAGACTATTCTCTTTGATTCACTTTTCTCTCAAGTTGCTCATCCAGTATTGATGACAGCAGAAACTGATTAGATAAAACCTAGACAAGTAAAACAAATCGGTACGTCTGCTGGCTAGTTAATGTTCATGGGCTACTCTTTACCCTTTAGCATTCAAAGACTTACGGCATTAAACAATAAACAAAGTAAAAGTTTAAAGTTTAAAGTTTTATGTGTGTGTTGTTTGTCTAAGTTGATAAATTGTCTTTTGTTTCACAAAAGACAATTTATTACATAAGACTTGTATTAGAACAATAGCTGAAATTAACATGCTCAATCAATAATTTATGTAAAGCAAATAATGTGGAAAATAACGCCTTGGCTTTTCTGCCCCCCTGAGCTTCAAAAATCTAAATCTGACTCTGTATTTCTTTCTCTCTCAGTTTTTCCTTCAACGTACACACAAGGCTACAATGTAAGGACTCAGTATGGTGAGAGGAACCATCCAGATATGCAAGACTACTTTTTTGTGGTCGATGAATATTGTTGGGCAGTACCCCCATGGATTATCTTAGCATGGCTACAATTAGTATTGTATCTCCCCGGAGGCAAAAAAAAGAATTAAAAAAAGGCTATTAGTGGCTTTTGACAAGAGAGCACACACACGCATATCTCTTAGGAGTGTGTGTGCCCACATGCTTCTCAAGCTATGCTAATTAACCCATCACGGAGTGGAGAACAGAAATGTTAATAAATGAAGATGTCTGAAAGGAGAGCATATGAGTGCAGGGTCACACTGGAAATCTCAGGGCTGAAATCTGAACAAGGTCTTAAATTAACATGTTTCTGTGGCACCAAACAGCCTGACAAGAAGTCATTTTTGGAATTTTGTTTTTATCCTTTGTGGAACAAACCACAAGAAGATTTTTTTCGTTGTGATTATGTGGCCACGGTCAGATTTATATATATATATATTATTATTATTATTATTTTATTTCAGTTGCTTTATTTTGTGTTTTGTGACAACACACAATTTTGAACCCAGTCCATGACTCTGGACAAAATTGTGAAATCACTGGTAAATACTGTCTTCATTTGGAAAAAATACTATTAACAGGAATATGAAGCAAACAAGACCACAGGCTGTAAGCAATACATCTGCAATTTTGAAAGACTGCGCTAACACATTTAAGTACCACAGTCACTGTGGCCCCTGTGTTTTGATAGTGGACTTAAAATAATGCATTTTAAGAGAGGAAGAGCAGTGATTTCAGTGGCACTGTTAAAACCTGAAGCCAAAGAAAATCTGCTGGCAAGGGCTCTTTTGATCATTGCAACATGCATGAGGTCATTTACTTATTGCACAGTAGCTTGCGGGCTGTCCCTTTTAATGCTAGCATCAACCACAGGGTTTCTGAGAAATGCACGAGGCTAGACATAATTCTTCACTGTCAATGCTACAGTAGAGACAACAAGCTAAGTTGAAACACTTGTTCCCACTGGCCAGGCAACGTGAATGACAGGGATGAAGGAATGAAAGCCACTGTCACTCAAGATTTTCTTGCCTGTCATCAGAAATGTGGTGCCTGTCATCACATCGAGCTGGCGACATTGCACAGGTGGAGCTAAAAGTGGAGAGCAGCTATGGTGAGAGTTAACTGTGACTGGCAGGAAGAACAGAGCAATTACAGTACCTGCCAAGGGTTTTGAGTTCACTAGAGGTGAGGATAATTGAGGAGGCAACATGTATCTGTTCCTTTATGTCTTTCCTATTCAATCTCTGCATGTTTTTGTCAGAGTTTCACTAGCCACGGATATTCTCATTGGCTCTGTTTCTCAAGTAAAATGGTTTAATTATGCTCAACAAGTGCAAAACTGTTTTTTCATCTAAATGTCCCAAAATTGCCTTACTTATCACTACCCTAAAATCATATTCACTCTTCTTTACAGCCTAGATTTTGGCCATAGATATTCTTAGTAATAGTAATCTAGATAAGCTTTTTCTATAAAGTTTTCCTCTAAAAAATGTCAAATAATTAAGTCCAGTCTTTTGAATGCAAAGTTGTATTCCTTAAGAGGGCTATGTATATACCCTCTGTGCTGTAAAATCTTGAATGATGCATTTCAGGTACTTCCTGCACTGCTCTTCGTTAAGCTAAAAGAATCAAGGGGTCACATTTGGAGCAATGGCATCTCCAAGTGTACAGACTCTCTAAACAGCAGGAGACAAACATGGCCCCTCTCCAGGAACACAAGATGGCAGAGGCAGATGGCCAATTACATCCCATAATGCCTAATTGTTAATGATGAGGCAGGTGTCAAATTAGGCCTACCTACAAATGAAGGGATATTCATAACACAGCTTCCAAGCGGAATGTATTCTGTAATCTGCAAGAGCAACCTTAGATAGAAAGGGATTACTGTGAATTTATTGACGTATAGACAGTTGCATGAAATAATCTGTTAGTGAGAAACGTGTAAAATTTCAAATGCCCAGTGAATAGCATCAGCTCCAGGTGAAGTACAGTTAGTAATGCACACACGGTACCGAGTTCACTGAGGTTCATTTCACTCCGAGAGGTTGCAGTTTGGTGATGCTGAGAGTTCTTCAGAGCAATCTTCGAAAAGTATTGACCTCTGCACAGATGCAAAACAGGAAATTCTGTGAATGTGATGTGAGTGGCAAGTAAACTCACAGACTTGAATATATGTTTCCATTCATATTTTTTAGTTTTGCCACACGGACGTTTCAGGCCCTTCTTCTGTTTTTGCCCCTGCAGTCTGTTGTGGCATGTGCCCATGGCAGGTGCACTGCTAAAGCTTGCAGAGTTTAAAAATTGATTTAGGCTGTTACAGCATTCACTTGTTATGGACAAATCAGTTATAGCTGGACAATACAATGAAAAGGTACTGAAAAGTGTTAAAAGATGCAACCTAATTGTTTTTTCTTTAAATATATTTTGGTAATATAATCATTGTAAGAAGCACACAGAAACAAGCTTGTGACCGGAAAGCTGGAAATCTTGATGGGGAAAGTGAAGACGCAGCACTTTTCCCTCCCTCATTACCACCACTGAGGTGCCCTTGAACATGGCTCTTAACCCCAACCTCTGTGGTTGTACTGAGCAGCTACCAGGTATGAATGTGTAATAGTTTCAATGTGATCAGGGTGTTCCTGCAAAAGAGAATTTAAGGGTATGTTTTTGCCACATAAAGGTACAAAATGGCATGTTGCATTATTTATTTATTTTGATATTTGGTATTACACAATTATGAATGTGGATGTTGAGAAAGATTAACCTATAAAATTTGGTAACAAAATGACATGTCGCCACCCTAGTAGGGTACAAGCACTGTACTATTGAACATGGTAGATTTTTATACCTTCTTTTCTGTGCCATTTACATGCCATTTTGTGACCAAATGTATAATGGTTTATCTTGGACAAAGCACTTTGCAAATTACAATGATTTCTAGTTTCTAGTTGTTTATAGTTTTCTGTGATCCATATTGTTCTTGTTGAAAGTGAACATACACCAGACTCCTCCAGACACCCTTTTTTCTTTCTTTTTCTCATATTTATTCATTTAAAAGTAAAGTCAGGGTATCTTGGCAGTTGTTGCTTTTGAGTTTGACCAACCCCAATATTTTATGGATGTGCAATATTACATTTCTGGAGTATCACATTTCAAACGCTGTTATTTTTAGAGAAAGCACAGAAAGATGTAAAGGATGTTGTAAAGACATGAAATGTACACTTGAATGGTTAAAAGCGATCCATTCTAACAAATAAAACAATATAGCTCGGCAGTGAAGGTATTTGGACATCAATGAGTCACTCGAGGTCATTGCTACAAGGCCTTCAGAGGGAACTTTGATTGTCTTGGTCACTTAACCAAGTCTGCATTGCTGTCTCTCTATTTGCTCATCGCTCTCCCCTTACAGGTCACAGTGTCCCCATTGTCCTTCTTGTCGTCCCAAACCTGATTATTGCCTCTCCGTCCAGACACAGTCACTTCTGTTAATTAGAACAAACCTTTTACTCAGTGAACATACATCTTCTTTTCTCAGACCGGCCAAGACCAGAGCAGACTTTCCACAGACACCATCATTAATTTGAAGTGTCTATCCTTTCTGTCTTTTACCAACCCCTGCCACCTCTCTGTGGTGGCAGCACAGCTCCTATGCAGAAGCATTGCGCTGCTAAATGGCCACAACCAACCGTCCGGAACGACCCGGCAGTGAATATTAAAAATCCATCAGGCAGCAAATCAACAAGCCAGTACATGGCAAACACTATTATTTTCATATGGTGTTACTGTCACCCTTGGCCCTCCATTAACGCTGCGGTGTTATAAAGAAAGTGAATCAGCGCCATTATTGCGTCTGAGAAGCAACAACCTATTAGGGACTTTTGACCTGCTGGTTCAACATTCTGTCACAGCCGTGTGACGACAACCATGTTGAGAGGGAGTGTGTGTGGTGGAAAGAGAGGGAGAGAGTAAAAAACTCAGCGCAAATCAACAAACTTCAGAAGGACACCCACTGCTGAGGGAAAAAAAACACAGGAATTCTGAGAGCCTTGGACAAAGAAGAGATGTTGATTGCTTGCACTCCTAGCCAAAGGTTGTCCCTATAAAAGCTTGCCCTTTCCTGAGCAGCCTGGCCCCTCTCTCTTATGAGCACGCTCATATGCTTTTAACGATGCTCTCTGCCATCTCTGTGCTCAGCCTTCGCCACAGGAAGATACTATCCCATTACCCCCCCTCCCTCAGAGGAACACAAACATATTTGATGAAGCTGTACAACATGTAGAGATCTGCTGGGGGTTTCTTCACTCAGCTAGACCTGGTTCTGGGTGGGGTCACACAGGTGGAGCTTTGGGAATTTAGGTTGTACAGTGCAAATACACAGAGGGTGGAAAAAGATAGAAAACACAAATAGAACCAAAACGCTGGCTGTTTGATGACCAGAATGTACTGCTGGAGACAGTAGAAAGAGACAAATAGAGGGACAGAGTAAAAATAGATAGACCAAGGTTATGTTTACACATTATTGTGGACCTTCTCTCTATGATAATGTATATCCTATATCTGCTGTCCAAGAGGGAGGGCAGTGTTGAGGTCATGGTGGTGTTAGTGAGGGAAGAGCTTAGTGTTAGGAATCAAGTAGCTTCTTTTCAAAAAAACAATGTTGTTTTGCAGGAGGGGGAATGATGTGAGCATCAGTTTGTTTATTTTATTAAGCTAATTTGATCACTCTACTTTGATTCATATAAAACTACTTCCTATTAATTTGCAAAAAGAAAGTATTTTTTTTACTATTTCCAGTAACACATTAAACAGCTTTGCATAGCGAGGACATGTGCAATGGGAACCACTTGAGTCACCATGACAGCTTTAAAAAAACATTCAAAGGAAAAGAAAATATTTTCACCTTCACTTGATTTGTTCACATAAATGTCTTATGAGACAACTTTTACCAGTACTCCTGCCATCTGTGTTCATTAAGCTAATAATAATTTAAATATTTCTCCACTGTTTGGTTAATATGGGCTACAGTAAGTTGCCAGCATACTCTCAATGCCATGCACAACAAAGAAACAGCAAACCCCTAGACAGTTAGCCTTGGGCAAAGGACTATGTCCCCGTGACCCACTCCACATGGCCAGCTGAGTGTCCCACATTGCTTGCCCACTCCATACAGCACATGGAAGAAGAGTGCTGCCATCGGTTCAAATGGTGATTCAGATCAGATCATCTGAGCACCACTGCAGCAGGGTGGCACCTGGGGCATGAGTCTCCTCAAACTAAACTCTGCTACATTCAGGCGACGGGTGCGTTGAAGAGAAACTGCTGCAATACAGTATACTGCAAGATTTCTCCTCCTTCCAGCCAAATTGATATGATAAGTATTTCATTTCTCCCAGTCTCCAAAATCATTTGCATAGACATCTATAAAAAAGTGAAATGATCACCCTGAATTGTGTGTAAATGTTGGTGTTATTGTTGATATATACTTCCAAGTCTCATAAAGAGACTAAATTGGATTTTGAAAATATTACTCTACATGTGTTTTGACACAGCAATCCTTTTTTTCGTATGCAAATAAATGAACAGCGGCCACTGTCTCTGATGCTCCCTGTCTCCCTGCCACAGGGCAGACATTAGTGTCACACTCTCTTCAATAGAGTCATGTCATAAAAGACACATCAATAACTAGAGATGTCTCGATGTTCTCCATTATTATTATTCTTTAATGCTAGCGGAGGCATGATTTAAAGCCTCGCACATTTTTATCCTGCCTGCCGTTGCTTATCAGTGGAGTTTCATTAGCATACAAAGCCCTGTTTTAGTGGTGGGGGGTTTGTGGTAGATAGCAGGCAGCCAGTTAGCTCATCTTACTAACCCCCTTTGTGTGTATTTCTTGCTGCCAGGGCTAAAGATGATGGTTTTGTGGCACGTTTGGGAGGCTCTGTCACATTAATCCTACCCACACACTGCTCTAAACCCAGCAGCGCACAATCCCACTGCAGAGTTGCTCAGATAGCCCCAGATACTAAAAGCAAGAGGGTCGAAGACAAACAGCATCTGGCAAGGGAAAAAGAAGTTGGGCAAAGGTAAAAAGTCATTCAGGCATCTGTGCTTACTCAGCTGAGTTTGTGTATATGTGAGAG
This sequence comes from Dicentrarchus labrax, assembly GCF_905237075.1. NCBI lineage: Eukaryota > Metazoa > Chordata > Actinopteri > Moronidae > Dicentrarchus > Dicentrarchus labrax. The sequence continues at coordinate 12,745,269 of NW_026136704.1, forward strand.
AGAGAGAGGGGGGGGGGGAAGAGAGATGCAGCAAGAATATAAACTCTGCTTAGATGGGCGGTTTTATTTTTGGGAAATCATTCCACGCCTTTCATAACAGGACTCATAAGGCATCTCCTCCTATACCATCTGGGAGATGGTGCTAGCTTTTTTTGTATGCCACGGCTGTCATGCGTTTGGGGGCTGCAGTGTAAACTTGCTGCCAGGCTTAGCCTGAAAAACGCATCTCTGTGCAGAGAGCTGCTGCCTTCAGCAGCATGGTTGTTGTCTGCCCTCATCCCTCCAAGTATCTCCAGCATCTTCAAGCCCTTCCAGCTTTCTGTTACCTGAATGGTAAGCATCTGCAATGTCAGAGGGAGACAGGAGCTGCAGACACCCAGTCAACAAGCTATTCATTTTCCCTCAGCCTTGCCTCCCTAACCGTGACAAGTTCTTTCACCCTAACAGAAACAAGACAGCACGTACACATGCACACAAAATTATCGAGGGCCAAGAAAACATGGCAGAATTTCTTAAATTCAGCCTGGAGGCCATCCTAAGAGCAGAAAAAAATTTAATTCATCATGAATAAGTCAGACTTAATTTATTTTTCTCCTCCCTCTTATTTACTGAATCAACCCTCACGCCAATCAGTCAACTAAAACTAATTCAACACCAACCTTTCAACGATACTTTAATGTAACTGCAGGTAACACATTCCATGTCAAGCACCTGCGACACCATGGCAGTGAACTGGTGTCACTTTAATTCGCCCATATAGCACCTGGTATCATACTACAACTTAAAATGTCAGTTTGCACCAGGCGCTGCGATGTCAAGAGAAGGTGTGTGTTATATGTGTAAGGGTGGGTATTGTAGGTGTGAGGGTGCAGTCGGGATAAAAATGCATTCATTATAATGTGTTACCTAGCTTAGAGAAAGAAGCTATATGAGGTGTATAATGACATTTAGCGCTAGCGCAGAACACTGGGAATATGTCTAATTATCAGGCAAATCATCAAGGAGGCTGCAGGCTGCTTCAAAAAGCACCAGCAAACACAACAAAAGACAGAGGTCACAGAAAACCTAGAATATTCAGTTGTGTTTCATTTCTGCCTACATCAACACAGAGTATTTATGTCACTACCGACTATACATTTCTGCACTACTCACACCCAAACAAGTGGAGAGCACACTCACACACAACGTTCCCCATGGCTAATGCAGCTGTTTGCTTTAATAACTTGCATTAGAGTAAACACATCCCTGGAGGGTAGTGCTTCAAGATGAAGTCTAACGCTTCCATCTCCCTAGGTCACAGCATTCCATCCTTCACTCCAACACTTGGACATGGAGTAAATCTAGGGCACTGCATGCTCATGTTCGATTTCATCACACTTGTGTAAATTTCTTCCATTGCTGTAAAGTTATGCCTTCGCTGGCTTAGGGTGCGAGGTGAGTGCGCGGTATTGTTGTTGTATGGAGTGTGTGCGTGTGTTCTTGATTGTCGCAGTAAATCTGACAGGCCAGTGTGCCTGCGGATTAGAGGGGCCTCTGTTTGGGTGGCTGCATAATTAGGACAGCTCTGTTGACAGTGCTGCAAAATGGCCTGCTTTTTCAACACCGCAAATGTTCCCCTTCTCTGTTCTGTCCCTCCACTTTATAGGCCTCCACACACTAAGCCCAGTCTTGAAACAAAACCTACCTAGGTGAACTGGAGAGGGTTGCTGGGATGTGGTAAAAATTCAGAAAGGCAAGACTTTTGCAAATAACCTTAATGAGCCCTATGCTAGGTTGCATATAGGCTGTGTGGTTAAAGATTCCTGAATATAAAGTAAGTTCCATGCTGTTTCCCTCGAGCGTGTGCAAGTTCACGTGAGATCAGATCAATTGGAAACTTTATATTGTTACTGCATTTGTTTGTTTACGTTTTAACCCTATTATAGACTAACAAGAGTTCCTTTCACATAATGCATGCTGGGACAGGCTTCAGCTCCCTGTGACCTTCAGTGGGAAGAAGCAGGTAGAAAATAGCTGTTTGGATGCGTCTATGGATTCATGACCACAGGGTTTAAAACATTATCTCTGTAGATTGACTGAAGAGGAAATATATTGAGTTAAATAAAGGCAAGGGATAGGAACAAGAGCAGACAAGAGATTTTTGTTTCTTCTTTTTTTTTTTTACTTTTTTAAGCAAAATACAGCACCCTGCAAGGAGCCTAACATGTTCATTTCACCTATCTGTTTGTCGTCAGTCGTTTGCTTTCATCAAAGATAAGCATCTGGGCACAAAGCAAACATCTCTTCAATCTCTTTTTTCTCTTTAAGGCCCTCAGCGGAAAGAAGAGATTGTGACAGTTCCACAGGGAACAGTTGTCATACTTACTGTAAACTACAACAACAACATGTCTAATTGAGCCACGCAGCTCAGTGCAATCCACTTGCCAAAATCAGTCAGGAACTGCTCAATTGAACTGTGAGTGGAGACCTGTGGGGGTGTGTGCGTGTGTGGGTGGTTGGCTGGCTGTAAGACGAGGGATCCTGGCTGTGCTGGAATGCTCCATGGCAAGGTCTGTCGGCCTTTTGTGCTCCAGGTAATAGCTGACATTTCTTCATTTGTGCACCTAATTACTGATTTACACTGCCTCTAATGACATGTGAAGTCAGATCCAGACTCTGTAATGGGCAAGGGAATCTAGCCAGAAGTGTCCAAACGGTTCACTCTCCCTCTCTGTCTCTCCTCCCCTCTCTCCCCCTCTCTGTCTCTTCCACTCTCCTCGAGCTGGTTGACATCTTCTCTGCATCCTTTATTTATGCACTCTTTCATCAGTATGGCGTTCTCCTGGCAAAATGCCAAGTCAAATTGTCACTTAAGATCAGAGATGAGTTTATCTCTTCCTCACTCACTTTTTTTTCTCCTTTTTTTGCTGTCTTCACATCTTTTCAATTCCTTCATGGCATGACTTGTGCATTCTCGGTCTGCATGCAGAGTCGAACAAACGGTTTAGAGATCAGTTGACTGGAAAGAATGGAAAGCGGGCTGGTGGAAAGCGAGTCAGTGGCTCGGCTTAAACTGACACTAAGCAGAATAACATTGTACACCATTTTCCACTTGAATTTAGTGAGGATTGTGAATTTCTGAAATAGGACCCAAAATATTTTGTTTATGATTAGGGAAGCAAAGCAATACAAAATGAATATTGTCCATATGAAATGCATCCCAATAAGTAACATAATACAGTTACACCATTATTGCCTAGTACTATCTTCCTCTTTTTTATGTGGTTATGAGGTGGAGATAAAGACGAGGAGGGAGAGATCAACCATTTATTACAGCATAAGGCCCAAGTCATTTTCTGGAAATGAACATACACTGGGGTGTGATATATGGGATCCCTTCTTCCATGTAATGGCAATCTAAGTGTCCTTTATGATTTTATTCAAAATCCCTCGTCCTTGTGTGGTGCAACTAAACGCATTAAGGCAAAATGACGGATGATCCCTGTGAGTGTAAGGAAAGCGAATAGAGGATACAATATGTATTCTCCACCCACATGGGGTGGGGGATGGGAGAGTTTCTATTAATTATAGTGGAAGGATTTGACCCACTGTATATCATTCAGGATGAGCACCGCCATGGTTGCATGCATGCGCATGTGTGTGGGAAGTGTCCCATTGTGGCATGCCAGTATTGTACTGAACGGAGCTGACTTTAATGGCTGCCTTAATGAAATGCCCGGGCCCTAATTAAGCCCTCTCCACATTGTTGGGGACAAGCTAGATTCAGTCTCTCTTTCACTCTGAGTTCCCTAAAGGCCTGTTTCAGCTCTTCCTTGAGGACATGTTGCCTTGACATCTAAAAGCTTCCTCTAATGGCAAAATTGTGTCTGGCATGAATGTTTGTCTGTGCCAACATATGCTCGAGCAACAGAGCTTTGATAACACAAAACCTACTGTCAGCGTCCTTCTTCTGGCAGTGCATGAGCACTGAACCAGAATCAGTTTATTTGTCTCATCAGGGAGCTTTCTTGATGGAGAATATCATTGATAGGAGTAATGTTAGGCTTGGTATTTTATAATTGTCTTTGTCTGCACTTGCTCGGAAATACCGCCTTTGTAAAACAGCAGGCTGAGAATCTTGTTTGTGAGATTATAATTCGCAACATGTCTGTCTGTGACTCATGTGTTCAACCTTTTGATAAGGGAATGACTTTCCAAAACATAACATCATGAATATGAGAAGCGTGTGTCGAGTAAGCTGACCTTCTGAATGTTCTTTAGCAATGTGACACTGTGCGGTGACATCCAGACAAAGTGACTCTTTGAGATATGAAAGGTTTCAGACATGCGCACACCTAGGAGTGATTGATGGTTCCCCAGACACAGCTAAGTCATCTTTTCATCTTCCTCACAGACATACAGGAAAACAATCTCTCCCCATCTTTCAAATACACTACAGTATGATGGTATAGTGAATTGCAAGAATACCTTAATGAATGTTTTTGCTGATGTATGGCCAAATCTTCCGTAAATATAAAATAGTGTGATAAACAGCCTCTGTTTGTTTTTTACATTTAATTGGCAGCTATGACCTTCAGCTGTGTTGAAGTGCAAAGCAAATATTTGATAAAATCGGTCCACATATCTCGACGGCACTGTTTCTTCTCTTCTCCCTTCTATTTCATTTGGCTCGCTTTAATCATGTTTCTCTGCTAGCTGTCACAAGTAAATAATGAGTAGACTCAAGATGTCTTTGATTTGCAAAGCCTTAGCCGGGTCACAGCTCAATTGGCACAGACAAGAAAAAAATCAGCCGATTTGCTGAGGGCTCATTAGGAGCCTTGCAGCGTGAAGCCAGGGTCACTGGATGATATGGACCCTTTTTATACAAAACCCCTTGATCCTGGAGATCAGGAAAATATGCTCTACCATGATGGCAAGAGAGAGGGGAACAATTTCTCTAGATGACAAATTATATGCTCTGGGCTTGGAGAAAGAGAGAGACGGAGGGCGAATAGAGACAGACAGAAGAGAGAAAGACAGAGAGGACATAATCTATACCTATGTGACTCCAAAGCCTGCAGATGAAAAGTCACATCATGTCAGACACAGTTTTGATGCATGCTGCCCACAGATGAGGCAGCTTGCAGATATACTGTGGGTAAAAAGGCTATTCGATCAACATTTCCAGAGGGATATCAACATCAATGTTTGATAGTGTCTCATACAGATGAAAAATGCAAATAAATAATTTCTATCTCTCAGAGCCAACTGTGAGAATTAATACAAACAGCCATTAGCTACGCAGAAGTACAGTATTTGTCCTTGTTGTGCAGGATAACATTTGTAAACCTCACATCTGCCCTTTCTATTCATATGCATGCTCTGTGCTCTATCGTATAGATACATTCAGATTAAGTTAGTATGGTTACTCTCAAAAACACTGGCTTCAAGCAACAATGGCTGTGTTATGGTTCTCTGTCTGGACTCCCCATGCTAATCTGATTCACACGGGCACTCAGCTCATATCACTTCTCGTGGTTTGTTTCTGTCTGGCCTGATACAACACAAACAACTGGAAAGATATATGCACATACACACACACACACACACACACACACACACACACACACACACACACACACACACACGTACTGTGTGTGTAAGTCTGCACACATAGGATTAATACTGATCAATGAACAGATCTGCATCAGGCTTAATACTGGAAACATGGGGATATTTGGTGCATCATTAGGCACATCCAAAAGAAACACATTTTCACACAATAGGTTGTTGTTTTCCCTTTTTCTGGGCTGCGTATATTATACAGCACTAGCATATTCATGGATAGTCAAGAGGATGGATTCTCATGGGTGCAAATGTTTTCTAGACTTCTAGAGTTATTTTCAATTGAAGTGGAACGTAGTTGAGGTTGACTTCTATAAATAGAGCTCTTTTTAAGAATCATAGAAAATGTCTTTTCTCAAGTTATCACCCTCTCCACAGTATCATTTTACAGTGGCTTCAGCCCCCATTATTCTGGCACATCCCATCCCTCTCATCTCATCCCTCTCATTCCTCTCCCTGCCTGGTCTCTGCATGACGACTTCATTACCTCAGAGATGCAGGGATACTAGCAATAATTATTCATAAAAATATGCACCTGCAAATTAATGGAGAGGCATTATGCATACTGCTCTACTCTGGTAATGTATTTGAAGGTATTTTTAACACAAGGTAACACCGGCACACAGGTTAGGACCTGCAACCTATTATTCATATTCAGCACTATTTCACCCAAGGTTAAATGTGGGTATAAAAGAACAAAGTGGTAATAATGGTGTCACTACAAGGGATATATGTTAATGCACACTGCTCATTTCTGTCAGAATCTTAAATTATATGCAGGACTCAAGAATTTTCCTATCAGGCTCAATCTTTAGGTTATAAATTATTTTTGTTATTTACTGGGGCTTTGGTGGAAGCAATTTGCAATTCAGTGGCAAATTGTCCACTGCTTAAAACTCAAATGGTTTTGGACAAATTTATCATATGCATGTGAGCAACCGTTAATCTGTAGCTAGGGATAAGTAGTAGTGGAATGTAGGACACATCACCATATGTGTGTGGCTTTAGAGATTGTGGTTGACCACAAGTCTGTTCTTTAATTGGGAACATTATGATATTATGACATTATGACACCTGCTGTCAACCTCCAGAGAATTAGTTGTGGCTATTCAGTCATCTGTGGGGTGCATATGGCAGCAGTGGGAAAAAGCTGTGAAAAGGTTGGGCTACAGATAGGGAGGCACTGAGAAAGAAATTGAGACACAGGGAGTCAGACAGAGTCAGAGGAAGCTCAGGACAGAAGGTTCAGGTTGTGACATGTTAATTGCTCCTCTGCAGCCAGGTGCAGGAGAGAGTTGTCATCCTGTAGGGGTCTAAAACTGCCAGGGAGTCATATCTCCACTCTTCTTCATTCACACCTGAAGGGTAGCACTGACACAAACAAACACACATCTACACACACGAGCACAGCCTGCAGTAGCATAACAGAATCTGATGTTTATCATCGCAAAGGGCATCATGTCACATTGCCAGTCCAACACACTCCAACTGATTGCAACAAACTCACTAACTGAGATGTACTTTCAACCTCACTATGCCACTGTCAATGTATAGCCCTTTTCTTTTTTTTAAAGTATATTTTTTGGGCTTTTATTGCCTTTATTATAGTGACAGCTGAGGATGGACAGGAGGGGGGGGCAGAGAGAGAGGGGATGACACACAGCAAAAAGCCACGGGTCGGATTCGAGCCCTGGGCTGCTGCAGCAAGGACTCAGCCTCGGTACATGGGTCACCAACTCTACCCACTGAGCTATCTAGGCGCCGCCATAGAGCCCTTTTCTAACAGCAGCAAGGTACCTTTTAAGGTATCTGTGTAGATTCAATTTGAGATATCATAATTCCTGTCCTCCATCCTCCCATGATGGTGCTTTCTGATTATCCAAGAAATATCCGGATGGAAATTCTAGTATGAATGTTGCTGACTTTTTTTAAGCCAAGAGACTGGCTATTAGATCATATTTCTAATGATTGCTTTCATAGAGTACAAGGATCTGGGCTGTGTAAGTAAGGCACTGCCACGGAGATCATGCAAGGCAACAGAGAGAGAAGTCACACTGTGAGAACTAGCTTACTAAAAGGTCAGACTGTCAGTACGGGGCAGCCACTCTAATCTCCACTGACCTAACCTTCAATAGTGCAACATTATCTCCATTAGCGTCTACAAAAACCGCACTCCATTTATATATGTGGGCACGTCCATATTTATATGCGTGTATGTTTGTGTGTACCTGATAACGTTCATATGCTTGCCGTGTTTGTGCGAGAGCCTCACACAATTTTCCAGCTTGCAGCTGGCATCATGCCCAGCAGTGGGACAAAGGCTCTGACAAACTAGGCAATGGCAGCCAAAGGTAATAGCCAAGGGTAACTACATGAGTGCTGGAGTCACAGAGCCAGTTCAGTGACCAGGCAAAAAGCAAGTGCAGAAGAGCCTGTAAGTGGCCAGTAAAAACTGGAGGGAACCATGGCTGCTTCTTGTTGAGAGGGCCTTTAATTGGTTTAGAACCCATGTCATCACCACTTAGAGAGGTTTAAGATATGCCTCCACAACCCAATAGCCACGCACACTAAGTGGAGAGGTAGTGAGGACCTACCCTGGATTATGAACAAGTTTAAATGGAAGATCGTTTGATATAATGAGGTATAGCTGGTCCCCGGAGAGAGCTCTACACTAGATGGCATAGTTTTTATGACTGCTTTCCATGCTTGGCATTCTGACTGTAACGGTCTATACCCCCGATGAGCTCTCAATAAGGCAAAGGCAGTCAAGGATGTTTCCCCGCTCTAAAACCCATCATCATTCAGTCTTCTTTATCTGTCCCTTTTTTTATGCTGTGCCTTTTTCTAGTAGAGCTAAATTGTGAGTAAGAGGCATTGACAGTAACCTGACTTTTCCCTCTAATGTTAATGAGATACATTTACAAGTGTGAAAGGAACTATCCAGTCACACACTTCATCATTGCTTGTTGAGCCAGTAGGAGTCAGTTAGTGAACTCTACAGGTTTTTAAAAAAGTGACTTAATAATGTCTGACCTCCAGTCTTAAGCATCTCAGCCTCCTCTGTAAACACTTATTGGTGGGAGCACCCCGTTGTAAAACCTTGTCAGAGTCATTAGTCAAATCGACAACCAGCTGAGTGAAAAGGTGTGGAGGAGGCAAAGTTGTGAGGAGTGAGAGCGCCTTGTTGATTTTCTTTTTCAACTGCATTTCTCGACGTGTTTTACCTTAAGTTGTCATAAGCAACATTGATATTAAATTACAAAAATGGGAAAAAGTAAAAGGCAGAGACAATGTTGGGTGAGGGTTTAGAAGTAGCAATGGGAGGAGTGTGGGGGTTCAAAGCTGTTTCTCTATGGGGACCTGAATTATGGCCCTAGGCAATGCTGTCGGCAAAAGAAAGTTCAAGAGGTGTGGAAAAAAGGAGAGGAGTAGTCTTGAAAAAAGGCTTTTTTGAGGCTTCACAGTCTAGTAACCAGGATGCTGAGTTGGATGTGGTGAAGTGCCCCGGGGGAGGCCAGGGGCACTGAGAGACAGTAACCTAAGATGAGAGGTACCTCAGCCTCAGCATCAAACCACTCCTGTGATCCACTGAAGACTATGGTTTCTGTGTTCGCTTACTGATTCCCAACAAGGGGCCAATAGTAGCGATCCTGACAGTCTGGTTAGGCTGTCGCTGGTTGTGCTGGGCACCAATCAAGTCGAGGGAATTTGGATTATTTCTCAGTTGAACTTCTCTAATAGAAGTGCTTTTGGAATGAAATATTCCTTGCCATCTTTGAAAATGTTTTATATTTTGGTTTATGAATCTTTCTTTTTATTTGCATAGAGGGAGATTTATGGTGTCTGTTAAAAGCATACAATTTCATAAAAATATGCTTGACTAAGGTAAGGGTCCTTCTACTTGAGGAAAAAAAAGTCTCATCTTGAGTCAGGTGTATTTATTTCCATTTAAGCAAAGTTTGATAAACAGCACAAATGGATCTGTTTGGAATATTGCATGACTCCAAAGAGGAAATGGCAAAAGTAAAAGGGAGAATTTTCAATTAGTTTTTAGGCTTTTTGCCCACAGTGTTTCTGGCAAACCTTTTTTTATCATTGCCCTCCCATTTATATTACTGCCTTAAGTCCCCTAAATCCTACGACTACTGCATCTTGCACAGCTGTGCACTTTTATGGCATTTGCTAATGTACTGTAAATGACATAAAATATGACAAGCTTAGTTTTCTGCCAGCTCTTGCTTTTATATCAATTTTTACACCATTTTGAATTCCCATTTATTTATTTGAAGGCAGGTGTGATTTTATGTCCTCTCCATGGCTGTAAAGTGCTACTTTGAAATGCAAATGAAGCTTTGATTGAGAGATTTTCATGGGGAGGAGGTTGTGTACGAGGTGACAGTGTGAAAGCAAGTCCGAGGGGAGATGGTTTGTGGTCCAATTCAGGGCTTGGTGATCTATTACTGAAGAACCACATAGACTGGTAGAGGACGCTCTAGGACACGCAGTTGAGCTCCTAACTCAAGTGCCATAGGTGACTTACAGACTTTGTAGACAATCATCTAGTCTGGAGTTCTCACCGTAAACCACACCTTATAAAAGCTGAACACTACAGCTTTCCCCCCTTTTTTTGGTACTATAAAGACATTGCCTACAGCTTTCTGGAAATAATGTTTTTTGTCCATTTAAGGGTAGATTTCAAAGAAAGGCTTTGGGAATCCAAATGAAATTACAGGATAGAGTGTCTGCTTATTGCCTTATATGCACTTAAAGGTAGAGTGTATACTTGAAAGGTAATGGCTTTCTGCAGTCAAGTATTATGGTGGCTCCCCCACTGAAACGGATCTCTTTACTCCTGTCTTGACAGAGTCCTCTTAGCGAAGGTGTGGCATAATGTAGTTCCGACTCAGGCCTCTTATCTCATGTCAGTGGTATCCTGCACACCTTGATAAAGCCTCCTTTCCTTGTCTTGTAACAGCATTCCGCTCTGTCTGACAGGTACTGTAGCTAGCAGGAGCCTGCCTCTCATCTCTCTCCTCACACACACACACACACACACGCATACACACACACACACACACACACACACACACACGCTTTCTCCACTTTTCCAAAAGGTCTTTTTTTCACTAATGTAGCAGATAGTGCTTGCAGCGATGGACATGCATTTGGTTAAATCCAAATTGTATTACACTCATCCTCATCACCTGCGTTTATATGTAGACCTCCTGACAGCTTACAACCTGCTAACCAGACAGGGGTTAAGTTAAATACTCTCTAATGGGAGGCTTCCCCATTATTGTTAGACAGGTGGTGACGGTGATCTATCAGAAAGTCATAACTGAGATTTGTTAGTGTCTAGTTGTATTGAAATTTGAACAAGGCAGGCATAACGGAAGTGTAAGGAGAAAATATGGATGCCAAGGTCCAGAATCTGAGCCCTTCCTTTGAAACACTTCCCTTTGAAAATGACACAAAAGATCAGTAGCCTTCGCCTGAGCTGATAACTATCTCAGTAAGCTGTCTTAAGTGGTGTGGTGGCATATCTGACATATAGCTTGTTACAATATGTTTTTTCAATTAAGCAGCACATGTGACAAATGCATTAGAGCTTTGAGCTAAGAGATTTATTAAGAATTTGAAGTGTGGTTGCACGACTACGGCTTAACACCATTTCTTTGGTGGTAAGAAATGCTGTTAAGCCATCACCTTTCACTGTCTGCGGATAAAAGCAGACACTTACATGAGACACCCACAAACATAAATATGAAAACAAGAAAAGAAAATGAATTCCCATTCAATACACCACAGAATTGTAATTACAGCTCACTTGACAAAAGCGAAGGCAGGGATCATTACTGCAACATTTATGAGCATTTATGGTAAAGGCAGAACATGCTGCCTGTAATGGCCATGGCTGAGCCGCTGACGTTGTGATTTAACCTGGCACTTTGGCAGTGGCGAGCCGCTCCTCCAAATCAAGGCTAAGTGGCGGATTCATCAGTGCCCTGTCGAGATAAAACACTCGCCCGGTGGTGACACAGAGATGAGGCCCTGATTGGGACAAATACATCTCCCTCTGGTGTCAGCTCTCATTCACCGGTCTGAGCGCAGGCTGAAAGAAAGACAAATGTTTTGATTAGGGGTCTCTTTCAATGTCACAGCAGCCAGTGAAGAAGAATGAGACGAGGCTGTCTCCAAGGGAAGCAAATAGTTGAAGACGATGAGAGGAAAATGGATGTCTCCACTGTCTGGAGGGTGTCGAATGGGGATTTTATGAGTCAGAGAAAGCTCAGTGAGAGCATCTCTTTTAATGAGGCAGCATTCCTTTTTCCGGAAGACCGTTTTAGTTTCTTTTTGGCGAATGCTAAAAATCAGGATAAAACAAATAGAATCTTTCAGGAAAGAAAAAGTCACATTAGTTAGCCTATGTTAGTTATTTTCTTAAATAGGCAGGGTGTTATGGCTGTGTCTACAGAAGAGTGTTTTTAAGCCAAGGCAACAATGTTTGTAAAAATGGTCTGTTTAGTATAAGCATTGTTACTTGCTGTCATTAACACATCACTTATCTCCTCATCATCGTTGCGTTTTCATTATTACCATAGACTTCGGTTGCGAGTGAACCCACATGAGTCTATGTTGATATTCTTCATTGCAGATAATTATAAGACCATTAATCACCGGCAGTGGATAATTATAAATCCATCTCAACTGAAGAAATGTGAGCATTAACTGCTGTGTCCCTCGAGAAATGGTAGTTGCAAGACTCCCACCCTTCTTTCTGTATCATTCTACCATTCTTCTTTCTCTAATCCATTCAAGTCAACAGGAAATGGGAAATGTTCAATGTTGAATTAAAGAATCTCAGAGGGGAATTTGACAGTTTATTTATCTATCTATCTATCTATCTATCTATCTATCTATCTATCTATCTATCTATCTATCTATCTATCTATCTATCTATCTATCTATCTATCTATCTATCTATCTGGTCTTAAAACATGTGAATCAAGACTAGCTGAGCCTGTATTTCTCCCCACATCTCATACTCATTCTTTACCTTTGTTCATCCTGCAACAGTGCAGACTTAACATTCCGTCTTATGTAGCCACATATTTCCTCATTAAAAACAAAAAGTCAGTGTTTGTGTTCCACAGCTTAAGGTGAATAGAGAGAGAAAAAATACAACATATCTTTGCAAGAGAAACCTTGACAGATATGACATCCATTTTAGTGGAACGCAGAAAACAGTAAACAACTCTAAGAGCCATCACTGTTGTACCAGGATAACCTCATCTTGGCTTGTTTAGGGGGTTGCTTATTTAGGGAACCTCTCGCCCCTTAGTTTCATGGGTTGTGTAATTTCCAATTTCAATTTTTTCTTTTTTCAAATCTAATGTAACCTAGATATGACAAAATGTCTGTATGCTTATTTACACTAAACAATTATTTAAGAGATATTCAAATATATTATACTGAAAACTTGGGATTGTATAACGAATGGCTACAAATCTGATCTGCCAAAACCAATTTTCTTTTTTAAACAGGAAGATTTGTTAGCAACTTCTTTGACTTTTTAAAACCTTTATGTGAATTGGACACCTTTCCTAAACCTTCCCGACACACAGATACATCCCCTTTGGCTTTATTTTCCCAGGGCTTTGATCTATCTCTTGATTTAATCTCACTCAAAGGGACAAAAAAATGCTCCAAGTCTTGAAAGTCCAGGTGCACTTTTATCTTGTCAGCCCTACAAAATATGAGTTATGGCTGGACAAAAGGCAGCTTAATGTGGCTTTCTGTGCCTGTGACATATCATGTAATAGAAAAATGGGACTCTCCCTCAAAATATATGATATGCCCTATTGGACTAAGGCCCTCTCTACACCACATCTATCAAATCAACCACCTGAGTCTGTTTCAAATGCTCATCATTCCTTAATGAACATTATCAATCCCAATGCAGGCTCACTTTGAACACCCTTCAAGGTCCCTCCCCTGCACAAACATATTCCATTTGCAAATCTTCAAGTGTCTTGACATCCATTGACCCAGTAAACACTTAAGTGTTCATGTGTCAGCAAAGAGACAATAACAAGGCTGGCCTTGAGCTCTGAAAACAAACATTCAAACAAATAGCGCCTACAACAGAGGGGCAGGAGGCGATGAAGTGGCGAGAGTTGACAAAGAAAGGATGCAATGATGGAGTAGAGAAACAGAAGGGACCCATCCTATTCAATCAGGCCCTATCTGAACTCCCTAACTTCTTCTCTGCTCCATCTCCCTCACTCATTTGCATCTCTTTTATGTCCCTGCTTCCCATTATGCAAAAGTATACGCTAAAAAAGTAGTCCAGTTTCCAAAGCGAGTTGCTCCATTTCCCCACACTTTTTTAATCAATACCAGCCAGGGGAGGAGGGTTATGTGGTGTTCAGTCGCATTTATGCTAACTAGAGTATTTGAACCGTTCTCTTTGAACTGTAGTTACCTTGGAAACCAACCCACAGGAGTTGCTGCTTTATAACAGTAATTACAATCAGTGGTCAGACGTGGTCTTGTGCTTCCAGAACAAAGCTTACATACATACAGTAAGTAGACTGCTTTGTGTGTATTGTTTGATTTCACACTACTTGGACTGCTTAGAGGCTGACAACCTTGAAGACCTTTACACTTCATTAAAGCACTTTCTCCTTATCCATCACAGGAGATGTTAAAACAGATTTGTTTGTTTACTGCTCTGGATTTTGGCGGAGGGTAAGAATCCATTCCACGGCTCATGATGCCTTGATGACCTTTGGACCCAACTGTATGCGAACTGCCAGAAAAGATGGAGCCTCGAGAGATTTAATAAACCGTTTGTGGCCCCTGATACTCCAGTTTCTGATGTCCATGAAATCTCACTTCTTCTGGCCGTGTAGCTGATGATAAAGCGAGTGCCTCCAAGGCCTTCCCGCTGTTGCCATTTGTAATTTTTAGAAGTCATCATCGGAGGCGATCTGTCTTGATTATGCCTTGGCAACTGTCATGCTCCACTAATGCACAGTGTGAGAGAGGGCATAAAACAACGTCTTCCGGCAGCACTGATGTTTATCTTCCCTGCTTCATGAATTTGCATTCCCACAGACAAATTTTACTCATAATGGCAGCCATCACAGCACAGATAGGCTTGGCGTATTATCAGTCTGCATGCAGTGTTTGTTTTACAAGTGGACAGGCTGGAAAAAAGGATTTCAACATTCTGATGAGGAAGACAGATTGATATTAATACTTGCCTCCTCTAATGGGCTTGATAGAGCTTTATGAAATATTCATATTTATAACTATTGTTGTAACATCACCAGCTGCGTCTGAGGGATTACATTTTTATATTAATGAAGTAGCCCATGTAACAAAAGTGTAGCTGCTCTGAGAAATCAGCATTTGTGTTGAAACCTTGGTGAAAGCAAGTTGCAAAATGTCAAATTCCTACGTGTGATGAGAAAAGAAATTACCGTTATTACAATGAATACTATGTACCACCCAGAGCAGACCCACAATGAAGGCCTTGCCATTCCTTCTGTTACTTCTCTCTCTGAAGGTAGACATTCTTCTCGTTCTTATGTAATTTCCACTTTTCAGAACACACTGAAGGGAATTTCTGTCAGGATGACTTGACTGTATAAAAAGTTGTTGTACTTCTTCGGTGCATTGTATGTGGGTGTAGACCGACTTTCTTTGCATGGGTGGATTTAGTCATTTTGGGGCCTAAGGCAAACACAGGCATTGGGCCCTCCTCATCCCTTGTTCTCCTCCTTTTTTAATCATTATTTGTCTAAGAATGACCTCCTTGTAACTTCTTCTCTTCACCAGTCTTCACAGTTAAACAAATTCATCCATTGTAAAAGTTTATTTTCACAAACAAAATGATCCACGTGAAGACTGTACTTTACAAAGAGAGGTCAATTATGAAGACACAAAAATAAGCATAATACTGTAAAAATGTTTTCTCTTTGTCTTTGGGTCTTTCTCTTCGAGAAACCTTGAATGTTTTTTTCAATTATTATTGTTTGGTTTGTCTTGCTTTCTCTCCCTAATTAACTCAGCTTTAGTGGGTGGGAAACATATGAAGATAATTGTGGGCTGCTGCTGTATTGTTGCATCTAGAGTAATCAGAACAGTGATGGATCTCTTCAAAGTTGTGGATCATCATACACCATGAGGCTCTACTGTGTATGGCTGGGAGGCTCAGTTTAGACGGCCATACTACAATTTGACCTGTGAGCCTTGGCTTCAGCACATCTTGCCATCACTAACTCCATATCCGGTTACTTCATGCTCGATGGAAAGAATAGCAAGTGCAGACAGCCTGTCTGTGACATTGTTGATGTGAGATTCATTTTAATGAGTTCAGTGTGATGAGAAATTTCTCTCACCTGAAGCCACTGTCACAGGTACAGGGAGAAGAAGTCTGAGAGTGCGCTCAAAGTTGGATAGATGTCAAGGATATTCTCCTTATGTAATCAAGCATCTCAGATATATGTGGGAAAGGATCTAACTGCACCCTTTACCGAAAGCTTCAGGTCCTCTGTATCTGTCTTGTATAGCTATGCTATACTGTATAACTGCCATATAATACTAGTGTTAGCAGAAGCAGTGTCTTCTTGCTGCTCTTCTGTAATGTTAGTGTTGTCAGTAGCAGTTGTGAAAAAGAGTTTTCCTTTGGCAGTTTTGCTAAAAACATTCTGGTTTCCTCCTGCTTCTTACTTTTATCATTGGTCTGCAGAACACTGAGCTGTTTGTTGACAACCATGGATGTACAATCCTTATTTTTGTTTAATAGGAAGACCGGCCCCGCTAACCCTACCCAATGCCAACCCCTAACATGACCAACCAAACCACTGAAGGCAACAAACACTAGCCAATCAGAAGTCATAACCGTAGGTTTATGAAGCGTTTTACAGGGCCTTTCGAAACTTAGTTAATAGCAGACCTTTACCTAATGATAAAGTCCATTACTGTTTCTTTGTAGCTACATGCTGTACCAGATTATGGATCAGATTTGCATGCTGTGACGTAGTCTTTCTAGTTCCATAGTGTATGTGTGTGTGTAGTGCACTGGCTCTGTGTCATGCATCTGTATTTATTTTGTACTGAACAAGTGTTATTAGAAATGTGCCAGGTCAACGTTTTAATAAGTTCAAAGTGCAAAATATCAAGAAAATGGCTCTCTAATTGCCTTATTAAACTCATACAAGCAGTAAATCAATCGCAGCTAATCAGAATTATCAGGTGACTTATGTGGTGACCCATTGCTTCTGAGTTTATATTGTGAATAAATTAGATTATAAAACATAGTTGATCGAAGCGTGACTTTCAGTGCCAGCTATGGCTGGTAATTAGTTAGCTGTTTTCTTGCCAAGTTTCTGTCACACATTTGCAGTAATTTGCTTTAACACCTCTGTAATTTGGCATGCATCCTTTTCAGACATTTACAGAATGCATTTATCACCAATCTGAAACTGACTTTTACAAATTATGGATGGGAGTCATGTAACCACAGGCAAGATAGAAATGATTCTTTTGTGGTTTATATCCTTCAGATGGATTGATGAATCCCACAACAGCACGCTTCACTGACAATGTCAACTTAATGATTATGCTGCAGATAATTAAAGTGCACAAATCATGGCCATTAGACCTATGGTGAGAATGAGAGAATGCATGCTGGAGTTGGGGGCTTATGACTAATCAGCATCTGGTGACGAAGGACAAAAATGTGTGTCGCTTCCTCAGGGGAGTTGGAGTTCCAGTTGGGAGAAATTATTTAGATCTGCATTGCAGGATATTTGTGTTTATATTGTACTACAGGCCAGAATTGAAGACACAACTGGAGTCCTTTTACAAGCATGAAGTAATAAATTACAGAGCTTTGGAAAGTTTAGGGGAAAAAAAGAAAGTCTGGTCATGTGCTTAGAAAATTTACTTTTCAGCTGTGGGCTGCATCTTCTCTTTATGGTTTAAACTAATTGACCAGTAGGGGCCCCTGTCGGGAGAGTGGATGATATTTTTCCTTCGACTTATGTCCTGGTGGTTGTTGCAATAGGATGTATAACTTTTTGTCTGTTAACTCTCACTTTTATCAAAAGCGTCTAGCCCCTGTCACCTATGGGTAGGCTACCAGTAGATTAGAAAAAGATTAAAATAACACACACACACACACACACCCACACACACACACACACACACACACACACACACACACACACACACACACACAATTACATGCCACAGAAAACTACCAGGAGAAATGTCATGAAAAATAAATTGTGCTCATTGGCTGCCAAACTACAACACATATAACTAACTCACCCACTCTTCCATATTCTGACGCCTTCCTGGGTTTCTAAATTGCTGGTATAAAATACCCAGGCCAGAGGGGCAATAGTTTTTGATAATGATCCTGGGCTAAGCTTTGGTGCTATGTGGCCGCATAGGAGACAGCATGCTGATTATTTCTCTGAAGTGGGCTGGATGTGTGTCCGTAACGGTAATTTCCAGGCCTGATTGGCAAAGAGCGATGAAATTGGGGGCAGTTAGCACTGAGGGGAAAATAGCGCTGGAGTGTGTGGAAATGCAGGAGCGGTCCAATGGTAAACAAATTATCTGAAGTGAAATGACAACATTAGGCGATGCAAAGTGCCGGTCCACATTATGAATGTGGCTCTGTGCACAGTCTTTATTGCCTTTTTTCCACCATTTCAAATAACTGGGCAGTCCTTATCAAAGATCTCTGGCTTCACCTTTCTAAATTCAGGTCATTCAATCAAACCCAGCATGAATCTGATGCACATAAATATATCCAGTAAGGGGTAATTCAGAGACATTTGTCAGGGGGTTCGCCACTGTCATTTAGTTACTGGAATATTTAAGGAATAAAAATATATGGATATTGGAATGTAGGAAACATTCCTCCTTTATTTTCTTATTTTATTTTCTCTGCAATAGTCTGAGCTTTGTTTTATGACCAGCAGAAGTGTGTGTTAAGGTTTTGTTAAAGTCTTTGGGATATGTTGTGTGACGGACCTCTTCGTACGTCAATTACTGAAATGTTGTTGTTCACCACATCATGTTTGAACTGACTGATATTCTAAGATAGCACATGCAGTTTCACTTTCCATCTAACATTTAAAGTCTGTGATTACATTTCGAAATCTGCAGTGTGTCTTTAAGGAAAGGTGGCTATTAGATGATGGATGAATAAACTCTTATGAAAGAAGCTCAATGCTCAATTTAGCAAATCCAAAGCGCCGAAGAAAAACTGCTACTGTCACTAATCTTTCCAGACAATATACGAAAACACAAACGAAGTAGTTAACATTTTTTTTAAGTTCTATTCATAGTACAGGTTTGGCTGTTGCTGAGTGAGAAAAACCCACGGGGCTGTCTGTTGTCTCTAGCGACAGACAAAAGGTATCTGTTTCTGCTCTGTGCACCCACACATTTACAGAACCTTACCCCTGAAGTCAAGGCCCATTTGTCTCACAGCAAATTGGCATGTCTAGACTGTTTTTCATTGTATTATTTATGTTTTACCAAGCTCTCCAGTAAACCCCATTAGGATGCTTAATAAAGTGTTATTAACATGGATCTCCAGCTCTGCGGGCGCCTCAGCACAGTCACCCTCCTCCCCTCATATTACTGTCAAGTGAAGTGAAGTCTAAAGTGAGGTGCTTAATTCTTAATTGGGCATTTTAGTTATGAAAATATTTTTCATGAATAAGAGAGGGGAAAGGGGTTGCCTTCACTCTGTTGCATGACATGCCTGGCAGAGAATAAAGAAGAGGTGGATTAGGGAGGGACACATTTTTTGCCAACGCTATGATGCCCAGTGAAGGGTAAATCTGGCAGATGTGACAGAGATTTATTTGGTGCAGAGGGGATGGATGAATGAATGTAGCCACCTTGATGTAAACCCCAGCCTTCTCAAACACCACCCTTTTTCTTTACTGCTGTGTCCCCATGAAGACACATTTGTTGCAAGACTCAGCCAGGCTTTAAATTGAATGAAGGAGGTCACTTTTTAACTGCTCAAGTGACAAGTACAAGCTGGTGTCAGTTAAGTCTTTGATTCTTTCTGTCACTGGTGTATTTTAATAGCCTTTTCTAGGACATCAATCTTGGAATGACAGCAGAGTACAAACTTTTAGGAAAATGTGCTTTAACAGTACTTGCTTAACATAATAAGTGTCAAGTCCCAATTCAAGACGAGCAAGTTACATTTAAGATACTCTGGATTCCGAGCATTAAACCATGTGTTCTTCATTGGCAGCCCAGTTTTGGTGCGCTCAGTCTAAATTATGTTGGTGGTAAATGTTGTTTTTATGCTATATAGAAACCTTGCCACTTGTAGCAGCCGTTAAGTCAGGGGCCAACGTTTGTCCCCCAGTGTGGGATGGGTCAAGATCCAAAGCTGCTGATCCTACAATTCCCATAATGCGACTTCATGTGTTAGACCCCCCCCCGCAAGGTAATTGTTTTTCTTTTAAACTCCACACCTCCAGTTTAAAACATTTGAATTTTAAACAAATTTTAAATCTTGACAGGTTATTTAAATAGACATTATACAACTGTCTTCACAAGCTGAGTAGTACTCCCTGTGACGGGTAAACTGATCTTGATTTGCAAAATCAGTGAAGTGGCTCTTTAAGTCATGCATCTCAAGTTTAAGCAAAGCTACAAGTAATGGCTCACATGTGTGTATTTGTGTGAGAGACGTGTGTGCGATTCAGTTAATTAATATTTGTGAGGGGGCTGTCGTCTAATATTTGTTTACAACAGTTTCAGGGCAACGTGTGACACAATATTAGCATGAGCTCTTACTACAAATTGTCTGCTAAAATCATGCAGTCACTGTGCAGACAATATACAACAACATTTTAAACAGCTAAGAATGATTTTCACCTAATTGAATGCTGTTATGAAGTGGATACTGTGCTGCTCTGCCTGGTGAGCATGATGGCAGTGGTCTACATCTGAAAATTAATCTCTGATCTATTTTCTTCTTGATGACACATAAGGCACGAAGGGTCCAGAGAAGAAGAACAGGGAGTGAGTTGGAGGAAAAATGTAGGCATGTGTGCTACCAACAGAGAGATCCCTCCAATGTCAAATCAATTACAGCACAGGCTCAACTGTTTGATAATATCAGCCATGACTGAGCAGATACAAGATTCCCTGGCGTTTACAGTGTTTTTCCGGAACATGCCAAGAGATCTGTTGAGGAGCTGTCTATGCTGTATGTTAGCGCGCTGCTGACTGGGTAGCAGCAGAGATAAGCTCCACGTGTAGGAACAATCGGGACTGAACAAAGCTGTCTAGGTTTGAAGGGCAATATATAGTGAAATAAAGTCTCATCTAGCCCGAATCACCCACAATGTGCATGTACATTTATGAAGGTCTTCGTTAGCCAGGGAGAGTACTCAAGTCTCAAGATGATGAAAAGCCCATTATATGCTTTGAAGTACAGCATGTTCTTTTCTGATATTTAGTAATAGATCTATATTAAAATGAGGCAGTATACAGGGTTGTGTATTTATGTAGTGTATGCAGGGAAGAGAGTGCATGAATCATTATGAAAACTTCTGCTTACATCTTTAACAAGCTATCCATCACGTTGAAATTTAGTTCGAGACTGAGAAATGACTTGTGGGGATTCTAATGGCATTTTCCAACTAAATTAAAATCAGTTTCTTGTATGACAACAATCTTTTCTTTGATGTGCTTTGAAATCGTACAACAAAGCTAATCAATTTCCTTGCCTGCAATAGAATAAGTAGTTTCCTTTGAATATAAAACTGAGCACACAAAAAACAGTAGCTACAATGTGATACAAAGACGTTGTAAGATGAAAACACACTTTCTCGTTCTTTGCTGTCTTATTTTAATTCACAAAATGTTGTTCTTCTATCAGATTTTTATTTGCATGTTATTAAGTTAGACATTTTGTGTGTGCCCAGTTCAGCATAAGAGGAGTACATGCTTCTGTTTGTATGTGTGCCTGTGTATGTGCTACTACACAGACAAAAGATAAAGAAGGATATTGAGTGGTTGGAGGAAAGGGTACACATTCTGAGCCAAGCAATTGAACTGAGAAGTTTGAAAATAAGAAAAAAGCTGGGAACAAAACTGTCTCACTAAAGTGTGAGAGAGGAAGTGACACTTTTAAACCTTTGCTGCAGTTCGTGCTCTCAAATCAGACTGTGTCTGTGCGAATGGATGTCAGTGTGTGTATGTGTGTGAGTGTGTGTAGGCTTTAGTTGATAGGCAGCCTGCCAGTGTTTCTAACTACACATCAGTACCACTCTGTACCCTCCACTCTGATCCACAACACTAACCCCCCTCTCCACCGCCACTGTTAACACACCCTCTGCCTCTAATGGAGTTCACTGCACACCACTTTACGCCTGAACACGCGGTAGAGGAGTGCAGCTAATAGCAGTTGCACAGTTGGAATACATGGGTGTGAGCTCGAGTTAATGTATGCCACTAGAGCAGCGTTGGCAGACAAGATCGTGTTATCTGCTGTGGTGTGTGTCTGTGTGTGTGTACGAGCCCAGCCCATCTGTACGGTGACATCCTTCATAAATGAACCAAGCTGAGCTGTGACGGCTGTCTCTTAGCCTGCGCTTCCGTCCTGGTGCAGCCCTGACACCTCTGATGCGTGTACTATATCTTGTCTCCGTATCATGAATTGTAAAAGAATGTGCCACATTTGTATATCACCTTTTAGGGTTCTTTCAACATGACTTTGACAAGAGATTTGAGTGAAATTGGGGGAAATGGGCATATGGTGCACTTCTCTTCATTTTCCCTTCATTCAGCACTTGAAACACTGAAAGCAGGTGTTTTTAATACCACACTTACACTCCTCTTTGATCTTGAATTTTCAATGCCTTCTTCTGCTGATTAAAATAAAATAACACAATCATATAAATGAGTCAGGCCTAATCTTTCTCTTCTTCATTTTTTCTGAAGGGGCAGAGGCCATGTTTTCCCAGCAGCCACAGGACCTGGTGGTAGTGGCGGGCCAGCCTGTGACACTACCATGCACCATCCCCGGTTACCATGGTGTTGTCCTGTGGATCAAAGATGGCCTGGCACTGGGCGTTGGCAGAGACCTCTCTGGTAAGGAATGACATTTATTCCCTTGAGCGTGTCACCCTGCAATTCTCCTTCAACCTCCGTTTCCCTTATTAATTAACACTCTCTGATGAACTGTCAAATGGACGCTCTTTTATCATCTAAAGCCCCCACATGTCAACATCCTACCTTCTGCCAAACATATCCTTCCACAGACAAATAGCAGAGATCTCATAATATTGTGTTACAAAAAAAGTATTATATTATGAGGGTTACAAAAATTTAATCACTCAACATGACCAGATAGAATCAAAAATACATTTCTGTCTTTGTGGTGCAAACCTAAATCTCTCATACCCTGTTTGCTAGAGGAGCAGAAAAACCCAAATAAAATGTGAAATCAATAGTGGCACTGGTCTTTCTCTGGTGCTTCAGGCTGCTAAATGGCTTTTTGAAGAGTAACTGGCGTCCTCTAATTACACTGCACCTCATGTATAATTGCCTTAATTGTTTAATTTGGAGTAAAAGTGACTACTGCACTGTCATTTAGTAGCCTGTTGTTCCACCAATCAAGGCGTCATGTATATTCATGACTTTGATGAATTTCAAGGAAACATATCACTCCCCTAAATAAACATTTACAACATTGGAATCACTAAGCTATTGAATGAGAACATCCATAAAAGCTTAGTACGCCTGCATCATTTACTGAAATTCTTCCAAAACAGAGATCCATTTGAATGTGTACACAAGCACTCAAAGCAAGATACATGACTCTAGGGCACATTCTTTATTTGAGAGCTTTCTAAGTTGTCTTACACACCACCTCTGTGTGACCAATGAGAAATTGAAATAATTGCAATTCAAGGCACATTGACAAAATATTCAGCTGCAGCCATTTTTGAAACACCAAAGTCTCTCATGATCAGAAACGATTAAATATGTATTTCACTTGAGATTGGGAGTCTTCTACCCTCTGACCTTTAGCAAACGCTCTTAGAGGCCTTCCCTGTCGCCGTTTTGGTCTGTAATTAAACCTCAGCGGCTGACAGAGCCCCTATAAAGCCACCCTATTCCCTCTTCAGGTTCTTATCAGGCCCAGGGGAGGCTGAGGGGTTGCAGTAAACAATGGTCCTGCAATCTTCGAGTCCCCTTTGGAGGAAGAGGAGGCAGAGAAGGAGAGTACTTATGATTGCTAGAGATAGAATGAGAGAGTGGAAGGAGAGTGCACAATTTTATTCTGGGTCAGAGTGGAGCAGAGATGTAGAGTTTGTTGTTATGCTCTTCTATATTTATTGATTTAACAAGACAAGACAATCAAGATGAAATCTCATTTCAAAAATGGCCAAAGACACAGGAAGGAATAGAACCGAGAATACTCTGGTTCAAAAAACTCAAGGGAAGAACAGAAAATCAACCTTGTTCACTGTTTCAGTGAATAGTTTAACAGTCATGGACAAAATACTGTAATATTTGCCCTTCTCTAACAACCATTATTTTCCTCTTCTTTGGCTGTAGTCAAGCCCAACATGTAGTGATCTTTCTCTCTTAAACCGTTTTAAAATTGCAAAATGAGTTTTGCATGAAGGGGAATAGCTGCCTGCCTGGAGTAGATAGGTAGAATCAACTGTATGATACAGACAGGGGCTGAGTGCCTTCTATTGAGAGGGATGACACTTTTTCAAAATAAAGCGCTCCACAGCTGTCCTTTTTATCACTCCTGCCTACGTAAACAAGCAATGCACAGTAAAAGAGTGATGGTACATCCACTGCAAGATGTACACAATGAAAGGAAAGTGGCAGCTGTATACATAAAAAGTATGACGAATCAAATGTTGCATGGAGCATTTCAATAATATAGGTTTGCTCGTCTATTCATAGAAAGAAGCTGCATCGGCAACGTTGTGCTCCGCCTGGGACCTGTTTCCATTCACAGGAGTGGTGATTAAACCGAGAGAACTCTTTCACCATTCAGTGCAAGAAATCACTGCACAAAAGCCAATGATTCCTATCTGTCCCTGAATTTCCTATTCATTCCCTTTTGTGTCATGCTTTTCCACTCTAATTAAAGAAAAGTAAAGTAGCCCCACAACCGCTCAGAACATACCAATTGATGTCATGAATATGCATGACAGAGAACGTATCTGCTATGCATGATGATGGTGAAAGCAGACAAAGCAGCTATAAGTGAATTCTCCTGGTGCACACACAGTAAAGATGGAGAGAGAAGTGTTTGTATATATTATGCACTGTGTATAAAGGATATAGGAGAATGAGCTCTTGAGAAGAAATGCAACAGAGGAGAACGGTTAGCAAGCATGTGTCACTCTTGCCTCTCATGAGAGCAAATTGTATGCCAGTCACCTGTTCACAGCTTCAGCTAACCTTTTTCCATCCCCTGGTGCTTACAGTGTGTGAAACATGTTCTAGGTGAATGCTATAAATCACTAGCCCACGCCTAAAGTCTCTGTATACTTATATGCACACACACATGCACGTGGACCATTGATCCAGCCTCAAGACAAATCCATTTCCCCCCTGATGGATTCATTACTCCTTAATGGGCCTATTTTACATTGTTTGCTTTAGGTAACACATTGTGTCTTACACATCACATGTGCAGTGGTGATCAGTCTTCATCTGCGCCATTATAATGTTGGTCATATTGACAAAATGCATGATCAAGGTGCTTATAAGGAGGCAAAAACATTTCTGTTCTTTGGAAATTAGATCATAATATTCTTATCATTTACTGCCTGCCACAAATGCAAATTGCTTTTCCTTTTGGACCCATCTAATGCACAGAGATGAAACTGGAACAAAGCCATATCCTCACACAGCAAAATTATTCTTCGTTTGCCAGAGGCACAGATGAGGTAATTGGCCGGATCATCTGTTTGTGTAACAGAAATTTTCATGGCTTATACCTTTCTACATGAAGACAAGAAAAACACAAGTGCATTTGAAGTAAGTGCAGTTTCTGTGGTTGGTACAATAGGCAGTCCCTACAGTAGGTGGACTGGAGTCAGCTCAAGGTCACATCCTTCAGAATGTGCAATGATCATTACCCTTGTGATCCGCAATGGCATTATTGCTTTGAATCTCATCAATGAACATAAAATTGAAGCAAAATGGTTCCCTGGGTGACCTTGAGCACATAATGGTGGGTTCTCTATTTAAGCATCGTTCTGAGCATGAACAAGCAGAAATCTCATTTTCAGTCAACCGTTATTAATATTATTAATGGGAGCTTTTAGTTGTGATCAGGTCTCTATTAACCCTGTTACATTTACAGTGTTTTTTCTGAAGTCCTGCTATCCCTCGGTATGGGATTCATTGTAGCACGTAATGGGAAATTTTGACATTTTATCACCTGTGTGACTAGTTTTCCCACAAAACATCCACTGGTGCGGCTTCCATCTTTGCTGACTTTTTAGTTAGCTTGCCACATATTTTGCCTTCCTCTACTCTTTATTTTCTCCCCAGCTGTAATGTTTATGTTAGGTGTTATTTTTTACTTCATCCTCCTACTGTATAGACCCTTAAGATTAAAGGCTACACGTAGGAGGACGGCTTAATCAGTTGAAACTCACACCACCAGCATAAAATGAGGCCCACTTCATGCTCTATTAAAGGCAACTGAATTCAATGGAGCAACAGTCAGTAATTGGACTTATGATACGATGGGTTTCTGCAGACAAATTTAAGGACTTGACCGCTGTTAAAAGGCTGCCCTGTCTGTTATGTTCTCTTTTGGGGCTAAAACATATAACCAGCCTGTAAAACCTTTACAGTGGGAGACGTGGGATCTCTGAAGTGAACATGAGTCATTGGCTAGCTGAGAAATCAGTGTTTTACACCCCAACATTTGTTGGCCATAACCCGACTGTTGGATGGGTAATGATAGGCTTTTCAAAAAGAAAAAAACAAGTGTGTGAATCTGGAGTGTGTAGTTTTCTGTTTTTAAAAGACAAAGTTATTTGTTAAAAGTCCAGCCTTGTTCTGCTGTAAAATTCTCCAATATTCACTTTCATCATTGATCAATTACTTAAGGACCACTGGAGGAAAAAGCAATTCTTTGCCTGAAATTCTTTAGATTTTTTGCAGTGCAGGTTTTATGAACAGACATTCTCATTTCAATCCACATACTGTATCCCTAATAATTAGAAAGATGGAGTGAGAGAGAAAGAAAAGGGATTTTCAGAGACGAGCAATTTCAATAAGAAGGCATAAGAAATACCCCATAAAGCTTCCCAGTCAAACACATTCTTCTTCTTGCTTATTTGCCCCAGTGGAGGGATGCACTCCACCACAAACTTGCATTGCATATTTCGATAATAGTTAAGGGGATATCTTTAAAACCATCTCGCTTGACTTGTGTAAAACGCCCAGGTCTCTTGGATATTGCTCTGCTTTCTTGCATTATTAAACTATAAATCATTTCACAAAGCAATGCTGAAACAACTCAAACTCTTGCTGTTCCTGTTTACGGTTGCAGTAAAACATCATTCTCCAGAATGCAGTAACCTTCACAACAGCTCATTAACATTGCCAGGAGTACCATAAAAACATGTATACAATTCATGTTTTAACCTTGTGTGACAATGCATTGTGAGTAAATTAGCAGATGAACAATTAAAAGCTTTACTCATCTATAATCTATAATACTCACATCTGCTGCTAGCTTGTTTGTATGTTTTGTTGTTTTTTCTTGTTTCTGTAAGTATGCAAAGCTTCAAAATATCAAATGTACCTTCTTGTAGTTGACAAATGAGCAGTATTTTGATTTAGAAGGTGATTAAAACGAACAAATGTGTTTGCGCTGCAGGCTATCCTCGTTACACAGTGACTGGCGACCACGGTTCAGGAGAACATCATTTGCAAATTCAGCGTGCCGAGCTGATGGATGACGCTGTGTTTGAGTGCCAGGCTGTCCAGGCTGCCATGAGGTCTCGTCCTGCCCGTCTCACTGTGCTCGGTGAGTCCGAATTAAACACACACACACTCCAAACAACATCGCTGTACTAGCCAACTACCTCCAAATGCTGAGGTGCAAAGCAGCTCATGGAACAGGCATCACTGGCTTCTCACACTCATTTGTTTTTCATGCTAGTTTGATGACAAAGTCAACATTGAAACCACATGACTTCACCTTTATTGTTCTCTTGGCTATGTGCGTAATATATGATCTTTCATTAGAACAAACAAAAGCGGCGTTCTGCTTTTGTTTGGTACACAGATCAACGTTCAGGTGTTCTGAGGAAGAACAGGACAAATAGCTTATATGCATCATCCCAAATATTCAACTCAATTCGACACTCTTGAGCCTAAAGAGTGCACAGAAGTACTACCACAGCTCAAGGTGCCCTAATGAAAGTGGTTCTTCACAACAATAAAAGTATCCATCCTTTTTTACTTCACCAGTACACACACAAAAACAGATATTCACGCTGCAGTTTTGAAACATGATAAAGTGTCGGCAGCAAATTGCGAGAACAAAAGACATATTTTGTGTTAAAACCATCAGAAAGGAATTAAATCAATGCTAATGTTTCCCATTTGGCACACAGTGTCAATATGACTAAACTTTTACAGACCCTTACATTTGCACTTTAATTTCCTTCCCCTGCATGCAGCCTCCATTTCCATTATTACTGTAAAGCTTGAGAGGTTACTGGTTCTTAATTAAACTTTATTGGGTTATCTTTCAGCGTTGCCATTTCAGCCTTATTGAGTAGCACTGGTGCAATCGCTGGATAGCGTCTCTTTCTCGGGCCCTTCAAGCTTCCCGCTGCTTCCTGTCTACCACCCCCGCCCCACAACCTTCCTCTCTGGAAGATTTCTGTAAAGATATAGTGAGAGACAATGACAGAGCAAAAGAGAACAAGGGAAAAGGAATGAGGAGAAGAAAGAGTTTAGAGAGAGAGTGGTGTCTGCCATGCAGTATCCTCGCCACGAGCGACTGATCCGCCTTATTGATCCAGCCTAATGAAAAGTGAAACTAACGATTTGTAGGGGAGAAGGCAGCAGGAGAAAAAGAGAGAGGGGAAGACAAATTGCGGCATAACGTTTCTCTGGCTGCCAAGCCCCCTGCAAATGGATATGAGTGAATAATTATGGATACTTCTACAGCGAGCTAAAAATGTCTGTTGCAACAGCACTTTCCTCCTTTCTACTACTGGCCTTCTTTCTCTTCTTGTTCACATCCTTCAAAGTTTGGCTGCTGTGACATACTGCTTTTCACAGAAACCTGCCATTTGATTGCAGTGTCAAGTAGGGAAAAAAGAGTCACTGACAATTCAAGATGTGTATTCTTACACAAGGTCGCTGACAATGAATTTGATCAATTCAGCCATTAAACTGCATTCAATTAAGGACATTTTAGGCTCCAAAGCCTTCATAATGTCCTTGAGAGTTTTCATACGTATGAAACAGACATTTCATTTGATAGTCCAATGTAGGAGTGAACAGCTGCCATACACAGCAGATGCAAATAATTCTTAGTTTTTCTTTTAATCCCCTTGACACCGTGCTTTCCTGATTTGGCAAACCCTACACTGACTACTCAGAGTAATTAAAATAAAGAAACAAATTATTTGCAAATGCTTGAATTTGGATTGCAAGCAATGTACAGCAGCGGGAAGTGCAGTAGTTGGCCCTAGTGTATTTAAACCACTAATCAGCAATGAGAAAGGGGAAGCCTTTATTACCTATTTGGCTGATTGAGGGTGAGAGAGTTTATCATTCTTCTCCATAAGCCTGAATAGAAGGTGTTTGTTTAATCCCCTGCCGAGCTAGCTGACTCCTGAATGCACTGCCAGGGAGAACTCCAGGCTGACACATACACACACATACACACAAGGTAATGGAGGAAATATATGCAAGGCCTGTGTCACTGCAAACTCCAAGCTGTCAATTACTTGCCAGTGGTGACAGAGTGTGTCTATCGACTTGGAAGACAGCTACGGCCCCACACACCTATGCACACACACGCACACAGGAATACATAGGCATATACACAAGTGCTTACACACACACACACATACATCCACCAGTGCACACACACACACAGCCTCCCGTCTCCGAGCTGACAGCAGAATAAATCTAAAACTCTCCCCTCCATCTTTCATAACTCAATATCAGCCCAAACTCCTCCATGTGCCATATCAGAGGAACTTCTTTCCTCTTGACTTTGATGGGCTAGGAAGTAACATAACATAAATATTTACAAACACATAGAGAAAGACCTTTATCACTGCCAAAGAACAGATACAGCTCTGTGTGTTTTCCATTTTTCTGCTTTTCTTCATAATGATTTGCAGTGTGTCCTTGAGAGCCAAACAGCTCCTCTGAGACCTTCCGTGAACTGCCAACCCGCAAGAAAATGCGTAATAAGTGGCAAAAACCTTTGTTTTGCTTTCATTTATTTCAACTGCAAGAGCAGCAAGATGCAATCAAACAGGAAAACAGTAAGCACATCAACGTTTTAAAACAATAATGAAGTCCTGTCATTAAAAAGCTCTGAGAAGAAAATTCATGGTGAATTTTACGCATCTGAGCGTTTGCATGGCTTGCAGGCTTACCCTCAGATGCCAAAGGAGAATCAAGGTCTTGTGAATTAGTCATGAAGGAGGGGAATGGAGGGGTTCAGGTCCAAAAAAGACCCCTGAGGCTAATTATATCCCTTGCAGCAAGTTGGCAGTGCTCCAGACCTTTGCTCTAATCTTTTTACCTTAGGTTGGGGACCACTAGAACAAAGGGAAGGGAGATCACCATTGTTTGATTAAGGGCTTTGGCTGAAAAATATACTTCAAGGTGTTCTGTTTTTTTTGTAAACGGAGAGCGTGTCACACTGAAATGTGGTGCCATTTATTGACTCATTGCTGACATTTTAATAAATCAGTGGCTGTCTTGAATGTTTTTGTTTCTCTGTCTCTACGTCCTCCCTCTCTTTTCGTCTTTTTTTCTGTATGACTACTTAATCACTCCTAGTTAATGCAGAGCCATGGTTTTCTTTTATTGCTATTTTAATCCTCTTTATTTAAAAGACTGTTAAAATGAAAGCACAAGTAATGCAGAGGCTTTGTACTTCCATGTTAATCTCTCTTAATTGAAGTTTATCAATTGCTTGTGAGGTATTTACTTTACCAGAGGTAAACTCAAAAAATAACAAAGTGCCTGAGATGGCTCCTTACTATAGCATTCATTCTCAAGTCATTAATCAGAGTTGAATGGCATTTTTTTGCAGGTTTTCTTGTGTAAACTTGTGTAAAAGCTTTTGTAAATTTACACTGACAGTTAATGCATATAGAGATAATTCATTTCCCCTTAATTAGGATACTGTAAAGGATGTGACAAAGTGTTGCCTCTCAAAATGTAGCGAGGGCAACCAAGGGTGATCAGCATGGTTTACTTTCAGATACAGTTTTGACAAAAATGTCATAATTATTTGACTCTTTTTTTCCAGCTCTGCCCACTACAGGGCCATAAAGGTCATATTGCAAATCATGCTTTTGAGATCAGGCAGATGTAGGAAAATGCGTTAAGAGGTTAACTTGAAGTAAATAAAGAGGGGTTACAAAGCTTGACACTTCATTAGGAGAAAATATTTCACCCCATGGAAAACAAAGGAAAACACATAGCTGTCTGATCTGCAATGCAACTATAAGAAAAAATCCATACACATTTAAAGGTCCAGTGTGAAACATTTGAGGATATACTGGCAGAAATATAATATAATATGTATAGGTTAATGAGTGTATAATCACCTGAATGTAGGAGTCATTGTGTTTTCATTAGCTTAGAATTAGCTACAACCTCTGCAGGTCAGATTTGAGATCAGTCATGTTGAACCACCATGTTTCTACAGTATCCCAGAGTGGACAAACCATACACTGGCTGTAGAAAGCGCCTTTCGACAGCACAGTTTTTCCTATACACTTCACAAAGTATATAGTTTTTCATTTTGTTGCTAAAACATTGTGCAGTACACAAGCCAAGTGCTTTTTAATTGCATGTTAATTATTACTACCTATAATGCATAATAAAAGGCACACTTCTAAAAAGTATTCCAAAAATGAATACTTAGAACACTTACTAATGCATGCAGTGCCACACCAGTCACAGTAATAGATTCTCATCTTTTGTTTTTCTTAATTTATGTTATTGTTGCTGTGAGATGACAGTCTTTCCAGTAAGTTATTTTGATTCATTCCATTATTAAAATGAAATTTAGTTGTTGCAGGGGGTGAAACTTTAAAAAGACCTTCCGCAAGATCTTTCAAAATGACATGCATTCATAAACACAGAATGACACTGGTCTTCTGATAAACATAATTGATAACATGCCATTTGAATGGGTCATTGTGTGCAAGATATTTGTTTCCCCTTGTTCTATGCTTTGGACCGGTGCTTTAGCGACAATGTCCGTGTACACAAAAGCCCAAGGGTATCCTTTGTTATTGTTGTTTCCAACTGCCAAAGCTGAATCAGCCATTTCTGTGGATAAGTCTGAATTCATTAGTTCTCAAGGATCAGACTGCCATCCTTTTAGTAATGAAGGTGAACTTTGAGGGCAGGGTAAAAGAAAACTAAACTAAACTAAAAAAAGGAAGGAAATACTACTGATGGTGTGTGTGTGTGTGGGGGGGGGGGGGGTATGTAATTATTAAATATGTTTTATTTTCTCATCTTAAAACAGACTGCCTTCATATTTTCAGTAATGCTATCACTATTCTTTTATCTATAAATTGATCATTTTTCTTTTCTACTGATTGTGTCTAGTCCAAGGTAGTAACTCTCTTATTTTGTTCTTTTCTGTTTTGTTATCTAGTTTGTTGTTTGTTTGTGGTGTTATATATAATATTGTTTCTTGTACCGTTCTGGTTTCCATTTCTGAGTGTTTGTTTGGGACCCCCTTAAAAACAAAATGATACATTTCAAGGGGTTTATCCTGAGATAATAAATGTCCTGCAAGACACAGCATGTTCCACACCATGAATGTGTATTTTATCAAAACCGCTGTCCGTGGTGCTAGTCCTGTTCTCCACTGAGAGTCTGTGAGCTGCTTCCCTTCTAATTCAGTCAGTGATACTGTTCACAGCGAGTGGGAACCGCTGACCAATGATGGGTCTGTAATAAGAGACAGTGTTTGGAATTGTTGGCCTGGCTATATAACAATGAGTGCAATTTGGCTGCTGTTGTTGTTCCTTGGAAAAAAGCTTACGCAAAGTAATTTTCTTCTGTCCGCTGTTTGTTCTCCTGTGCAATTATTATTATTATTGGGGTATGCAGTATTTTTTGTAAGCAGAATCTCAGTGTAGTCTCTGTAGAGTGGTGTGACAGCTCAGCAGGGCAAGAAGTTTAGTCTGTTGTTTAAGGAGTGGTGTTAGTTGTTTATTACCTCAAGAGAAACTAGGCTTTTTAGATTTTTAGTACATTGAGTTGTGATTTTGTTTTCTTTTTTTCATATAACTAAGTCATATCCATATTCCTCTTACTTGGAGGAAGGAAGGAGCATCTTGCAGTGGCCCTGAAATAGAAGTCAAAAAGCTTTTTGAGCCTCCTGTGTAGGTAACCAGTTTGTCTTTTAACACAGTTAATTTAAGTCTAGCAAAGCATCTCAGAAGAAGTATAGGGAGAGATAAGGTGTCCTAAACGGCAGTCATTCTGGGATAAAATATGAGTTTAACGTTTATATTACATTGCCTTTTCTGCTATTTTGTCTGAAACACGAGATGGAATGATAGCTACATCTATGATATCAGAGAGGCAGTGAACAGGTGCGTGATTATGGTCGACAGACTGTATGTAGGATGTTTGGGGTTTTTTTCTCTGCATTTCAACAGAAGGAGGAGAAATGACACGAATACATCTGTGCTCTGCAAAACAACAGTTCCGACTGTGTACAGGTGCTGAGCTGATTTGAATTCACACTACATAGTAAATAGGTTTGCTTCTGCTAACTGTAATTGTTGTTAGCAAACTGATGATGGGCATGGAGAAAAATGTCAACCCATTCGGCCTAATAATTGACAGAACCTTGAAATAAGCGCTGTTTTATTTTTAACTCTGATTATTAAACCTGAATCCCAAATTCACTGCCTCCCACCCTCACACATACACACACACACACACACACACACACACACACCTGTACACACATATAGCTATATAGTGCAATGCAGCCGGGTGGTGAGCAGCGATGTCAGCACCCTCCCAATCTGTGGAGAGCAGCTTCTGGGGCTGCACATGGCTGTGGTATGAAGGAGCAGGCTCTGCACGTCTCTGACAGCTCTGGCATCTCTCCACTTCTCATCTCATCTTAATATTTCATTCTGTCCTTTTTATTTGGCACTGTTCATTTGGTAGATCATGACACCAACACTACCAATAGATTACTACTACTACTTTCCATACTGCGTTTGAAATGTTTGCAAAAACCTGTCTGTGTATGCCCTAGCCTTTTAATCCATTCATTTCCATCTGCTTTCTTCCTCTACCTCTACCTTTTCCCCACTACCTCCTGCTTCTATCCCACATTTGCCCTCGTAGTTTATTATTCTTTATCGTGTGGCAGCACACGCTTTCCTGTAAAGCAGTCCTTTTTGATTTTGTGTGTATACATTTTGTACAGTCTGACTTGCTGTTTGTGATTGCCATCTGTCATCCTGTCTATGTGAGTCAAATGATGTTTGTGTATTTTTCGCACTTTGTTTTTTATTCACTCTTTCATACTCTTTCTCTAGTAAGATGTGTGTGTGTGTGTGCATGTGTGTTTGTATGTGTGCGTGCATGTTTGCACACATGGCTGTGGATCTTTTGGCTTTCAAACAGATGTGCAATGACAGCACTTGAAGAGGTCCGGTAATTTGGGCTAGTGAGCCACACATGTCCCTTGTATCCACCTGTGTTGGGTATTCCTCGCCTATCCTTTTTGTCTTCATTTTTTGTCTTGATCTATCTATCACAAACTCGGCAAGCTGTCGCGATGAGGTGACAGACGGCCCGTGCAAGCATTCTTCTAAAATAGACAGGCAAGTCAGGAAGCTCATTGTTGTTCAGGACACGTCTGCTGAAACACAGCGTTACAGCAGCTACACATCACCAGCCTCCCCTCCCCTTCACCATCCAGCCGCCTTGTGAGGAGCCCTCCTTCATTCATATGGTTTCAAATTGCTTTTTCTCCATTGCTCACACTCCTGGAAAGCCGGGACGATTGCAGGATTCCATTGGCTGCTTTTGGAGAAGTTCCCCAATATTAGTTTGGTCTAAAAAACCCAGCAGGTTCATTGTCAGCAACACCAGTTGTTAGCAGACTAAAGAGGACCCACCCAGCTCCAGTGCATGTTATCAGCTTCCCTTTTATGTTTTGTGTTTGGGTAATTTTATGTTGGGTGTTTGGAGAATTCATATGTGTCATGGGGCAAAAGGCAGCTTTATGATCCCCAGGGTTTATTCAGGCCCCTCTTAGAGGCGACGGACTTACTGCCTTGCACTGTTGAGTTAATTACACATCAATATGCCCTGGTCTAATTTATGGATATCTTTGATTATGCAGTAAAAGCACATGATCTCACTGAAGTCCAGGCTGTCTGACATCACTGTCTTTTTTTCTTTTTGTTTGAAGTGTCCAATGGGGGGTTATAGTCAGATATGTCTAGAATTGGTAGATTTGGAGAAATACATAAATTAATCCCAAGTCTTATCTCAGGCTGGGTGAGGTGATGGACCTCCATAAAATATTAGCAGTCTTAAAACAAAAATCACCAGTCTTGGGATAGGTTAATATAAGTTGTGACAGACCAATTGGATTTCTCAAGCATAAAAATTACCCCTTGGAGCTTATAACCCACCATGACGTCTACCTAACGAGGCCATGGGTCAAAGTAACCCCAAAAAACTTTTTCAAATGATAAAGGTAATGAACTAGCTGTATCTTACAGCTATTTCAGTGTGTGGTTTCAATGATTCTTTAGTTGAAACACTCCTTTGATTAACACAGACATGCAAAAAAAAGCCCAAATTCCTTCGTGACTGATTTGCTATGAGTGGGACTGATAAAACATGTAATGTGTCTGTGTGTATGCATGCCGACAGTGTCCATGTTCATGCATGCACAGGAGGATGCACATTTGTGAAAGTGTTGAAAGGAATTACATTATTAACCCCAAGAAAAAAGTAGCGAGTGGAGCAGAGTTTGCAGTGAGTCAGCCCTGTAATTAAAGAGGAGCGATCAATCTGTACCACTGACCACACTACTTATGCCAAGTCCATCGAATGGCTGCAGTAAAGAGCTAATTTAGAACCATTAGGGACTGCCGAGTTTGCAAACAGCCCAGTAATGATGATGGCTGATTCAAGTTCAAGGCTTGGCCTCTGTATAACTGTCAGACCTGGCAGTCATAATGCAGGATCAGTAGAAGATCTCGGATGAAGAGAAAGAGCTAAGCATCTATTTAAATATTTTTTTTCTTAGTCATTCATTTGTATTCAATGGATGTTGGGTTATTGGTCAAATCTCACCACTTTTTCAGCAGACATAAAGGCTTTCACCTGCCAAGAAAAATAGAACAAAAGTTTCCTCTATTACAGGGCCTATTGTGTTATCAAGTCCAACTGCCTTTTTGCCTTTGTGAGAGGCTTTTTCCATGCTCTTTTAGTGGTGGTAATTTCAAAAAAAGCCAGAGGAACACAAGCCGAGAGCCTAGCACATGTACTAGTTACACAGAAAACAATTTCAGTCCAGGCTGTTACAAACAGAGTCAAATAGTCAAAAAGATTACGCCTTATGTCTTTTCCTATACACCTTTCCTTGACCTCAATGGAAAACGTTAGGAGGAGGGACTTAGGATAAGATAAGAATCGTGTTAAGACAATCTGACTCCACTTGCACTATGTTATTTGTATTTGGTGGTAATTATGCGATGGCAGATGCTATTGATATGGGTCTGCCGTCAGAAACTACAATTTTCCAAAGGTGGACTACTAAAAAAACATCTTAGATACCTCGCCATGTGCATTCTTATCTTGTTTTTTTCATTGAGGCTACATGGACAAGCTGGTGAAAAATATCACTTAATCACCAAGGTTGTAATTTAAATTTTAATAAAAGCATACCAGTCCAAAAATGGAAATGAAATGGTAGTAGCATGATTGTATGAGCATAATTATTGAATTTAGGAGAACATTCTAGGCACACAAATCTACTAATGTACATGTCATCATCCTTAAATGTCATCCATGGTGAATTAAAAACTAAAAATGTCTCATATAAACCTATGCACATAACAGCCTAAGAACCACTGCACAACTCAGCCCCTTGGATAATGTCCGGTCATTTCACTGAGCTAGGAACCTTCCACAGCAAAAAAAAAGCCTATTCAACTGCAACCGCAGTCTCCACATTGGCACCCTCTGCATACAGTAAGACCTCAAACACAGTGGAGGACAGAGGGATACAAAGGAATGGATGCAGGATGGGGGCAGCCAGCCATATCTTCTTCTTGTTGTCTATTTACCATTCACCCTCAGTGTCTTGCTGGCAGGCAGCCCCCCAGGGGCACACGTACTGAATGAACTGAAAGTGTAGCAGTGCTCTGTTTGGTCTGCCTGTGACCTCCTCTCTCCCATGTAGCTCCACAATGCACAAAATCATAAACTCCTCTTGCACTGTATGCTCTGACATCCCTAAATGGAAAACATAAGGCTGAATAATAGTAGACAACTGAGACTATTAAAGGTCAAAGGGGGACACATAGTGACAAACAGTCTGCAAGGGTGTAACCTTGTTCATAAGTGGTGTCACCTTCTGACCCTGCACCTATTTATAGACACTGATGTGTGTTAATATGTGTATTGGATGAATACTTAGAGGAATAGAGCATAAAGAGCCTTTCTAAGAGTTTTCAGCACTTGTAAGCAATAATAGGAAGATCACCTCACTTGGATGTGCAGTGAGTACTCCTATCAGTCACATATTGTCAGATGTTCCTTTCTATTCTCCCCCTCTCCATAAAAGAGCTTTTATGGCTGCCATATATGCTTGGCAGTTAATTAATGTTTCACTCATGTGTGCAAGAGAGCACTGACAGCAAGCCAATAACACTGGATCTTTGCAATCAGCTGTCACAGTGCTATCACTGAGCCTTGTGTTTTGTTCGTTTTCTTTAATGACAAATGGGGGAGCTGTTTGAGAGTCCCAGCTCATAGTGCTTTCCACATGCTCCCTGTCTCATTTGCATACCATGCAGTCGCTCTATTCTTAGCATAAGAGTAAACTAATGTGATCTTCTTGACCTTGTTTCCAATTCATGATGAAGGACCATAAGGTGACCATGTTCTCACAAAGATTCTTTCTTACTTGCCGAGATCAGCACTCTGTTGTCTGATCTACTAGTGCTGACCTGAGATTCCTCTACCTCTCCCAACCCTTCGCATATTAATGAAGACCAGATGAAAGGGAGCTAGCCAGAACACTGCATTTCAAACTGAAATACACAATATGAACTAGTGAGTGGGAATTGCCTTTGAAATAGCAGATTTACCGGTCTAGTTGTTCAGAGTTATTAGTCCGGTGTAGTCAGAGTCCAGACTTCACTATTCCCAGACTGGTATGATTCAGCCATTACTCACATGGTACATATATGGTATTGATGGTTATGTTGTCTCATAATTTGTTTTTTTAGTCAATAGCTTTGTGTAATGGAAAAGCATTAGTCATAAGAGCTAAAGACCAAAATGCCACCCCCATGCACTTGAAGACTAAGATGAGCTTGTCTGTGACAGAGAACTGGAGTGCGATGTTTCTGTGGATGACCACTCTCAAAGTGCTGCTGCTCCACTTGCTCTGTATGATACTACAAATGATACACTACTATTTGTGCAATAGACTAAAATCTTTAAATTGTAATCCTTAAATCCTTTCAATCCTGATTAATTTGGCGACACCCATGGTTCCCGTGGTAACAGCAATTGCAG
Source organism: Dicentrarchus labrax (assembly GCF_905237075.1). NCBI lineage: Eukaryota > Metazoa > Chordata > Actinopteri > Moronidae > Dicentrarchus > Dicentrarchus labrax. The sequence goes on from NW_026136704.1 coordinate 12,783,969, forward strand.
TTTAACACTACAGCAAACACTTCTTGAGCAGCTACTAGATAGAGATAGAATTTAAGAGCAACTGGAGTGTGCATTTACAGTGCAACCAAACTAACTAGCATTGTTTAAATAAACAAGTTTACTATAGCACCATTGATTTCATTGGCACAAAACTACATTTAGTTCCATTTCTTCATAATTCAGCCAAATGTAGCCATGTTTTGACCTATGATCTGCATGTGTGCACATATATCTCTTAAATTATGTGATTTTACTAAACTTCATATTTTTCAAAATACCAGCTTGGTATAAAAACCTTAAATAATGTAAAAAAACATCAAACACTATTACACATTGTGTATTGAACGCTTTATTTATATTGAACTATGTTTTGTGTGTTGCTGCCCGGCGCAAGTCTCACCATGCCTGTGTCTATAAAGAGTATCAAAAATAGTATTAAAAATGTAAAGGTTCATTTAAAGGTCCGTGTGTAACATTTATGAGCATCTTTTTGGCAGAAATGGAATACAATATTCATTAGTGCCTCCGTTCAGGTTAGGTTTTTGTTACCTTGGAATTAGCCTTCTATACAGATGCTGATGTCCATGCAGTCCGCCCTTGTTTCTGCTGTTGCACAGAAGGGACAAATCAAAGACTAGCTCTACATTACACACCCACCATAGTTTCTCCTTTGCACTTGGAATGGGAGGATGAAGCAATCTGCAACTGCACAGCTAAATGCCACTAAATCCTACACACTGGACCTTTGATGAAAATCTTAAGGATAATAACTTTGAAGTAAATGCAGCTATCTAGGTCTGAGATAAGTAAAGTGATAATTAATCATTTCATTGAAGAGACGATATAGCAACATAGAATACTATATGTAATCTTTCCTGACACCACACTCTAATTTATTTCTGCCACAAAAGAGCCCTTTATATTTATTGTCATTAAATGTACAAAACAGTATCCCAAATTACATTTTCTCTCTTTTCTTCTCAGTGCTGTTTGACAGCATAAATCTAGCTCATAAAAACCTTCCTTCCAATCATGATGCTTTTGCAGTGGAATATGGCAGCTGCCTGCAGCCTTTGATTTTCATCTTGCCCCAGATCTGCATTGTAATGAGCACTCAGGTCAATCAATAATTCACTGCAGTTTCAGTTATAAAAAAACAAAGCAAAAAAACCCAAAAAAAACAGATCAGCTCATGGGTAAAACAGGAAAAGGACTTTGATCAGTGCCATCTACAGGAACATATAGCACTGCTGTGATGTTTTCTTCTCTCTGTTATATTTGTAAAGGCTGAGAGAGGGAGCCACAGGATATACAAATGTCTGCGTGTCTGAGGGGGGTTCAAATACAGTATTTAATGCTGACATTTATGTGTGTCATCACATCTGCTTTGATTGATGGCAGAGTCTATTGTTATTTTGAGAGTCATGCTGTGACTTGTGTAAAGCTTTTTGTCACCGCAAATGCAATCATCTATTGCTAGTTTTCAACTTAACAATAAACCAAATCTGTGTTGCTTGTTGGGATTGTACAACCCAGTATCATGCCAAAGCACGTAATACTACCGCCACTCCACTGTGGCGGTGTCATGTTTTGTCCACCACGATGTGAAAACGACATGTTTGGTCAGGTTTAGGCATCTAAACTACTTAATAGGTTTAGGAAGAGATCATGGTTTTGGTTAAAAGAACTACTTCCTTAAAACAATCAATGTTGATTATTGGTTTCACAAGGAATATAAACCCCAGCATCCTGTGTGTGAGTCCTGTGTTTGACCCATCCATAAACCCTGACATTACATGCCGGTTACAGTATGCCATATTCTGATTTCAGAAAAAAAGTAACACTTGTTATACAATGAATGATAACTCAATTGCATGTCTTCATATGTTACACATAATCCAGATTTAATATGAATTAGAGTTACCATACTGACTAATGTCTTCTTTTTTTCTGTGTCTGTATCAATAGTTCCCCCAGAGGACCCAGTCATCAGTGGAGGGCCGGTGGTGAGCCTGAGGGCTGGTGACCCACTCAATCTCACCTGCCATGCAGACAACGCCAAGCCAGCAGCCTCAATCATCTGGATCCGCAATGGAGAGGTTCTTAATGGGGCCATGTACTCCAAGGTAAGCATAGAGGTGTGTGTCATATCAGGTTTGAAGACCGACTTGGGACTAAGTGGTGGTGGGATGGTGGACGAGGGTTGCATGGTGGTCCTTTCATTCTCTAGACAATTTTTTTAATGAAAGTAGCTTGAGATAGGGAATGAAAAGACCTGTTACTTTCCATTTTTGCATGTTTCGCTTAGCTGTAAACAACTACTGCAAAAGTGCTGAACATCCATGAGATGTTTCAGAGTGACTGCTGGAGTCATTGGTGGGCGTTTGCCTCAGCATCCAGACTGCTTTTTGAAATAAAATCCCTTGAAAATCCAGGTTGTGTTTTGATTACAAAAAGTTGGCTAGCCTTTTTCTCCCAGAATACAAATCAACTCAGACAAGCAGATGGTGAGATCGTGGAACTGTCAGTGACTTTACATTTCTCTCTAGTGTTTGATCTCCTTCGTCAGTGACATTTGTCTCACTTCATCTTCCCAACCTGTTACAAAATCTACTATGGCACTTTCTGTGCTGGACTCTGCCTGAACTTTTTCACAGCCAAGTACGATTGTCACTGACAGATCGTGTTCCCACTTTTGATGCTGTGGTACCGAATAGCCGCTGTTCACACCAGCCTGTTGGTGTGATCACCTGACGCCATAGACTCTTGACTGACATTCACCCTTAAGGCTAATCATGCAATCAACACTGTCATGTTCTATTTCCATTTAAACAAAGGACATAAAGAGACCAGGCACTTTAGAGCACTAACACCTCCCCCGCCTTCCCTCGCTCCCTGCGCTGCCTCATCCCATTATCGGCTTTTTTCAAAGAGCAGATAAATGCCATTGATTGGACTGGGGTACGGCACCAGGCCGATTTGAATAAAGTGATTGCTGGAGGTGCCGCTTGCTAATGGTGGGCGGAGAGTGCGCTTCCTGCCTTCACTTCCTCTCAGAGCAAAAGCAGATATGAGGATATTCTGTGCTGGTAGCTGATGGATGCTCACATGCCTGCACGAGTACAAGTATGTCCCTCTTCCCTCTTATCTCTATTGCCTACCATTAAAAAGCAATGGGTTCAATTAAAATAAGATGACTCTTTTTTTGGGTCCGAAGAGCAGTAGGGGGAAATTTTGTAAGCATAATCATCTGCTCTGATGGTCTTCTCATATCCCGCAGATGAAGAGGGCTAATGTGAGCAGATGTGGTGGAGGATTCACAGAAATCGTTTTCTTGATGGTGTCATATCTAATGATAGTTCTAACCCAAAGATAATCTCCCACTAAGGCCTCGACAGCCTCATCTCTATGACCTCTTAGAAAACTATTGACTGGACCAGTGGTTAAAGAGAAAGTCGATTAAAGCTATCACTTAGCAAAAATGTGTGTTGGTTTGACCATATAAGAGTCACTGAATTGATGCATTGCTTATCATTCTTTAGATTTCAAAAAACTTAACTGTAGCATATCATGGAGGGGACACCAAGAATAATTAAGTGACACATTAAGCATGTCACATTAAGGTGAATGGTTCAAATATCAAGACTAGCTGTGAAAATGTGGGCAGAGGAAATGAATGAATAATGTTCTCTCTTCCCTCAAACACTCATCTCCCATCTGCTCCAGCGGAGCTAGTCAGTGGCAAACAGCAAAGGACTGTTTATAATGTGCAGCCTCCAGGTCTGAGCTGTGGTTCGGAGGTGTGCACACTTGCTCTGTGATACTTTTGCAATGTAATGGTACAACAAATCATTTGAAAAACATGATGCATTCCCCTCCCCACTGCGCTACATATTTTTCGGAATGCTCTAGTGGCAAGCTGAGAGGTGAGCAGGAGTCTGGGGAGTTATCTCAGTGTTAGGAGGTGTTAAAAAAATAAAAAAAATAATGACATTTTTATGAGCTGTTCTTGCTGGCAAGAGCAGAATAGTGCTTTTTTTTTACTGTATACCCTCTCAGCTTTGCAGTAAAATTGTGTTGCTGTTTAATGTCAGATAAAAATTGATAAAGTTTACATGAAGCTGCTACTGTTGATGGATATCATTTTCAGCAGAAAACCCTTTCACCTAAATAACCCTTTCCCAATCTTTACAATATTTTCCAACACTTCTTTCCTGCAAGTGTGCAAAGCAGCTGTTTTTTCTTTATTTTTCTCCCACCGCTCATCTGTGTGGTTTTTTTTTGCAATTAGTGCATGTTATTGCATTTTAATCATCACACTGACTGAGTAATGGTGTGGGAAAATACTTACAAATAAAGTAACCAATTAAAATGTGAGTGGGCATTAAACAAGTCAACTTTTTTTTCATTATCAGACAGGTGTAGTTTTTCCAACAGTTGAGGAGAGTATGAAGTCAAAGGATGCATTACTCTCAACATTAATATATTTCATTGTGTCACTTTTAAAAGATCTCAAAAGATGTTGGCAAGCTAATTAACCTCATTTTTCAACATTAAACTTAAAGGTGTGATCTGAAATATAGATCACTTTAATTAATTGCTTTTAGCAACATTTTTAAATAATCTATTTGAGGTGAGTAGTGAGTTAAGCTTAACAAAAGAAACCTATTAAACCTCGGTGACCATGGTAAAAAAAAAAGAAAAGTATATTTCCACTTCTGCGTAAATATATATTACAATGTTAAAGCAATCAACTGTTTTAGTGAAAGAACCCTTGTGTGGTCTTGAATTAAGAATGGCTGACTGAATATAACCCAGAGATACATTTGGTATCAAATCAACAGCATGTTTGATGGGTTAGCAAAATGCATTAATGATGTATAAATTATTAGCTTTTGCTTACTTGGTAAATTCAGCATCATCCCCGGGAGGCTTATTTCCTCTACATTCCCTCTTACTAACCCAATCAAGGCTTTCCCTGCATGCCTGCAAGGTCTCAGTGGGTCATTTCATTTCTGACTTAATATTTTAGGTTTATATTTTAAGTGACTTGAGAGTTTGAATGAAATGCTCATAAAACATAATTAATAGGCATGTCTTAATGTCATTCATAAATTATATTGACCAAATTAGGGAATTCAAGGTAAATCTGAGACTATATGGCTTAATGATGAAGTAAATATTGGTTAATAATTCATAAGAACATTAACACATTCATTGTTTTTACATTCCTACTATGGATTTATTGGAACTTTATACGTAGGTGTGAATGTTATGGGACAAATTCCTTTTAAACTTTCATACATGGTTTAACAGCATCATAAATGCAGGTGAAATAGTGGTTCAAAGTCAACATGGTAAAGGTTTGGGGCTATCAGTGACTGGTAGTACATCCTGTTTTATTTTATAGAATCCATTTGGTTCAGCTATTTCTTTAATTAGATGCCTGGGCTTTTTGAAGTGTCTGGTCTTCTACTAACATCTCACCTTCTTATTAAGTTTGGCTTGGCAGTTGCAGATTTAAGTCAAGGTAGGTTAGCTATTGTTATGTTAACTGGTTAAGAGTGTGTTGCTGTGGTTTTTATGAGACATAAGACTGTCTCAGAATACAAGCCATACGACTGTAATAATAGAAATGTTTACCCCCACAAAATAATGGAAAATAAGTTAGATGGCACAGAGATGATGTAAACAAGCACGGCCCGAATTAAGCCAGCAAATGTTAGACCAACAGGTTGCGAAAAAGAGAGCGTCTGAGTTGCAGTTTCCTCTAGTTTTGCTTACAAATTAATCAAAAGCAGTGGCTCAATGTGTTTCAGATGCTTCCTCCTCTACTGGTCATGCAGCTATAAATATACATGTTAGAAAAAACACCCTTTATGCCTCAATCTTGTTACTTTTGCCATTCCTCTCCTAGCGTGCTTAAAAGTATTCTTCACATAGGCTCCAGGCAGTCATATGAAAATTTATCAATTTGTAATGTGGCATGGTGTTGAATTCAATGCGGCTACCAGCTAACCCCCTTCCTAAGATTAATGACTTCAGACAGGTCCAGAGCGACGAGGGAAACAATCCTGATTGTGTCAGAAAGGATATTACATTGACATATCCCACGTCTGACAGCTAATGCGTTCTGCTTTAGAAGTGACTCACACATAACTATGAATTTCATCACATGGTTCTTCACATACAAATGGACTTCAGAGAAACATGTATGGCATCTATGATATTAGTATACATATAAAATTATTATTAATATACAGAAAAAATGTATGTTTATCGTCAATCCTACTACAGACATCCTAATGTGACTAAGACGTATGTTGAAGTACTTGAAACATAAAGTGGTTAGATAAAAAGATTTCTTATGAAATGTCTTGCCGTCGGATTTTACAAGTTCAGTGACATCTTAATTATATTAATCAGAATATAGTATGCTTAAGTGAGAAGGAGAACACATACTTAGATTACAGTTAAAAAAAAGAAACCCTTGCATTAAGGTAGAGAAATGAGGAGATAATTATCACTAGTTTGTACATTGAGCCACAGTTTGACTCAGCAAATGATTAATGGGTAGTGATTACGGTGGTTGAAATATATAAGTATCAGTCATGACACCTCAACCTACCTTTTGTGCCTTTCTAGAACTTTTGTTTTATATTTAGACCTATTGTACATAATTAAAGAGTCATTGCATTTGGAGACATATTGGTTTGCAGACTAAAATGTTAGTTGTAGACATTTTCACATTTCTCATTTTTCTTGGTATGTGTTTTTATTAGAATTCTATATTAGAGTTCTATTAGAATCCAAATGAAGAAAATCTCCATGAAGCAATTCATACATTTGTGAGGCCGATCCAAAGGTAGCAGCAAGTCTGCTGTGAGCGCCCTCTGGTCAACATAGTAGCTCTGTTTCTAAATGAAGAACATGTTTGATGCACTTCACTATAGCAGGGTCTTATTTTCTTCGAAAACACAAAGCAACAGTGAGGCTCCTTTAAAGAGATGGCAGGGAAATGCATCTTGACTTTGTGGTTGACCACACTGTGCCCTGTTGCCCACGCAATTTGTTCTAGTCACTGACTTTGTTCTGCCCCGCATTGGTTAACATAGACTCCTAGAGCCCTCCCCTGAGCGTTTTAGGGAGAGTGAGAGCTACTGAGCGCTACCAACCGATTCCAGATGGCTTCCACAATGTGGGGCTCAGAGGATGAGCGCTGAAAAGAAGATTGATTTCCTTTGTGGAGTATGACAAGCCGTGCACTAGAGCGCAGCTCTCCAGACACACAAAAGAGGCTCAAAAAACATATTTCTTATTTTATTTTTCCATTTCAATCAGCTTTGCAGTAAAACTGCAGTCTAGAATGTTCTGATGGTTTGCCTCTGGTCCCCCAAGGGACAAGATGTGTGTATTCATGAATTATTTTTACAATTGTACACCTTCTCCATCAAAGCTTGTCTGGTGAACTGTTTGTTCCATCTCTCTTCTGTTTATATATCATTTAAACAGTTTAAAGTCCTTGAATTTGAGCTACTGAAGATACAAGCCAATATGTATTTGACTTTGGGTGTGTAGTATTAGAGTAGAGTTTGCCCCCCAAAATCCAAATAGCTGGAGATTCTTTTTATTGATTATGAAAATAAAAATGCAAGGTTCCAGCATGGCGATCCATCAGACCAACCTTGGTGCAGATTTAGAGGCCTAAAACATTTCTTACACATAACTGCTTGCAACTTTACTCAACTTCTCTTTACTCTTTGCAGACCTTGCTCCGGGATGGTAGGAGAGAAAGCACTGTGAGCACGCTCTACCTATCGCCTTCCAACATCGAGACAGGTCAGCAGATCATCTGCAAGGCCTCCAACAAGGCAGTCCCCAACGGCAAGGAGACCAGCGTCACAATTGACATCCAGCGTAAGCATATTCCACTTCTCCCTCTCCATCTCTCCTTTTATTGCTTTCAGTGTTTCTCCCTTCCCTGTTATGCTTTAGTATTTTTTGTTTAAATTATTGTTTTTTGAGTGCTTTGGTTAGCAATCAGTACGATGTAAAGGAAGCAGTTTCTGACATGCATTACTCAGTATTTGAGGTATTTCTCACATGTACAGGCGTGAAACTGTCAGACAGGCATACGTGACTAACACTCTGTAAACATCTTTCATTTTAGGCTCTGATGGATATTTATAATTGGTCCATTTTGCTTTCATACCATGTAGGTGGGTGGATGGATTGATGATGCATCACTTTTTTTTGTTCACTATGATGAAATATCAAAGAAGCTGTCCATCTAAACTGAATGGGATTGTCTTTTTTGGTCCCACTACCTGACTTCTGTGGCACTATGCACACTGTCTCCACCTCTTTTATTTCCATGCTCATGCCATCAATCTTTTTGATGAGAGCATGCACAATTCCCCTCTAAAATAGGCAAAGTAAGCCCAGCGTGTAAAACATATTCAGCCTCAATTGTCAGGGAATCTTTTTTCGATCAAGAACCGTTCACAGTAAGAGAAGGGCTTTGAACAAAGGGATTTTGCATCACTCACGGCCTCTTCAACATCATTAAGTATGACTAATAAAGCAGAAAATGCTATTTAGAGAGCCAATATGACTGACGGCTCCATTCTTTTCATTATGTACACCACAAGAGGCAAGCAAGGCAAGAGCGGGCACGGCATGATCAGGCCAACTCAGGCGCAGGAGTAAAAATGATTAACAGTTGTTAGTGTTTGCAACCCTTGCAGTTTGTCCTCGTCATTTTTTGTCATGCAGTCAGAGAGGGAAGTCTGCCCACATGTAAACTGATTTGTCACCATGTATAATGATGCGTCTGTGATAAATGTTCGCCATCACAGCATCATCCTCGCTTCTGAATGTATGATTTAACCCTGAAAAATGAGTGCAGCAGATTTCTAATTAGCATTCCAAAATGTGCTCTTTATACAATTAAAGCTCCTGACAACATTTTTCACAGTGTGAGATCAAACTGAGCGACAGCAGAGACTAATTGTCGAGATTCAAATTGTCTCCCACAAGGCTTAGCCTCTCGTTTCCCTCCCTCCCCCACACTCTGCCGCCCCCTCCTCAGACTTGACAGGTAAAGTGTTCAGAACAGTTCAGTAGAGCCTCCGGAGTTTGTGCTAAGATCCACTTCCAAATTAAGCTGCTCCTGAAATGAAACGTGCTGTAATTGAACTTTGATTCATTCGTTTTGGGTATCAATTTGCTTAATTTCAATGGTGCCTAATTCGATTACAAGGTTCTTGGCTCAACCACAGCATCTGAAACACTGCATGTTTTTCAAATAAAAATATAATCTTTAGTGCACCATACCTGCGCTTGGAGCAAAACACCAAACTGTGAAGTGCTTTGCCGACACATGCAGTTACCATTAAAGACATATCTACTGTAGAGACATGCTTCAGTTCAGTTCATAAATGTAAATGTCTCAGTTGTGTGACTTGTAAACAAAGCTCTGCAGAGCTGAATATCCCGGGATTATTTAAAAGTATGTCTACTTTTGCTGTTTGGATTGAAGTGATAAAATTACATTTACCAAGATAATATTGTGAGAATGGAGTGGTATTGCAAAGTTGGAAATCTGGAGACCACTTAAATATGAATGCACCACATTCTGCAAAGAAGGTGACTATAGCACCACGTCTTTCTGTCACAATAAAAACCGGCCAGATGAATGAATGATGGGACAGTGGCAAAGGGAATAATAGCAGATGAAACTTGACCTCCATCTCTTTAAGGACCATAACCACATAGGATAGGTCTGGCCTTTTCCATTGCTGCTCCACAGAGGGCAGTTTAGTAGGACAACAAGGTAACCATGAATGGGAAGATGCTGTTGTCATACAGAGGCAGCAGCACACCAATCTGTCTACTTATTCAGGGACTGGATCAGCCAACAAAGGTGTTTCCTTAAACGGTCTGAAGACCAGGCTGAACCAATTCAGACTGACTGTAATTAAATAAATTAAATAAGTGTATCAACAGGAAATTGTCTTCAAAAGGCCAACATTGTTTAAATATGTTAAATGTGACACCTGCACAAGACAACACACAACACAGGGGAGACCAATGAGAGAAACGACTGGGTGCATGCACAAATCAAAGACACGCTTTCCTCAAATCTTCCCCCAGACAATTATCCCATTGTCTTGATATGTCCACTGCCAAACAGACTGATGTAATGATTCTTTTGTAGCTGCACTACCTCACAGTTTTCATGAAAGACTTGACTTTCACATTTCCTTTTTCCAGTTAATAATTTAATTTAGAAAAACAAATCAAAGCTCAATTGTGTTGTCCAAAACACACACAAAATAAATTTTTCATACCTGTTTTCTTACTAAATATATATTCACTAAAACCTAATCGCCAGAATCTGATGTAACATTACTCACTGCCAGGCAATAGAAATATGCTTGGAAAGCATGTATTATCTCCTTGAAGAAGGAGAAACAGAAACAGCTCCTGTATTTCTTCTGCCCACTACACTTCTCTTGTAGTGAACCTTTCACTGAGAAGGTGAAAGCCATCACCCTGCCTATCAAAGAAATAGTTTCTCCAGGCGCTCAGTGTCAGCTTGTGAAATAAATGTAACACTTGACCATCTCTTCTTTACAATTGTGCTTGGGTGTCCCCTCTATTCTACAGCAAGAACCAGTAATATGTCAGGATTTAACAATACTGGTTCATAATTGTTGGCAGTGTTAAATGTTTCTAGACAGAATTATTTTAGCAAGTAGTCAAGCATGAACTAGTCCTTGTAAAGTTGGATATCATCAAACACTGGTAAATTTCACTGAAGGCTGTTTGGGTGCTACTTGGACCTAATGCCATTCATATTCACATATTCATCCCTCATAATGTAGATATTTTCATATACTGTAATAGGCAATATGTCAAGCTTTATGATCTATGCCAGGACTCTATGATTATGTTTCCCACATATAATCAATCAATCAATTAATCAGACTTAAATTGTATAGCACCTTTCATACAAGCACAAGGTGCTTCACACATTTACTCCCCGCCTCCCCTCCACACACACCACACACACACACACACACACACACACACACACACACACACACACACACACACATATATAAAAAAAAAATAGCTAGAATGTTTATTGCAAATAATGAATTCCATTTCACGTTCCTTTGCAAGTTCTGCATTCGTGTGTTTTGCAAGTGATTCTGCAATGGGCCCCAGTACCATAACAAAGATGGAGGGATTAATGGCAGTCTCTGGTGAACAGTTGCTATTAGTCTAAGTGGGACCCTGGTGAGGGCCGGATACAGAAAGTCTCTGAAGCTAGACTGCATACTACAACCAGTTTTGTCCTTCCAAGTTCTGACTGAGTTACATCATCTTTGGAATGAACTCTTACCCAATTTTTGGCCAGGGGTATGAAGTCAAAGTGTAAAGTGAAACCTAAGTATACTTAATTTGCCTCACTAATGATAATGATTTCAAAGCCCACAAGCTTCTTAAAGCAAAATTTGTGTTGACTGATCCACACAGTCAACACAAATTTGAGCTTAAATTAAACATTTGTTTCCCCTTTTCTTAATTAGAAGTCAGAAATTATGAGTTGACAGCTATCAAATACGAGGTTAATGCCTTTCAGATATTTCTCTCACACTCTGTGGGTTAGCTCTGTATTGAACGCACAGACATTAAATTGTTATTGATAGTCTCATCTAACTCTCAGTAAGACAGCAAATTATTAGATTTCACAAAATGGTTGTGTATTCCCTGAAACTGCGAATAATGTCCACTGACCAAAATTCTAGTAGGTCCTATTGCATGTCTCTTTGTGTGCAAGTCCCAATATTAAGAATTAAAAGTCTCATTTATTTTCTTGCCCAGAGTTATCTAATTGACCGTATTAGTGAGATAATATTAATGGCAACAAAAGTAATTAAAATCTTCTTAGTCTGTCTGCCCTTCTCAACATTTCGTATTCTGCTCACAACTAAGCTTAGGTGCCCTTTTTCCTAATGCTCCATCCTTACAGCAATCCAAATGAGAGTAATCTAAACACAACCGGGCACATTGCTTTACTGCTTAAACCAGCCTGAAATCCAATGCATTTCACAACGGTATTTTCTTTTATCATCACTTTAATGCTCATGATTTACATCCGCCTCAGCATTTTCATTCCCACATAAGTTCATACAGAGTTATCTGACCTAGGGTTAGACAAATTAGCATCTAAATACAGTATGTACTGGTGATGTTGCCGAAATGAGAGGGATTTAGAGCCGACAGAGGTGATTCAGAACCCTGGATAGACTGCTGACTTCAGTTGTCCATACCAGTCCATTAGCAGACAGTAATTATTTGATAGCAGAGGGGTGGCTACCCCCTGATGCTGTTTTCTCCAGCAGCATGACTTAACTTGCATTATGCCCTTTGGACTTTAATCAGTAAACTCCCCAAACCCCTCGGCATAAAACCACTGCAGTAGAATATGATTCTGATGCCACAGTTTCATGTCTTGCTGAAACCAACTCATCACACAACATAAAATATTCTTCATATATTTTTCTAGTCCTGCTGGATATCTGCAGAGCATTGCCCCACATTGAAACACGCTTTCAAACACATACTCGGAAATGATTGCGCTAGGGACGAGCAAAGCCAAGGTTCTCCGTGTGTTTGCATTGCAAAACAAGCTGAGCCATGTGGGAGGAAAATGAATGCCATTTGTTGAGACTAATTAATAAAGAACATGCAGATGTGCAATTGGGGAGAATTTGTTTTTGGTAGCAGCTACATGCTCTCCCTGCTTAATCAAGCAGATAATGGCAAATTCATCTGAAGGCAGATGACAGAATTTAAAAGTGAGAAGGAAAGAGAATAAGAGGGCAAAGAAATGCTCAGAATTGTATCTACATTAGATTAAGCTTTATGATGCTGCAATAATAGAATGATCCCATATGATCTTACATGTTAGGCTGTGTGAAGGCCATATTTCTAAATATTACATTCCCAGTGCCCTGACAATACTGTAGCTGATGCTCTAACCTAAGCTTTGACTACTATATCTTGATTGGACCAGTAACAGAACATTGTTGCCCATGCACATATTTAGAAACGTACAGATGTGCTGCAAGGAGTGCACGCTCCTTATTTAAGCATCTGTATGAATAGCAGAACATCTGCCTTCATTAAACGAAGTAAATTCTTTACTGTTCCACAGTTGAGTATCTCATAATCAATATGCTGGACCTCAGGTTCTCAGTCAGTCTGTTCTCCCCTCAAGTATTCCACTCAGCCATCCATATGACAGTATACCCATATTGATAAGGCTATAAGGCACAAGCGGATGGCCCACGAACCGCTTCACCGTCCTTCAGAGGCAGCCGACACTCCTGGAGTTTGAGGCTGGTCCTACTGGAGAACAGCTGTCTACAGTGACCCGGAGAGATTGGAAATTGAGCTTTAAGAAAAGGGAAAAACAATTTATGTTGGCACTAACTCCAGGAAACAGAAAGAAGTTGGAAGATTGTTCCAAAAACACCATCTGGTCTCCACTTTGAACTAACCGATCAAAAGCTGTCGGCCAACTATAACACTCCCCCCTCCTCATTCATCCTGTTGTTTTCACTGGAGCTTCCGATCAGTCCCACTATCCCCCTCTATCCATCCATCCCTCCTCCTTCTCTGTCCCTCGTTACTACTCTCTTGACAAATCTGAGGAATTAACCATCTTGCATATTGATGTGCCGTCGCATGATGCCTCAAAAGCATTCACTCAGCAACTCATGCATTTATACATCAAAGTGGCAAATTGACTTCATTATTAAGTAGATGTCTGTCATATCTGAAGTGTCAAAGGTTAGAAAAGTGACAGTGCCTGATTCACACCCTGGGCCTTTGCTGGAAGATGTTTGATAGCTGTAGCTCTCATGGGTATCTTTGCTTGCAATTCTGCAGAGACATGGACTGACTTAGAGATAGATGTAAAGTCGTCATGACACTACCTCTTAGTGAGAGGGCCCGAGATCGTTTTTTAAGGAATGGTCAGTTTTTAGACCTCAATCATTTGAAAATAACATAATTAGTAGCCAGATTGACAGTAATGAGTATTTGTGTCCTTAGAAGTCTTTTGGCTGCAAGAGCAGAGAAAAAGGTTGGCATGATAGAAAAGTATATTATAGGAACACTTTTATTCAAAAAGGCTTGTGAATTAGCTTCTACAATTAACTTCTACGCATACACTGTGTCTATTAGTGTACCCCACCCCCTCCTGCTCTCTTCTTATGTTTGCCTCTCTCTTTACTCTCCAGCTCCTTGTTTTATTACCACCTCCACCACTGCCACATCTGTCATTTTGCCCCTGAGGTTCCTTCTGCCGACATTTTTGTCCATGCAATTAACTTTTCGCAATGCTAAAAAACACCTACTGGGCAGCTAACGCTACTGCTTAAGGCGTGGATAGGTTTCCTGTTTTATTATGACACACACCCACATGCCCTTTCATACACACACATACCCCCCTTTAAACATGTGCCTGAAATTCAAATACACAGACACAGTCTGCTCAGTACCTGGAGAGACTTGCTGGTTCACTTGGGCCTTCAGTCTTCCAGGGTCCACAATGTTGTTGTTTTCTTTACTGGCCTGGGGAGAACTGGCACAGGTGGGGCTCATGGATATGAAAGTGGTAGAGTGGTTGGTGGGGGTGGGGGGCAACTGTCTAGGAGGGAAATAAGTCTGCTGATGGGGAATATGGTGTGTGTGAGTAGGAAGGAATATGGCACCTGGACCACCCCCCTCTCTGGGGCTTTATGGCAGCTGAGCCAGCCCAGAGCATCTGCACAGCCACAGGGCAAAAAGCAGTTTTCCTACACTCCATGCCCACACACACATACACACACAGAATCACTCTCCATAACTATGCACAGTGGCTTCATTACAGCAGTGTTTGTGTGCTTCTTTAATTCTGTGTGGATCTCCATGCCCACCACTGCTCTTCATCCACATCCAAACACAGTCCCTGGTTAGTACATTAGTATTATTGAACACAGAGCAGAAAGACTTAGTACACCTTTGAAACAGATGGCTGCACCAGCTTCAAACCCAGAACCAGCTCTTCTCCCATGTGACTAATCTGTTGCCCTACTATGGCGCTTTGGAGGTGGAAACTCAGAAAACAGTTATCCTGCTATGTGTATACATAACTTCCTTGGTAGTGTAATGTGTAATTATTATTTATTTATTTTTGTATTATTTCATGGGGTTAAGGTAGGGTCAGATATGAATGGATATACCCAACTCACAGTCTGCCTTACAGATATGATTGTACAAACTATTTTACAAGTAATTGAAGTGTTATAACATGAGACACTCATACTAGCCAATTGTTGTTTCATGACATTTTAATGTGGAAAATTGTACATACTAAACAGCTACTACTGGTCAGCTGCAGGTCAGTTTGGTCAATTCTTACCTTGCTGCATTTGACAACAACAAAATGTAACCGGCCCCTTTTATAAACCCTGACAAATAGCTTCTTCTACTTGAAATTCATTGCCTGAGTCTGCGGGGTAAATAGCTGTTTGTTTCACATGGGACAGGATTGATATGGAAATTAACACGTATCTTCAAAAAGAATCCCACCTTTGTCAATTAGGATAAATTAAGTTGTTTATTAGATTTACATAATCTCTATGCTTGTTATTCTAAGAACTGTTTTAATTGTACTGTATCACAGAGGTTGTTCATTGTTTTAATTGCAGTGGATTACACTATTGACTATTCAGTGTTTTAAATTGCCATTTACTGAAACTCATTATCAAGTCAAGTTTTCCTTTGATTCGTTAATATAACATTACTAATGAATATAAATAGAGTAAAAATAACATGTTTTCTTCCACACCTGTGAAACACACTACAGTGTTACACAGCAACTGGGCCTAGACCCCAGGTGGGTGGTAGGAAGATAACAAATATAGGGCATCATTATTCAGGGGTAATTGCCTATTATTCTGGAGAAAATGCTGCCACAAACTGTGATAAATTGTCACAGCAGTTCTTCCACCGTGTATTTTGAAATAATCCGAATAAAAAGTCCTAGTGGTTTTAAGTGGAGCATATTTACCTGCAGTACTCTATGTGTGGTACACCAACATAAAAGACTGCCAAATCAGTTTTGGGTCACAAGAAAAAACATTTGGAAAATGTAAGTTCCCTGAACTGAGAATGTATTTTGCATGTTGGTGTGTTTGGCTGTTTTCTTTTGAGTTGCATGTTTTCTAAACTATTTATAAGTTGTCTGTTTTGTCTTCTCTGCAAAAATGTATGCCATATTTTCTTTCTGAGCTTTATTCACCGACAGAAAATGTCAACAACATAGTGTTTGTCTCAGGCTTACAGTTCACAACAGGATGTTTGATGAGACTGCCAGTTCTGTAATTGGTTGTCTTTGTGTCTCTTATGTTTTATTTATTTATTTTTTTTTTCAGATCTCCCTCTTGTCAATCTCTCAGTGGAGCCTCAGCCTGTTCTGGAGGGCAACCTTGTGAAATTCCACTGCTCTGCAAAGGCCAACCCTCCTGTCACACTCTACAGGTGAGATCATAAAAAGAAGTGTTTTTAGAGTACATGCAAAAATCATGAATGCACACAACATGGGCAATCTTGTAATGCAAAATAGAAAGAAAAGGTGGTACAGTTAACTTTAAATGAGGTATTCTCTAGCCAGTATTTGTGGTGGATGATAATTTTTTATAAATTTAACACTTCATTACTGATAGCATTAATCATTGTCAGACACATTCTTATGATGCCATGACACCATTATATCTACCCACACTTTGAAATGAAGAGAAGAAAAACAATGAAACACTGTCATGCTGAAAAATTTAATGAAAATACACCTCAGAACACTCATTTGGGAAACCTTGTCATGTTCCACTGGGTTGAAGCAAAGCAATACAGTGTTTTGTTGCATAGCTGTTTGCTTTGTGGTCATATCATCTCCCTTGAACATTAAATGTCCATCAGCGTTTTGGGGGAAAGCTGGAAACATAATGTGCATGACATCTGATGAAGCTGTCAAGATTACAGCTTTTCTGAGATGAGGTTGTGCTCCACACTATATAGCAGGAAGGCAGGTTTCCCCCCAGGGGTCTGCTAGTGTTTTTTATGCGTGTGTTGTGCAGTAGTGGTTGAATATGGCTTACAGTGAGTTCATACCGTAACATAATGCTTCAGTGTGAGGAGGAATGGAAACACGGATCTTCACCGTCATAAGACGTGGTCTTTCAACTAAACTCGGCAAGCTGGCAAGATGGCACATGACCAAGAAGATTAAAATATCTTGAGGCAAACGATACTTTATTCTGATAAAAAAGTTTAAATTGCACTTCACCCAAAAGTGTAAAAAAAAAAACTTAAAAACTTAAAATAACCTGGACCCTGCTAATCACACATAATTCCAACTGTGAAGCTACAGGATGATTTTGGGTGATGGGGATAGATACTTGTGTGACTAAAATTATTATATGGTTATGTTTGGTAACCAAGATAACAAGAATGTGGAGATTGAATTCAGTGTCCCAGTGCTGCAAAAGGAATGAATGCCCTAAAGATTACTCTTCATTATTTCACTTTCAATAAGTTTGCAAACAGTTTTGAGACATGTTTTCAGTGTGGCAGTCAGCCAGTTAGATTCATTTTAACTTTAAATTGCGACAGCAAAAGATATAGAACATGTCAAGGGATTTCAATGCTTTCTAAGGCTGTTTTTCAAACACCTTTGTACCTTTTATAGTAGTGCATCAATACAAGTTTAGATCGCTGTCTATTTCGTGCTTCAACTAACTGTACAGACCTTTTAACCCTATCTCAGAACAGAACAACATGTTGATATTGAATAACAGCAACATCTTTTTGTATTTTCATCAAATTGAGCATAGCATTAGTTCAGGCAGGGCACAAAGTCAGGCTTAGCTTTCAGTTACAGCTATATCATACGATCACAGCTAGTCATAAACATACATCAGCTGATTCCTCTAAGCTTCCCATTGGATACTATACACAGTCAGCTGACAGCTCACCTGATTTCCTCAAGCATCCAATTGGCAAACATCATGCATGGCGCCTTATTTAAGCTGCTTTAGCCTGCCTGCCTATCTCTGCTGCTCCTCTACAAGCCTTTTGCACCCACCTCCACCCCAGCTCCTCCTTTTTATGTTGTTTCTAATTAATCAATGTCATTTTCTGATTGCCATTGATGCTGCTCTGTTCTGTACCCTGGGGGTCTCTGCTGCTGCTCTCCTTGTCTTAAACTTTTCCATGTATGCACATGGAAGGGCAGGGAGGTGTGCTCTCCCTGCCTTAAGGTTTTCCACGTAGGCACGTGGAAGGACAAGGACGTCCCAGAACAGAGCCATACCGCCAAATGTAATTCTGCTTGGAATATAAGATATTTTGACGAAAGTGGTCCTGACTGAAATGCTTTTTTATCAATATTTCTATAATGGGTTAGCTTAACACCTGCAGTACGGTTAGAGAAAGATTGTGGTTGTAAAAAAAATATGTGGTGGACAGTCAGACTCCTATCCACCACTCCAACCTGCACACCTTTACTTTGCTGCACAAACAGTATTACTTACATGGCTCAACAATGGCACTACACATAAATTGTACAGAATCATACAAAATGTACAGTGCTTGGAAACTGGGCTTGTATTCAAATAATATATATATATATATATACATGTTTAATAATGGTTCATTCAAATACATAAAGCAGCCCCTGTACCTGTTTCCATTAAAATACAAAACATAAGTTGCTTCACAACAATACTGAAAATTAACATAACCTGGCACTTATAAAATAAAGTTAAAGTTAGGTTAAAATTTAAAAAATAGAAATAAACAAAATAAACAAATAATAACCCTAATGTGCTATTCTTTAACCTTATGTAAATCTGCAATCCTCTCCATTTCCTCTGTTTATTAAACCCTGTTCATAGACACATTCTCAGTTACACTTGTTAGAATCAATTGTGTATTTTTCTTATTACATCTGTAATTGGTATGATACAACAAAATGGACAGTAATTATTCTCATAAAATCTTGCATGGCCATCTAGAAGTGTAATACTGAAGTGATTTGTCAACAGATGGTTTTCTGTGTGGGAGGTTCTAAAAACCCGGCGAAAAATAAATGTAATAAAATCGATAGCAAAGGGAATTGGCCGGCTCTGAATCTTGTAATGGTACTGGGAAATGAAATGGATGTACAACACACTCACAGGTGGCAAAACAGAGATGTTGCCTTTTTGATAGATTCTGCCCTTTTGAAAAAGAAAAGGAGGAGGGAGGGCAGTGATATTGTGGAAAACAAGGTTTGTATTTGATTGTGTAGGTGCGCAGCATAGACAGGACGTCTATTGCACCTGCAAAGGGATTTCACCTCTATTGTTATGAGACTGGATCAATGCTAGAATCAGACTTCTCCCCAGGGTATCAGAGCTAAGATGCAGTGGTTGTTGAGATGACTTTTTCTTTTAGTTTGACAAACTACAGAATGAAAAAAAGGTTGGAGGTTGAACTTTCCCTTTATGTAATTTATTTCTTCCCTTTTTTCTTTTCTCTCTCGCTTTCTCTCAGCTATCTGGCTCTCTGTCATTGAAACAATCCACTGTAGGATTAAATAATATCCACAAAGACTAATAACTTGTGATACTTCAAGGTTATACTCTCCACCAGTTATCCCGTTTTATAGTCTCCTATTTAGATTTATCTGCAATTTATACAAGCGCTTCAGGACTACCGTGCACCATTAGAGTTCAGGGTATGGTAGGTAGGGGAGTTTTTGGCCTCATAATGCTTGCCTGAGAGACTTTGACTAGGGAGAGCCCCCCACAAATTCCCCCTCTAGAGAGCAATATCACAGAGGAGAGCAGGAAGCTGGTCAAGCAGTGTGGGGCCATTTTTCAGTGCTAATACACTCTGTCTACCCCAGATCAGATACGGCACAAGGACAGAGTAGTTCTTAGACGGATGGCCTCTTTTCTATCCTCGAGAGAGCCATCCATTCCCAATGTGCACTGCGCCACTTTGCCATCCTCCAATTCAATGGACACTTGAGACACAAACCCAAGATAGTGGGGCACTAGTCAAAGGCATGGTGCTTTCTGCTGCCTACAACCCCTCGTGATTGCCACACTGGTTCAATAAATCTGACTTTAAATGTGAAAATGGAAATAATATATATTCCTACAGATACCTGAACATTTGCCAGAAAACAGCTCAATGGGGGGGAGTAAAGAGGGAGGAAGTCAGGGCATTGGAGAGGTGGGGGGTTAGAAGAGAGGATAAAAGTAATGTTGAAAGTGTGAATGAAGTAAGAGTAATGGGCATGTGTTGCAGTTGGCACTCAGGGACTCAGAACTCCAGAGAGGGAAAGACGAGTGGGTCGGAACATCTTCATTACTGTTTATAATGGTAGGAGGGCTAACTGGCATACATCACAATCACTCAACCACCCTCTGATGAAGACACAGACGGTTTTCTCAGATCCAAACAAGAACCCACCAGAGAGAAGAGAAAGAATAACAAACACAGCAAATCAGGTCCCTCGTCTGCACATACAACCGTGCATGGAGCGACAACAAAACCCCCTCCTTTGCATGGCACTGCAGCAAATAACATCCCAATCCTCCTCACTCTTATATTCTCAGTGTTGTTGCTGCTACTGCTGTGTTGTTTGTTTGCTTTTGACTGACACTACAATCACCATACCTCCTTCTTTGGAAACCTTGGAGGTAGCTAATTGATACATGGCACAGTCTGTTTGTGGACAAGAGTTCTATTCCCCTATCCGCATTATTATGCAGCCAGATATACTATGTGAAAGAAAGTAGTGTTACTGTATAGTGTTACTTAAAAGAGCATAAGTGCCTGGGTGCAACACCTGAAATGTGAATGGCTCAGTAATTTACAACATAATTGCAAAATTGTAGATGAATGTGCAGCAGTCCTGCAAAAGTACAAATCAATGAGACCCAGACAAGTTTAAAATTACCCTGAAAAGTTGGGACTACACATAAAAAGTAATAACCATAAAACGTTACCTTGAAAGTCAGAAAAAAGTCCCCCGGAAACCCCCAAAAAGTTGGTTACTCCTGACTTTTCAAGGTTATTCCCAACTTTTTTTCAGGTGCACAATGTTTTCGAATAGTTAGTATAGACATCATAATGCATATCTTGGAACTGCTATGTAATGTATGCCCATGTCAAAATCACAGCGTGCTCTTACTAAAACCTGCCTATTTATTTTATATTCCACTGAGAATTCAACAGTCATCACTTACAATATCCATGAAAGGGAAAATGGAGCTGCACTGTGCTCTGCTTAACCATGCTGATAATAACTGTGGGGCCTGATTTACTGTGGGTCTCGATGCTGATGGCACAGATACCTGCCTAATTTAATTGTTACTGTTTTATTGCCTTAATCACATTCAGCAAATACAAAACTCTCCCCCCCTTTCATCCTCTGCTTCCATTAACAGCAGACCTGTTTATCTTTATAACAGTGTTAGCTTGCAGACCTACGCACACGCAAAAACACACACCTTGTACGCACATGTGCTTGCACACACAGACACACACTCTGTCTAGTGTACAGGATTCACACCCTTTGTCTGAATCAAATTCCTGAGTAGGATACAGCAGTGTAAAGTGAGTCAGCTATTGAGTAAGCTTGCACTGGCCCTTCTAACCTCCCAAAGGGAAATCCAGGTGTTTGTGTTACCCTGGGCCAGCTATGTTTAGACATGAGTCTTGGAAAAGGCCCAGCACACCAACAGAGCTCCCATGCTCCCCGAGGATGACGGCATTCTGTCTCTGCTCCCTCTAACACTATCAAGGGCTCCCAAACCTGGCAGGCATAACCTCCACTCAGGAGCAGCCGGCTGCCCAAACATCTGTGTATTGCAACTCCTACAGTACAAGCTGGTAAGGTGTAGGTGGAAACATACCGATATATGCGTCACGCATTGTTGTTGTCATCACGGTGGAGTAATCATGACCATGATCATGATCACCACCATCACCAAAGAATGGCAGACCCAGCTCTTTTAATGTCCCTGTAGTAGAAGTTCTTCAAAAGGACAACCGTTAGATGGACCTTTTTAAAGGATTGTTTGCCAGCTGCCTTTTTCAAAAAACAAGAATGAACCTTGAAACTCTACCTTTAAGTGAACAAAAAAAGTCCTCAAAGTGCTCCATAAAATACATACATACATCTGATGATGAATGCCATGATATGTAACGGTGAGGAGGGGTTATTTTGTCGACTGCTGCTTCCGAGAGAAAGAGTGAACTTTGAAACTCATCACCAATGCAGTTCACATTATCATCATCATTGTTGTCATCATTGTCGTCATTCTCATCATCATCCTCATCATCGTTATCACTGTTGTCATCATCTTAATCATCGTCATTATCGTCTTCATCATGATAACCAAAGTAATTAATATCGTCGTCATCATCTTTATCATCATCGTCATATAAACAGCAGCGGAAACATTTCTAATGATATTCACATTCAGAGACACACTGCTATGAACAACAACAGTCATCATCATTAACATAATGGTTCTCGCATTCTTTTAATCTTTCAACATGCACTTGATTTCCTACGCTAATACTTTGGTAATATGATATTCTGCAACTAGAAGAATGAGACTTTGCAGATATAAAGTGTGTACACTATTCTGTCTCAAAGCTATCTAGGGTATGCATCTGTTCATACTCGCTGACACACACACAGACACTATACAAGAACTACTACTACCGGATCAGACAGGCCAAAACCACCCGTCTGCCCCATTTTCAACATTTTTGGAAACACAGGTGTTGCAGAGCTCTTAGCTGTATCCTTGTCACACAAGAACACAACTCCGAAAAGATCTACTGCTGGAGAAAAAAAGCGCAAAAAAATCCTGTGAAGCCCAATTAGAATTCTGCTTCACTTCACTTACTGATTGAATGAGGTAATCTGTTCTCATTTAAATGATAGCATTTCAGTCAAGCATAGGGCCAGCTTAGTCATGGAAAACAAATGAGTTCCCTATCCTGTGAAAACTGCTCTCAGTACTGGCAGGAATATAAAATGGAGACAGGCACCAGCTCCGTTGTCATTGTTTTCATTTGCCACATCAGCATGCAGCCACAACTCTATTGTGGAGGATGGCAGCGTTTAGATGCATGATGCATTGCATGTCCCACAGCACCGTCTAAATTTTCCAAAGAGACCCATGACATCCACAGATGCCTTCGCTTCACTTTTATAAATGGGCCTTGTCTGTTGTAGTAGCAGAGAGCCATCCGCACCACGCAGAGCGATTCGCCGCCGCTCGTGACATCATAAAAGTCTCACCTAAACACGTGGGGAGTGTCTGTATCCCTGTCACAGAAGCTATCATTCACAAACACAAGCAGATGTTCTTTATGTGATCCCATGTCAATTTATTAACATCAGCTGTTGTGTGTAATACAGTATGTGTCAACCAACGTCTTCATAGGTGGGGGAGCAACCCATTTGTCATTCTGTGATTTGTTTTTCTTAGCTGGCACTCTGTGCTGCGCTCTTTGCCTGGCGTAATGAGGAACGTGCTGTCTGCTCCGAGTCGCCAGGGAGCTTGTCACAGCATGGAGGGCTGCCACAAAAATATGCTGAAGCCAGCACAGAAAAACCTGCCCTAGAATGATGATTTATTCACACACAAAAGAATGCTATTGACATAAGGAGGTGTAAAAACCTGTCTTAATGCCTTTTCCCCTTTTGCTTCATTTTTCCATTTCTTACCGTCTCTCCTTGCTGTGCCTTCTAATCCTCTCACTAGGTGGGCCAAAGGGGGAAGCATAATCAAGGAGGTCTCTGGAGACACGTATGAGGTTATTGTGGACCACTCCTTCTTTACAGAGCCTGTCTCCTGTGAGGTTACCAACCCTCTTGGCAGCACCAACATCAGCCGCAACGTTGACGTCTACTGTGAGTGAATAAGCAATGCTGCATGCCCTTCAATGATGCTAGCAACGTGATATTGCATGGTTATTTTTACAGTCATGTATATTTTGACACTGAGCTTCAGGAGCTGGTGCCACCATAGCTGATGCTTAATTATGGATCAATCGTGGATAGTTAATGATGTTTATTTCAACAGTTGGTCCTCGCATGTCTGCGGAGCCTCAGTCCTTGCAGGTGGATCTTGGATCTGACGCTGTGTTCAACTGCGCCTGGACAGGAAATCCCTCTCTTACTATAGTGTGGATGAAGCGGGGATCTGGAGTGGTGAGTATATTGATTTGCACTGCTACCAAGTATGTCTGATAAACAATCGCATACTGGCTTTCGAAAGCTGCTTTTCTCCAATAAAGCCTGTCTTGGTGACTTTCTCAGATAAAAAAAAGTCCATTAAACCAAAGATTTCAAGGCCATTACAGTCCCAGCCTCTATGTGACCTGTTTTCACATGAGATCTGTTGATTTGATCCAAAATTCAGACTCATTCCACCTTTCCTTTTGTCAACATCAAAGGCCAAAGTCAACCCCTTTACTTCACTGAGCTCAGACCCTAAATTGGATTTTAATAATTGAGGAGAAGTGCCCTTTAAGGTATTAAATGGTCCATTTGCTGGCTTTTCTTTGCGCTGCCTTGTTGCTATCTCAGATGCGAAGGTGCCTTTGCTGCCATTGCATTTGATGATCTTTCACTTTTTTGCCGCAGGTTCTTAGCAATGAGAACCTCCTGACACTGAAATCCGTGAGACAGGAGGATGCTGGGAAATACGTCTGCAGGGCTGTGGTCCCGCGTGTAGGAGCAGGGGAGAAGGAGGTTTCTCTCACCGTCAATGGTAAGCTGTATTATTGATATGTCTTTCACACAAATAGGCCCAGATGCACAGCCACACAGTTGTCAAATGCATTGTGCGAATCTTAAGGTCTGAGGTCAACGGCAGCAAGAAGAAAGCAATTTGTCACAGGAGTCAGTATTCTGCTTCTTCTGTGATTTACAAAAGCCTTCCGTCTGTAAAACTTCCAATAGAATATGCAGTTTTATTTCTCTCCCGTAGTCTTCTTGTTAGTAGGTATAGCAGTTTCCTAGAGATATGGTTAATTTTACCTGCCAAGTATAGAAACAAACGATAAGCCTTGACACACACAAGGATGAGACACAAATTAATTTTCCCGACAAAGGCAATGTCATACGACAGAGCTGTTTCATCAACTGTCATCATTTTCCAGCCTTTAAATGTGAAAAAGCAATAAATATAGCCATGGTCTTTTCAAGATATGGTCGCACATTTCATAAACAGGTGAAATGTACTAACGCTAATTATATTCCATGTGAGTCACAGGGAAGCTGCCTTTTCTGAGGCGCTGACTGACTAATGAATACCAGCCTTGGTGGAGACCTGGCAACTCTCAAACAAATGACTTCATTATCAGTGCTTGATATTCAGGGAGCATGCTTCAGTGAGGCAGAGGTTCTTAGTTGTGGTATTTACATGTCTCTCATTTTCCTTGTGTCCATCTAAAAGAAACCTGCCCCCCCCCAAAAAAAACAAAAACAAAACAAAAACAAAAACAAAAAAAAAAATGAGGGGGTTTTAAGACACTGGTGTGATGATGTTGAGTTAATGCTGACAGTGTTGCATTTCCAAAGCCAACAAAAGAGTTTGCCTGTAAGCAACACTGGTGCTTATTTGGGGATGAAGATACATCCAGTAGCAAACAGTGTGTGTAAAGATTTTCTTTTCAAAACCCCGACGCTAGCTTTGCATATCAGAGAGAGTGGGATACCAGTATTCCCTCCAGCGCAAGATCAGTACCGTGACTTTCTATGAACTGCAATGAGCCCCCTCCTTCTCAACCATAAATTCAGTTGAAATCAAGGCAGAAGAGGCGTACGGAAAAATCATGACTAATTCTTTTGTGTCCCATTGTGTTGATAGCAACCTGTACTGGCATTCTTTCTGCAGCCGTAATAGAATACAGAATACACAATATCCAACGCACCACTTTATATTGATGTATCTCTTTCTTTCCTGCTCATGTAACTATTGAGATTGTGTTGTTTTTTGAAAATGATGCCATGAGAGAAAGAAGATTGATTGTTTTAATAAAGATTAGAACACAACACAACCCCAAGCACACTGGGAAACATACAACAAAGCTGAAACGGCATGTTTATTTAGTCTCTGCAGACTTCATTCAAGCAAGTTTTAGATGTCTTCTAGCCTTATTATGTGTGTATATTCCGCCTCTCTTCTTTTGCATCGTGCACCATCCTACCTGAATTGGTATTTGACATTCAAAAACCTTCCTTTTTACCCTCCTGAATAATTTAAATTCATCTTCTTTTTTTCCAAACCACATAAGGAATCCTGAGTCATTTCCTACCCGGTCCTTGAGGCGAATCAGATTGTCAAACTTGTGAAAGTGCAAACACTGCGGTTGAAGTGGTGGCATGTGTGGGGTGGTGGCTCTCTCCTCAGGTTCACTGATTGTCCTATGCCACTGTCTCTAACTGGAGATGAATGTGAGCACTCTGTACCTCTCATCAGCCTATACGCCCAACCTCACTGACTCAATTGATTCTGAAAGTGAATGACTAACATAACGGATGAGCGAGCTTTTAGGGAGGACGACCATGGTGCAGTAACTATCATGCAATGTTACGCATATTTAGAGTATTCATGATACGATGTCTGCTGCACATTTGAATATTTCTTTGCTGTTTGTTTTCCCTGCAGTTATCCCCCGGTTTCCTTAATGCCATCATTTAAATTACATGTGTTTATACTTTATCATTCCTTCTGTCTCTCTCTTCTCTGCCGTTGTGTGTCACTGGCTCCCACTGTGGCATGCCACACATGAGGATTCCTGCTATCCCTAGGGAAGAATGCAATTTAATTATAATCAAACAGCTAGCAGGGGAGGCAGTTTGTGTTTAAGTCACTAATGGATACATATTGCTTACTCTAGTCAAACATTTTCAGAATGGAAAGCTCCTCAGCATCTCAAATGCGGTCATCATGTGGCTACATGTATGAAGGGGGGCTGTGCACGTTCATGCGTGTGATTATTTATATAGCAGATAATATATATGTATGGCTTTTTTCCATAGTCCTGCAGAAGTTGGAATTGAGAGAACTTATCTGATATGCTTGAAAGGATTTAGCTTGTATACTTGAGGACCATATATATACACAATACATATTAATTAATATATCCACAAGTATGAGTAGATCTGGGCAGCTATTTGAGTTTGTTAGTATGTGTGGCTGTCTCATAATGACACACATACAGTACTTGGGCAGCCTAGGGAGAGAAAGCCCATTACCACACTAAGGGAGAGGGAGGGCCGAAGAATCCCACAATATCCCACAGAGCACTGGGTTGTTATAGATATTTTTTTTGGGCTGTTTCTCTTTCTAGACAGCCTTTATGTGCCTAGTTAATTAGCATTCCAGCCTTCTTTAAACTGGTGATAACACCGTATAAGAAAGAAAAGTGCAAGTTAATGAAGGAGAAAACTGCGTTTAAGATACAGCACATTTATCTGACCTGCAAGCATAATAAGATATGATCTGCAAGACTTTGAAGTGACTTCTCCCTTTACATGTAGCTGTCACTTGAGCTGTCTATACTCATATCTTTCATTTATTTCCTTGGCATGTTTATAAAGCGAGATGTGGGATGGAGTTTGGAGGTACAAGTAATGAGGTAGAATCAATGGATTTCAGCTGATTGATTGATTCTTCATCTGGTCACATAATGAGGATCCCATAACACAGATATAATTTCAAAACAGGCTAATAAAATATATATCTGGTAACTGGAGGGGATAGGCGTTCATAGTTTATGTTTATGTTTTCTGTTAATATGACCATACCATAAAGACTCAAGACTGTTTGCAAATACTGACTGAAATCAAGCTTTCAGTATCATCCAGTAGGTGCAAATTTGGATAAAGCACTAATTGTGGCTGAAATGAAACAATGACAGTGTTTGGCCTGTGCCATCTGTACTGTGTTACATTAATTGCATTTCACAGTGTGAAGTGAAGACAGTGTATGGCTCACACTGTAAGCAGGAAAAGAGGCATTCTGGTCTATGTTGTTAAGTTTTGGATGAGCCAAAGCAGGCAAATGCAGTGAGGCTACCAGAGCATTCAGTGTTATAAAGTGTGTATTTCTGCATAAGTTAAACACAATGACCACCTAAACTGACCAATTAGGGATGAAGATGAAATTATTTGTTATTTGGGCTCTACATCCACTCTGATTTAGTATTGCTAATCTAATATAGAACAGTGGATATAAAACAGCAGGAGGATTACCCTAATATTGCTATAGGCTAGCAATGATAACAAGCCATATAATAACAATATACTCACACACTAAACTGTATCTGATTACTCCTTTCTTCTATGTGCGGACACATTACAGCATGACTGGACTGTGTGAAATAACTAAAAGAGTCACAATGTACAGTTTGATATTTAAAGTCTCCACTGGAGTAATACTTGAGTATAAATATACACCAAAAACGGAAGATGGTATATTTCATTTCACAAACTGTTGTTTTGTTAACAATAAGCACTGATTCCGGTTGTCAGCTTCAAGATATAGACTGAACCTCCTCATCATGGATTTCTCCCAAAGGAAAATGTCTAGAGTGGTCACTAGTGGCCACATTTTCCTTCCATTTTCTTTCAGTTGCCCTGTAGCTGTTTTGTGCTCTCTTTTAACACAAAAGAAAACAGAGAAATCAAAAGAGCTGCGTCGAGGTAGCAAGGAAATGTCAAGCTTTTGTTCAAAGCGGATGCCTCAGTTTAGGAAGGAAATGTAAGCCCTGGCCTTTCGACACCCACACTGATATTGTGTAATCAGATTGCAATGTCCACTCCAGAGTTAACACCTCCTCAAATGAATGAGCAAAACATTGCACCCAACATTTTGATTACCTCCCCTGCTGCTAACATTGATGTTGTAGTGCCACCCACCTCCCTGCTACCAACGTGTTTGTGCTCTGATCACATAGTCTGAGTAGCAAACATGTACTCACACACACACAGGCATACACACACACATACTTTCAACCGAGGCTGAGCCAGTGAGATAAAGCTATCTAATTATATTCCTCATTTGCAGTTCTGATCCATGGAATAGATCCTCCCCGGTCACTACCATTGGCCTTTTGCAGCCTGCAAGCAATTGATCTTGTATTGTATAGTTGTAGCTCTTAAGAACCACACACTTACACTTCTCCATCTCCTCATCACAAGTTTGTGCATGCCCACTGCATATAAACATGTCCTCATTTGAACCATAGCACATACATGCTGTACTAACACTGTCACTCTATGTTGGCAAACTAGTGAAATAAGGGAGCAGCTTTCAATACATTTTTCTTAAATTGTCTGCAGCATTGATTTTGCAGCAGTAGCAGCCTTCCAGCATCCTCCAGTAGCATACCAAAGCACCATCTGGCAAAGGCTCATTAAAATGCTAATTCATTTTAATAAGAGACAGGTAATAAACTGCAATTATGTATCGTCAGAGAGATGGCAGAGAGCGAGAGTTTGAGGGAAGTTGGCGGAGAAGCGAGTTGTCTGACTAATCAAGAAGCTGCCTCATTTGCCAGCCCCTTAAACCCTCATTCTTAACCTTAACCATCACAACAGACTTGTTTAATGTTCGATTTAAACAGCTTTTTAAGTTTCTTTTTTTACCAGGTTTCCTTGAAAAAAACATGTGGTGGCATCTTAAGTTTTTAAAGCTAAAGATATATATATAAGATATATATCAGTTTGTTTGTGTGTAAACTCTGAACATGAGTGATTTAGTCAGACTGGTTGTGGTTCGACTTCTGTCTTCTGAAGAGGTCCAAATTTAACATTGTTGAGTAATGATGGGAACGGAGAAAAATTCTTCCAAAAAAAAAAAAAAACACATAAGACAAATAATTTCAAAATGCATATGAAAAGATCAGAAAAACATAAAATGAAAAAGAAAGGTAAGTTAAAGAAAAATACTAGATTCTCCATTGTGCAGATTTTAAATCAGTAGGATTAATCAGCAGTCTACATACATCTCTTGTAAACTGCTATACAATGTAATCTGGAATCACTATATTTGAAATAATATAAAAATAAGCTTGGAACTTTGGAACTTGTACTGTAATTGCATCAATTTATATGTAAAATCAATGTAAATGTAAACAGTTGCCTCTGTAGTTTGCTCATCTGGAATTGAACTTACAGTGAGCTCTTCAGGACCAAAGGGAAAATATACTTGAAAGACAGAATTGGGTCATGTGTGACATCTTGTCTTCATATTAGCGCTGTCACCTGGCGTGGACAGCCTCCAGGCCAGATGGCAAGCAGACCAGTCGTTTAGGCTGAGCTGCCCTTGTCAGGCAAGATCTTGTATCCTGACCACGGTTTAATACATGCTGGCTTAAAGTCCATACCTGGAGATCCTGTTGACAGAACTAACCCGGTTATATATTTTGTAATTCCAAAAGACATTCCATTTTATAAGACTTATTTTAAGATAATTTTACAGAACACCTTTTAGGGGTTATAAAAGCTTTATTTACAGTTACAGAATGAACACACTGGATAAAAACACAATATAAGATAAAACTTATTGTATTTTGTCATACAGTGTTTTGATGGATGTTCTGTTTTAGTAATTCATACAAGCCAATGTTGGATTGTGTATTAGAGCTGGGGCTGGATGTTTGGTTATTTGCTAGCCTATTGGTTCAGAGGTCAAATCTACTGCAAGCAAATTGAGGTGATACACTGTGACAAGTGTGTTATCTTCCCACAATAGCATTTGTATGCCTTTCCTTCTCTGTAGTCCTGAATACGCTCCAAAGAACTGCTGCACTGTAGCTCTCTCCAGCGACATTTATCTCCGTGGGAAAAATCAAGCCAGCCATAAATCAACAATTTCTTGATCCAGAATGAGGTCTGGGCCCCAACTTAAGCCCTTCGTTCAGTCCTGGCGTGTCCTTGGGTAGATTGTACCCAGGGATGAGGCATGTTCATGTCACACCGCAATACAATCTTCCCCAGGAGTCCCAAATTACTGAACACTTCAGGTGTTACTGCTCGGAACAGGAGAGCAATTATGGAATATAATGTACCACAAAGACTCGATTGAGCTGAATTGTCATATGACCTGAAACTGAAAAATGAATTTAATTATTCATGTTTCAATTTCTGTGACTCATCTTCCAACTTTTTTATGATTGTTCTTTTTCAGGGCCACCTACTATCTCCAGTACACAGACTCAGCAAGCTTTACATGGAGAAAAAGGACAAATAAAATGTTTCATTCGAAGTACACCTCCTCCAGACCGGATTGTAAGTACATCTGGTCTATTTATTTATTTATTTTACGATCTCATCTTTGTCTCAACTTTGCCTGATTTTATTGCAAGGACACATCCGCAACTATAATCATTTATGTAACAATCCAAATTAGATAGTATACTGACCACTCTTTTTCATATATGTGTCTTAAATATAATGCCTGACTGAACTATTGATCTGTTAACTATGCATGGACAACACAGGCAAGTAAAGATCAGTTTATAAATTATATAGGACTAGCGTCATCATTTGTTTTCATATGAAAAGATGGGTGTGAAACTACAGTTTGAACCCTCACTTATGCTCTGTTAGCACTGATCCCATTAAGATTTATGGACCTTATATAAACAGCTCACTCTCTGAGCTCACTTTGCGCTTATTATTAATTTGTGTGTGCGTGTTTGCATATGCATGTAGATAATTGCCATACTTTGTCATTTAATGTGTGTTTTTATTATATTGACGTCCAGCATTAACTAGCAACATAATTAATATCAGATTTATTTGAGAGGTGTGCCTATGGAGACTAAGCTGCTGGGTCTTAAATGTTTATCCTGGATTCAGCTTTGCTTTCTTTTTCTTTATGTCTACATTAATGTTGAGTGTAAACGTAATGTTGTTTTGTCAAGTCAATTTCACTTAAATTACAAATTTCTCAGAGGGATTTACAGGCTTTTTAACATCCTCTATTCTTAGACCTTGATGATGAAAAACTCCACAAAAGATTTAATGAGTAAGGGCAAAGAGAGCTCTTCACTTTGGTCATCTGTATCATAGGAGTCAATTAACAGCTTTGTCAAGGCAACATTTTTAACATTGTAACACTGCATTTCATAACTCTATTTAGCCACTTGTTCAGTATTGCAAACTTGAAGTTGAATGTGTTGTTTATCCTCAGAGTACCAATTCATTTTCCTCACTTTCTATCTAGTATAATGAATTTCCTCATCTGATAGTTAAAAATCAGCACAACTAAATAATGTACTGTAATTCTCACCCAAAACAAATCTGCACTAAGGTGCCTTGAACAAAAGCAGTGACTAAATGGCATGTATTACATTATAATAGCACTCCATAACTGAAATAAGTGTCAGCTTGCCTCCTCACATTAATCCATCATGTGTCAGACCCATCACTTCCTTATACGTAGGATGCCTTGTGAGAACCTCAAACTTCCTCAATTTTTGGACATTTTGTTTTGCTTTTATTTAAAAATACATTTATTCAAGATATTCTGTAGGAACAGGATCTCAACTCTTTGTTCGCGACACAGCAAATGTTCATTTTTTGTTATAAATTTAAATGAATGCATTACATAACAGATTGAGTTTGATCAAGGAATTGGCATAAATTTAAAAAAATGCTTAACATTTCTCACATCTAAAAACTGTATATCCAGCATAGTAGTTCATCTTTTTAAAGAGACCTTAGAATCTATTTTGTCCCATTATGATCCAGTGAAAGGAGTTAGACTTGTTAGTTTTGTTACTTTAACAAATAAGACTGGCTGTTTGCCTACAATGTTATGAACCCAGACAAACGTCCCAAAGACCCCACATATATGTTTTAATAGTCTTTTCAAAGTGTTTTAAAAAAAAGTATTTTGCAGTGCACATGCTACTGTGCTACTAAATTAATTAAAATACATTAAAGGCTGTGTTATTGTTATTACAGTGTAATCTTTGTTGTCATTTTTATTTTTGGATAATAATTATTTACTGTATTTAAAATGTGATGCACTTCTTATATCCCTCTAGTTCACAGCAAGCACTGCTCTAACTATGGGTCTAAATATGGGTCTCCCAACAGCCAAAATACAGAAAGCACAGTAATTCAAACACTGCAGTGAGAAGAGATCTGCATAGAGTACATGCAATTTGCAATTATCCATCAGGCATTAGCTCAGTCTACAGATGCCGGAGTTATCCTGGTGAGCTGGCAGCTTTTTAAACAGCAAACGGCAGAGTGCTGATGTGTTTTAACCAATCACAATAGTATATAACATTGTCAGTGTAGTCCCACTTCACTGCTGTCAGCTGTTCACCAAACAAAATTAACTACTGTCCGTGCACTGACACCAGTAACATATACCATATGTCATAATAGAAGACCATATGTTCATCTATCCATGGTGAATGTGTGTTTCCATGGAGATATACAACATAAAGGTGCAGCCATAGTACGCGAATATTCAAAAAACATGCAGGTGAAATAACATAATGACTCCAGGCTAGCATCTGAGTGAACACCTTCCAATCCTGGCAAAGGGGATTCACTGATCAACACCGGGCAATTGTGTAAAGCGTAGGTGTGTAATGGCTTGGTCAGCTTTAACAACTGGATACTACAGGTCCCTTGGTCGGTTGATCTCAGGGTCAGAGGTGGTGGTCAGTCTGGTGTTGAACAGGCTTCTATTCTTTCTGTCAGTAACCATATTTAGATTGCTTGCAATCCTTCAAGCTTGCAGGCTGTAACTTTTCAAAACTACACAGAAAACTATATACAAGGAGGTTTCATTGGGGGAAAAAATAAAGAAGTTATTTTTTGTAATCACCAAAACTCATGTATGTATACCCTAACATACAACGAGATTGCTAAAATGCTGATGTTCAGCAATTATATTGTTCATCATTCTTCATTCAGAGGTCTTCTTCTTCCTCTCTTTTAGCTAATGCTCAAAAACGTCACATAATACATAACACGTCTTTAACCTCTGTCTATAACCAGGCCTGGTCATGGAAGGAAACTGTGTTGGAGTCTGGAACATCTGGCCGCTACACCGTGGAGACCGTCACCACAGAAGAAGGAGTAATCTCCACACTGACAATGAGTAACATTGTCCCAGCTGACTTCCAGACCATCTATAACTGCACAGCATGGAACAGCTTTGGCTCTGACACCGAGATCATACGCTTGAAGGAACAAGGTGGGAGCCAAGGTTCGACAGGTTCCACCTTCCTCTTCTTCAAATCACGTGACTGTGGTTTTCTAGATAGTGACATATGGTAGATAGTGACAAAGCTGTGGTGTTTTGTGGTTGTACCTGCCATGTGAGCTTTGTGTGTGAGTATATGTGATAAGGTTTGTGTGTGAATATGCTTTTGTGTATGTGTGTAAGTGTGCATGAGATGTGCAAACAAATTGGTCATCTATGGATAATGTTGATGCACAAATGATGAAAACAACAAATTTTAGTAGACATATTACATTTTAGTTGTCTATAATTAATGGACATTTTCATGTATCATGATCATTTTTTACATATTTTTTACATTACGTGTTGTGGTTTTTTTTTAGATCAGAAATAAGTTGTTCAAAATTGCCATTTTTACCAATTTGGAACTGCAAAGTTACACTGCATGGCCTAAATTCTGAAACGTTTGATATACAGTACTGTAAATGTGATGATGACACAGATACATTCCTGACAAATTATTTTTCTGGGTTAACATAGATTGCAACTCCATGGCAATGTGCACTGGTGACCCTCAGCATAGACTGCACCGTAAATATAAAATGCACTGTGCTTCGTGCTTTATTTATGCGAAAGAGAAACTTAAAACATTTCCAATTTATTTTGCTTAAAAAATTAATACATTTATCTGTTGACCTTTTCCCCTCTACCGTAGGGGAAGCTGTGTTTTCTATCCACTTATCGCAAATGATAAATTATAAGCTGCTTATGTGAAAGTGACATTGATCAATGAAGACATTAAATAGGCTTTAATGGTGTACGGAGAGCACTCGGTTGTTTTGCATTTGTTTAAAATGCGAGAAGGTCATAAACGTGGGCTGGTAACTCAGATCATTAAAGTGTGCTTTAATGAGGACCTTTAATGTCGGAGAACCATGTAGATACAGGTTTAATCTCTTCCTTGTTGCAAATGCAACATCATTGCAGAAACCCACAAACATGATTATATGCTTAAACTAATGCACACACTCTTGCACTCCACTCAGTGAAAAATAAAAGCCCTCAGCCTAAATGAGTGTAAATTAAAAGTTATTAGACAATAGCATAATAACACAATATTAATAGGGAAATGTTTATCCGCACTGATGACAAAAGGTTTGATAATTAGTTCTTGTTTTGAATTGGCTGTCATTTGGATATACAGTACAGACCATTTCTTTCAGTGCCATTGTGCAGCATGTTTTTATTGCATGGCCTTGTGCCTGAGGGATAATGTCAAAGTCACTTAGAGGGATAAAATATAGCACATTTTCCCTTAGTCCCTGTTTTCTGCAGAGACAGAAAAGACAGAGGGACGTGGAGAATTGGTGCGTGTGTCTGAAAGAGAAAGGTGGCCTCTACATTCTGACTGTGTGCTGTTGTGTACTCTCTGTCCTATATTGAATTTAATGTGCAGCGTGTAATTGTAGAAGGACATTTCTCTTCTTTGCACTCTGCAGAGTCTCTCCCAGTGGCAGTGATCATCGGCATTGCCGTGGGAGCTTTTGTGGCCCTCATCGTCCTCATGGGCACCATCGGAGCATTCTGTTGCACCCGCTCCCAGAGAAGTATGTCTCCTCTTCCCTGTTACATCTGCTGAAGCATGTATGCCAAGTACTGTATCGCCCCAAAGCACACAAGAAAAATGTCCATCTATTTAAATGTAGATATTATTTTCATTAAAACTAATGGGAAAATAACTGCTTGCAAGGTTAAACATTTTTGGTTGTCTGTTTTGTCTGAAAGTTTTCTGAAAGTTTTGACTTTCTGAATTATGGGGCATTGCCAGCTGCTTCAAGATATTCTGATACAAAATGAATAGCTGGAACATAGAATCTACTTAATACAAGATGAAATCCCCTTGTTGAGATGGACATCTTTTTGTGGTGCAAAGATAACCAGATTTTAATTAGGGCTCATTTCATGCAATCTCAGTCTGGCTGCATTCGCTTTTTGAGGCTATTTACATCCTGCGTTATGTTCACTGCCACCCACCCATGTACCAAGTGACTCAGGTTAGAGACAGTCAGCCGCTGTCTCTATCCAAGAACCAATTTGTGCTACTGGTCCCTTCAGCATGTCTATTGTCTGTATACTACAGAGGAAGCGCACCTGGTTATGCCCTCACTGCCCGTCTCCATCTGTGCTCACCAGAGAGAACTTGCAAGCAAAATTAAGACAGAAAGTAAGACTTTGTTATATGACAGTATCATCAGCATTGTCCCAAACAGAATGAGCCACCGTGGAAAGGCTGTGTGAGATTGCATATGTATGCAGAAACAGATAATCTTGAGTTGGCAGGAAACAAAATGATTAATAATACTTTGTATTGTTTTCGGGAAATGGGGGAGCTCTCACAGACCAAGCCCAGGGATCTTTGCTAAATTCTGTAATACTGCAAACTGCACTGGGGGAAATTATAATGTCAACAAATGCAGAATGGTGTTTATCCTGCAGCTTATTGAGATATGTGTGTCATCTGTTTCTGCCAGATCTAAAAGGAGTCGTGTCTGCAAAAAACGACATCCGGGTGGAGATTGTACACAAAGACCACAATGCCGCACGTGAAAACGAAGAACACACTTCCATGAAACAACTGATGGTGAGTGTGAGTGTCACAACATACTACTTTCCATTTCTTATTCATTTTAATTGTAATATTTTTATAGATATATATATTATTGCATGTCCTTCTGAGGTTTAACAGTAAAATAATGAATGCACTTTAATGGCATGAATGTGAATGAATTGATTTTGTTTTCTGTTTGAGTTAAGTGTTTGCCATCACTGTATGAATGTGTGTGAATGGATGAATGTGGTATGTAGTGTAAAAGCATTTTGAGTGGTCGGAAGACTAGAAAAAGGCTATGCAAGTCAGTCCATTTACATTTTACCATTTATCTATATGATGTCACTAGTCATAAGCAGAACAGACCCCAATATATTGCAACTATGGAGATGCTGATGCATACAGGGTAATCCTACAGTGGGTGTACTTCTGTATCTACATGCCCTCAAGACACACGAAGAGCTGTTTCCTCTTTGGAATTGTACCAGTGTTTTGGTTTTCATGTAGCTTGCTCCAGGGCTACGCTATTTGCAGTGTGAGGTTTTGGATTACATTTTCTTTCAAAAATACTTAATACAGTAGGTACTTGATGTTAGAGCAGGGAAATGAGCTTAGCTACCTTATAAATCTGCATTTTGTTAAGATAAATAAAAGATATTCACAGCTACATTATTAATGCTCCCTGCTAGGCCTGAGTGAAGGTGAAACATGACTGACTGATATTAAAAAAGAAGGACAAGTGATAAAAGCAAAATCCTTCCGTCTCAAAATGTCCTTTTACTCTGAATGGAGGAGTTTTGGAAACTAAACAGACTCTTAATATACTTTGCTTGATTTCTGCGCAGGTTGAACGAGGAGAGTTCCAGCAGGAGTCGGTTCTGAAGCAACTGGAGGTATTACAAGAGGAAGAGAAGGAGTATCAGCACATTAAGGTACGGCTCATGAACGTGAACGTGAGCGAGAACGAGAGTAAAAGCTCGTGAGACAGAGAATGCCTTTGGGGCAAAGGGTAGTCTTCAACTCTGGGACCAAAAATAGCTAAAAAGCATTAATCCCTCTTCTGCTTCACATGATTTTCCAAAGGTAAGTCCAGAGGCAAAATGACTCTTGTTAGAGGTCAGATTTTTATTAATTAGTCTCTCATCAAAGGTGGTTGAAGGAATCAGAAGCTAGTTGGCCCTTAAGCTTATTTAATTTACTTACTTAAAGTGTTAATTATACCATATAAATGGGATTGGACTCAAAGAGAACATAGTGGACTGGGAAGAATGCTGGGACTGGAAGAATACTTTACTCTCTCAGCATTATTTAAAACCCCTTTCAATGGTGTAGTGTAATATTATTCAATACTAAATTTGGAATATCATTCTATCTTTTATACCTAACTATAGGTAGGTACCTAACTTGTTCTATACAGCAACGTTCTGTTCCCGTTAATGTGTTATCTGTCATATCAAACCCATTGGGACCTGCTGATGAACTTCACTACAGAAAGAAATTCTGAACCGTTCATTTGTCCTCCAATTCATTTGTCCAAACCAATGTTGGCGTTGGCTCCCCGGTGTGTGCTTCTGTTGTGTTTGCCTGCTTACCTGCTTCCTCTGGGGCCGGATTTTTTGATCCTAGTTAACGACAGCATGCACAAGGCGAGGGCAGAGGGGGGGACTGAGTACGACATAAAGGCCAGACGCAAACAATCTCCCTGTCTGCTGTCTGATAATGACAAGCATAACGAGGATCTTCACAGGTTGTCGCTCTCATTTTCCCATTATGAGCATTCTTCTTTTGGGATTTGCCACCATGCTCACTATGCTTGACATTCACATCCATTCACACGAGGACATGAAAAAAAAAAAAAAAAAACACAAACGCCCTAACTGGACCCTTAGCAACAGCACGGTGCCTGCAGCCGAGCAGACAAACAAGTGGCACAGCTGTAGCCTCAGAAGCTATTTCAGTGCATACATGAAATCACAGACAGTACAATCCGTTTAGGTCCAATTAGAGCTGGTATTTGAGTGAACTTTGCTGTGACACGTTAGATGCCAAACTATGAATCACCAAGGCCCGTTTAATTAGCAAGAAACATGCTTTTAAGGATAGCTTGGGGGCTGACTAAATCCTAGCACTAAGTACGTTTTTTCTCGTGATGTACACAGCAACCTGTTTCCTTATTTATTCACAAATTTGAATGGTAATCACTGCCAGAATTACCTTGGCTCCTGTTGAGCTTTGAGAAGAATACATGTAAATGCATATAAACAAGGTAATGTTTTTTCCCCTCTTTTTCCTGTTTTTAATTACTTATAGCCTAGAAAAAACATATAATGGTAATCATCTTTCTGCCCTTTGTTTTCAATAGGACCCTACAAATGGCTACTACAGTGTCAATACCTTTAAGGAACACCACACGCCTACCATGGCAGGGAATCAGTCCACTGAGGTGAGGAACCCCACCAACACAGGTACCCTGGGCAAGCAGCGGGTGCCGACGGGCATGTCCTTCACCAACATCTACTCAACTCTGGGAGCAGGTCCAAACCGCCTTTATGACTACAGCCAACGCTTCGTGCTGGGCATGGGCAGCAGCTCCATCGAGCTGTGTGAGCGGGAATTCCAGCGTGGCTCACTCAGCGACTCCAGCTCTTTTATCGACACGCAGTGTGACAGCAGCGTCAGCAGCTACAGTAAGCCGGACGGCTACGTGCAGTTCGACAAAGACAGCAAGGCATCAGCCTCCTCCTCCTCCCATTATTCCCAGTCCTCCTCGCAGAACTCAGACCTCACTCGGCCGCTCCAGAAGCGCATGCAGACCCACGTCTGACCACAGGGAGGGAGGGTGTTTGAACGGGGTGTAACAAGCAGCCAGGATTGTAAAACTCGAATCAGCTCCCAGGAGCCCCTAAAGTAACACTGTTACCTGGAAATGCAGGGGCTGGTTGGCTTTAACACACTGTGTGACTTGTTCAGACTTCTCAGTGTCCCAAAAAGTGGATCAAGAAGCCTTATATTACCTTCATGCTTAACCGATCAACCACCTCCTTTTTTAACCCATAATCAGAATTGTGCCACAGAGAGGTTAATTGCCAACACAGAGACAACTCAAGTTTGGAATCTGAACTTTCGATACTTGGTTTTTGCTGTGGGATTGTTAGCGGAGGGCAGGAATACCACAAAGGCTTTGTGTGACAATCAGCTCCCCTGGCAAAGACCATTTTTGCCTTTTGAAGATTGTCATTCATAAAACCTCAGCACGAATGGCACGATAGTGCGAGCCAATATCCTGCTGCTCTCTTGTAGTTTGAAGCACAAAAATGAATGTGCATGTGGTTTTTATTTGTTAAAGCGATAACTCTTCCCCTCCCCCCGCCTTCCTCTCAAACACTGTATGTTAAGCTTTCTTGTTGAAACTGGGCTCCTGTGTAGGTGGAAGAAAAGTTTCTCCATGTGCCCACAGACGTCTCAAAATTTTAAAAGAACGGCTGTTGTTCTCTCCGCAGCAGTATCTGGGCCACAGAGCTGGGCAGATAAAGAGGGGCTGAGATCTCATTTTAAATCCCTGAGTCTTTATTT
The DNA here is from genome assembly GCF_905237075.1 of Dicentrarchus labrax. Taxonomy (NCBI): domain Eukaryota; kingdom Metazoa; phylum Chordata; class Actinopteri; family Moronidae; genus Dicentrarchus; species Dicentrarchus labrax. The sequence goes on from NW_026136704.1 coordinate 12,824,514, forward strand.
TACTGTGACACTCTGTGATCAAGAATATCAGTGTACATACGTGACTGTCATTTATTTTCTAGAATCTAATTTCTGACTCTATTTTTCCTCAAGGAGGACTCTAAATGAGACATGAGCGCCTCTTCTTGTCCATATCTACTTTGCCCTGAGGGTATGTTTGAACTGTGTCAATACAAACTTTGACTAAGCGAGATAGACGTACACTATCAGCTCTTCTGTTGATGGAGAGCTGGATCCTCCATGGTGTTACTGCACCAAATCCAGCTCCAAGGCATGCAGCAAGAGAGCCCACAAGTGCAACATGTGTTGTACTTGTGAGTTTCTCCTGCTAAAGCCTCAGATCATCAGCCATACATTTGAGGGTACCTGTTCTATGAAATGTAAACAAATTTTAGCAGAGCTTCTTATTGTGTGGTTATCCCATTGCTATTGTCAATATCACTGTTGACACTGGAGATTAGTGCATCCTGACTGCATACCTACCTGTGATCGTGCTGGTCATCAAGGGACATGAAAAGCAGATTTAGAAAATGTGTTTTATTTTGCTGTTTGCTGTTCATTTTTGGCTACTGTGGAGCTGATGGTGGTGCCTGACTCTTGTCAGGTGCGTCGTTTTATTTTGTTCTGTCCTGCCCTGTATGTGACATCTATGAAATTGGATTTATTATTTAATCACAGACACTTTATGTGTTTTAGTTGAGAGTAGAGACAGAGAGTAGTGATTTAACTTGAAGCTACACAAACATTCAATTCAAAGTGAGCCTGTTGTCAAGGGTGTCATGCATTGTGCATGTTTTGTGGCAGAACAAAGCAATGACTGGGGTGTTTTTCTTTTGTTGCAGCAACAAACACTGGGAATCTTAATGCATATTTGTGCATAGTGCAGATACTGTACAGCAATTGGGATTTTTTTTCTTTATTCTAACCTGGATTTCACCACACAGCACTCTATATGTCAAGTATTTTGACTTCTAAATAAGATGTAAACCAAACAAAGTCTGTGATAAAAACTGGCTGTCTCCATAATCCATGTTATTGCTTGAAGGGCAGCCCTTTACAGTAAACATGGATCATTTCAGTTACAGCCACAGTGACATCATGCATTACATCACATTTGATTTTAGCCATCAGCCATGGTTTATAGAATCAGATTGTGTTTGTTATTTGATCAATTCTTTGAAGGGTAAAGAGGAGTTCCAGGAAACAGGCAGATTGGTGTAAAACAGTGCTGATAACTGTAGCTTGCTAGTGTCAGTGTCCCTTCTGTTTTGTCAAATCAACAAAATGTGACAGAAAGTATGTTAAGTTGCAACATATCTTATCTAATTAAGTAGTTTTTAGAATACTCCATAGTGAAGCAGTCAATTGGGATAAAGTGAGTCTGAAACTAAGACTTCTGCCTCTAAACCCATGAAAAACCGAGCACAGCATTTCCAACAAAAGCAAGTTGTTGTTGTAAGCACTTTACATATGATTATATTCAAAGCATTTGAATGGGGTTTTCCACTTGAGTGGCAGTGGTTTGGACTAATTTTACAAATGGATTGGCGCCCATTGTACAGCTTAAGACAAAAAGCTCTGTTTCAATGCTGATAATCCAGCTTGGCACTTAGCAGACTGTATATAAATCTCTAATGCTGTCTTTCTCTGTATATAATTTTTCCTGGCTTTTCATTCTTTGTCAGTCAGATTTCATTATATTAGAGCTCAACAAATCCACATGGCATCAAAACTGTACGACAATCATTTTTACTTTGTTTCCCTTCCAAAAATTTCATCAACCTTACTTGTTTCTCACAAATTACATGAAAGGCTTGTAGGAGTAGTTTCTCTTCCCCCAGATCTCACGGGGAAAACTCACACTCTGTACACGAGCACACAGGAGGCTATAGGATGAGAATCTGAGCTTAGCTGGGACAGCTTTGAAGTGAGATGCAGTAAGAGGTTATTATACCTTCAGCCCTTCTGAGAGATGCCCAGATGCCCAGAAATATATTGCATTTGGCACCATGATGACTGTCAAGTAAGCCTGTGCCCTTTTTATTTATTTTTCTCAACATTTATGAGTGCAAGATTGAATTCTTAACTTAATATTGGCAGCAATTACAATGTGATCTAGTTGCATGGGACAAGTTACAGTTTTCATTTATGCGTTTCATTTATTTTACATCCACAGCAGCAAAATTTTTCACTCTTCAAAACTCACCTATACATTCAGCATGTCTCTCCCTATAAACAAAACAAATTTGCTTTCTTGTCCAAAGGGTCCAGTTTTACTTATCTGATGCAGCTCCCGCATTGATCGGAAAATAATGCATTTTCCCAGTCCAGAGAATCTGCACACTGCACAGCAAACAGATAAATATTTGATAGGCCAGCCTTCTGTCCCATCCCCCCCGTGGTAGCAGCTACAGTGGCCATAAGAGCACCACAGGATGTGAGTGCCATGTCAGTCTTTGAGAATCAAAGCCCATGTGGGGACAAAGTCTGCCCTGCTCACCTGCGGACGCCTCTCCGGCTGGTGCTGGCGGCGCCTTTTTGCCTGGCTACGAGCACCGCACAGATGCCAGGGCATAACAGATGAATAAACACAAAGACCCAGAACAATTACAAGGGGTTGCTGCCCTTTCCCTAATAAAACAAAGCAACCCTTTCAGAGCAGAGAACGCAGAGCAGTCTATTATTCAGAGATGCTAAAGACTGGCCTGTGCTACAATGGCTATTTCTAAGGTGAGAGACAGAGGTCATGAGCCGTATGAAGTGAAGACTGGTTGGTAGGTGTTGGTAATGGCTCCTCTGCCCACTGGCTATATTATATTTGTTTACTGCACAAAACGTTTTGCTTGGTCTGAATGAATTGGAAAAAAACTGATAAACAATTGCTGAACATTAGTACTGCCAATATCTTGCCTATGCCAGCAAAAGGTGGTGAACATGAGGCTCTTTAAAGTCTCCCTCATTGTATGATAGGTGTTACTGTCAATGATGGAACACATTAGAGAAGGTGTCATTTGAAACTTTGAATTGATCATAATAACCCTTTCTTTACTGTGTAAATGCTTTCTATCACTGTTTCTCTCTTTCTCTCTCACTTCTTTTCTTTTCTATCAATCAATACCTTGTTAGTACTTTAATAACAAACAACTGTAAGGGAAAAAAGGCCTGGACTGAATAGTATTTGCAAATTATCCTCAGTTTGCTTTAGCCTGCTGGGCACACCTAGAATCAGTGTGGTTTGGTTTGCAGCATAGAGTGTACGATAAATCACAGAAGACTGAAAGAATTTGGAAGTCAAATGAGTACGCTTCTTTGTGATTGGTTGAGTTGTTCTGTACTCCAAATAATGCAAACTAGCTTGCAAATACTACATGACCCAGGTCTGAAAAAGTACTTAACTTAGGAGGTCATTTCAAGAGTTTGTATAAATAGTGAACCATAAGCATAATTGTAATGAAAAAACAACATGTAAATTCTACTGGGTAAACCACTATTTTCAGGCAGTGGCTCTCTGTATCTAAAAAAAAAAAAAAAATGGTTGTATTTTAACTGTTACTGGTCTGTGAATCTATGATGCTTTTGCTCTGTATATTTGGAGAATAAAAATGATGTTTGAGTTTGTGTTTATGTTGCACTGTTGTCTGTCAGTAAGAATTAATGAATAGATTCACATGGGATGCTTATACTACTACATGAACATATAATTTGCTCAGAACTTCAGTAGGATATTTGTGGAAACTAGGAGGCCACATTCACAAACTAAGCCTTCACAATCAACTATGGGAAATACTGAGTTTGTAATTGGAAATGTGTTAGTTATGCAAAAAAGCAGTGGTTTTAACAGCATGGGACAGTTTTGGTTTTAATCTGGTTAACAATGGCCATTCTCTTTAATAACCAGCCTTGGTCAAAAAACCTCCATTGTTAAACATCGGTTAGAGATTCTATAACAAGGAACAAGGAAACAAGGACAGAAAATAAACGATTTCAAACACTGTATCATGTCCATACATAATCCTACATAACAACAAATAAAGCAATAATAAAGAAAAAACAAATAAACCAAAGAACTAGATTTACAAATATAATCATAATGAAAACATGTTGGTCCATTTTAACACACTCGTTATGCATATATAGTAATTCAGCCTTTTCTGTGTGCCTTTATGTGTACTGGCTTTTGTTGTGTCCTCAAAGTTAGCACTTGCAATTGAAATTAAAACAACTCTGGCTTTTGACTGACATAACATTTTCTATGTTTTGGAAACAAAAACAAATTCAAATTTAACATTTGTAACAAAAGTGTAGGTGTTGTTTTGGTAGCCTGTCAGTGTTGTCTATAGACAGATGAAACAGTTTAAATGTGGCTACATAGAGCTTTTTGTGATTTGCACCGATAACGATATTATAGGAAGCGAGAATGAGGAAGATACTCAGAGGATGCTAAATGAAGGGGTGTAGAATCACAGCCTATTTACAGCACAGCCTGCAGGTGTAACAGCACAAGAATAGAGACAATCACGCAGTCACATGCCTGATTCACCCATCTCTACCTCACTGTTGTACAGTCGGCCACTGATCAGCCACTCTGAATATTTTTTGCCTGGCTCCAGCATACAATTACAGTATATGTTAAGAGTGGGCAGACTGCTGTTTATATACTCCCCCCTCTGATATATTCCTAGGCCCGTCAGCAGATTCACATCATTACATTTACAAGCAGGCCTTTAATCCATTAATAGGACTGTTGCAGTCTTACTCCAAATTAAATGAACTCACATAAACACCTTAGCTTGTCTCAAGTACTGGCTCCAATCCTACAGAACTGAAACTTAAAAGTGATTTGAATTCCCTCATGCATAGTCAGTACAATGCAAGGGCAATTACTCTTCAGCTGGATTAATCCACTTGCAGCCTGCGTAGAAACGAAGTCCCGCATCAGAAACAATTCTCTGATTTGTGAACGCTGTGTGGCTTAAAAGAAAAAAAGTAAGCATTTCACTGCTAGACATCAAACTATCGCCCAGACAGACAAAAGACTCATCCTGCCTGCGTAAGGTTACCTCAAAGCAAGTGCTATAACCAGTCTGGGTTTGATATTGAGAATCCATCTGCCAGCAACATGATTTCCCTGGAAAAGCTTCCCGTGCTGGATTAAAAAATGTTTTGCAAACATTATTCAAATAGCGCCATTTGTGATAGATTTGACTAATCATAGAGATCCAACTCATTACTAAACAGATCTAGGCCAGACATTTGCTTACAGTATCGCTTTAACCACTCTCCTTGGAACTAGTTATTGGAAGGCGCTAATCATTCATTCCTGCCTCTCCTGACAAAGTAGAAAGCTTGCAGAGCTTCCCATGGGCCTCACCTAGTCCAAGAGATACAGTATTGTTCCAAAATGACACATAAATGACTCTGCATCCTTTCAAATGAGCAGTTACAGCAGGCTACACTATCATGAATTACCTTGGCAGATAATTGCATTTGGAATCCAATTTGACAAAGACACAAATTTAGAGCGTATGGCAGACTAAACGTTTGGTGCACCGACGCACTCTATTACAAAATTGTCTACAGGCAGGTATTTGCATGGTGTTAGAGAAAAAGTGGCAAGAGGTACAGAGTGAACAGGCTCTACAAAACATGTGAAGTGACTGAAATCCATTCAACAAAACTAACATGTATTTGTTGAGGTCATTGTGCTGTTGTGTGTCAGCCAACATTTACATTTAAACTATAATTGTCTTGTTCTCTCTTTGCCGTGACAGTTTTGGATTGTCAGTCAAACTTGTTTATAGTCTTCAAACTGTTAGCCATATGGTCTAATGGTGTTGAGTGACATGTTGAAGCAAAAACTCCACAGTGCTGCTTCCTTGATGAAATTGCCTATGAAATGTCTCCTTTATAGTCATTTGTTTATTAAGGACAGATGTTTCAGCAGAAAACTCACCCAGCCAGCATCTGTCTTTTAGCAAAACGTGGATATTTAAAGAGGATCCCTAAAGTGGGAATATAAAATTTCATCCTGTAACCGCACATCAGGTAGGAGGAGCAGGATGTGTAAAGAAAGCACACTCAAAATCTGTTCTAAGCATCCCTTTTTTCAAGGTATTGCATTTTGAAAAATGTAGTTTCGGCATCACACCTGGACATGGCTTTGATTGGCGACCGCTAAATCTTTCAGCCCGGGCAGGTTTGTAGCGTTTGAGCCAACATAGCCCCTGGATGCCTCCACTCAGCAGGGCTGCATTATTTAAATCGGAAGAGGTGGTTCTGTCTGTGAATTAGTCACATCCAGTCCTGTGAGCACTGCACATGTGAAATGGCCTGCTAACTAAATAATATGATATTTGAAAACATTGCGAAGCATGTTCTGGCCTTGTTCAATAAAATAGTTCTTCAACTGACTCTACACAGAAACACCTTATTAAACGTAACTAAAAAAAAAAACTAAAAAAAACCCAAAGATTAACTGCCCATTTTTATTTTTCCATGTAGATTTCAATTAACCAAACACAACAAGTAAAGTAAAATTCCCTTACACATTTTTTTTACTGAGACAATGTGCAGGTGTACATTGCAGCACTAAAGTGTAAAGTACTTCCCCTCTGTGAATACCATTGTATCCTTGGATTTGTCCTTAGTCCTTAGATTTTCTTCCTTTTCTTTTCTTCCAAAGTTTTCTTAATAGGTGATTAGTACACAGCTGAAGTGTCATTAAAGAGCTGCTCCTTGCCAGCTCCTGGGGGGTAAATAAAACAGAAAATCTCATGGCCTTGTGAGGGCACTGAAAATCGACCGGGGTGGTACAATGTTTTTTTCTTTCCGTAGGAATGTGGATTTAAAGTTGGTTAAGATAAATAAATCTCCCCTCCTGATTACGAGGCAACTGCAGAGTCAATCCCAGGGAGCATCTTAAATGAATTATTGATCCTATGACCTTTCCCTGTGTTAAGGTTTGCTCTTGTTTGTTCCAGCGCTGTTGACTGGACTCACACTACGGGCAGTTTGGATTGATCAAATGTTAGTTTTCCATACTAAACTGTTAATTATTCTGGCTGTATTTGCACAGTATTATTACAGGTGAAGCATAGGGCTGAGTGCATGTATCATTAAACATGCCTCAGTACACACGGATCCGTGTGGGTGTGTGTCTGAGCTCTTACTTTTTGATTTAAGTCAAATTGATTGAAAGAACATTTTCAGCAACATAATTACACAGAGTCCTAAACATTTGAACATAAACAAAAGTCAAACAAAGACACTATACAATCTTTTAGAGTTTTGTGGGGGGGGATGCATTATAGATGTTTGACTTAATTATATTCTCCATCATGCACGTGTGTTTGACAGGGCTTGTTGACAGAGAATCGTCTGAATCTGGTCCCATTGTGCCAATTTAGTGGAGAGAAATGTCAACCAGTTAATCTTCTGCCAGTAATGATGTGATAGATGTGTCTTCTTTACAGAGACCTGCTTTAATTTAATCTCTGGCATGTTGACATTTTGCAAATGTAGACAGGCTGAAGTATATAAATTGACAGAGGGTTGTATAAGAAAAGAGGCTTGGCCAATTGTAAAGCAAATTGAGCGCGTGCACTGAACAATCATCATTTTCCTAATTAAGGTTTGGTTTGCACTTCAGTGGTGAGGGGTCTTTCTAATGGCTGGAGCTCTTAAATTGCTTTTCATTTGGAGTGCATTCAAAACAAATGGAACAGCTCGCAGACGTGACATTTGGAGTGCGAGCCTCTCTTCTATCGTAAGTCCATTTGTTAGAGTCGTCTCTTTGAGTTGGAAGCGTTCAAGAAAATGTTAGCGTGGATGAATATTAATAACACATGGACAGTAGACACAGAGACAGTTCTCTTACAAAATAACATGAGCAGTTGCTTCGGCAGCTTGAGACTTGGCTGTTTGAAACCAAAGCTTATCTAGTTAATTCCTGTAAATCGTGATGAAACATTGTTTATTGCAGTTTGATGAAAGGCAGTGATGACCTTTATTTCAGCTAATCCACTGAAATAGAAGATTTCTTTCCCAAAGCTAGAATACAGAAAAACAAGACCTTGGTCTCTGATGTTATCAAGAGAGAGGGGCTGGAGTTGTTTTAGTGTTAATAAAGGGATGAGTTTTTGTTTTGCAGTTGATCAGCTTTGGGGGGAACTGTTTGCACAAATATTGACTCAACTCCCATGGTTTATTACATAGATAAACTATTTTTGAGTAGCTTACTTTTGTTGAGCTAACAAATTCTCATGCTCTCACAAGTTTCATAGTTTATACTTAATAACAAACACACCACTTTCAATGAAAAACGCTCTGGCAGATGAAGGCCAATGAAACTTGCAGTTAAAGTATTTTTCTTTGCAGAATGACAAGAACACTGCCAAGTATCTCTTTTGTGCGCGTGAAGAAAAACATTTGACGTGACAATGCCAGAGTACAAAGAGCCTACAATAACATGATAACAGCAGCATTTCAAAGGTGAAGATAAGAAGGACAATAGCTGCAAAGCTATATAACAATTGCGGGAAAAAGTAACTTAAAGGTGGCATAAAAGCCAAAGATGGCCAGCAGCAGATCTCAGCATGGTTTCATCCTGTGTGTAAGAGGAGAGGTGGGTGGGTGATGGACAAGCTCAAAGTGCAAAGTGTCACAGACGCTGTCGCAGCCTTAGATGACTGGCAGTAGGCAGATGGCTTCTTTCATGCACAGCCATGAGAGGAGAAGGGTAAGAGAAAGAGACAGAGGAGAGGTGCCCACACACCACTCTTCAACCCCTAACGATGCTCACCCCCACCCCCACCCACTGTTTGGCCAAACGAGTGCCCCACATGGCGCCCATTGCACAGCTGCTGGCACCGACGTGACTCACGATGCCATGTTTCTGCCTGCTGGATGGAGACAACAGAGTGTCTAAGTGTGTGTGTGCATGCAGGCCCTGAGCGTGTCAGAAAGACTGTTTGTGTGTCTGTGCACAATCGGGGCACATAGGGAGTGTAAAATGGGTCAGGGATAAGAGTATCCAAGGCTTCATAGTGGGCTGGGATGGAAATGGGGGTCGGGCCAGTCCCCTTCTGCCCCCACAATTCACCCCGGAGCATGGGGTCCAGCGGAGGGTGTAATAATGCCTTAATTGTGCCATGGATGGGAGTTATTGAGTTATTCACACAAGCGTGGAAGGAGGGGGTTAGGCCCAGGGGTTGTGACCATGCCTGTAGTCAAGGAAGGAATGGAGGAAGGACAGAAAACAATGAGTCATTTCTCTAATGAGCTGAACATTTCCTCCAAGTGCCTCTTGGTCAGTCAGATGTAAACTGTTCACATTACGAAACAACTTCTTTGATGGCATTATGTGAGCTGAAAGTTACTAATTAGGCAAAAAAAAAGCAAAAATTAGTAATACAGGATGTCAGTGAGTGTTGTACTGATTGCGTTTTTTTCAAGTTATATTCCCATCTTTATTTTGTTCTTCCTTTCGTTCTTTCTTGTGTTGAAGATGACATTTGTGTTTGCAGTAAATGCCGGCAGTAAAAACATTTCAAAAATGTATCAGGGACCAAGTGAAAATGGCAGCTTGGATATTATGGCAGAGATCAAACTTTCAGGATCAGATATCAAAGAGCCTAAACTCTGCTCATTTATATGAGGATGTCACAAAGGGATTATGATTCCATACTGCCCCCCTGTGTTCACAACCTATGACAACATATTTCATGTCAACAGACATGTCAGTGCATGGTTTATTTTCTGCACATTTGTTTGTTATTTGGTCCTCTACAAAACTCACAACAAAAGTTAAACTGACAAAAAAAAATTCCCCAAACTGTATTGTTCAGTATTGTTAACAGTCACAAGCATTATACATGTGTTGTTAAATAAAATAAGTCATATGTTGTGAATGCTTGTCTTAGAGTCTCTGAAATGTTAGCAACTGTATTTGCATAATGAAGAAATTTTGAACTCATTTACATATACGGAGAGAATTTTTGACGCTCGGGAGTAAAATGTCAAGCGTAATCACGGTGCAGAATTAAGTGATTGAAGAACACCTCCATCTGTGATAATAATTAGAAAGTCTATGGATGGAAGAAAGAGAAGGCAGTCAAATACCTTTCAGGTGCCTTAAACTACTTCATCCACAAGGAGCAATTTTCACCCAAGAAGCCACTTATTTAATTATCTCTCATTTAATTAACCTTTGATGCTGTAAGTGTATCATTTATTCCACACATCAATCTTATTCATCAAGTCAAAGAATGTCTAGTTTAGGTTGGTGTACCACTGTGTCCCACGAGTTACTTATTTGTGTGGTGTTTCATAAAGGGCTCTCTAAGATTAACATTAATTTGCCCTTAATGTTAAAAATCCAAATTATCTCAGAATCCCATGTGGAGAACAGTTGGGGTGCAATGAAGTGAAAAATCCTTTTGATAGCTGAGTGGAAGAGAAAGACAGAGCTGAGCAGAGCAACTGAAAAGAGATGGGAAAAGACGAGAGCATGCACATATTCAAATGAGAATTAATTTAAATGTCATCAATAGATGATCAAGAGACCTGATCTAAACAGCACAGAATGTCTTTAGTTAATAAAGCCAAGTTTCAGACTGAAACATATTGCTACACAAATGACAGTTAATGAGATTAAGTTCGGTACCTGTTTTGTCAAAATTGTGCAAACTAAAATAAAGAAATGTGATGCTAGCAGGCCCACATTAGTGTTTTCCTGGTCATTTTATTTAAAATGGTTTGTAATATCATACAGAATTCCAACACAACACGAACAAAAAGTAACATGCGGGATCAGTGTTAGCACTAAGTTACTAGCGTTAACTTTCCAAGTGGAGATTAGTTATCCAAGTTCGCTAACTTCCACTTTCAATTTCCCTAACCACAACCAAACCCTAACCCTAATTATTTTTATGTTTTCTATCTATTTTCAGAGCTGTTTTCTTGTCGTTAAGCTAGCTATGTGTTTATATGGTGATGCAATTACTGAGTGTTATTTTCCCCCCGTATTCCATTCTGCCTTTGACTGGCTCCGACTCTGTTTTCTAACCCTAGCCATCTCACTCCTCATGCCTAAACCTAACCAACCCAACCAAACCAAGTAACACTAGCCAGTCAGAGTGGGAGAGGTCTCTGTGGAACATGGATGGGGAAGAAATCAAGCATTGCAGGGATTTAGGGATGCATACTAGAGTCGCCAGGTGTTAGGGGTATCTCCAAAAATGGAATGCACAATACCTGCTCTATCATATTTCCTTACACAATGGGCCTCATGCAAGAAGCGATATATCAACAATTTTTCTGTTATTTTTTTCCTATTCATGATTTGTTCTTATTTTGTTAGTACCCACTGGGATTCACCAGTGTTTTCTTATTTTTGCTCGTCAACAAATTGCTCTTCCAACACAAGGAAACATACATTTTAAATTTGAGGAACATAAAAAAGGCACATCATATATAGATTATATTATGTTTAAGAGTAATTGTAGTGATTGGATCATTAAATTTGTGGGCTAAAGAAATGCTATTGCTCCACTGATCCCTATTAAAACTATTAAACGCCTTGGATCATATTGCCTGTGTTCACCTTCTTATCATATGTATCATCAATATGTCAATATCTTATACATAACTTACATACTTTTATGAGAAATTAAGAGAAAATATAAGAGAAATTTAAGAGAATGTTGCTGCATGAGGCCCAATGAATGAAGAGAATACAAATTTCCTATTGACATTAAACCTTTTACATGTAAATAAATTACAAACACATAATTACAAAGATTTTCTATGTTCTCTACTGTTGCTAGTTTAGAAAAGCTTGAGTCAAGATCGTTTTCACCATTATGGAGGCCATATGTGAAAAACAGAACTTCAATCGATGCAACTCTATTATAGAGTTTGTATTTTGGCAGTTTCATGTTTTATGACTGTATGAACTGATGTAATCTGCATTTTTACTCTTTTTGTAACTTTAAATAAGCTTTGGAGAAGGTGGAAGGTGAACCATCAAGAAAAGTTCTAAACATAAGTGCTGACATAAATCTGTTATGGAAACATTTGCAGCTTGAGCAGCATCAATACCAAAACCAGCAAGTAGAAATAATAAGCTTGAGAAAGCAGCCTATGAATGACAGCAGTGTGGGAACACAACAGGTCAAAACACCCTCACATAAGCACTATGGGAAAAAATGTCTAAAAGACAATTTTGAAAATTACAATGCCGAACATCTACAAACACCTGTATGGCACCAAATATATGTTGCCACACAGATGTGTATCTCTCCTCACTCAGGGCACAGAGGCCAGTAAGAAAATATGGAAACATTTTTTCATAAAACTTTAAACTCAGTAAAGTTTTCTGAGGCGCTTTGATGGAGTATTAAGTCATGTATTGCCTTTGCCTTGCTACCTTTCTGAACATTTCTTACCCCTCTGACCTTTCAGAAATGAGTTTGTTTTGTTGCCTTGTTGACAAGCAGTTCTATAGGCCTGCAAGTAAGAACCAAAAAGTTATGTCACAAGAAGCAAGGCTGCATTCCTTATTTAACCCACACACACAAAACAAGTGAAGCAAGAGCCAGTAAACTAAAAAGCCGTTGTATTTACTGTTAGGTAAGTGCAGCAGGCAAATTGGATCATGATCAAGTACAGCATTATTGATTGGATTTCTGCGTGGGCCAAGATCCTGACTTTATTTGCACATTGACATGGTGAGCAATATCATGGCGAGCATTCCATTACGCAAACAAACTCATGTACACACACATGCTGGCCTGAGGCAATTCGCTGTTATATTTCAGATGTAAGATGTGGAATTTGAGGGAGAAAATCCAATATCTACAGTTTGAGGGGACCGCATCAGACCTGAAGAGCATCCACTAATTCATACCAGAGTGCACTAGGTGCGAGGCGAGCCGTCTGAGAGCGATACCCGCCGAGCCCAGAGGCCTAAAACTCAATACTGCCAGAGGAGTCCTTGCCATCCTAGAAAAGAATTAAGAGCTGTTGGAGAGCTAGAAAAAGAGGCAGAAAATGGAGCCTGGCTCTATCTGACCAAAAAGTCTGCAGTACAGTACTTCACAGTAAATAGAAATTCATTTGAGAAAGAAGTCAGTAGAGACTGACAGAAAGAGATTGAGGGAGATTCAATAGGTTTGTTTCCCAGCAGCTTCTCTGGTTTAATTCTCCCCAAGTATAGGAAAAGTACATGTTCTTACAGAGAAAAAGGGGTTCTAACTACTGGACAAATAATACAACCTTGTTTGGTATTTAGGTGTGTGCATATTATATTTTCAGGCATTTTATATCTCTATATCTCTGTCTGCTCAACCTCCCCTCAACTAAGGGAGCAGTAATTTGCATTGACCTTCTTGCTTTGTATCATCACTCTGTTTACTCTTTTTCTCCTCTGGCACGCACAGTATCACTTGCCAAATGAGGAAAGATAATACTGCTTTATCACTTCAATAAAGCCTTAAGCATCAAAACACAAAGCTTGCATCTAATCAGTAACCTTTATTTTCTTATTTTTTTAAAGGATAAAAGATATGAAAAATGTATGCATGAAAAGACAGGAGTAAAGAATGACATACAGTAGATAAGAAATAGGCATTTATGTATGGGAATATGCCTTTAAATTAAGTGGCTGCATCTAGTCGGCTAGTTCTTCTACGCAGATGGTAACATTAATAATAACTAATCAGAGTGTGTGTGTGTGTGTGTGTGTGTGTGTGGGAGAGTGAGATATATGAATGAGGACTGACAATGGTAAAAGTAAGAGAACGATGGTGTCAGAGAAAGGCCCTTTGTAAAACTCACTTAATATGTATCCTTCATTATAAAGCAAAATTGAATCAGTCAGAAGTAAATCCACGATTAGCAATCAGATGGTGAATGTAGGCAAAAGACAGCCTCATAATTGACCAGTGTATTCACCATCACAGTTGGTTAACTTGAAATAAAGCCTGACATGTCAAAGGATCCTACTGGGTCTCATCCACCCTTCTCCTCATGCACTAGGAGTGAACTTGCTCTACTGCAACTTCCTTGGTTTGTTAAAAATAAAGTAGTATACATTAGTATTACTTATTACTGTAAATAAGACATTTCCCTTTTGGCACCTTTGGCAGCAGCAATGCTCTTGTGTGATGCTATATTGGTCATGAGACTGTTGGCAGTAGGCAAGCTTGTTCAATTAGTTATAGCCACTGTCACTGATGAAAAGCTGTCTCTTTTGTCTAGAAAACCAGATAGCGAGTCAAGAAAGAGCAGAAAGTACAACAAAAAAAACTCATTAAACTCAACCGTTAGTTGCTCAAAATGTGACACTAGACCAGTTATATTTGAACTGTTGTTGAATTCATCTTCAGTGGTGGAGTGTTTCTATGGGGTGTTTATATTGTGAGTCAAAGGGTCATGTCGAGAGAACAAACAAAATTCCTTTCGAAAGGTTAACATTTCCATGACATCTTCCACTAATTTCTTCTATACTGCACATTTCCTATTCTTAGCTACATTTTAAGCTGCATTAGCACTCATGAGGATAGGTGGCTCAGAAATAGAAAGTACTGGATTCTTCATTCCAGCCCTTTAGATTAAGCATTTTATATAATCAGTGAATCTACACTGATAGTATATTAAATATTAAAAAAAAACATGAAACAAAATGTTCTAAAATGTTCACTTTCTATTCAGTCAATTCAGGTCAAAGCTGCACAAAACAGGATTTACTTGCACTTGGTTATTTTAAAGGACTCCTGACAGATTGTATTGTGTAACCTATGCAATCACTGGATAACCTATAAAGTATCAGAGGTATGCTTCAGTATAACAGTATATAACGGTATTCAATGAGCAGAGAAATTACATGAAATTTGGCTAGATCACACAGAAGAATGAGCTTTGATTCTCGTAGCTTGTTCTATCTGGTCAAAAGAAGCTGGAAGCGTGTGAGATACAACATCTGTAGTCTGTGAGATAATTATCGGTATAATTGGATAAAAGTGTCAATCAAATCTGCGGTGTGAAAACTCAACCACGCTCAAAGCGAGAAAGATCTACAGAGGCATTCTCATACTGCTTATATGAACATACTAAAATATGCATTACTGCTTTGGTCTTGACATCTTCCAGTATGAAGAAAAGAGCAAGCTGATCTATTTTCCTCTTTCTCTGAACCTGAAGAGGCCTCCAGAAATTTAAAGTTCCAATGCCAGCTCATTTTAGGCCACTAGACATCAATGTAAAGATAACAGAAAATACTTTCTGAGGGTGGACTGACCTCATTCCAACCAAAAATGACATAAGAGGAGCAATCTGCCACTCTCAGCCATGGCCTGATGGGGGAGGTGTCAGCCGAGTAGACTGAAACATGCGAAACCGATGTTATCTAAAGCAGACAGACTGAGAGGGGTGGAGAACAAAACGTATTGGAGAGTGAAGAAAAGTGAACACACTCCCTTGGTGCTTATAATTAAAAGCAACGGAGTCATGTAGACTGGCAGATATTGTCCACCTATATTTGCTGGTGCCCAGCGTGGCACTGTCACTGTGTTTCAGCAGCAGACCTCCAAGGTTAATTAAAAGAGCCACCATCTCCTGGCCGACTCTGCCTGGCTACAACAAGAGGACACATAATTAAAGTGACACCTGTTCATTCCCATTTGTGGGCCCTTCACAGCGCATCCTGGACCTCAGTACAGAGGGTCTGCAGTGGCAGAGAACATACAGCTGTAGAGCGAGAGTGGGATCATTTTTAATGTTCAGTGGCATCTTCAGGATTCAGCCATGCGGAATGATGGCAGAGGTGCTGCGGGCAGTCGAATGTACAGTTGCTGGTTGGACAGCATGACTCACCTGTGCTCACATAGACAGTTTGAGCTCTTTTTTGTGAATTATGGAAACCATAAAATTGCATGCAAATATCAGATTTAATTACAAACACTAATGAATTTACATTATTGCCCAAATATTGTTTATTTTTTATCATCTTAAGAGCTTTAAGTCATTATGAGTGCAATGTCTGTTATAGAAACATGATAAATCAAGCATCCATTGCTTTGTGAGTCTTTTCCAGTGTGTCTCTTTTGTCTCGGTTTGGGTGATCATACTGACATCTGACATCACAAACTGTCAGCTATACTCTATATGGCCTATCTAACTGTCTGCACTGTTCTGTTAAATGTAAATGAAGGATATCTTCCAATCATGTACTCTCACACCCTTTAAAAGCTGTCAATCTATGGCACTATTTTTTGACCTTTCCCGCGATTCTTTAGCCTTTTCTTGACACGACACATTGTGCTCTGAAAGACATCTTACTATTGCACACAAGTTGTCAAGTTGCTGCTGAAAATATCCCAGATGTTAAGACACATTTTCCTCGTGTCATTTCCTACATGATGGCCCTTGCACGCTACCAGGGATTGTCTGGTGCTGGCAAAGGAAAGCTGGGACTCGTGCTGTGCTGTCATGTCTCACAAGTCCCCAGTGTAAGATACTCCACTGTACTGTGTACAGATTCAGTGATCCAGGCTGACAAAGGGAGGCCCAGTGGGAGCCTGTGCCCTACTCACTGCACAACAGGTAATTATCACCACCATCACCCAATAAGTGGTGTATTCAAATGAAGAAAATTGATATGTAGATGAGGTGCTGTGCCTGTCACTGCTCCATGCATGCACACATTTGGCACAGACATAAACAGGAATGAGCACATATGCATGTTTGTGCGCACGACACACACACACACACACACACACACACACACACACACACACACGCGCACAGGCACACACAACTCTGCACTGATACAACTGTGGAGTAGATGCTGCAGCACAGAGATGGGGAATCTCAGACACACACATACACACAAATTCATTTTGACACCAGCAGATTAGGATGCAGAGGACATCCTGCAGCGCTTTTTATTAACATATGCCATCACACCGGGGGGTCAGCCTTGCTTAGCAGAGCATCACCAGCACTGCAAAAATAATTTATCAAATCAGCACAGGCTTTTTCAGCTCCCATTACTTCCTGCTCTGCCATGCCGCCGTTTCATACTCAACATAACAGGGATACCAATTTAACAGGGGATGTCTTTCTGAAGAGTAGCATCTAACTGTTTTGTCAGACCTTTCAGGACAATAAAACTTGGTGCAACAGCATAGCTCAATTATTCTGCTCAGTTCAGATAGCTCTTACTCTTTGCTCAAGCTGTACAACCTGAAATTTGACATTTTGTAATTATTGTTTATTGTATGTGATTTGGATTATGCAAAGGTTTTAACAAATCAGTGTTTTTTTGTTTTTTGTCAATGTTTTTATAATAACAATGTCTCAAATACCAATGTGAAAGGCTTGCTTGTGTAGGTAATCATCATCCAAAGCTGCAGCCCCCCCTCTACTTTACAGAGCTTTTTAGCAGTTTCAGTTCATTGTTTAGCAACTTCACTGTTTTGGTTCACTGCTTTGGCAGCCAAAGGAAGCTGTTCTCAGTTCTAGATGTGACAGATTTTGAATAGCTCATACAAGTCACTGTTTAATTGTTGTTTGCAACTATTTTGCCATATTATTGTATACTATGTCCTTGGTATGGGGATGTGTTGTATACAGCACAGTCAAATACATATGGCGCAGTGATTTTTGGTAATTATGTGCCCTGAGGCACACAGTGCTACACTACAGCAGTGTTGGAAACAGCATTGACTATGGCAGAAATATGCACACTGTGCATCTGCTCTGTGATCTGAGAAGGTCTGTGTTTCCAACGCTGAGCATTTTCATACAGTTTGAAATCACTTAACTTTCATTTTTGAATTTTGTCTGCTATTGGTTTTATTTCATCAGTTTTCAAACCTATTGTTCAGTTACTGCATCTTGTATTTCTATCAAATCATTTAATTGCACACCTGGGTGTCTAAGGAGGAGGAATATCTTTTTGAGTTTCCCCTCCTGAGGGGTCTTACTTTTGTTTTTGTTTTTCTGGAAATGTTGCTGTTGTGGTCCTGTAAAGCCCTTTAAGACATTATAAGTCAGAGCAAAGCAATATCACTAGGAAAACGCTGGATGAAAATTAAGGTCATTAGTGGGCATTTTGCACAACAAAAGGCTCATCATATGTGATGTAAAGACATATTAGATATCTGTTCTGCCAAATCGGCTAAGGTAGGCCTATATATATACACAGTTTAGCTATTCTCAAACAATGCTTCTTGTTGCAGTTCTCTGTCTGATGCACTTTTCCTCTTGCTAATGCATCAGTAGGAAAAAATCTCACTTTTATACTGAGCTTTGAGCTCAGTAGGCTATATCCTCCTCACTTTCACTTATGTCATAAAGTTTTGTCACAGTTGCTAGATTTTTGTCTCATTACAGATTTCAAGGCTAATTTGTCTTGCCTTGCTCCTTTACACTGACCTCAGGTTTACTTCCAAGGATGTATTGACTTTGATTAATGAGCCAAACTATATTTTGCTGCCTCGAGGATATACAGTATAATGAACTGAAGATGAACATGCTTGTTCTGTCATTGTATATTGGAAAATTTTGAAGTTTTACCTGTGAACTTTATTTAATTTCTCATCTCAAAAAGGCCTAATTTGTGTCCTTTCATCATATAATATATAAGGCTAACCCAGTCCCACCTGTCTTTATTGTTGTTTGACACTGATTGCCTTATCTGTTTATTTTGCCACCATGTAAAGTGTCTTTGAGCACCTTTTAAAGCACACTATAAAATAAATGCATTATTATTATTATTATTATTATTATTATTATTATTATTATTATTATTATTATTTGCTCCCTCCGCTATCTAAAAGCAGGTTATGTTCTGTTTATTACCCATGCTGGTCTTTTTGATCCCTCTGGAAAATTCCCAAATGGTTGTCATGGTTATGTGCTGCATGTCTGTGGTGGCAGGCCACAGTAGACAGTGATCAGTCCACAACACAATGATGAGCTAGAGGAAAAAGCCTCTTTGGTCATCTGTTTTATCTCCCATATTTCCTCCGACCACACATACATGTGTCTACATCTATCTGTTTGGGCGATGTGGGGAATTCTTGGGGAACTGTCAGTGTTTAATTGTGTGTGTATATGTTGGCATGGACTTGTCCTGAAACAGTTTGTCATCCTACACAGCAGACATTGAGGATAGAGGGCAGTGGATGGCACAATGTGTCTAGCAAATACAAGCTTAATAGGGGCTACAGAGACTTGTTAGTCAGACGCAAGGCCCAAGTGGTGGTTCAGTTGAGGGTTTAATGCTTGTGCTCCATACCAAAGTTTCCCAGTTAGATGCACAGTGTAATCTGACTCATATTACTAGAATGAATTTCTTGTCAGAGCTAATGTCATTCTGGGATTCCTGACACTGTAACATTATTACATTATTACTCGTGCTGTCAAACGATTAATCGCATTAATGTCATAGTTAACTCGCAATTAAACACAATTAATCGCACATTTTTATCTATTCTAAATGTCCCTTGATTTTTGTCCCATTATTTTTTCTCATTTTAATGCTCTTACCAACATGGAAAAGTGGATCGGCTTGCTTTGTGCAAATGTTGTTTTTATTGAAAAATCATCCATCGTCGCCTGGCTTTGACGAGGGGGCGGAGAATTCGCATCAGCTGTGTGCTTGGCCATCAAGTGGTATTTCAGACTGGACGTGCTGCGATGATAGCTCAGTTTGTTTGTTTTGTTTCCGGTCTAGCTAGATCCGGTGTGGTGTTGTAGTTTTTCTGACGTTACTAGCTGTTGCAACAGCATGTGAAAAAAACTACAAAGTGTGCTAGGCCAAAAAGAACATTAATCTCGCGATAAAAAATTACGCCGTTAAAATGGGTTTGCGTTAACGCCGTTAATAACGCGTTTAACTGACAGCACTAATTATTACATTATCATTATATTGACAACAACTATATTACTCACTGTAACATAAATGTTTCTTTTTTCTGACACTGAAAATCATTAAATATATGGAAGTCAAATCAGGATAACCACTGTCATTTGGATTGAAGTCTCCAAGGAGACCACATTGACCATGCTCCCGCTCCTCTCCTTGTCACTGGCAGGCACAAAATTAATTAAAGCAGGGCTTCTCTCTGGAGCATATTCTCTAATAAGTAGCTCATTGCCCCTCTGACATTTGAGAATGTGTGCGTGCATGTGTCCCTGTTTTTGTGGGTGTGTGTCATGCATCTTTTCATAAATAGTCACAGAGTGGCTTTTTCATTTTTCGCAGTTGCCAAGATCAAAGGAGCAGAAACAAGGTTCATTACAAACTTTAAGGGTAATGGAGTCAAGCTGACATCCATTCTACATTACAGTGCAAACAGACCACACCAGAACACAATGTGGAGTTGAATAGCAACATTGTTTGAGATGCAAATGGTAAAAGAATAACATCTAAGTCGAATATATAAGGGTTTTAGCAAAATTTCTTTCAATAATCTATTGAAATGTGTGGAATATTTGATTCATTAGAGTAGACTGGAACATTGATAGAAACAGAATCGTAAGTAAGTAAGTCAGTTTCAGAGCAGCTCTCGCTCTATACTCTCATCTCAATGTGAGCACAATCAAAGTAAATATATATTTTTAGTTGACCTGATTAATGTTAATGTAGAAAATATAGTATAGTCAACATCCAACCCTGTGTTTCACCTACACAAAAAAGTACAGACACACATGAATGGATTCAGCAAGACCTTGGTTCCTATTCACTAGTCACACACATGCATCATTAGCAGCAAGCCAGATACTGGTGGGTGGTGGCTGACAGTGGAGTATAGCTTGTTGTCTTCACTTAGCTCCATCAGCAGAAAGCGAGGAAAACATCCAGACACTGTCTGCAAGGTCCAGTTCTCAGATCACTAAGATACCTCCCCTAGAGAAAAAGACAGCCAGTGTCAAATAGGACTAAAATGTTCTTGCTTTGACAAGAACTCAAAGTTTTCAAGAGCTCAGAATCAGAACAGTTTTTTCCACAGATGAAAACATTTTAAATAACTGGATCGGATGCTTTTTTTAAGACACAGAATAACAGTATTTGTATCAAGAAAGCAAATAATAATTATATAACAAAAATGATTACATGAAAAATAATAATGGAGCAAAGTAGGAAACTTACATAAACAAACAAATCAAAGAAATAGAGGTAAATACAGGGGTAGAAAAGATCCGCAAACTAAATATCATACTAATGCTGCTAATTTTAATGCAAAGAAGCTTTCAAAACAAGAGCTATGCTGCAAACATTTTATTTTCTTGCCATTTGAGTCACAACAATGTATGTAATATTCAATCTTTAAATCAGGATTTGTGTTTGGATGTGTATACATTAAAATTCAGTTCTCAATTTTATATTTTAGTTTTTGATTTACAACAGAATTACCTTTTTTTAAATACCTGATCTCTCAAAGGAAAATCCAATCATAGTGATTCTTTGAATGGTCATGTCAACCACCTCTTCCATGTGTGTCTCAGTTACATAAAGGTGATGCCGATCAGCTTAAGCTGTCACAATATCAGATATAGCCAGCTGATCTGGTTGATGGCTCATCCTTGTGCTCTGGCTCATGCCTCTCCAATGCTGTCCCCACAGGAGTTCCCATATACTTTACAGTTCAGTGGTCAGGGCTTGTTCATTGACTCGTGTCTTCTGCCATGCCGACACAAACTAGAGGCACAGGAGATGTCATAAGATGTCACATGGTGCTGTGTTTTAGAGACGGTGAGTCAAGGGAGCAGATATTGTCTGTACTGCACTGGAATAGTACATTGAAAAATAGCAGTTTGAGGAGGTGAAGTGGAGGAGAAATGGCACTTGAAGACAGATTAAGGCGGATAAAAATAAAGATATAGGATATATCTGCATAGCGTATAAATGTATGTGTGGTTAGACAGGTGGATGCATCACCCATCTCATAAACGTGGTTGCACAAAGGGCATTTGCTGACCTGCTGTGTGTGCAAAACATAAAAAAATGGATCCCTGACCACTGCCGTAACCCTTGGCAACTGCCATGAAGCGAAACAGACAGACAGACAGATAGTGAGAGGGTACAAGTAATCCAAGAGATTCACCTTGTTGCCAGGAGTAGCCAGACAAGCCAAGCAATCAAACCAAAACCACTAGTGGATGAATGAATGGTGTATGAGAATCCAGTTTTACATCTCTCTCCCGGGAATGTACTGATGGTGGGTTTCTTTCTGTCACATTTACCAAATCCTTTGTGAACTGATGAGCCCGGAAGTCCCTTAGGTGAAGAGTTTACACTAAATCAGGGTAGTGGGAATTTTCATCTTGGAATTCTGCAATGGAGCTAGAGGACAAATTATTAAACTGTGAATAGATAATGTCCCTGTAATCATATAATATGTATAGTACATATAGATATACTGTATGTGTCCAACTCCAGACTCATAAAGAGCTGACAACAATGCATATGCATTATCTGGGAGAGATTAGTATTGTGAAAAGAATTACAAGACACCGGAACAACAGGCTCTTTAAAACTGCTATATGTTCATCTTTTGTAACAATTATATACTTCAATGTTTTTTTTTTTTAAGTAATCTCCTAAATTAGCTGGGAACTGGAGTTTTTAGCAAACATTAATCAGAGACGAGTTTGTACTTAATAGTTAAATAGATCAAGTAAAGGATTCATTTTCAGTGGTGGAATAGTACACATCTGGTGCTCCGTGGCAGTGGTTCCCAAATTTTTTGGTTTAATATGGAAGAATTTTTAGTTGAGAAACCTTAGTGTGGATGAGTTGTCAGCAGTTCAAAGTGATTTTTCCTTCTCAAATTGTTTCATTGAAAAGACTAACAAATAAAAGTATCCAGTTGCAGACAATAAACCCATTGGGGGTCTAGCTCTAGTGAGTATTTAATTGTCTTTGAACAAAAAAATCAAAAGAGAAGCTATTACAGACTTTGACTACACAGGCAATACTTTGAATAAATTGTTGGTGTTGGTCTTTGTATTTATTTGTTGACAAAAAAAAAAACAGAATATTGTTGTATAATTTAAACTGAAAGCTCAAGGATTAAAAAGTGAAAGAATATTCATAAGGATAACGTTTCTCTTACTGACCAATTACCAAATCCAAATGAACGTTCACACACATGTACATGAAAGCACAAATATACAACATACTCATATGATGTTTTTTGAGGGCAACATAGTTTAATTTCGTAATTTGTCTTGATTTGTTTCTGTCTTTTGAGTTTTTAGAAAATTGTGTGTTATTACAGAAAATATGTATAAACATTTTTTTTAAATCGGGCAGCAAGTAACATGTTCATTTAAATGTGGTAGACAGTGAGAAAAATGTTCTCCTAAACAAAATACTGCCTGACAGATTATTAGAAGCTAATGAGCAAATAACTTCACTAGGGAAGTTCTGGAACATGAAGTGGAAAACAGCACCACACTCTCATCAGGAAAAGAATGGAAGGCTGCCAGGCAGAAATCCCACATGGCCCAAAAGAACTCATTAAGAAACACAGAATCAATAGCCGGATTGTTAGATGGAAGCAAGAATGAACACCAGACAAGGCCAGTCCACCGGCTTACTTTGGATCACAGCTTTAAGCCAGTTTTGACTTCCGGCACCTTTCGACACCATAACACCTTAAAATCCATCCCTTGCCTTCCTCAACCTCTGTCCATCCATCCACATGTCTTGTAACAGTATCTGAGCAAATAGCATAAAAGCATTTATGTGCAGAGAACGTTTTTATCCACATTTACCCCTGCCAGTTGCCTTTTGAAACATTTTTAATAAAAGCCCACTACACCTTATATATGAAAACACATGTTGTGTGGTCTTCTGTAAAGTAGAAAATAAATTGTTGCTGTCTGAAAAATAACAATTTTGGGGGAAGTTGTCTTCATTCTGAAGCCTTTTTTGGAAAAACTTTTTAATATATACTTAAATACTAAAGCAGTAAAAAATGAAAGTAGCTAAATGTATTACAGACAAACCGATATAAATGAAAACAGAGGTAAACATGGCTTTCCTTTTTTTATCCTGGACTTGTAATCTCTTACTTCTACACCTGCAGTGGCTTTATTTACCAGTTACCTCAGCCTCAGGCTACATGCCATTTCAACTTAGACAGCTCATCAGGATGAGTGGCAAGTGTTGGGAGGTGAACTTTATCAACTGAAGGGGAGTATATCTGGTCTATACTTCTTGCCTCAAGGTGAAAAGTTGTGTACTGCTGTTTTTAAGGTAACTTTCAATATAGTTTTAAAGCCTGGGCAAGTCAGAAAATATTCTTTCACACTCTCATACCACTGCACAATAGGCTTGTTTTGCACTAAATGACAATATGTGTGTGTTGACATCGATCAGATGGAAGACAGCTTTCACATTTTCACCTGCTGGGGGTCAGATTGCTTCAGGTTTCATCATGTCTTGACGTTCACCTTGACTGAGTCCCTTATGGGACCTGGAAAAAATGGCTGTGTTCTGCAGTTGATCATCTGTAGTAAATGCAGGACCTGTCGATGAGGATGACTTTCTGTCTGTCTCTTTATCTGCCATATTAGTTATGTTTATTGGTCCAGTGCCTGCTGTATCTGTTTGGCATGAAGGAGAGCAGGTAAGAAAAGGGAGAAGAGATGAAAGGATACCAGAAAGACAAGAGTGGGGGTAGGGAGGGGGGAGATGAGAGGGAGATATGAGCATAAAAGAAGATGAAGTCAGTACGTGTACGTTGAGGATTCTGTCGCTGTTAATTAACTTGCATGCCTGATTAAGTACAAGCTTCTCACAGAACTGAGAGGGCGCTGGTGCTGGTGGTGGGACTTATAGACTTCAGCATGGGAATCAGGAGTGGAAACAATTCTAGCACTTGCCCTCAGTTGAGTCATGAAGAAGACATAACAGCCTCCTTGACACTGTGTTATTCCTCGGGTCATGGCCAATCAGCCAGGGCCTAGCCTAGCTTCTCCGTCAGTGCACTTTGCTTAAGAAGGAACTCCAGTCCATTAAGCTCATCCCGCCTGTCAGTCCCAGTGCTAAAAGCTTGCCTTGGTGACCCATGTAGAACATTAAGCTGTAGACTATACTAAATCCCATAGATATTTACTGCCAAGGCACAGCATTAAACTTATACGGTGTCATATACAAATGCTATATTATCCCTTCATAGCCATATTGTTTGAGCAAGTGGCTGAGTAGCCAGAGGATTGAGCTGCTGACCTTAGTCCACAGAATATGTAGCTTTCTGGCACCATCCAGGAAAACACAAAAGAAGACAGAAGATTAAAGTGGACCTATTTTGATAATTTTCAGCTCTATATTCTTAGTCTGACACTCCACTAGAGTAGCTTTACATAACTCTTCAGAAATATCCTTATTTATCCTATACTGGCCATTAATGCAGCTCCCTCAAAGGCCCACTTTCTTCTGATTGGCCAACTTTGCGGAAGCCTGCTGAGGGGCTACACCCAGTGTTTGTAAATGCAGCTTGTCCTCTTGCCAGTGTGCTTGACTGCATACGAGAGCTTCAGTAACCTAGCTTATAGCAATATGAGGCACTGAATTTGATTAATTTACTTTTTATCAGACCACAAATTAAATTAAGAGTTATTTTGGAAAAATTACAGACGCAAGTTTTTGGGGTCCGGGCCGCACAGCTTTATGCAGCTTTATTAACTGATTTTGGTGAAAGTGAGTTTTAACGTGATATCTCTAGCACAGGAACTTTTGATCACCAATGCCTATAGAACTTTCCTTCACAAATTAAAAAAACACTTCCTGCGAGACATATAAAAAGGGTTAGTCTTGACAACTGAGCAGTCAGTTGTCAATAACTTTGACAGACTGAAGTTTGAATGTGTGTGAGGTAATCAAATGGAAACCTTCCCTTTTCAGTGATTGGCTGTATTAGTATGGTACCATATTGTTATAAACGCAAAAACACAAATACATTCCGACCAGTCACCAACAGTAAGATGTCCAGGTGATCTTGTTTCTGTGTGGCAGAAATGACCTAATTTGTGCCACTATATGTAAATAGTGGCCAATATTTGAAAGCTGTAGCTGTAGCTAAAATGTAACCACAAGGTGATCATAAGCAGTTGATGTCCATCTCACCAACATGACACATGCCAAAGTTAGAAGACAAAATAACAGAGTCAGAGCGCTTTCTTGTTACTGAAACTCATAAAACTCAATTCCAACAATTGTGCGACTGAAATCTATGAGTGCCTCTGTAGTGGATAGGTAGAAGTTCTAGCTATCCACTACAGCTGCCTAACTCTACATTCAGAGTATGCACAGACCAAATCATAGGTTGCTTCCAGACTTTGCCCTTTGTCAAACATTCCCCCAAGCTTTTGACTGGCTCAAAGGTCAGCCAACTCCACTGTAAGCCAAGAATTATTGCACAAACTGTGGTGCTACTTCGTCATCCAAAATTCGGTGAATGTAAGTATATATCTAAAAATGTGACACACAGTTATTTTTGCTTATTTTAAGCCAGCAATTGTAGTACAAATAGATTCATCTAGCACAACTAGAAACATCAATATGTTGGTGTTTCTTTTAGGGATCATCATGCATTTAGTTTAATTCTGTTTTTTCGTTTTTATTGCTTAAACACATATTACATAAGACAGAAATAGCCTACAGTCATCGGAAAAGGAAGCAAATCTGTAAATGCATACATACATATTAATGGCTGTAAGTGTTGTAGTATGTGTTCACAGAAAAATCTCTCTACACACACATAAATCACCACATGCATTTGCAAAACTCGGGCACGGCAGAAATGTTGCAAAGGTCACGTGTAAAAAGACAAATTGAGAGTCCTGCCAGAGTTGTAACTGTTGAATTGTCTGTATTTCCAGCTCTTGGAGTCAATACTTAGACTTCTTAACCATAAATATGTATGTTTGCATTTACAGATTTGTCCACATATTTTCAGATCTATATACATATTTACAGATTTGTCAGCATATTTACAAATCTCAATACATTTGCAAATCTAAATAAAGATTTGTAGATTTCTTTGAAACCAATTTACAAATCTTATTACACACATAGAGATTCTGAACACACATTTGCAGATTCCTGTACACATTCAGAAATCTGATTACACACGATAAAGATACACAACTCTCCACTCCCATTTGTTAATAGTTTTGCTACAATAGCAGTGTTCCAGTAGTTCCATATGTAGGAGAAACTATGGTGGCCACAAAACTTGCAAAAATGTGAGAGGCCCAATGTAAAGCCAGTGTTTGGTTTGTTCTATAGAAAAATCAAAGTCCATTCCCTTTGTAGGTAAAAATGGTTAATTCTCACAAACAATGTGATTAAACTTTAGCTGTCACTGGGAACCTACACTAGAACATATTTTTTATTATCTCACCCTATGTCCTATGTTGAGGTAAAATAATGCATCAAATTAGTACCATATTAAAAATAAAAAAACACTTGTAAATGTTTTACACATTGATGTTGTAACTCGCATAAGCACTAGCATAAAATGGTCTCCAGATTTTCAAAAATATACATCATATTAATGGTTATAAGAGAAGTTATAAGAAGCAGACTTGTTTTGTGTGACCGTTTTAAGATGTTATTTCATGAATCAGTTACCATTGTATTTCGGTGACATTTAAGTTGTGCACTGGGATTGTTAACTGACCTCATAAAAGACCAGTGACATTTGATGATGCGTAACCAACTACTAATCTCCTTTGACAATACCCACCTGCTGTGGAAATGCCCATAAACTTTCTTGTACTCCCTCCTCCAGTTAAGTCTGTTTCACTTGAAGATAATTACAGCGGTGATTTGTGCTGCTCCCCCTGATGATGAGGAAAGTGAGAAAAGTTGGATGTGGGGAGGAAAAAAAGAAAGAGATTGATCATCACTATCACCTAGCCAGTAGGGTAAGTAGCACTGTATTTCAGGGCACTTTCCTCAGAGAAGGGAAATTTGAGGTGGGAGTCTTTCTTTTTTTAAACTACTCCCCTGTTCCAACAATTATGTAGCAGAGGAAGACTGATGTGTGGAATCGGTTTGAATCTCTGGCTGGGTCAGCACCTCCTTAACCTGAAGCCGAGCTGAGCCTGTAGGTGAGTCCACAGAGAGGAGGTGTCACGTAATGAGACAAAGCAAGCTAGTATTGACTCTCCTGTTGTGTGTTTTTAATAAATCATTTTAAAAAAAAATCCTAGACAGGAGTGTCTTCAACTGTTTGGTAATCTTTGACACTATTATCGCTTTATATTGCAAGACAAAATATTGTTCAACAAACTTCAAACTATGGTCCCAAACATTATGTCGACACATATACACCGTTCTGACACATCTAACACAAAGAGTTTCACAAAGGTATGGTAGGTATTTGTTGAAGGCCTGTGGCTTTGGATGGCATTACATTGAACACATGTTTTTATTTCTCTACTCACGGTGAGTGTTTCAGCCTTGGCATTTTTATGACATGGCCCAGAGCTTTCACACACCTCCTTGAAAACATGAATTTTAACATCACCACACACTTTTCAATCTGTAGCCACTCATAAAGTCCCCAAAGCTCTGCCAGACTAATTCCAAAGTTATTGTACAGTAATAAAGCTTTCATTAATATCTAACAATAATGTAAAATTAAGTGAAAGCAAAGTTGGTATCCACTCTGAAACAATTTCACAATATAACAATAGGTTTTGAGAGGTTTCCTTTTCTTTGCAGGTGAAGCACAGATGAGGCGTTATAAAGAGTCTACAAAATAGGTTGGTTTAACATTCAGCTGCACTGCTTGTCCTCTGTGATGCTTCACATTGAAATATTTTTCTAACTCCTACAGACACCTGGCCTTCAGAACTTTAGAGCTTTTTGTGGATCTTGTACAAACAACAGCACTACCATGATTGCTGAATTGTTGGCAGACAATAATGAAGGCCTATTCAGGTACAGTTATGTTGGGTGGTCCTAGAGATTCAGAGCAAAGTAGATGATGCCAGACAGTCTTCAGGTTCACTGTTCTCTCCATGTTTCAGAAATGTGATTTATCTTTCAATTCAACTTTTATAGAGATCCATCCCAGAAGTGGAGGATACGTTAAGTTTAGATGAGAACACTAAAAGGCAGTGTGAAAATATTTATATAAAAAAAGAATTTTAAGAAATAATAAACGCTCTACATCTAACTAAAACCCTGACCCTAACATCTATTTCCCCTTAGGGTGAGAAAAACCCTCAGAAATTACAACATTTCATCAGTTAAATAATTCATCTGAATTCTTGTCAGGGCAAGTGTAAGCCTATGATTCCCCCCTTATACTTCTCATGCTCTTGAACACTGCGAGAGGGTTGTCAGATGATGCAAAGAAAACCATCCTAAAGGGTAAGCATTAGTGACAGAGAGATAGAGAGCGAGAGAGAGAAAAGATAATGTGAGAGGAAGAGAAAGAACTTGTCAATGAGGTTATTAAGAGAAAGGAGCAATTCAGTCTGACAGAGGGCAGCATGGGCGCAGGTGCTGGCAAGAAAGAAGGAAAGGTTGAAAAGCACTTCAAAGGATGATTGGTAACTGATTCCCTTGACTTCTCCCCTGCAAATAAAGTATAATGTAACAATTTCTGCAAGCCACTGAAGAAGGGAATAAGTCTGCACTGCATACACAGAGGAGCTAGTCTAAGAGGGCGTACATTTTGCTGCAAACTAAACAAAGCTGTGCATGATTTCTACCGTGACATTTTAAGAGAGAATCTGGTACCAGAACCCAGCTTAGTTTGACAAACATGACAGGAGCGTCAGCGTGTAAAAAGCAGCATCTTTTCTCGCTTTAAGCGTTCATTGATAGTGTGGACTGTCTCTGCTGTTGCAGTTTTAGAGCCCTTTAGGCAGAATATAATTTGAATCAGCTGTCTGATTAGTACGACCTTGGGAACTGACTTCATTCCACAGGGTAACTGACTGCAGCTGAAGATTGGTGTTAAGTTTCGTCAACACTCCTCCGAGCAAGTCTAGAATATGTTAATTAACTCATTGATTGAGGTGGGCGGTTCATTATAAAAGCAGAAGTTGAGGTCTCTGGTGTGGGAAGACAAAAAAAAAAAACACTGCTGTGCATATCAATGGCTACATCAGTAGCTTCTAAAGTCCATATTCCTTCACTTCAAGGACACATTTAGTATCTGTTTCTCATCGAGGCCATACATGCAAAATAGACCAACTAAAATGTGTTTTTGCCTCCAATACCATTGCATTAATTACTGAATATGGTACTTGCAAGTGGGGGAAGTACAACAGGGACTTTTGCTTTTGAACTCGTTTAAGAAACTGGGTTAAACTCTTAGCCTTAGTGCCATTGCTTGCTAATGCAAACATAAGGACAACAGCCACTTTAGAAAGTCAGTCAGCCTTCACATAGAGGAGTTTTGAACATTGAACAAATATTTGAAATGCACTTTAGACAGAGGTCTTGGCATTCACTTTAATTGTCTCAAGAATGTCGTGAACGTACAGTATGAAGCACGCCATCTCATATGTTGTGTAAACAGGATGCATCTTTTTATTCTGTCTCCACTGCCTTTCTTTTTCTCCCCATCCTTGGATTGGCACACTGTGTGGGAGATGGGCTCCTACGTCAAGTAAGAGGTAATTGAAAAGTGCTGAAAACAAATCTTTTCAATCAGATTCTGAAGGCTTTGTCCTCTCGCTGTGCAGGCAAATGTGCCAATTGCAAAACAAAGCACGTCACATTTTGCATCAGATAACAGCGAAGGGAAAATCACCAAAGTCAGTCTTTGTGGAATTTTCAGAGGGCTTTTTCGACTTGTTTGTTTCCTTATATAAAAAATATGCATAGCACGAGCAAATCCAACACTCTTACTCAGTTCTTTTTTTTTTTGTAGAGGATGTTGTTCATTATCGTTAAATAAAGTCTAAACAGCACTTACTATGTGCACAACCATTATAAATGCTTATCTTATTGCCCAAGGTCATCATAACACTCTCTACAAACTCAAACAGACAAAGACACTTACAGTTTAGTTAAAGCTGTGAATTCACCAGCTCTTTTAATGTTAGAGTCAGTCTCTTATCATTACAATGTATGCAGAAAATGTGACGAAGATATCTATGTTGTCTATGTAGTACATTTATTTGGAGCTCATTCGTGAAAAATCTATTTCAGTTCTGCTTGTTAGTATTTTGCTTTAATACTTTAAGTGGAGTTAATGACAGGCTTATGAAAAGAGGGCCTGCACCATCCTGTATTTCTCTGATCTGGTTGCCACAATAGACCACCGGGCCTCCGAGAGACCTGGAAAGGAGAGGTACTTTTTGTGGAAAAGACTGATTCAATGTTTGATGACATGTTATAAAAAAAGAATGTCTTACATCACAGTTACCTAAAATATGTCATGTATAACAAATCTAAATATTAAAATGGTTTTCTTGTAGTTCTCAGGAGGATATCACTACTTTCACACACTTTAAAGCAAACTATTTTCAATATTATGGAAAAATTGATAATACTTTAAATGGACTGCACTTAACCAGCACTATTTTAGTGCAACAGACAAAGAACTTTACATTTGGCCTTAATTGCTTCATTAATTTTAAATTATACTGTAAAGTGTGCACTACAAGTTGTATAGAGAAGGAAAAAAGTGGAATTAAAATAGAATTGAAATACAAATTCCACCATAAAAAATGGCCAGAATATACAGAGACTGTCTGGGATGTGAGTGGGACAGTCCTATACGGATGATCACTAACCTGCATTAAGAATCATGCTGAGATATTAATAACTTAAGTTTCCTTTCTGTATCAGTGTTTCTCAAACTTTTTACAGGCTCTCCAAGTAGCACCATTATAATAGATGTTACAGTAACATAGGATGACCCTATTCAGACAGTTCATACAGGATGCAGGTTTATAATAAGAAATGTATTTATTGTTGACTGCTGTCAGCCACAGCCACGCTGAACAAATGGGAAGCACTATAACTGGCTCTTAATTCACACAACTCTTTTACATCTCAAGTTGTAACTAATCATTGATGCATGCGTGCGCTTTGTGCATGAATGTGACTACGTAGCAGTCTAAAACCAAAATATTACAGGAAAGGCACCACATATGTAAGTGGAAGAAATGAAAAGATTAGATTCTATGTGATTTGTGCTGTTTACACTGTCATGAAAAAACTGTTCTGAGTCACATAGCATAGCAAGCATAGCATAGCAGGCACAAACTGGTAGCAGTTGATTCACAAATTACAATATTAGTAAAGACAAAGACAAAAACACACCATGGCCCTTCCAAACACACTCTTCCCTCCTTTCTTCTTTCTTGTTGGTATTAACGATGAGACGGCAAACTGCCATTCCAAAACAAAGTGCTACAATTAAAATAACAAAAAAAGTAACAAGCCCCAGAGCTTAAGATATAATAATATGTTATAAATAGTTACAACAAAGACCATCAGTTAAAAAAAAAGCCACTTAATAAAATACTCTGATACTCAGTATGCCGGCAAGCAGGGAGTTCCACGGGGGCCCAGATTTAAGTTCATATGGCGACATTGTTAGCAAACAGATACTTACATAGACATCCAGCAGCTATGGAGCAACATTATCATTTACTTGGAGTCATGCTTCTGTCCATCTGATGAATGTAAGTCCAGTATCCACTCTGTTCCTGCTCTCTTTTTGGTCTTAATTCCAGAGGGAAAAATGCTCCACTGTGTTTACCAGCTATAGCCAACTCTGTCTGTCTGCCGATAAGTGCTGGGTTTTCAAAGGACTTGTATTTTTGTCTCAGTCATTGTAATCATACAAAGGGTACCGCAGATACAGGAAGTACAAAAAACGTAATTTCATTTTAATTATTGTTTATTTCAGTTTTTTGTGGACAATTTAGATGTTCAAATTTGCATTGTGGGACAAAACAGAAGCATATTTTGAGTAGAAACACAGAAAGAGTTGGACTGAACCCAGGAGCCTTCTGTGTGGCCACCATGCTAACAATGAGACACTGTGTCCCCCTATGCTGCCTACACGTTGACCACACTGAGCCTAAGACTAAGACATTGTGCTGTTGTCCTGAGGAGTCATGGTGTCATGGGTTAAGGGAGAATGATGATTTTCTGATGAATGATGACTGGAGGTGGTTTACAATTTAACAAGAGTTTTAGGTGGAAAGAGCATCATCCGCATTCACATGTATGATGTCGTCATCATCCATACAAGGATGTGGCTGGGATGCACAGATGAGGCGATATGTTCATCTGGGAAGTTTGGTGACTGAAAAGTCATTTGGTTAAAGGGATGGAACAATCTGAACAATCTGATATAAAAATGTTTGGTGTGGCAACCTGGGACATTTGAAAATACTTTATTATTTAATCAAGATCTGAGCCTCTCTTGTGCTGGATTAGTAGCCCTTTGGAGCAGCAGGGTAGTTTGTTTTAACTGGTGCACCTCTGTGACCTTTGGTGTGGTCTGGATCCCATTCTCTCCCTGCTCTGAATCTGCTGGGTCCTTACACAACAATGGACCTTTTCCTGAGACAGGGAACATGATGTTGATTCCCCGTCTCAGTTTTTCATCCATCTGCACTTGTTTATTATTGTCTGTGTAGCATCTTTTGAGCATGATGATTCAACTGTTTTAACCTATTGGGCTCAATGATAACAGACATGTATGCCTGTAGATCCTACTTAAATCTTTGCTGAGAGATTTCTAATTTTAGGACCTTGTCCATCAGATTTTTTAAGTCAGGTTCATTAGCCTTTGCTCTATACCATAGATGGTTGTTCTTTTGGCCCTCTTTAGTGCTCCCATTGTTGTTTTGAACTTGGACTCAGCCTCCTTTTTTCGTCCTGTAGACACTTCTTGTTTTTCATCATGTTGTCGAGGTAAAATACCGAAGTTAATAACTGTTCTCTTGTTCTCTACATCAATTCTCTACTACATCTTTCTTTTACTTCTAAATTCCAATCACTTTGTTTGTTTTTTTCTTTGACAGTTTTTGTAAGTCCTCCATAACCCTTTTGTGTTCCTCCTCCTTCTCAAGGTAACCTTGCAAGGCAGCTGGACTTCACACAAAATCCATCTTCCCAGGCTTAAAGCTACGTGCTATGTGCAAACCCCAATGGTTCAGACCAATCAGTGTCCTTTGAGAAACTACTGGCAGCTACAGCATGAGCTACGGGTGAGGTTTTTTTCCCTGAAAGAAGAGCAAAGAACTGCACTGAAGGAATTTCTCGATGGAAAATATGTTTTCTGTCTTCTCCCGGCTGTCTTCAGTGAGAGTTTGACTACATTATACGGTTTGTTGATCTGATTGGTTAAGTTTGCCTGTGACAGACGGATGGTCCATCCAATCGTTGGCCTGTATTTTTAGTACCTGCCTCTGTCCAGACAGTTTCCAATAATGACTTCTCAGTTGGTTCTGTGTAACAAACCATGTGGCACAATCAGGTTAATCTCTTGGTACCCTTTCTTAATTTTTTTGACCTCACACTGGTATTTTTGTGCCCATTCTTTGAACACGTGCTCTGTGTTTTAATACTCCTGCGCCAGCGTGCTGTCAATGTCTGATTGCATTCTAAATTTAATTTGTTCATGCTCCTGTTTCAGGTTTCTTGACGTGTTCTTGTAGTGTTCCTGAGAATTAGTTAGATGCTGTTGGAGTCTTTTCTGTGTTTTACACTTTATCTCGATAAACCCTTCCAAGACAACCTCGTTCCGGACATGGTTCTTGTTGTCAATCTTGCTGATCTTCAGTTTGTCCTCGAGTTCACCCCCCTTCTCCTTGGCAGTTTTCACCTCTACCTGAAGAGCCTGGACTTTATCTTTCACACTCTGTTTGGTACTGTTTGGCTGCTCTGAATACCATTCTGTGACCAGAACCCTGTTCCTTTCAGATATTTGTCATTTAGTCTGGATAGCTTCCACCACAAGTATTGTGCTGAATCTTTTTCCATTGTGGAAATTGGCTCAAATTATTGTGTTACATCAGTGAATCGGTCAGTCAGTGAAATGACAGAATCTTCTTGGCTTGTGTCAAGTTCTAAGCATGTGACATTATTGAATTGTGTGTATGCGTGTGTGTGTGTGTGTGTGTGTGTGTGTGTGTGTGTGTGTGTGTGTGTGTACGTGTGTGCTCTTTCTGTCTCTTCGGCCTGACAGAGAATATGAGTCAGTGCATATGGAAAAAATATCATAAATGCCATTATGAAAACAAATCATCACAGACATATTGTATATAATATTGATATAATGTAAAGAGTCAAAGCAAGCTAAACAGAGCTCATTTGACATCATTTAATTCCATTCCAATGTAAATGTTGTGTTTTGCACCATTTAAAGCATACAACCAATTTGTGTTTTAGCAGCAAACAAAACATTACACATTTGTACAGTCCATCTCTTTTAATGAGCTTAAAGCTGGCGACATGGCACTGCTTTGTTTTGATGCACACAGTTAACAGGATGGTAATGTAGATTAAAGAGAATGGGAAGGTACATGGCAAAAAATACACACAAGCATTTGTGTTCACTTTGACCATCTGGGTAGAAGCTGCCTGACAGCAAAGCTGAAAGCGGAGCTCTGCAGTGCAGCACTAGCGCCATCTGTTGGAGGAGCAGAGGAAAACCTCCTCTTCTACATTTATTGTGATGAATGTGAGAGCAAAGGAAGTATGGTCTATTATGATAAGGGGCAACCAAGAAAAAATGCCAAAGTAAAACACTGCAGAGGCACAGGTTCTATAGCTACTGATAACTGTACCTTACCTTTATTCCTGTAATGCTTACTGATGTCCACAACTATTTTGACCAGATGTTATCTTTGTAGCAGTCATTGGTGAATGTCAAATGGTCTAAGAGATTAAATTATTGTAAAATTTTGTTATTCATATAAACTGCCTGTAGAAAACTATGGAGTCACATTTCGGAATCCAAATATCTCCTTGTTACTAAAAAAAAGGAAAGTTATATTATATGTATTTGAGTTCATATATCATATATCATTGTTAATGCACTAATTAATATGACTGTATTAATATATCTTTGTCACATATGGCCTTTGTTAAGAAAGTTCTCACATAAATAGTGCAGTGACAACACCTATTTCCAACCAGTGGTCACATGGATTTCAATGAAAAGACTTTAAAAGGACCTCATTTTATATTTCTTAAGTGTTTTACTACATCATAATTCAGTACCTGTCAGATTTAGTGGAGGGAGGCAAGGAGAGTAAATCCTTGCTGCTTGCATTTGATCTTCTCTTTATCTGAGCTTCTGAGGATATGATCAAGGTCAGGCTTTTTATTACGCTACAGTTGCAGAGAAAACATCTTAACTGTGCAGAGATGTAATAGGTAGGGCAAGTGTTCCCATGTGCTTTCTATAGCTGATGATTTCATATTGAGGTTCCCATAACCCCAGTGTGTGATGGAGCTCATTTGAGCATGCACTGCTCTGAAAGGACAATTATCACAACAAATGCTAAATAATGTGTCATTCTCTGGGGATCAGAAGTCAAGCTGCTCACTCTCAGTGACTGCATGTTGGCAGTACGTAGTCTGCATGCCATGCAACAGCGACTCCTGTCTCCTAAAGCTTGAGGAGGATACATGACAACTGTTTACGTTTTGTCATATTTCTTGGTAATATTTATCTTATTAATTCAAACACATAATCAGTGTCTTGACACAACTGTATAGGGATTTCTCCTGTGAATGAGGTAACAAAGTTGAGGTAAATCTGTCAGAAAATGTATACACATTTTCAATAAAACAATAGTTCACATTGTAGCAGATTGTAAATTTGCCCTACAATTAATCTGTGGCTTAATCTTTGCTAAATACTATGTAGCTTTGATAGTTTAAATTACCACCTGGCTGCTAAAGTGAGTGACAAGATTGCAAATAGTTTCCGCCACTGCTACTGGCCTGAGAAATATAAACAAGAACGACTAAGGTTCAGAAACTTGTTAAAATCCAGTGATGCCTGTCTTCATCTTCCTGTACATGGTTTAGCTTCACCTCCCTGGTGCTGCTTTTGTTAAACCGAAAACAACTGGTAGCAGATGTACTGCAGTGATTGTATAATTCCTTGGAGGAGGGCTGCTTTTGGACAGTTAGATTTTTGAAGGAATACATACCCCGTTCTTATTCAGCCTGTTTTGTTATTGTTTTTGTTTTAATTGTACCTGTGCAGGGACTACAAAATTACCCATATCGGCTAAAGTGGAGCACTTAATACTGCAAGTAATCGTGACTGGAGCTGTCTTCAGATAATTTAAATAAATAACACTAATGTCTCTGCCTATAAATGAGTTCCCAGACTGATATAAATAAGGAATGAATTGTAGAGCTTATAGAGTTGTAATACTGCATCAGAGTGGTCCGGGTGATGCCTAGTTTCTGAGGATTACAGCCTAGTTTCAGGGGATTATAAACCCACAATAGTGTATTAAAGATGCACACAATGTGCAAATGAACATCCCACCTCAAAATAGATGAATAACAGAATTAGCCTGTAGGGAGGTGTGCATTTCTAATTAAACGTTGCAGGTGTAAAAACTAGGCTGCACATCTGTTTACACAAATTACAAATGTTCACTCAATGGAAACCAGATAATGTTGTGTACCCAGCGCTGTCTTTTTCACTAATGATTATTCCAGAGTGGAGAGCAGAATTTATTTATTTTTACAGGAAACACTGCATTCTGCAATTCACAGTGATAATGTAGATACACAGATGGGTAAACACAGATCTGCATTTTCTCCATTGTGTGCTTAAAAGAAGCAACTTGCTTTGCCCTCGTGGCAGGGATACACACAGCCAGTGTTTGAAGATTTGATGGCAGAATATGAAAGAGAAATCCTTGTTCGGCTTTCATTGGAGGTATTGACAAACAGAAGGTAGAAATTCCATGCGCTCAACTCGGTTTTTAATTATGTTGAAAAGCAGCTACAGATGAACGTCTGGACACACTAGAGGGACTCCATACGAACATAGTTATGACGGCTAGTTTTCTACAAAACAAAAAAATGTACGGCACGACTCCTCTTCTTTGTTTACAGACCAATTTAATATAAGGATATATGCAAAACTGCACTTCTTTCATGTGTAAATGAAGCTAGTGAATACATTTATATGTTGTCCACAATTGATTACACAACAGCTGTTAACGGTGCATTAGTGGTGACTGAAGATATAACATGACAGCTACTTTGAGGTTTCATGTATGCAGTTGGGTTAAAAAGTGTTGAGAAGGGGTCTTTATGCTTTGAATTAAAATAAATTGGTGCTTTTTCTAACAGTTCATTAACAGGCTATTTGGTTGCATATAACATTGGACACTGTCATCCTCAAAGCTTTTTATCGGAGCGTACACAACAATGGACTCTGGTTACATTATCTTCTGACTTGAGGCAGACAGACACGCTGCTATACGGCAAGGCTTGTGGTTTTAGAGGATTGTGTGCTGAAAACCACAAGACAGCTGGTGTTTCAAAATGTTTTTTCAAATATCTCTGAACAGCTGAGAGTGGCAAGGGACTGTTTGTTCTCTTCAATGGCCACTAGATGACAGGCCACTTTGTGGGCCATACGCAGCCTAATTAGTCCCTGTCCTCCTCTCCAGAAGGGATTGAGCTCCATTAAAGTGAAGATAAATGACGGAAAGAGGGACACTAAAAGTCTCTAATGTGTAAGATAATGAATGTTGTGTGGATAGGTGAATCTTAATCAGGCGCACAAAAAAAATAAATACTGATTTCTGTTCATGGGTTTTCCATTGGTCTGTATGCTCAGTTATCAAAAGCAGTGAAACAATATACAACCAGTAGATGGCATTACTGAATCACTCCTAACTGACAACAGCCAAAGAAACATGTACAAATGTGTCTTTCATGTCATATTGACATCTCTGTTCAAGATGTCTCAGGTATGAACTTGGGCTGGCTGTGAAAGCAAACTAAAATTGTGTTTGTTTTATGGAAATACAGTAAAATGTAAATAACACATTTCTCTTTTTTTCTGTAAACTTTAATGTATAAAAACAATGTAGACATAAAACAAGAATAAGCCTGTCTGAGCTGGTGTGTAAAAGGAGGCTGTACAAAATAAAAGCAGTCAGTATTTTGCAACAAAGTCCTTGATACATGTTATTAGTACTATATGTGCTGATGCTATACTTCTTTGTTAACACTGCTCTGACACAGGGGATTCTTCATCCTCAGTGATCACTGAAAGCAAGACTGTTTCATAGGACAGTTGTCAGTTTAGACAAACACTGCCTCTGAAACCTTAAACACCCACAACATCCTTTACCCTGACATTCAGTGAGGGAATAAATAAGTTTTTAGAAGTTGCCATATTCTTTCATAAAACAACCATTTGATTGAAGACAACTCAACATTCACTCCTCTAAAGTGCTGTATTGCTGCACAACATGGGACCCATTAAAAGATAGACAGTAATTAACAAGCTGAACTAAAGGGTGTTCAATTGATTAAAATTTGAATCAGAACAAAATAAACCATATAAAGTACAGAAACATGCAAAAAAAAAGTGGTGATCGGGTATTTAAAAATCAGAATACCTTCCCCATTTTTGCAAAAATTCTTTTACCTAAATTTTCATTCAAACAAAACAGACAAGCAGATCATAATATTTGTGTATTGTATGTTGTCTATTTATTTGTTTTTGTTTGGTCATTCGATGAAAAAGTGTTCCTTAGTTTAGTTCATTCCAGACTAGAAAGCAGAATGGCCTAAACAAGAGTTCGCACAGTGGGCCTGTGCCACAGTCCCCTCAGCATTTGGCGATGCTATCACGCCCAGCCCTCCCCTTGTTGATCAGAGGCAAACTTGCCGACGCCACTGTGTCGCATTCTGGGGATAGCTGCACATAGGGACGCTGTGATGTGCCACCTGGCCCTTGGCCCCGTTGGTCAGGAACTCTCCCTGACCTCTCCATTAAAACTCGTTTGCCATTGAGAGCCACGTCAGGGAGAGTCTCTGAGGACCACTTGTGTGCATTCTCCCCGTGATGAGGACAGACCAGAGCGAGATTTGCCGACACCTTTTGGGGGAGGCTTCGCCTGCCTCGTCCTCTCAATAGGCTCATGAAGCTGCCTGGCCCCAAGAACTACACAGTTGAAGATCAAAGATTGTCCACTTGGTCCGCAGCCAACAGACCACTCTGTGCCTCCTCGCCCCATTACTAATATCTATAAGCTCTAAAACAGCATGGTGTCTGATAGATGCAAAGCCAGAAAGATTTGGAATTGTTAAACCTGATAAAGAATTACTGGATTTCATATTAAAGAATGCTGTTGCTTCTCATTTTGCATACTCTAAAAACAGATTGGAGTTTTTGGCAGTATAAGGGTAAAACTGAGTTTTAATTGCAACATTTAACCAATGTAGAAAGACCAACAAGTCATTTATGTAATTAAATTATTTAAATGGGAATTTCAGTAATCCATATAATATTATCACTGTATCGTCACACAGACACTGTGCTGTCATAGACTAAAGTAATTCACATTACACCATATCTACATGCTTCAGACGACACACTATTCTTTGGTGACTGTCCCTGAGAGATTATAATAAATGCTCCTTTATCTCTGCACCCCCACTTCTCATCAGATTCCCAGTATTGTATAGAGAGTTGTAAGAGTAAAACAGGTGTTTGGTTTGTTTTTCACATTCAGTCACCTTGCCTAGACCCCTTCTTGTCCCAGACACAGCATTTACACCCGCAATAACATGTGCTACTAGACCTCACATGTAGTCTACACCATGTTTGTCTGAATAGTCCTCAGCAAAATGATAATATTTGTCCAAAGAGCTGAGAGTGGATGCTAGAAAGCCCCTGACACTTGGTCCGACTGGCTGGAGAGACACTGTCTCCACCTGTTGCAGGTCAAGGGCTAATGCTTTAAGGTCAAAGGTTGTTTCCACAAGGCTGGTTTGGAACTCTTGCTTTCTCTGGCTGTAACAGTTCCCACCCTGGGTGCTGAACGTTTTAATCAACAGTTGAGACCAATCAGTGGGATGCACTGAGCTGGTGAATTGACATATGTAGACCATTTAAGAAAAATGCAATTTTGGTGAAATTTCCACACTAAATAATATTTCTATGGATTATTTTGCTACATTATTCTCGTAATGACTGGCCATGTATGTTACATTAGACCAATGAACGCATGTGGAGCTTATACCCATTTTGAATTAATATAGTGAAATTGTTTTCCAAGATATAGTGTTGGAAAAGTTACATGTCGTCACAGTCAACACCACCCAGTTTGCCACATAATCTCTCGAGCTTAGTTGCAGTGTCAATTGTGGGCAAGACAATGTGTGTTGGCAGCACAGCAGATAAACAGACCACATTAGAGCAAAAACAACTGTTGTGTGGTTACTGGGCTCCCAAAGTACTGGGCTATGTTCAACAGAGCAATGTAATGAGCAGATAACTAGGCCATCATATAACACATCCCCAAATACCATTGACTTGTAAGGCTTGTTTTAATGGTACCAGGGATGTATGCCACTTTTAGCCACATTTAACTCCGGGATTGTTCACCTCAGAGGATTCAGAGGTATGGTCAGAGGCTAATTAGCTTGAAAAACAATAGCTCCCTGATCACCATTCCATTGTGCTCCCCTGCATTGTGCAGCGGATCTGATTACAAAATTGCGATAAACAAGGAGCTAAATTAGATGTGCAGTTGTTGCTATTGTCCCCGATTTCTGATACCCCCGTGTCCTTTGTATGCGGTATGCACAAGCCAAAGCGGACAAGCCTGAAAGAGTCTCTAGTCCCTGATGGAGTATAAATGTATGGTAACTGACAGGGAGGGAGAGCTGATACAGTTGCTTTGCTCTCTGCGGTCACCTTCTTCTGGCAGGGCCTAAGGTAATTAAGACCATGAATGCAGTCCAAGTAGTGGGCTGCTTAAGACAGAATATTAATGTAGCTTTGATGGATGGAGTCAAAAGTGATTTCTTGCAGCAGAGCGTGGGTTGAAAGCCAGCTGGTCTTGGGTCAGAGAGCTGGATGGTGGGCAGATGCTTACAGGCCCTCTTAGCCTCTGCTGATGGAGCACAATTGATTAATGCCCCCCAATTAGGGAAACATTAAAAGCCACGTTTTCCAAAGCACAATTCAGTGTCACATAATGCACGTGGGGCATTTTGTGTATTCCCAGGCCAATAGAGGACGGGGCAGCTCAGTTTGCATGGAATCCACACTTGGCAAATTTCCACCGCATTAACTGCCTGCCATGTGGAGTGTTGATTCTTAATGGTTCAGCTTTTAGAAACAGTAATGTAGTGGGCATTTAGATATAAAGACATCCATGTCAACAACATTGATTAATGGTATTCTTTCCGAAATGGCTGCGGAAAATGTTTATTTTAAAGCGTGTAACACACTTAAACTTCAGGTCCTTGACCTCTATTCGTCCCAAACAGACAGCTATAAGTTTGTCATGCATGGCTTGTGACTTTTATCCCATTTATGTACAGCAATGGTTAACTTTATATTTTTATTACTATTTCCAGGATTCCTAATTTCACCTATACAGAGCAGCATGTCTGTCAGCTGAAAAAATACACCTTATGATGATTTTGGCAACTCATAAAACTAAGGTAATAAAACATTAGCATAGCATGTCTCTTCCTCTTTTCACTATTAATGTGGAAATATTTATAAGACCGTAGGCCTGTCAGGCCTGGGCTTGAGTCGACTTGACGCTTTATAGCTTTAAAACATTTTAAAATAAAAACAGCAGTGTTAGTCATCTCTCGTTTGCCTTGCATTCCTTTTGACTGTATGACTCAAAGGATCCCTTGCCATTAGGCCTTGTGTATTTTTGCATTTTGCGCGACTGTGCTGAATATGACCTTTTATAATATAACCCAAGTGTTTTTTGACAAGCGACCATTTTCTTGCGCCTGGCTTTGTACCCCGGCTTGCAGCCTACATTACTGATTCCCGTACGTGATCCACAGCCTCCCACTGGACATGCAAGGAGCCAGGGAATGTGTCCTTGTTACTCACCAAGCAAAGTCTGTTATGGTCTTGTAACAGGAAGCCCTGAGCTGAGACATCTACTGGCCTGCCTGATAGAAATCCCTAGACTTTCTGGAGGGAAGAGGCAGCAAGACATAAAGGGCAGAATCAAAACTGAAGGACAGTGTTAACATATGTGTTAACAGTGGTAACTGCATCTCCTGAGGTCATAGTGGCATCAGTATTTGTCCCAACAGACACTGACAAAATGTTTTATTTTCCTTTTGTGGTATATAATGCATTGCTTGTAACCAGTAGTGAGATGTATATCATAATTCACTATTAAAACAATTAAAGTTGCTCTGAATGTGTGATGCATGTGAAAATCTAAATGACAACTTTCATTATGTGTCAAAGCTTCCTCCACGCTATGTAATGGAAAAAGCTTTTATTAAATATTCTTATTGGAGATATTCTTATAATATGACAGCGTGAAATTGATCGTGTCCCTGAGGCTCTCTCCTGTCTAAGCTCCATATGTGTCTTAAGACGAGACAGGGTCAAGGCCGGGGACAACTGCAAGGCGCTTGTTAAGTGTCGGAGGCTCGTGCCGCTGGGACTCCTGAGCCATTCCTGGCATCCTACTCGAGCAGGCCCCCTGCAGCACGCCTGGGGGGTCCTGTCCCATGCTGTCCCTCTCATCCGTTGCCGCCGTCATATTATGTCTAGGTCTCTCTCCACACTCTGAGCTCAAGAGGCTCTTGATTGTATAGAAACCAAAAATAAACAAATCAACAAAACAAAAGGGGAAAGGTAGACAAAGAGAGCAGGCTGTATGGGATTGACAGGCTTTTCCATCTGTTTGGAGCTGTCAGCCGTTGAGCTTTGGAATGATTCCACTCACCAACTCTTAGCCACACACCCTGTGTATAACTACAGCGCTGTCAGCTAAACTCTGACTGAGCATGTAGTGTCTTTACTGTGATGATACAAAATAATTGAGATAGCAGAGGGGGCATTAAATCACCGCCACATCATTTTATCTTATCTGTTTTGATAATTGAAATACTGTGCACTCGTTACACATAGTGGCTTTAGTAGCATGCCAACTGTTAAAATAAAAACAAACACTAAATGTCTGACATGAAACATAATAGGGGGTTTCTGTATAATGTTTTCGTGAGACTTTTGGGTATTCCATTGTTGAGTTTTGTTACTGGGCTTCAATATCAAACATGTTGTAATGGCATTTATCAGTAACAGAAATCTAGAACAGCCTTCATAATACCCACACACATAAAAAATGAATACCGTTTCTCCTGGCAGATCGGATCTAGTGATACATATGATTATTGATAGGAGAGGATTTAGTGTAAACACAGCTGAATGTATCATCCCTGCTTGCACTTTTCATTGTAGTATCTTTTCTTCATCTCCGCTAACAAAATAATTCTATCCCACAAGATGATTGTAAATGTTTTGATGTCATCATGGGACTTGTTACTGAGACACTGTGTTGTGGCTGTATCCATGGAAATGGAGCAAAATGTTATAGGAATATTGATGAAAGTTGTAGCGCAGGGTGCAAGAACTGTTCCAGAGAAAATGTTTCATTGGATGCACTATTCCTCTCATTACGCACTATTATTTAAGCAGAATATTTTGTAATTGCTTGAGAAATAGACAGATTTGCATTTCAAAGTTTGTCTGGGGTCAAAGTGTTTATTTTAAATATACAGGGAGGTCAAAGGTGCAGGATTAAGAGTTCAGTTATAAGAGCCACTCTCTATGTGGTTTAAGCACAAGCCTTCACAGCATACAATT
The DNA here is from genome assembly GCF_905237075.1 of Dicentrarchus labrax. Classification (NCBI taxonomy): domain Eukaryota; kingdom Metazoa; phylum Chordata; class Actinopteri; family Moronidae; genus Dicentrarchus; species Dicentrarchus labrax. The sequence goes on from NW_026136704.1 coordinate 12,869,393, forward strand.
TGCCTTTTTAATCTCCTGATGATGGATGACTTGACATTCAATATTCCATTAAAAAAGCTCTGTCGAGCACAACTCTGGGCTCTAAGGGCCCTCAGAGGATAAAGCATGTCTGCCAATCGTGCATTAGTGATGGCATGATTCTTAAAGTTTGTGAATGAAGTGATGGTAAAAGATATTTTTATACTCTCATCAAACGTTCCTCTGTACACAACTGTGTAATTAACAGTGTGTTTTCTATAGCCTGTTTATTTGACACAACGGTGTCGTGGAAGATTTACTGCCTGTATAAGGGAGTCATAAACTCAATGTTAGCTTTAGAGAATTTCAGTTTTCAAAACAGCCAACCATCTGTTGGACGATATAAAGCCCCAATAAAAACAATGAGTTATTGTTGAGGATAGTTTCAGGTCAAACTCCTGCTTCAGCTGGATGCCGTATAGAGTGTGGAATTTTTAATGAAGGGTTATCATGCTTTGTGTTTGTTACCAATGCAGCACACCTGGTAAATGCCCCTCCTACTCATTTCGCGGGCCTGCCATTATTGGACACCTGCTGTTGTTCTTGTTTTGGAGTGACTCAAGAGCATTACATCAATAAAGGGCATGAGGAATTAATGAGAAAAGGAAAGGAGGGCATCCTGGCTGTACATCTGGCCGTAGATTTTTAGCATTACAGAAGCATGAGAGCATTGCACATTGTGCTTCTGATGATTGTTATCAGTGCAGATAACTCGTGTAATAGCAGATATGGACAAGTGTTTTTTAACAATGTTGTTTACAATCTATAAAGACACAATAGATCCAGATGTTGAACATAGGGCTGTTGAACGATGAGGATATGGACCATATAATGTTGCCCTTTAGTTGTCGTGACTCTCTTCATTGCTAAAACCTTTTTATTGCTGGTCACCATCATAACTACTAATCAACAAGCTTTTGTAATGAGAAAAATTCCAATAAAGCTGCGGAGGGCATCCACCAATGCATTTTGTGTCATTGAATTAGGGAGCAGGGCTGACATTTCAAGCACTGGTAGAGGCTGCAAATTTCAACTATAAATTCCTCCTTCATTACACCAGGAGCTAATAACAACCCCCTCTTCTGTCAGGGCAGGAGGGCAAGCCTGGAGAACGGCGTCAGTTGTTTAGTGTCCACCACAGATGTACCGTGAAAAATCTCAATTTAAGCATGAAAATATTAAAACTCAGAGTATTAGTAATTGCCAGAATTGTTTTACTAAAATTGGCTGTGACCTGGTGCACAGTCCATGCACACTGCCTTCCTCAAGCCCATAAGTTATGCTCAAAATCGGTATCCACATAAAAAGCATAAGGTGCAATGACATATTTGAACCTGAACTGCAAAAATCTTATTATCTTAGTTATTTAGTCACATACTGAGTCCAGAAATCATCATACAATGAAAAAAAACTATTTTAGTTTTTTTGTATTGTAGTGATTTAAATTATTTTGTTAGAAACAAATGCTTAAAACAAGTTAAACTGCACAAGGAACAAGTGCAATAATTTCACTACTACTGAAATTACTGAAATTATATCATTATAGAAGTTTAAATAGACTAGAGACTACATGACTTCTGTTGAAAGTGTCTTACATGGGCATATAGTGACACACAGATCACATTTAGTGGGATAATCTATGACTTTCATTTTAATTCAAATCGTATTTCACTGTTTTATTAGCAGTAGATGTCGTTAACACTCCATCTAGGCAATGTCACCGGCCCCTGAGGCGTCGCTTCCACTGATGCCATACAGGTGCCTTAAGAAGAGATCCAAGAAAAATGGTCCTTGAAGCAACCACTAATGCCTCAACTCGACCATCACAACAGCATGAAACAATGCCTCCGCCACATCCCTCTCAGTCCCCTCAACTGATGGGTAACTGGAGTCGCCTTGAGAGGAGCCCCGTGCAGCGTTATCAGGGGTGGGAAGGGGGTGTGAACAGCGGCAGAGATGCCTCCGAGGTCAAGCCTTTAATAATGATTACAAACTGGAGCTGGCTGCTGGAGCGACAGGCTGCAGCTGTGGGCCGGCCGGCCTTTGAAGTGCCCCCCGCCTGTTGCAGGGTCCCAGGCCCCCTCGCATGAGGAGACGCTGGAACTATGTGGCTGCCTGTGGGAAAGAATGTCATGCGACGCCAGGGTGACGGAGCGCAGGATGGCTGAAGGGTGGACGGCTCGGCTGGTCCTGCTGGTGGGCCGAACGTCGGGGACCACTGGGGATGGCACAGTGGGATGAGGGAGAGGGAACAAGGCTGTGTGCATGTGCTGCTGCGGTCTAAGTCTGTGTTCTTTGGTTACACACACACACACACAGGGTGGGAGGTTCCATGAAGTTAGTGCCAAAAAAGCACACATACGCTGGCTTTGACAGACACTGCGGCTGCACCACAGTTAATGTATTCTGATTTTTTTTTTCAAAATTTTTAAAGCAAATGTTGAATATTGGAAATATATAAATAATTTTTATGTGCATCAGCTCTGTGTAATTCCTAACGAAATTGAAACCCTTCCTTTGTCTCAAATCTGCCATAGTAAACTGATTTTATCCAAGTCACACTGTTTTTATCAATCAGAAATTCAGTGCTTGACAATGAGCAACAGGGATATTATGGCAATTCAATCAAATTTAGGAAGCTAAAATATGTCTCCAATAAAAGCTCTGTAATGTTTCAGTGGAAAAATTAACAGCCTGCCAACAATTTTACTGACGAATCTTTTAATGCCAAAATAAGAACATTTGTTCAAACTGATTGTTTATATGAACTTATACTGGCTTATTTCTAAAAGCTCTTTGTTTAGAAGGCACCAGCGCATAATAAATTCCTGTATACTTCATCCGGCATCGACACACAAAGAATCACATAATATATACGTCTCTAATGTAATTTATAGCTTTCAGCAGGGATAGAAAACGGAAACCTTTTAACCTCGGTTGCAAGATGCTTCTAACATGAAGTTCATAGAAAAGATTTATGGCTGATCTACTTAATTACTACCTGCCCAATGATGCTACGGGTGAATTATTATGCACACATAGTTCCTAGCCATATCAGGGCTGTCAAATTATTACTTAGCTTGCAAAATGAGCATTGACAAGAAGACTGCCATGATTTGCTGTTATGATGATGCTGGTGGGGAAGTATGCAATTATTCAATTGTTCTCATTCATCTGTAAAGGTGTCTTTAAATGCAGGATTGCAGTATGGTGCCCACTTCAGACTGGGTTCGCAATGCACCTTTAAGATATTTTGGCATAACACGGGTCAACACACAGAGCAGCAAGACATGAGTTTATATTGAGAATAAAAGTTTGTGCTTGAATAAAATAATTGAAGGTCTACATATGAGCTTTTTCTGGAGCTTTTATGATTGTAATTAGAAAAGTGAATAAAGTGATGGGTTTTTTTTTTTATAAAATATGACTTTAAAGGAGCAGGTGTTTTAACATTTTGGATTATAAAAAAACTAAACATCAGTAAAGTTAGCTCCTGTAAAATGTTTATTAAAGGTCCATCAATCAATTTGGAAGTGACGGCAGGTCGTGTTTTGAGTCAGCATCAGAGTATTAAAGCGTTTGTGTCTTTAAATAAACATTATACTATATTATACTATCATATTACAATTTGTATGGTAATAACAACCAACAAGCATTTGTACAGGGTCAGGGTGAGACTTGTGATCTTAGTTCACTCTTCAAACATAATTTGTGAATATTTTGTTCTTTCACATATCAAACAAGTAGCATTTCTAATCATAGTTTTCATTGGACCTCGTCAGCAGGAATAATAGACATGACATCATCAAAGATACATACAGATATTTTTTTTTTTCTCTTTAAAGAAATGAAGAAAATGAAGAGGAGCAGCATTGAGTGCAGCACAGTCATGACATCACCCATTCCATAACAATGATCCATTGTGTTGTATAGGCTTCTGCTCTCTGGCAATGGCGGTCCATAAGTTTTATTTGGCATTTTATAGCTGTTAGATCACAGCAGCTCAGTGCCATGCTCAAAGGTGGCCACTTGCTGATAGTCCACTGAGAGGGCTTCAAGAGAGAGCCAGGATATGGAGGGGTTGGAGGGTGTGGGGTGGGGGGGGAGGGTTAAGGGGGATCCACTTCTGGCAAACATTGTTGAGAGAAAGTGAGAGTGTGAGAGGGAGGGATGAGAGAAAATGAGTGAGAAGAAAAGAGACCACCACGGCTAACACAAGTCCTGGGTTTCAGCTCAGTCCCCTCTGATGCAGAGCCGGCCTTTCATCTCCTTCACAAGGATTTCCGTCCTATTTCCCCTCAACAGACGCGTAATTGCTAAATGACAGTGAAGCAAAATGGCTTAATACGCTGCAAACCCTGGCTTCTCTATAAAGGACAAAAAAGGTCTATCGCTGCCTCTCATGTTATGCTCATTTGAAATAGAACTTGGGCTTTCAGAAAGGGTGTCTGGGATGTTTTGAGGTCATTGAGGATTTCAAAATAGTGTGTGTAATGTTAGCAATAGTGTGATGTCACAGTATATCCATGAATATCCACTTGTTATGGCTGTTGAAAAGGCTCTTGTGCTACTTCAAATATTGAGTATTAGCTGCCTGATCAAGCCGAACTTCAATGATAATAACTATTTTTTATTGAGGAAGGGCTCAGTAACTATTAAATAAATGAATAGGCCTTCCATTTCATTTAATATAATTGCTATGGCTTTGTTTTTGAGGTCATAAATATTTTTACTTGTTGTTGAGCTCTGTCCAATCGAAATATGAGTGCAAGCAAGGGACATTTTGACTGTCTCTGTTGTTGTTGTTGGAGAGAACAAAAATCTGTCTAAGATTTGCATGTAAAAGTGACAAATTGGGCCCGTTGGAGAAAAGTTGTAAAGCCTTACCATCACAAGGAAAAACAGACATAAATGTATTTTCTGAATTCTGAGGCCAAGCAAACTTTTTAAACATCAGAAAAGAAATATGAAGGACTGTCATTTGACTTGTTAGTCCTTTTTAAGTACGCTTTCGTTCTTCCTTCTTTCTTCCTTTCTTTCTTTCTTTCTTTCTTTCTTTCTTCCCACTCTTTTTACAGACCCACATTCAAGCTGTCATGTTCAATATATTTTTCTGAAATAGTCCGAGACTCAGTATATTATATTTTAGATATCCAACTCTATTGGAGCCCTTGACTTCAACATAATTGAAAAATAAACATACTTCAATGCAGATTAAAGGGCTAACTTAATGCTATTACACCAATGACATGTCCCCCTGTTCAGATATTTTTAAGTACCCTGCTGCACCACCCCCAAACCCAACTTTTTACGACCTGCTTCATAAATGAAACCATTCTCCGCAAATGTGCCTATGTCCTCTCCTGTGACCAATAATAGCCCTCGGCCTGATTGAGTGTGCCATAATGTAATTTGGATATTAGACTGGGTTAGCTGCATATGTATTGGCAGACCTCTGGTCTCCGTGCTCAATTCAACCACAGGACTTAAGGATAATGTTTCCCTCTACCACCATTAATATCAGAGGCTTTAAATACTGCTGAGACTCCGACCAACAAGTAATATTGGGCTACCTGGCACCTCTGTCTGTTGACATTAAATCCTATTTCTTATTCAATCTTGTATGTCGTCATTTTAAATGTTTCCCTAGTAACTTTGACTGTTTGGTTACACACTGACTGTCTTTGAGTCAGACAGAGAGTGACTTTACGCAGTTGGTATTTGACAAAGAAGGGCTGTTCGGAAGGTAAAACAATCACTTATTGTGAACTGCAGGAATGCTCTTTGCATTGTTTCACAACTCTTTGATTTAACGTGGAATGGGCAGTAGTCAAACCATCCATATCAAGTCATTCATTTGCATATTAGTAATTAGATTTACATTCACTATGCTTCTGGTGAAAAAGAAATAAAAGAAAATATTTATATTTTGCAGGGTTGTGAGAAATCACATAGAAATCTGTCCTCCCAGGTTATTTATCTTTTCAATCACACTGTGCAACTTGCAAGGATATAAAAGGCCTATTTTCAGTTTCCTGATGTGATTAAACCCTGCAACCAATGTGTTCTCAGTTGCTGTATAAACAGTCCCAGAAGTCTGACTCATTTGATGTGTACTGTGTAATTCATGGTTGGTGAAAATACACCCTTTTTAAACTGACATTGACCAACTTTGATGACAGAGACGGATGCGTTATCTAAGTGCGGTAACTTCAAAATAAAATTACAAGGACAAAAACACACAGTTGAGCTTTTTCCTTTTGTAATTCCCACATTAAATCAAAGCAAATACGTTTAATTTCATGTCCTCAACAAGTTCCCTCTGCATGCACCTGCAATAGTCATAGATAATAGGTGCTTGCATGCATTGCACACACAAGTATTATTTGTCACCTGTGGATTGATTGATTTATTTGATGATGGACTGATTTATTGACAGATTTAATGATTGACCACTTGATAGATTTATTGACAAAATGAGTAATCGTGTTTTTGAAATGTTTTTGCTTGGTTTTAAAAGTGTTCACTAATACACACAATGCAATACCCTTTTGTGTTAATGCAGGGTATGGCAATGTCAGTGCTGTATATTAGTTAAGACTAAGCACAGAAAACTTCTCAGATTGATTAGTTACAATCTGTATTTTTTCCCCACTTTTTGTCCTGAATTTTGGAGACTAAGTTCAATGGTTGAGCTTCATCAGGCTCACGTGTGGGTGAGTGACAAGGACAGTGGGTCCTGAACACACCAACTGATTGAGTTTGTCTCTGTGACTGTGTGAATGCTGAACAGTCAAAAGTGGGGAGACCTGGGAAAGAAAGAGAGAAAAACACAGAGAAAGAGAGCTTTCTAATGGCCCACCACCTCCTCAGAGTTGTCTCAAGGCTTTGCCCCCCCTTTTGGGGGGTGAATGGGAACTGAATCCAGCAACTGTTATTTTTCACCTGCTGCAAAGTCACCCCAAAAAATACAAAGCTGCTCTCCAACTCCTGTAGCTCACTGAACTACTTAACCCACTATTACATCATTCCAACTGGATGTGCACCAGACAGCAGCTGGCTGCCTGCCAACTTGCTTTCTGTCTGTCTTTCTTTCTTTTTTTCCCTTTTTTTTTTAGCATTGCACACCAATGCAAACATTTCTTATAGTTTCTCTTATAAACTTTATGCATTTCATTGCCTGGCCACAGTGTTTGCCCCGTTACTGACATTTTGTCAGTCCTCCTTGCAGGGTTGGCAGGTTATCTTGTAACCTCATTTATACCACTTGACAGACAGATGGATGTGTGTAACACCAGATTCTCTGTTCTGGTGACTTGTATGTGTCTCTAAGTAAGCCCAGCAGGAGAATGCACACTGAAAGATGCCCTCCTTCTTATCAGTCAATGGGCATAAGTCTATCAGCGGCTGAGGCCTGGAGGAAGGGCTCTGTTTTTTAACTGTTATGAATAGGTGCTTTTCTTGCTTCCTTTTCCTTGAACCTTTTGCCCTGAGGCAGACACTGTAGATGCCTTTGCCTGAACTTAACAGAACTCTTAAGAGAGTAGGACTGGGGGAAATAAACCTGTGGCGCTTAGTGAGAGATCCTAAGCTCTGGGGCTCCAGCTTTTGTATATCCCAAACAAAAGCTTTGTAGTTTGTCAAACACGCTACTTTTAAACTCTTACTAAACTGAGAGCAATCAAATCATTTTGTGTTGACACTGACTTTGACTTTGCATGTTTCAACTACTTAGGATATACATGTTTTCTAATCCTGTTGTGGCTTGTCACTGTCTGCCAAATACATGAGAAAAGAATAAAGCCAGAGTAGGTGGTATTTTTCTATTTTATTTTATGTTTTTTGGCATCATGGGGGGGGGGAGAATCCATAATAACAGATCATCTGATCAAAAACTAGATTTCTGTACTTCCTGTTGGTTCTGTTTTCAGGCTTTAGGAAACCTGGGCTGTGTCAGGTGAATCAATCAATCACAGGTCACAGAGGGCATTCCTTTTGGCAGTTCTACAAATGCACATACCTTCCAGTGGTGAAAGTCTGTTTCAATGGCCAAAAATCCTGCAATGTGTGCTACATTTTCAAATTGCTCCTCTGCCTACAACAATGTATAGTAGAAAACATGTTCGTAAACTCATCCATAAGGAGTTTCTGGTTCATTATGTTCACTGCCATGGTGCTTGTATTGATTGATGAGTGCCAAAGAGCCTTGATAACAACTAGTGGGGAATAGCTTTTGAGGGAGGACAGTGGGGTGTGTGTGTGTGTGTGTGTGTGTGTGTGTGTGTGTGTGTGTGGGTGTACTAGCTGGTGTTCTGACTTGTGGTTTTGGTGGGAGATTCAACCCCTACTTTAGATGGAACAATACGAGAATAAAAAAATTGTCCATGTGGGTAGGGCAGATTTATGTGTGTGACACAATAACTAATTATAGGATTAAACTTTGATTACCTATAACTGTTGGGCAGAATATGAAGTATAATACAAAATATTTAATAAACTGATCATATGTTTTGTACAGAAAGTATAATATCAGGTGAGATGTATTAATGTTTTAATTTGTTAGAAGGAGTTCGGTCTAAACCTGCTCTATTTGAAAAGTGTCCTGAGATAACTTCTGTTATGAATGAATAAAATTGAATTGAATTGAATTGAATGTAGTGGAAGTATAAAAGTATACAACGCAAATACTCAAGTCAAATACCTCAAACATGTACGTAAGCATAGTACTTAATTAAATGTACTGTCAAACAGGCCCCTGAACCTCTGGAATAAACCGTTGTAACTCCTGTGACCTTTGAGGTTAGACTTGTTCTCCAGAATATTGAGAGTGAAAGGTGAAAGGGTATTTCTTTAGTTTGACTTGTTCCATGTTATCTTATCTGATTTTCACGTTCTTAATAATAATAGCATGGCTGAGACAACAATCAATCATGCATAAACATATTGCAATATTTGTGCTTTGTTTTGCAAGTGACATCATGAGTGAGCACTGAACCAATTGTAAATTCCTCAGTTTCCAACAACATTTGCTATCACCCCACCAACCTATGATAAAGCTACACGATGATGATGATTAATGTATCTGTTGATAGAGGCTAAGTCTTTACTTTTCTTTGTTTGCCTTGTGGGGATGTCCAAGCATCAATCTGTCCACAATGGCTTTATCAAACTTACTGTACTAAGCATTATCCCTTAATACTGTATACACTGCTGTCAGAAGATTCAAGTTAATCTCAACTATGCACATTTGCACAAGGCAAGGCAAATATTATTCGTTGTTTGGACGGGACTCTGATTTGTTATTCATTGTATTGTACGGTTCATATTTGTAAGTCCTCTCAACTTGTCAGGTGAGACCTTGGCTGATGCCTGCAGGTGAAAACGGGTTTAAATGTACTCCAGGGTCTTTTTTGTTATGATTCATGCATTGCTCCTTAGCAACAACTCGTTAATTCCCCTCCATCTTTATGCCTGTTTGTCAGTTTTCAGGGTAAAAATGAGTGACATGTATTGATAGGTAGGGATCGGATTCTGTGAATTCACTGCATAAACTGGCATTACGGTGACAGGGGAAAATAACACTGAGCAGTGGAAAAAAACAGAAAAATACCCTCTTGCAAAATAAAGACAACCTCTAATTCAACTGGCGAGAAAAGAGCTGAGCGTGTCCAGTCCTGAGGATCAATGCCAATGCAGTGATCTCACCTGTTTGATCGAGCACTTGGAAAACAGTTTATACTTCATGATAGATTGCCTTAAGGCATTGCATCCAAAAGTCAAGACAGTTTCTTGTAACTCTTTGATAATCTTTATAGGCATCTGATGAATTAATTCCAGTGAGTGACTACTGTTAAATTTAGACATGCAGTTAAGGGGAAAAAAATTACAGTTGAAGTTTTTTTAAGCTATGATTTTGTGTATTGTAATGCAAAGCTCTACATAAGCAATGCCTCTCTCTCTCCTTCTCCAGAGAGGATGATTTACAAATCACTGTTCACACCCAGCCACGGCCGTGCCTTATGTGTTGACAGCCATGCCCAAGTGTCGAGCCTCACGCAGATGCACAAACTTTGTGCTTTGTCAACCAGTTGTGTAATTGCTATTTAATTTATAGACCCAGAAAGCCTCAGAGGCAAAACTCAAGCTGCAAAAGCAGGCTGCAAGGAGCTTGCAGGCTGTAGTGACGAGGGATTTTATGCGTGGGCCATATGACATTTCATACATAGAACGTATCTCCCCAACTGGGAATGATTGATGCTCTTGTTCTTGTCGGAAAAAAAGTGGTATCATGTTACACCCAGACAGGTGTCTCCATCCCTATGAATCCTTACATTAGTTTTGCCGTTTCTCTATGGTTTATGGTGCTTAAAGAATTTGTCCCAGGTCCTCAGACACATGTCTCCTTGTGTGGGACTGTGGGGGGCACACCTGGAGGCAAAGTACCACCAAACAGTTTCACTGCACATACATCTTTTTGCTGAGCTCTTGGCTTTTTGATTTGCATTGACACACAAGAAGCTGTAATTCTCCAAAGCCTAGATGACTGTTTTTGCAAGTGACTCTTTTTCAGAAAGAAAAACCACCTTGTGCAATTGAATAATTAAAGCCACACAGGATGCGGTTGCACAGTTTGGATGTACAGAAGATTTCTTTTAAAAAATAAACTGGAAACCAATAATGTTCACTTGAAGTTGCCGTGCTCAGTTGAGCTGCAAAAAATCTGCAAAAAGTCCCATTTAAAGGATACACCTGGGTCTTAAGGAAAGACTTGTCAACAATTCACAAGTAGAGCCATGAAATCTCAAGGGACGCTCTCTTTTCTGAATGGCTTTATTAGTGCCTCTGCAGTCATTCCGGCTTCTCTTAAATGGAGCAACACTTAGAAGTGCGATGAAGTAACGCGGACCCCATTAGCTCACTTCACAGCACGGCACCACGCCACTGGTGCCGAGTGATATTGCCAGCAGCTGGGTTGACAAGATCCAGCCAGCATGAGGTTAGGAGCTATAAGGTGACCAAGAAAAGCAACCAGCAGAGCTCCTTTCTGTGTATGTGCTTCAAGCAAAACAGTCAAATAAAACATCTGGCATTTTATGCTATAAAGAATAAAGCAATAAAAAACATTTAGCGATGTACTGATATGTGGACCGGCCTTTTTCTTTAGAGCTTCCTGCATGCCAGCCCTGATAAAAATCTATTTCAGCACTGCCTATAAATAGTATGTGCTATTTCATTTGTGAGGATGTTTTTAGGATGACAGCAATCATGCTTTCCTTTGTAATCGGAGACTTCCTTGAACTTTTATCTGGTACTCGATTTTGTGAATATGTGACACACGCTGAAAACATATCACGTAATCAGGGTCACTGTAAAATGATTTTTTCCTTCTTCAAATGCACTTTGCGAAATTGATGCATTGAAAGTTGTGGAATTTGTCCCTTCATGTAAACTGCTCTTTTACTGCTGCAAGAGTATGCTGCAGGAGGAAAACTAGTGAACAGTGTAATGTTCAGCACTGCGTTCCAAATGTTGCAAGAGGTGTGTGTATGGTCATTATTGTATATTGTATGCCTGTCACAGCAGGATGATCCAGAGGTGCTGAATAACAGGCCACTAAGCCTCACCGGGACCTTTGCCGTCTTTTCACGCACATTCCTCAGCTTAACATGTCAAGAAGAGAAACACATTACGAGATGCTGCTGTCCCTGTGGGTATGAATTAAGCATGTGACAGGGGCGTGTGCAAGTGTGTTTAAGTGTGCCCTGTTCGTTTGAGGAATGTCCCCAGTCTACCCGGTCGAGTGGAACAGCATCGAAACCGGAGAGCAAGTATCACCTCAGCCGAGCAGCGATACCGAGAGGCCACAGTTAAGAGCAGATACCTACATCTCACATTCACTTCACTTTACCCTTTTAACTCGTCTGTCATCTGCCAGAGCAACTTAAGCGGAAAGAAAATTACACGCTACGGGCTGAAAGTTGACGCATCTTGTAAGGTTCACATGTGCTGCTGTGTGGCTGTTCCCAAATTTCAAAAGCAATATCTTTAGCTCCAAAAGGTCAAATGAAAATGTTAACCTTCCACGTGCCAAAGTGAAATGTGGTAACAGAGCGGTGATTAAAATTTATGGTTACAATATGACAGACTAATTTGAAGCTGCCACATTTCTTGAGAAAAGATCATTTTTCTAAGAGAGCTGCCATAGAAACTGATTATAGGTGACTGTATTTAGCAGGAGAACTGTATTCATTCATAGATCCGCCTTACTTGCAGTGCAAATGTTTGCTAGTGATAGAATAAAATTGAGTTTAAACCTTAAAATATTTTTGAAAAACCAGGAAAAGTTATTGAGCAACTGATTTAAGTTTTTATTTATATATTCAATAACACTTAATGTTGACCAAAGAGCTTTAACAGAAAAATAAAAAAACTGATAAAAACTGAAAACGATCTGAGCTCACTGCCCTGTTTCATGGGAGGAAAGACACAGAGATGGATGGATAACAAGAAAGAGAGAAAGGGGGAAAAGAGAAAGAGAAGCGAAAAGGTAAACGATTAGTTGCTGGTATTTCACGCTGGATGATACTTGGCTGGGCCTTCCTTGTGAAACGGGCTCTCTGTGCTTCAGTGACTGGGCCCTTGTCCCTTCAGGCTGATTTACACCCAACCTCTTCTGTTCTCTGCTCTGTTTGTTTGTCAGTTCCTTAGCAACTGCAGGTTGTTTTCCTAATGCACTGTTACCTGTCCTGTTTGTCTCCTGACAAGCATAGTAAACAGTCTCATGTCATTGTTGTGTTTGGGGACAGTACAACTGGTTATATATTCGCTCTTGGTGAAGAAGAAGCTTTTGTCTGTCTGCAGTCAGACCTTAACTTGCTGATTGTTTAGATCACAGCAGTTGTTTGGTTTGGGGTAATTGCAATTTGAGTTACGTATGCCTTGTAATTTCTATAAGAACTTTAATACTGAAGTAGCTGTCTCTTATCCTTTTATTTCTTCTTATCGCAACAGAGTAAAAAGAACAGCACCGCTCTGACTGACAAGCTGTGGGCGCCCTGCTTTAACCGCAATGCATTAATGCTAAACCATTACATGCTTGCTCAATCCATCTTGGCATGACTAAAGGGCTGTCATTGTCCGTGTAAACACATCTTTGGAGTTAGGTGCGGTCATTCTAAGGTTGAGTAATGTGCATTGAGCTGGGAAAGCAGTGGGGGTGTGATCGGCGATTGTCCCTTTTGATCCTTTAATGACATTATCGTCTTATGAATTAATTTCAAATCGTAATCTATCTTTCCCGTAATTTTCTGGCTCAGCAGGTTTTCACTCAGTGGGACATTTATGTGAGTCCACTGGGCTATATTTTGTTTCACACGGCATTATGTCAACTGCATAAAAAAGCTCCAGTTGTGTCATAATATGTTATAAGATCAAGTAATTTAAGCAAACAGTGACTTCTCATATTTTATTTCCACAAGATGCACACATTAATAGGGCTTTGCATGTTCCACCTGCAAGTCGGCAGCACTTTTTAAGAGGGGTAGTTAATTGTGAGAACTCACTCTCGCCTCCCTTCCATTACCACAGCATTAGCAGTCATTTGCACAGTTATCCATGTAAATAACTCCCATTTTTATTAACTTTTCTTGACACCGTTTTCTTTAAATTGCGTTTTTTTATGGTCCACTTTTTCAAGATAATTGCATTTAAGTGAATTACTGCACACACGGCTGGTTGTAAAGTGCTTGCAGGGACAATAAAGAACCTCCTGGGTCATATACACATTCATGTACTCTTGGAGACATCTTTTGCCAGGGTATGAAGTCATGTTCAATTCAAAACACATTTCACATATGGTGCTTTAAAGTGAAATTGCTGCTTTGGAGAAAAAATAAGAAAGGTTAAAACAACATAGAATTTCCTCGTATAAATTCTCCTAAATTTTTGTTTTGTTCTTTTCAAAATATCCAGAATATATCCTAAATTGGGCCAGAACTGTCCCCTTCCAAATGACTGTGTGGCAACAGGTGCGGCCCACTGTCTGCTCTGATGGATATAATAGCTGCTCTCTGGCTAGGATTCTCAGAGGCAGCGTAATCCCGCCCTAATCTCCCTGTAATTCAGGGAGGATTGGGTTCTTCAGATGAGCAAGTGGAAACCTTTGCTGGTGTGTGAGAGCTGAATGGGTCTACATTGGCCCTAAATAAAAACCAGGCACGGGTTTGTTTTTTCATCCATGTCTGTTTTTTTTATAATCTCTTTAAGTCTATGTTCAAAAATCCATATTCAGGGCTTTGGTTCTAAAAACAACTGCTATTGTAGTGTTGCTACTGTTCGAGTGTAGTTTTTCTCAAGCAAATATATATACTGTATATCACTTTTGTAGAGTAATAGATGTAGAGTCTCACACATGGGTACATCACATTATACACAGATACTTAAGAACATTTAAAATAAAAATGTATGTAAAATATGTACAAACACAAGTTATTTACTGACTGACACAGACATATGGTCTTTATAGTACAATCTACAATGCAAAAAACACTTATATTTAATATGAAATATCACGGTCTGCTTTTTAGCATAAGTATCATTCTTTAATTAATTCTGTACCTTTATTGTCTGGCACTTGGTATTGACTTGTTTAATTGTAACTAGTTACTGCACTGTAAGATTAAGATTCTGTGTGTAAATGTACCTTAAAATGTGTGCCCGAGTTCTGACAATAGGGGGGGTTATACTGACAGTTTATCCACTGTAATATGACAAAGCAGTCACCCCCCAAAAAGGTTTGGGATTTGCCATCATCATTACCACACAAAAGGCAGAAGATCTAGGCCAGCTAGCAAAAACATGTTTAAGTCTAATTTTACAAGCCCATTTATTTTTTTCTGGATTCCCTTCTCATGCAATGTTATTTATGTAATCACTTAATGAGAGAATAATGTTAATCACTACTGTAATAAATGAATACATCTTCCCCAACCACATGGCATACAAAAGCCTTTCCTCTGATTTCACCCATATGGCTATTATCATTATCACTGTCTGCAGTGAAATCCAGCTGTGGGTCACAGCTGGATTTTCTACCACGGAATAAAATGCTTTATTGCATGAATATGTTCACTCAGAACTGTCACAGTTGCAATAACTGTGCTGTTCATTTCATTGATCTCTAGAGTGACTGTAACCAACCAATAAAACACAAGACGTAATAGAAAAAGAACACTGTCAGAGCTAAATGTTTCAGTCAGTCTCATTCAAAGTGTTGATGTTGGATTGCAGCATTACGTTCATGAATTTAAGTTTTTTTTTTCTTTTCATTGAATGTTTAATAATATAAATGAGTCGTACTGCTGTTGTTTCTGCACAGAAAATTTATCAAATCCTGTGTAACAGCAGAAATTTCTAGAACCAATTAATAAACTATGAAAATTATTGTGTCATTAGCCTTACTTGGGTCCATGTTTTAACAGTCCAGCCCCTGATATAATGTATAGTTATGCCTTTTTGAGACTGTTTTAAAAAGGCAAACCCTTTGCATTTTTTTGCATTAACCTACTTTGATGAGGTTGCCATTTTAAGCATGCTCTTCCCTCGTGTCAGAAAGAGAAATAAATACCCTAAATACTCAACTGTATATTTGACTTCCTGCGTGTGTGTCAATAAATAGTTACAAATGACTGCTGACTGAACAGGATGCTTTCTGCTGACATGTGTCACGGTGTCATCAGTTCAACTCACTCTGAGCCCTAAGCTCACCCAGCAGGTTGCTGTCAACACACAAGTGCTCTAACCAAACTCACGCAAACAAACACACATATAGCAAATGTACACACCTCTGTAGACACACATACACACAGATCAGCCAGGATTACTGTCAGAGAGGTTAGTACATCATGACTGACTGAGCAATCCACGTACATGTGCCAACAATTTCCTTTCACCTGGGGACAAAGGAGAGGGGAGGAGGAGAAAGAAAAAAATTGCAGAGAATGATGGGAGAGATACCAATTGTTTATTTATATGGAACATCTTTTCCGAGGGGAAACAGAGCAGAAGAGAAAAGGTTTTATTTCCTTCTGTATTGTGGAGATGATAGATTTATTGTCTCAATAAAAAAAAAGAATTTGTAACAAGGATCCTTGTCTAATAGCTATTGAGAAACTGAAGACCTTATGAGATGGAAATCTCCAATGATCCAGCTTGTTTTTTCCATTGTGTGGATGTGGGAGGTCTCCAAACTCACTTTGAGGTTTTAATCCAATTAAGAAAACAATAATTTATGTGTACACTGTGCCAGAGGAGTCTGCGAGACGTTTGTTCTCAATAACTCAGGCCTAATGCTACTTTTATAAATGAGTAGTGTAATAGCCTTGAGATCTTTACTGATTGAACCGCTGGAAAAAACACTTAAGAGACCCAACATAGTACTTTTATTTAATCTTTGAATCATCAGACACTTCAAAGTAAAGTAGATAAAGACATACATTTAAATAAAACTCAAAGCCTGTGTGCAGGACTGTAACAGCAAAACAAAGCCGGAAACAAGAAGAACTTTCAAATGTATTGAGATCTGAACAGAAACAGACTGTGAAGAATTTTTTCTCAATGTGAAGAGTGAAAGAATTGAGTGTAGTGGATGACAGTTAATGGAAAACACTGGAGTATCAGGTGTTATTCACTGTGTCTTTTGGCCGCTGCTCTGTTTGTGTAACCCTGCACAAAGACAACAACCTACATTGAAGTGTGCACATGCTCTACAAAGTGTGTGTGTGTGTGTATGTGCGTGTGTGTGCATGAGCTCAAATGTGTATATGTGCATACATACACTGTATGCAACTGTCACTTAAAGTCTATCACATACAGATGAATGTGCACAGTGCATGTATCAGAGTCTGCACACATAGCCTACATATTGAATGCATGCATGAATGTTCACAGCTTTGTGACTCTACAGGTATATTCCTCTCTGATGCGTCACACAACATAATGTTGCACATGCACAATGCCCTGCCCTGGTATTAAAGGCTAAGTAAATCATTTATGTCTTGCAGATTTCTCCTAGTCAACGCTGAACACTGCTTTCTTTGTGCATGGCCACTCAAGCTAACAGAAATCTGCCAGATGTGTTTTGAGCCAGTGTTGATAAAGATAGCAACCATTAGTTTTCATGCAACACCATCCCTGAACAATAGTCCCCATTGTGTCTTGTCTTCTAATGACTCACCCTGAATACCAGATAAAATGATGCATTGCTTTTGACAGTACGTTATGGTAAATTTCTTTGAACATGTTACATCATTACACTTGAAACATTATGTTACAACATAGTTTCCAAGGTAGAATTCTGACTTTTAGGTTGAGACACCTGTAAGATCGCATAACTTATAACTCTATTAGTTATTATGGTGTGCATGACTCCATGATTGCACAATGGAACACATTTCTATATACACAGCTATATTATATCTACACAGCCATTTTCTTAATACTGTAAACTTACATGTTATCACAGTGTGTTAGAAAAACAAAAAAAAAATATATATATATATATATATAAAATATACATCAAGTCAACAAAAATAGCACACAGTGGTAAATAATAATTTTTATGCCTGTCTTAATATTTTGAAGTGAACATTAGTAGATGTCTCTGATGTATTTAAGTGTCTCTCCAGTCATAACAGAAATTTGCAACAGTGCTTCATCTCATAACTTTACCACAGAGTGGCCGCTCTGTTGACTAGGATGAGTGGATGTGAGCCCCACAAACCGTGGTGCTGACAGCATGCACCAGAGTGATTTAACAGCAGGGAGTGGAAAAAGAAGGGATTCAAATAACAGGGGTTAGTCGCTGAGGAGAGAGTTGGTCAGAAGGGAAGCAGAGCAGAAATATAAGAAAAGAGGAGGTGGAAAAGTAAGACAAAGATCCAGTTGTGCTACTAGGTCCTATGATATATCAAAGACGGATTATGGGTGTGACGTTGTCTCTCCATCTCCCATATGATAGCTTTAAAAACAATCCCTAACCAGAAAAATATGCTCATTCTGACCATTATAAAGATGGAATGGTGATTAGGTGTCAATTTAGCTTCTATCTGACAAAACAAATTGAATTAAACTGAGCACACTGATCACATCCTTCATAAGTTGAAAAAGCGTTTTCTTTCAGTGTCCCTGAAATTCGACCCTGTCCAATGCGAGGGAGGGTCAAAGCCACGTTTTGATAACTACGTCTGACAAGCTGACCTCTGACACAAGCACCCTGCTGCTCCGACTGCTGGATGAGAAGTAAAACTAAGAAAACACCCTCCTCTACACCTTTCTGTTGTTTTTGATCTCATCCTCCTGTCCACCGTGAAATCAGTTTGCCTCACAGCCAAGACTCACAAATGCCTCTTAGATGAATCTTTGTGTGTGTGAACGCAAGTGTGTGTGTGCATATATCAGTGTATACGTTTAAGGGCCTGAAGGGTCATCGGTCTCTGCCATCCTCTTTCTAACCTCTCCGACATCGCAGAATGCCACAGCACATGAGAGGACTGAGGATTAGAGAAAGTGTCCTCTCAGATGACTCGTCCATCTGTCCCCAGGATCGAGTTATAAGGAGTTGTGATATTGGGCCGATTCATTTCAATCAACAGCAGATCCAATTCAAATAAGCCCCTCAACTGCAAGGAAAATCCCCCCTGAGGCTCTGTTACCGTGTTCCTTTGGTGGTAGAAAAAAGCACAGTGAATTTTTTTTTCTGTCTCTCTTGTTCTTTCATTTGGTGATCAACAAGCCTGGCTGTTCCTTTGCTTCATCATTCCCAAACCTAATAGTGAGGCCATTTTCATCATTTCTTCATTTCTTCTTCCCTTTTTTTCGCCTCCAGTTTGGTCGCTAATCAGGAAGCACCTAGTCCCTATTTATCATGGAAATTGAATCATTACCACCCACACCACAGGAAAGAAAAACATCATCATTGCCTAATGCATTTTGTGGCTGCATTTATAGTGATTGCCATTATGCATTTTAACAGATGCGAGGGGTTAATGATAATGCTTTGATCTTTTTTAAATGAGTTGGCTTCAGATTTAACCTTTGAACATTTTTATGTTTTAGCTCTGTTATAACTGTTCCACATGGAACATGTTCCAACATTTTTCTATATAACTGATTATTTTCTCCCATACACATTTACACTTTTAGAATGTATAATGAATCATTGATTTCTTTCAATTTTATCAGTAATGGTTACTTTTAGTTGGCAAACTATGGTTTAAAATTATCTGAACTTGTGGTTCCTCAAGCCTTACAAATAACTGTAAATGTTCTGTCATTTGTGTATATGTGAAACACAGGCGCAGTGAGTAATGGATAACATGTAATAAAGTTATGTAGTCTGGATACAAAACTGTAATCTGTTATAGAAAAAAAGACATAATCAGATTACACTTGTATTGTATTGCATTGCATTTTAAAATACGTTTAAAAATAAACAATGATAGACTATCATGCACATTGTGTGTACAGTCTGTACATATTAGAACACTTCTCTTGAGTGGAACCATAGCAAATCTTACAGTTGCCAATTAATTATCATGGCCTCTATTGAAAAAAAAAATAACTTTAGCAGGTGGAAATTTATTTTGTGTATAAAGCAGAAAAGTCCCATTCTTCCTTTCAGCTATGAAAATTGTCTTTCTGCTTAATAAAAAGCTAATTTTAGACTGAAGATAATTTTTTTTTTTTTTTTTATGAAATTAGTACAAAATTAAACACACTTAATATTGAACTAATTACCATCAAGTTGACTGCAGTCAGTTATTAGCAAAGAAACTATAATTGATATACTGCAGTGTACAATGATAACAGTGACGATTTACCACTCAAAATTCTTTAAACAATGCGTCCTTGCTTTCTGACAGAGGCAGACAAAAGCAGCTTCTTTAGAAAGAAGCAGAGAAGATTTTACCAGCTAGCTCACTAATTCAGCTTGGTTGGCTGCTAACGCTGGCTTCAGCTGAAATTGTAATGTTTCAAGCTGACTTACTTTAATAACGAGAACCATGCAAAAACGGTCCCAAGTATGTGGTTGATGGCTATATGATATTGTGCTAAGAAGACTGAAACTAAAGCTACATGTGCCGGGGAAAAGTTAGTATCCTCACCAGTTGATGATTCATGTAGAAGACACGGAAATGTAAAAACAGCATTGTTCTTGTCTTGGAGTCTTTGTATGTATAATTTATAATGAACAATGTTATGCTTCAGGCCATATTAAAGACAATAGAGTCAGTAGCATGATGCTGTGCATCATGAAAAGGGGTTATCTATGGTGACAAAGTCATGAAATCCCATCTTCTTGCCAACTGAGTGACTATTTAATAGGCCCAACCAATTATAAAAGTATTTTTAA
This sequence comes from Dicentrarchus labrax, assembly GCF_905237075.1. NCBI lineage: Eukaryota > Metazoa > Chordata > Actinopteri > Moronidae > Dicentrarchus > Dicentrarchus labrax. The sequence continues at coordinate 12,889,821 of NW_026136704.1, forward strand.
TAATGATTCACACAGCAGCTTTGACTGGTGCAAAGAGATGAATGCAAATATATTTGGGGCATCTTTAGAAATCTACAGCTCCTCTGAGGGCCCCCTGCAGACTCTTAATTTGCCAGTATAAGACCAGTCTTAAGGTTAGGGTTAGGGTGACTTACAGTTAACATAGCCGGGATGTTTCCTTTTTTTCTTTCCAGTGCATGTTGGACACCAGCCTTTAATGATAGATTGAGTGAACTGACAAAGAAAATGAATTAACAAAAAGGATTAGGAGATGTAAAATAAATTGAATGAATGTTGAATGAACAGTGGATCAGTTAAGATGAGTCAATACTGCACTGCAGAGTTGTTCGGTACCCAACATTAAACAGGATTATTGCAGAGAGATTCGATTAGCAAAAACAATAATAATAGCACTATTGTCTCAGGATGTCTTGTGCGTTGTTGAAGAATGTTTTTCAGTTACTCTTCCTTTTGGCACCTGCTGACAAATAAAGTGACTGACTGATAAAACGTGTCAGTTAACACACACACACACACACACACACACACACACATACATTCTAGGACATAAAACACACCAACGTATCTCTCTTCCATCTGCCGTGCCCTTGTGTTTCATCACCTTTAAGTGCTTATGAAATGATCTATATTCACTGATGGCTCAGAGCCTTTTCCTTTTGCTTCACTTGCCAGCAATGTTGTTTGTGCAGTCAGTCCTCGGGGCAAAGAGAGCTCACCTTGTCAGAGCTAAAGACAGAGATACCACCTCCTCATCCTCGCTGCACTCCCCTCCTCATTTTCCTTGGTGGTTTTTTTTTTTCTTCTTTTCCTCCTCTCTTTACCTTCTCTTATAATTTTCCAACTCGTGAAATTGTGTTTGTGTGTGTGAATGACTAAGTGTGTATGTGTTTCGGCCTGTGCATTCACCCTGAGCGCATGGCACGGTGCCAGATGCAGGCAGATAACATCTTGAAGGAAACATTACAGTATTGCATACTCACTTCAAATTACTCAAATGTTTATAGCAACCAGCACCACAACAGGTGGAGAGGGATGAACCTTTGGCAGGCTGGCAGTTCTTGCTCTTCATGGAGCTGTGGTTTCTTTCTCCTTATGACAGCAAGTCAAGAGGAACTGATTCACTTGAGTATGTCGCATATAAAGAGGGTTTTGTCTGCAGCAGAGAAAGGGCTGAAAGTGCAGCATAAACATGCTGAAATGCATGCTCTCATATTACTGAAGTATAATTTGCAAACAGCAGCCATTATGATGTGATCTACTATATTTTATGGCAACAGGCTTGTATTTATGCCTGAAACTACACCTTGTAAAACAAATTGAACGTTAACACTATTATTATAACATTGTTATTTCTGCTGTTTCCTTCTCAGTTGCCTCTTGTCAGACATGAAGCCCTTTTGCATTACTCTTATTATGGGACTTATTCAAACATCTAAGTGTGAGTAATTTTACTGAAGTTGCCCACAAAAACTAATCATGTCAAAATCTATGATTTGTAATTCACACTTATTATTTATGACAATCATGAGTAATATGTGGTATATAATCCTTTGAATAACCCACAGATGAGTCACGCATGCATCTGCCTCACGTGTAGCAGCTTGTATGTGCCTCGGCCATAAGCACAGCTGTTTCAGCACATCTTAAAAAGATCCTCATTCTAATGACAGCAGCACGGTTATCTTAATTGAAAATAACACATCATTAAAATGTATCTGGTATGATACACTTAAAAGAACACTGTTTATTTCATTCATAAAACCACATATGGGACTCAGTAACAGCTAGCGAAGCATGCAAGTGTGCAAACTCCACCCCCCCCCTTCACTCTGTTAACCCCACCCCTCGAGCTGACGGCTGACCCCTGGCTGCTCCCTGACATCAGCCAAAGCAGAAAAGTGCAGAGCCCCTTCACAGGATCACTGACATGCTCTGCTGTCAAAGCAGTTGACAGAGGAGAGGCTAAACATGTTGAGAAAATAGAAGCTCCTCGCAGCTTGCCAATCACGAATACTCGTCCCTCTGTTTTGTTTCTCTTTTTTTTTCCCCAAGTGGAAATATTTGAACAGAGGACAGATTGCTCACCTCAGCTCATTACCTGCCCGCTGGCCCAACACAACACAATTTACGTGACATTAAGTCCTTCTATACACACACACACACACACACACACACACACACACACACACACACACACTTCTATCTACAGGAAGAGGGTGTAAGTGTCCACCCATATAGAGAAAAGGAAAATCGATTCTGTCCTGGCATGGATATGTGTCAAAAAGAAGTCTTATTTAAAGACATTTTGACAAGGAGGACGTTTTCTTTGTTCTCTTAGAGGAGAAAACATCAGTTGATAAAAAAAAAGAGTTTGGATGTGAATACAGAACCAAGAAAGTCTGTTTGAGAAGACAAGCACACACACATGCACATGTTTGCTTGGGTCACCGTTTTATTTCAGTTGGGCACAGACCTATGAAATGAGCTTTCAACAAATACGTAATTGCTCAGTCATTCTGCCACACGGTTGATCCCACAATACACAGCCGGCACTATTGCACTTTTTCCCCGACTCTCTGTGACATTTCCTTGGCTTTTAGAGCGGCTTCCTTTATAAACTCAAGTCTCGGTGTAAAATGTGGATTACAAGCCTATTGAGCTCAGTTTTTCATGTAGCCTAAATTAAGTGCATTACGAGCTGCTCTTTACCATTAGGGAAAACCTTGAGTGAAAGCCTAGAAGAGAGAGGAAAAGAGACGTGGGATGAAAGACAAATTATATTTGTGTGGAAGAATTCTCTGTGAAATGTATGTCTAGTAGAATGAGTAAAATATTTTGGCCATGTTGAATATGAAACAAGTAAGTAAGTACTTTTATTAAGTAGGGTTGTTACAACTTGCAACATTCGGCCTCATCATAGAGGTTTGGGAGAAAAGACTTTTCTAGACATACAGTATCTTGTCAGCAATCGATTTGCTGCCAGCTGTAAAGATTTTCCCTTGGAAGCCATTCTTTCTATCTGAGAGGTTTGATTTGTTACTGTAAAGCAAAGAAACGAAGAGCACCATAAAATGCCTTGTCTAAAATGGCAAATGAGAACACATCTCTCAAAGGGCAGGCCAGGTCATGGCAGAAAAAAGGAAAAAAAAGAACGACAGGCTTTGCTGGATTTTGTATGGATGACTCTTATGCACTCAGCTGTGCCTGAGAATGAGTTATGATCACAGTGAGAAACTCTGACAGTACCCACCACCCACATGGTCCTTGTCTCACTTTGGATTTTTCTATGCAGTTGTTGCAGTTTTTTTGCATTTTGTAAATATTGTCTGGAAGCACAGGTATTGTGTACCACAGGAAAGTTTTATAACTGAAAAACTTGCACAAGAGTTGGGTGTCGGGTTGACTTCTATCACAGAAAATCACTGCAATCTTTCAGCGTGATACATTTACTGCTGATATCTGGAGAGCAACACCAGCACAACAAATACAATGAGTCAGATGATGTCAAAAGTTTCGGACAAAATTCCCAATAAAGTTAAACAAACCACTTATTTGGAGGTGAAACTGAAAGTAAAATGCTTTGATAATTCATTGAACATTTGTGTAGTAATTTTAACCTTCACATTTATTTTCACTTCAACAACAGAGGTTCAGAATGTAACATGTTGGAAGGCTTTTGTGGTTGTCTTGCACTCCACTGCGAAGCAACTCTTAGGGACACTGGGCTTGGAAGCTCCTAATCATTAGTAAGTGGACCTTGGAGCTAGATTATTTTCATTAAAAAAAGAAAAGAACAAAACTGTAAACATGCAATTGAAAATGGTCTGCAACTAAGACCTGCAAATACACTGATACCCAAAATTCACACATCTGTAGACTGTTACCAGTATAGGGGTTAAGTCATTACTGACAGGGATCTTCGTGGAGGTCTGTGGGGTTTGGGGAAGTCAGCTGTGATTTGGACATTGCGGTGCACAGTAGCTCCTGGGTAAAACTCAACTGACAGGTCTATTACCGCCCATCTCCTCAGCGGGCGGATATACACCCCTGAGCCAGTGATCATGACTTCCATAACAAGCCCCTCAATATCCCTGCAGCAAAAACATGCATGCAGACACACACACACACACAAACACACACACACACACACACACACACACACACACACACACACACTCACTGGTTGATTTATGAGCTTGAGAGCCTAGAGGTGGGAGGCAGCGTCGTCGTCTCCCAGACATGTTGACCAGAGGATGAGCTATCGAAAGAAGACAGGGAGGCGGGCAGCACTGTAATTATTGCACTAAATACATTAGGCTGAAAGATCCCACAGTACATCAACAGGGGATGCACTGAGAAATGATTTGGGCACTTAGTCCTAAAGCATCTGTGTTAAGGATGATTGTGTAAAATGACAGAAGTGATTCAAAGAAAATCTGATTCATAAGGTCCTGCTAACACTTGAATGCTTCTTTGGGTTGCTTCCCAATTCAAATTTTTGTTTATTGTAGGAAAAAAACCTGTCACTATCTAAATTGATGGAAGACCTTGCACAGACATGTTGCTCTTTGGAAATCATTTAAACATTTTTTTATAATTTCATTTTATAATTTATTTATAGTTTTAGTTGTTACACTTCTACTCTTAGATAATGGCTTTGAAAAGGAAATAAGCAGGACTGAATGGCAAGCTTGAAAAGTTTCATTGAGTTCCATACATTTAGAATAAGTTAGTAGTATGTTTACATGTAAGGTAGTTTTACTTCAGAAATCTTGGGACATTTTTCTGCAATTGTTAGCAAACAACTTGTGGGTTAATAGAGGGATTTTTTTCCTATTTTTAATATGAGTTTAACTGTATCTTAAGGTTTCTTTTACATTTTTACAAAATTAAAGGTGTAGAAATAACAAAGCAATCTCAAATACAAACGGCGTAGTCTGAGCATAGTGTCATAGCAGTGCTCTTCACTGAATGAATGATTCACACAATGAATCATTCTAGTTTAGTGTAGTGTAGCAGAAGTGTCAAGGATATCCCTATACATGTCAGATCTTAAATTGAATTACAAAAAGATTCACAAAGTTAATGAGGGATATCCCTAGAGCCTAAGGTAGTGTTCATAAATTACAGCAAAAAAAAAATGTGCTTGAAAAAATGCCTTCTCATTCACTTGAATGGGACCGCTCAGTTAGCTATGGGGCAATTCATGCGGTGTCCATCTAACAAATGAAAGGTTGTTTGGCAAAGAAACTTGAACCGGGCCCAACGTTTGTACTGGCACAATGCAGGGTCATCTAGTAAGGCACTGCAGAGGCCAATCAAGTGCAAGCACACATACTCGAGCACAGTCTTTCTAGTGTTTATTTTGTGACTGCTGTAGCGAAAGATAAAATGATTTTTGCTGCACTGTATGTCATCTTCATCACTACTGGTTGACAACAGTTTGTCTTGAAACTCGTCAGTTTTGATAAGACTTCTTAGGCCGAAGGTACTTATGTTAAAAAATAAAAAGTGTAGTAACAATGCTTTCGCATGACAACATTGATATGCAATTTACTCAGGTTCAAAGGAATGTTATATATTTTTTGTATTCATTCTGCACACATATTTCTACTTTGGCAATGGTTTGTCATGTTTCCATATTTGCGAAGAATTAATCCGAGCCACATGCAAGTCGGGTTGTGTATTGGGAAGAATCTGGCGATACCATACGTATCACAATACAGGGCTTATGGTTCAATCTATTGTGATATATTGCAATACTGTAAGCAATTTGTTGTTGACAATTGTCCATAGTAATAAGAACACACCACCATATGGATAAAATCTGAGTGAAAAGGTTGACTTTTTTATGCAACCAGAACAGTGGGATCTGCATTTGTATTTTGACAGTCTTTGTAAGTCATAGCCCTCAGTTTATGTTTACAACACTGCTATTAAGCATTTGGGGTTTAAACAAATCAATACGTTGTTTTTGAGCAAGACAAAACAAAATATGACAGTACAATATTTTTAAAAAATAAGCAAGTGGAAGTTTGACACAATAATGCACTGCATTATAATGGTTAATGTCTGTTTGATTTGTAAATAATATGTGACATAAATGCAAATATTACACAATCAATGCAATGCTTTAACTCCCATCTTGCTCAACAGATTGCTAGCAAAAGCAACAGTCAGCCACATGCCTTACACATGCTTCTGAGAGAGGAGGCGATCCTCATGCCACTGCCGATGATGACTGCTTCTCTTCCACTGTTACGGAAGACAAAGGGGAGCATTGTGCATGTTGTAGACAGCATCCACCTTTATTGACTTAGGTAAGCACTGCTGTTACTCCTGCACTCAACATTTAGAAATAACTTCCTCTGTCATGACAGAAATGAGGGTGAAACAACGTGAGTTACGCCCACTCCCCATCTCGCATAAGCCCCCGCTAACTACCTGAGCGTACACTAAGCTGACAGGTGAAGGTGCGCGACGGATGTCTTAGTGGGTGCGGGGGAGGGGCTGGCTCGGGTTGACACCCCTCCACTCCTGTGACCTGCAGCTGAACTTGGACCTGTGAGAAAATAACAGGTTCTCCAATTAGGCCGGCTGTTTTTCACCTCGCCACACAACAATTAGCCCAGAGGAGCTCACCAGCCTGTGGAGACTTGCGAAGTGCAGTTCCTCGCAGACCTGCCACCCTGCCTGCCAGCCAATGCCTCTGTTTTCACTGGGATGTTTAATAGGAAAATGTTTGCACTTGTTCATTGCAATTAACACAGAGACAGTGTATCTAATCCAAAAGTTATTTTAGTTTAAGCAGTTGGCGAGGCACAGCTCATTCTGCATAAATCTGGCAAGCGACAAGCCCAGCTCCGAATAATCAAAGTTTATTCAAAACAAATAGCTACTATATAAGCTAGCAGTTGTCAGAATAACTTCTCATTGTCATAACACAAGTTGTGTTCCTCATGCCTTTAACCAGGCAGTTGTAAGCAGTTATTCAGTATAGTTTAAACAGTGGGGACAATTTAAGGTTAATGAGTAATATGACAACATTGAAAGCCTTGCATTGTTTGTAGGACTTTTTGTTTGTTTGACACACTTTTCAAGGCTTATTTTACACATTGTACATATTTCAGTTACAAAATGTATACTGTTGAATCCTTAATTTGTAAAATTATAATCATTGTGCATTGTTCCTGACAGTAAATGTAAATTAAATCCAATTCTTATATGTTCATATTCACATTTGTTGAAATCACATTCACTAATTATGCTGTAATTATAGTTATGCTGCTAATTAGGCTGAAACAGAAACTCAGAAATAGATTAAAAAGAAATAAAAATAATTAACAAAAATTCTACTTCAACTAGTATGTATTGCACAGGTTTTTAATGAGAAAATGATATATAAGGAAAGGTTTGCTGCTCAAAGTCCTATACTTCACCAATATAGCACAGAACAACGTAGAAAACAGTTCTGACAAACTTGACGTGTATTTACTAAGCCTGCATAGTAGTAAAATGTTCAATCATACTTCCAAGAAGTGTGGGGGCTTCTGCTGTTGAATGCACACACAAATGAAGCATACTTAGAATGTTTACATAAGGCGTTAAAGCACAGTACACATTACTCAACGCTAACTTGTGCTGTTTGCTTTAGAAACCATCCATGTCCGGTATCAGGCACTAAAAATACACTTTAGGCTGTTCTTCGCTCGCTCAGGGTCACAGAGGAGCCCTTAGGTGTACTATAGGCCATCTTGTTTGCTGTACAGATAAAGATGATAAATGTCACAATACAGAGTGCTTAAATGCTTTGTTCTCTTGAATGTGATTTATGGCAAACTTTGACTACGGCTAATACGCCTTCAAAAGCTTCCTCAGTAATGGATCTGCTTGAACTTCAACCTGCCAGGGCTACTGTAACTGTTTGATTTACACACACTTAGCATGACGTGACAGTACATCTGAAAATCACTTGGAGAGTTATAGTAAAGGATCCTGTCAGTGACTTTAATTTGTTGTTGGACTGTAATCATTAGACACACACCAAAACAAACAAGCAAAAATGTGTTGCATATGCAGAGTAGCAAAATCAGTGTGATGCATTTGACATTTGAGGTTTAATCCAGTGATGAGAATATACATTAGAAACAGGAGTGTATCGACCAAAGCTCAAAGCAATTGCACCAAATAATAAATACCAAGTAGAATTTAAATGACTGCTATTTTATTAAGTGCATTTAAATACATAAACACACTCTTGTATATAGTAAAAATGATTGTACACAAACCTAAAAAAAACTGCAAACAAGCTTACCAAACAAGCATTATTTACATCAGAAAAATACTGCACTTTCCATATGAAACAATAACAAATAAAAATAAATCTGTATAATTCAAAAAGTGAAACTCTTTAATTACAAATCTTTGAAAGGGTAGAAGGCATTTTCGGAAGGGTATAGAGAAGTCAGTAACAGGCAGTTGAAGACAGTGTTATGTTAATGCAAGTCGAACATACTGATTGGGGTACTCATGCAAAGCCTGCAGGCTGAAAACGTCTTTGAGATTTTAAATGTTCAGCCTTTGCCGTGCATCTTTGGCACAGGCTATGATTTACTCCCTCAGAGAATCTCTGACAGCTTAAAGAGTCTTACTGGCCTCATGGCAGAAAGCAGAGTCATCCCGACTCCCATGAAAGAAGAAAAAAGATCAGGGACGGCAATAACATTATACATACAAACTATTTTAATCCAATTTAAAACAGCAGTTAAAAATACTGTTTTACATATATATCCGAAAGACCATATATTTTATACTTTATACACATTTCTACAGTATAATACAGAGTATGGCTTGGCAGAAATATTGATTTTCAGATTGAAAAAATAAAAATGCAAGCTTTAACGACCAAATAATTAACACATTTGCGCCTTAAAGCTGTAGAAGAACTCCAATCTATGCATTGTGTTCTTTTCTAAACTCTGTCTCCAAAAACAGCACTTGTAATCGAAAATCACTGTAAAAAATATACTTGCATTTGATAGTTATTTTATCAGCACTTTAAAAGCTTTCCTCTGAGACCGACAAGGCACTGTAGCCATTTGATAGTATAGTTTTTGGCAGTGAAGTGATTTATAATACATAGAGACATAGAGACAATACAGTAAGGCAAATCTTGATATTTTGGCACATGCATTATGTGAGGCAGCTTGGAGGATCAGTGGTGTGTGTGATGTTTCATGGTTATAATGCACAGTAAATTGATGCATGAGACGTGTTTTGCTTTGACTGACCTGCTTGGATTTGACAGATTTACACTCCTTATACCAGCGACCTGCTCAAATACAGTATTTAAAGGCCACATTTTTACCAGTACAATCAGTGTCTACGCACTTTAGCTCTTTGTATGGTACACTTTTCCAATACACAAAAAATAAAAGGCTACATTTGGTAAAGATTGGATGCCACCAATATGTTTCCAGCCAAATTCCTAAAGCAAATGGCTCTAAACACCACACAGGCTTTTTACAGTGATCCTGAGGCACTATTTGTTTTCAGGTTGGCATTAGTCTTTGGTTGTGTTGTTCTTGCTTAGCTGGCTGCGTGAGTCTCTGACTGCATCAGTAGCGGCAGCTCTCGCTCGGATCCCTCCATCGCAGCGGCTGCATTGTGAGTTTCTGAACTGAGATCTTCAGGTTCAAGCTGAGATGCCTCTCCTCCCTGAGCCAGCGCCACTTTCTCGGCCGCCCTCTTCATCCTCTCCTCTGCCTCCATCTTCATCCTTCGCTCTTCAGCTTCTATTTCCTCCGTGGTGGGAATGGAGTTCTTCTTGGGTCTTCCCTTGGGCTTAGTCGGGGCCTCGTGACCTCCTTTGAGCACCTAGAATAACACACAGACCATCTTAGTGGACTCCTCTGGTAATAAATGGCAGCAGCAGTCGAAGGTAACGCTTGCTATTATAGTAATTAAGAGAAGATGTATTGCTTCTGGCTGCCCCTTGTGCACTCATTCATCTTTAACGATTTCAGGTCTTTTTTTGTTCTCTGAGTTGTTGACCCTTCTACAAAAGTGTTTGCTCTCACTGCTGTCATCATCAGTCACACCTCACACCACACCCTTTCCTCCTGCCATACTGCTGCCTAGTATTGGCTTCTCTTACCATTATAGTGCAAATAAGCATTACATGAAACAATTAGTCATCTGTAAAAATCTAATCTAAATCTATTTTTTCCCCTACGTCCTTCCAATTATTGTTGCCTCTTACCATTTTCTTCCACTTCATGCGCCGGTTTTGATACCAAGTCTTCACCTGGAGCTGTGTGAGACCAAGTGACTGGGCCAGGTCTAACCTGCAAAATCACAAACAAAACAAACTGCACATCAGATGGACATTTCATATGCTGTAAACTGGAAAAGCACCAGGTAGAATCAGTCTCTTTTCTTGTCTGTTTCTCCCACTGACAGGAAAATATATAAATTATAACATATAATTACACTAATCATGGCTTTTACCTTTCCACCAAGTATATAATGCAGCCTTCAGCCTAGAAGTTGCCAGCATTGCACGCCTAAGTACAGTATAAAACCTCTCTCATACTGTTAACTCTGTCTTTGAATCTCACATCAAAGCTGATTTGCTATTAGCCTGAGTTTGAAACTGTGCACCTGCAGGTCAGGAAACACTGTTCGAAACATCTGTACCAAGATCAGTAATCCAATCACAGCACTTGTAGCAGGACGATTGGGGCTGTTGAAATACTGAATGCATCCACCACATGTGTTGATCCATGACTAATAGGGCTATTGGTTGGTGCGTAATGTGATACCTCAGGAAGGGACAGATAAAGTGAACAAGGCATCCGTTTGTGAAGGAAAGGCGCAGTTATCTGGGTTTTTTAAAACGAGATTTCCTCTTCCCTGCTCTTCTCAAAGTCTTAAAGAGTCAGATGAAGGGATTCTCACCCCCACCACCCGTCAATGAAAGGAACTGACTTTCATTTGATGGTGAAAGTGGAAGCCGAGAAAGAGAACAGGCATGAACAGAATCTAAAAAGCAGAGCAAAAACAAGCCCCTGAGATTCATGGGATTGTCTGCATAACCTTAAACCTTACATAAAGGGTGTGTGTGTGGTTTTGTGTGTGTGTGTCTCAAAAAACACCAGACACACAGACAATCAAGCTGTCTGTCAGACTTCACTAGCATACGTGCCGCAGTCTACAGCAGTTCAACAACTAGAGGCAAGGAAAAGTAATTGCAGAAAAGGAAAACACCACACCTATTTATGGTCATTAGTTCTCAATGGAGAGAAACCACACACTCACAGCAATAGAGACAGTATTTGAGTTACTCCCTCCGGGCTACTGTAAGAGCGCCATTTTGTTCCATTCTCACACCTTTTACAGGGGAATCTTGGGTGTAACTGAAACAATAATGATGATGATGACAGTGAGGATTATAAAGGCTCTAATTATCATAATTGGACGGTGCATAAAATCATTATTGCAATCTGCTATAAATAATTAAAAGATTTTTTCAGGGATATTTTCGGTTTTGGTTCCTCCCGCCCCCTCTCTTAAACTCAATTCAAGACCGCAGAGGTTCCAAGCCAAAAAGAGGGAGAGAAAAGTTCAGTTATCTTTGGATCACAACAAACCAAAGTGAGGAGCACGCCACACCTTTGATGTGGGGCTTTGAAGGGGGATTTTCTCTGTTGATGTTTTTCCGCCAGCTGGGTATTTAATTAATTTTCAACACAGTGTCAGAATTGGATATTTTGACAGGACACAGTATTTTGGCACAGCAATCTGTTAGGGTGGTTGGTTTTGATCACTGAGTTGTGCTCAGCCTCGGGGCTTCTGCTTCAAGATGAGGCATGGCATCTTTCCAACAGCTCCAGGCAAGTCAAGATGTGATATATTTAATAATGCATCGTGGGAGTTTTCCCCACGGATTGGATGTAAATGGAATGACAAATAAATCTGGTTTACTTCAAATATGCTAATGTATTAGGTTAGATGTGGTAAGCAGACGCACTGCAAAGAGGATACAATGTTTGAGACATCTGTGTGGAAATTTTGCATGTCTAAATGCATAAACATACTGTACAGGAAGCCAGTTGTTTAGGTTTTCAATGATCACTGATTTACTTTCAATATGTAAAAATATGAGTAAGAGGGTACAAACATCCAATCTCTACTTAATGCAAAGGTTCACAAGCAGTTTGAAATTCCTACTGCGCATGTGAAAGAGAGCTTTTTACATCATATATGGTTTAATACTATTCTGAGTTATAATGGAAAAATAGCCCGCAGGCCAAATATAAAAGCGAGGCGTACAATAAAACTGGAAAATATAGTCTAACCTCATGTCAGGTCCCAAAAATGACCCGCAGAGTGGAACTTAAGACACAGATATTAACATGTAGATTACTTCATCTGATTGTAGAAAGCAAAATGTTCTTTATATACACCTGCACATGTGTGAAATGATTGGCAGTAAATCAGTGTATTACATTTATGTTTGCTTGTGTTGGCCACTGTCCCTCTTTTCTTGAACAAGGCAGTGTTTCTTTGTTGGTGCTTTTTTTTTTTGCAGTTGGAAAGCTCAGGGTTAAAACGTTACTCTTGTCTCAACTAGAATGCTGAGGTAATGCTCTGGCTTAGACAAATTCACATTACATGAGACATTCCCCACAGGATAAATCAAAAATTATGATGTTAGGTTAACCACTGCTTGATAATTGCAGTTGTGGCTTTGTGAATGTGCGTGCGTCTGCGTGCATGTACTGTACTTTCGACTGTGCTGTATGCCAGGTATGTACGTTATCAAAATGAGTGACACTTTTATGACTCTGGTCGCTTTTTTACATCTGTGAAAATAGAGAGGCCTATTAGTTACCTTTAACTTATCAGTGGTTTGCTTTATTTTATGTAACCTAGTCACAAAATCATTTTTGGTAGCTATGAGGGTAGCAGACATGATTTACCTTTTTTTATTTAAATGCTTTTATGTGGTTTGTGTGTGTGCATGCATGTGTTTACTGCCATCCTGATCTACCTCAACCCATCCAATCAGACATGAGATTCTCAACTGCACTGACCTATCAGGTGTGGACAAGTACTTCTGCTTCTGGAACTTCTTCTCCAGGCCCATCAGCTGCAGCTCAGTGAAGATGGTGCGGCTGCGACGCGGCTTCTTCAGGCGGGGCGTGCTGCGCTCCGTGTCTGACTCGCTGCTGATGCTGAGGGGCGTCTGGCTGGGCGAGGGCTCGGAGCCTCGCAGATGCTGCGGGGAGAGCAAGGGCAGGTGCGAGGGGACCCCTCCCTGAGATGACACCTGGGGGTGGTGGGGGGGCTGCCGTGTGATCACTGAGAGGAGAGGGTAGGCACGTAGTGATGAGGAGCCTGGAAGAGCAGAGACAGTGCGTCAGATGACAGAAACAGAGAACTGCAATAAAGTCCAGTGGAAACACAAAAAGAGGAGAAAGATTATTCTTTTGAATCACTGAGTTTTTAGTGAGCTCTTATGTGCTTCTCAGTCCCGTTGGTTGTACCATTATCGACCGCCTGTAATTGCTTAGACAGGTTCATTTTTAATTGCCCTGTGTTTGCTGTGAAAAGTGTTTTGCTTTTGACCTTCTCCATGTAGAGGGCTGTGATCCCAATGACGCAGACTGTGTTTTACACCGCTCCTCTGAACCCTTCAAATGAATGATTATTTTTCAGAGGTTGTTAAATACTGACTGGCTTCCCAACACAAAACCACATGCACACACTGAGCCTGACAGCATGATGTACACGCAGAGACACACACACATTCAGACACAGAATGAGCTGTAATAAAATCAAACTAAATCAAACACTGCTCAGCTAATAAACTTTTCCCCGCTCTCTTGCAATCTCTCTCACTTTTACACATGCGCGCGGTCATATACACACACATTTTTGCTCTTTATCAGCACAGACAGAAGCAGCAAGACGCCAGAATCAATAAAAAGTAACACTTGTCTGGAGCCGACACTGGAGCGAAGGAGGGCAGGAGGTTGGCCGAGAGGGATGTCGTGGGTCAACCAAAGTGAATATGATATCTGCCGGGAAAATCCTCATGGCTTCAAATATAAAACCAACCCCTTAACCAAAATTTACAGTCCAACTGAGCAACGGTGCAGATTGTAATGCATGGGCTCATAAGGAGCAGCAGGAAGGACACAGGGGGGATTATGGGAGTAGACGTGGGAGATATAGAGGGAGATAAAAAGCTGAAACTGAGCAGAGAAAATGGGAGGTTGTCACACACCAACACACACTGCATGTGTGTTCCAGGTTGTCTGTGGTAGATCTGTCTCCTTAATCTCTAGACACACACACACACACACATATACACAATGCCCACAGGAGACATGAAGGCAGACAGTGATTTTTTTTTTATTGCTGTTCCTTGATTGTTTTCTTTTCGTTAAGGTCAGTCAGAAAATATGGATTTCATGAAAATGTGTGGGAAAGAAAAAGAGGAGAACACTCACAAAGAAGGTAGGTCATGCCTACTTTTATAATCTTACAGGATAGTAAGATGTGCATTCAGTTGCTTAAACATATAAATTGCACAAATCCACAATAAACCTCACTATTAGATGTAAGTCAAGCATGGAGAGCATAAGTATTGCGTACAAGTACACATACAGGTAGGTACAGTTGCTCTATACACGCATACAGACACACACACATACACACACACCAGACACTGCCTTGGGCTCATCATGACATCATGGCAAGGCGCTGAGGTCATCACTAATCCTCCAACGTGAGATTGCTGCTATTGCAACAGGTCTAGACAAGTAGACCTCTTTTCTCTAGTTGCATGCTATGTTATACATGTTCATTTCAACTGCTCTCACTTTTTCTCTCTGCAAATCAGATCCGTACAAATGTCAGATTTTCTGATATCAGAGAGTGGCACAAAAATTGAAGGGGAAGTGTCACTCATCATTCAGAATGGGTGGAAAACATCTCACTTTGTCTTTGTGATTGTCAGGAAATCTCTTGTCAGCAGAGAGCTTGAAGTTGTCTCCGGACAGTCCCTCGGAGGGAGGGAGAAAGAAGAAAGAAGAGAGAGAGCTCACAGAGGGAAATGTCAGCCCTCGTGGTGACTTTCCACAGACAGCGAAGCCGTCTCTCTGACATGTTGTTGACAAGTGCCAGTGTCCTGTCAATAGTCTACAAATAAACTGTTTGAGTAGCTGCAAGAGCACAACTCAGCCCCATGCAAAAGCACAGTGATACTCTTGATAATCACAGTCGGAATGTAGGGACTGGCACAAGTGCTTATGGTAACCATTACAGAAGACATACCTGCTAAGAATAGATCAAGAAGAGTCGTTTGTTCAGCATTCCTTTTAATACCAACAATTTGCTCTATTGATGGTGTGGTTGTTATTACTATTACATGATTCTTAATAAATTTACCATGTTTTTAATATATAATAATTTCCATTAAGTGAAGGAGGGATTTCTATTTTTACAACGACGTCAAGCAGAAACTTTCAGAAGGTATACACTATTGCCCGCCCCAGCCTGCTCCTTATCATAACATCTACACTTCTTCTCTCACTCGTTTTTGTCAATGGGATGTTGAAATGGATGATTCATTGCTTAGCTATGACAAGTGTACGTGCACTTTTGCACAGGTTTTGAGTATAAACTGTTCGACAGCTAGAGATCTGCTCAGTTAAATGGTTTTTGTGTTTTTGGCCTTGGACATCAAACATTGTCGGGGTGGGGAGGGCAACAGACCATGCAGCTTCTTTATCTGTCCTACCTCATTGCTTTAATTAGAATCATTCACCTTCAGGAAATGACAGATTGGAGCAATTAAATGCCAGTTTTCAACAAATGGTAAAAGGAAGGTGTCAAGAGCGTCTTGTTGAGTTTAATTGTCGTACTATTTTCCCAGGCACACTGACAAACCTTACCAGCAGAAGCTGTACGCCTAACAAAAAGTGTTACATCTTAATCTGAAAACTGATAGCTGACTCAGCCTGTAGCATAAACTACTTTTAGAACTGATTTATCACTGATCTCTTGTCGAGATAGACAAATCTGATGGCTGTGTGGTTGTGCAAAAATGACAGGGAGATGACAGGCCATCAAATATTATCCCTAACTGAAGATGGAATATGTGTGGTGCATTTTGTCTTTGTGTGCGCATACTTGCCTCTATGTGTTGACATGGGTGTAATCAACCTTCTCAAGCCCGCTTTATGCTTAATGGGAGACTTTATTGTCTGCAACGGATTAGGGTTTAAGATGGGATAAAAACCCTTTTTGCTCACTTGGATTTCTTCAATAAGCCCTCAGCCGGTACCAGACCAGTACACAGCAGCCCTCAGGCTGAACACACTCCTGCCTTTTTTTTGTTTTCTTTTTTCATCATGCTGTCAGGTGAGATTACACCACAGTTGATCTTAATCTCTCTCACCTCTTCCAGAAAACACCACTAAAAGCCCTTCCCTGGGTCCTGCTGAGAGATGGGACTCCAAATGAAATATTGTAACCTGCCATTACGTTGTTCACTGTTCAGCACCAGGTCAGGGCTCATTCTCTCTGATCCTGCAACTGACAGGGAAGCATTAGCCACTTTTACTATACCTTTATTTCATTTCAGTTAAATACAAATTTTCTGAAAGTCACAATGAAGTGTCACAAGACAAAATGCCCAAGCAAGATTATGTCGGTATGTTTGATCAACACACCAGTGATAAACAATAAAAAAGCAACCAATTGATTTTTGATCAACCCCTTCAGGCAACAATATTGGCATCATTGTCTTTCAGCGGCCTCCGCTGGTAGCTGGAGGTTATAGCATCCCTTCCTAGGCAGAATGAAGAAGTCAACTTTCACTGTTAAGGGGCCATGCAGGGGCCAGCCGCCTCTCTTCGGCCCAGGACCTGTAAGCCTGCCAGCTTCTATATCAAGCACTAAAAGCCATTGATGTTGGGGAATATACTGTGTCTCACACCCCCGCAGCTACAAATAAGTGGTGGGCACAGTGTTCTGATATGCAGGGTGGGTTACTCTATCCATCCGAACAGAGGGGTGCCAGTCATAGTGCCCTCTAACATGCACCAATCCATATCAGAGGGATGAGGGAATTGCTTCCCCTATTTTTATCCACCCGCCACTGTCATCATCAAATTGCAGCGGCTATTATTTCAGACTTTAGAGCAATTATCCTAATGGTTACTAGAGTGTGCAGTAGCCTTTGAGTTGTTTGGATTCGTCTGGAATTACAATTAAGAATCAGTCAAGACGTTTTGTTTTGACAAGATGATATGTGTTGTTCCAACGGAGCTTTTGTCATACTATTTTGGTCATTTTCAGCAAGTGCAAGACAGCTTCTATCTCTATCTATCATGCAGAGAGATAGATAACCCTTACCATCTTACTGAAAGAGAAATGAAAGTGAGCACTACATGTACTCAAAAAAAATGGGAGGAAAGCAATTATCATTGAAAGAAGCCACTTGTTTCTACTCTATTTTTCCTTCAAACCTAGCAATCAAGAGAAATCAGTGAGCAGTAGAATTAATCTTATAAAGGGTTGTATGACTAACCACACTGTAAATGACATGTTTTTTTGTTTGTTTGTTAGCACAAATTGACTTTGTTCTAGGTCACATACATTTTGGTGTCATATTGAGTGCACTAACAAGATTCAATTTGCAAAAGTCCAGCAGCTGCAAAACTCATTAGGGAAGGCCTTTGGGCAGAACACAAGTATTAATCAAAGTAAATGAGACTAAATAGACTAAAGTTTTCTTTGATTCTAGCTTTTCTTTCTGTCACACTGTCTCACAGTCACTGTCAGTGACTTTTATGTGTAACTACAGCCACTTATCAATGCAGTCATCCATCAGCTTGCGCCCAACAAAAGCCCTGAAGCATCACTGACATTCACTCACTCTGTCTTTGATTTTCACTACACTAAGCAAATAAATGTCAAGCACAGAGTTAGGAAGGTGAAGTCAGGGGTGCAACTTAAGGAGGAAAGATGCATAAATTAATTTTGATTAATTTACTAAAAAAAACTTCAAACATGTAAGTAATATATTAAGGATGCTTCGTAATCATCACAAATATCAATATACCTATGTGCGCAGTTGTATGGACGGGGGGGTATGGTTTAAAGAAACTAATTACAACTTTATGGCACTACACAAATGTTCATTACACCAACACAACCGACAACACGGTGCAGACGTGTAATTCACCCGTCTGATATAGGATATAAACTTTTTTCACGGTAAATCCACATTTCCTGACCCATGCACAATTAAAATATATCCTCAAGTTTCAAATTCAAATTAAAAGTATATTGATAATGAAATTGATCTTATGCGTAAAAGTGTCACAACAACAAGTGTCATTTTCCCAAAATATATGCAAATGGTCATAAATGCCTTTCAGTTACTTTTTTAGATATTAGGCTAAATTCAATTTGCTTCTTTCATAATTAGTCAAAAGAAAAAGAAAGAAAGAAAGAAAGAAAGAAGTAACAGAGGCTGCTTACCCGAACACGAATGAAGAGGCTTCGGTCGTACAATGAGCGAAGGGCACACCGAGTAGAGAGAAAGTTTCTCAAAATAATCACAAGTCTCCTTTGAGAGGATCTCGTCAATCATGAAAGTCTTGTAGCGCCGCCTGGCAGCCTTCAGCTGCCCGGGGGAGGAGAGCCTCAACTCGGCTTGACAGTGCATGATCTGTCCCTGTGCGCCGCGCGCTGTCTTCGCTGAACAATAAGTTTGTTCGCTAATATCTAAGGTTCTGCAGGTTGAGCAGTGTGTTAAATGCGACTGCTTGAGTTCATGCGTTTAAATAACTCATTGTTTGTATTTCAAAAATGCAGTTTAGCTTTCCCTGAAGTGTCGTGGTGAAGATCAGTAGCCTTCAACTTGAGCTGCGCAGAGCGCCACACTGGTAATGAACTGACTGGGATGTGTGCTCACACCCACTGCTATATAAACCATCCCTGAACACATCTCTCTCCCTCGCTCTCTCGCTCTCTCTCTCTCTCTCTTTTACAAACACACTCATGTACTATATGGCCACCTCCCAAACACCCCCCCACCACCACCAAAAAACTTTCTTTTTACAGAATTACAACTTTTCAATTCGACTCTAAAAGTTGTATTTTTCGTCAATATCAATTATTTTCAGAATAAAAACTGATACAACCAATACAAATATATATGCTAAGTGTAGTATTATTATCAAAGTTTCAGATAAAACCAAAAGACCTCTGTAACTCTTCTGAGGTACTAACATAGTGCCATTTCTTAGTTACAAACGTCGAGACTTGACGTTAATTTGAGTGTAATCATTTGTCTTAATCAGTGTATTAATTTTGCTATTGATAAATCCATGTCTATTTTTTTTTTTATTCATTTAATTTAACCTATTTTATTCTAAGCTTGCTTTAGACATTACACAATCTAATCCATTCGATATTTTTCACTTTAGACTCCAACTGAAAAAGCCTGTTCCATATACCAATATACAGAGTTAAAGCAGCTGGGGTAACGAGTTTGATACTTCGTTCTTATTCTTAAACCCATAGTCATATCTAAAGGACTGTGTCCTGTGTCGAGAGTAGAAACTCCTACACCAACTTTGAAGACTTGCGCCAGTTTTGTCGGTTAAGGACTAAGAATGATAGATTAAACTGTTTAAACTGTTTTGATATCATATTTTAAAATTGTAGTAGTGTTAGTGGCTTATTAAATATAATACTAATAATAATAATAATAGGGTAATAATAATTGGCCAATAATAATAACAATAATAATAATAATAATATTAATACTTAATTGACGAAACAATATATAATTTCTTGTTGAAACAGTTCATTTCTTGTACAAGAAAAACGCAAGACACAAAAACAAAATTTAGAGGCTCCAGGAGCAAAAAGTAGCTAATCAGGCGGAACTGCGGTTAAAGGCCAGTCAGCAATGTCATTCTCTTTACAGATTTGCCAACAAACAAACAGACGCAGTTATAATTTAATAATAATGAACGGGCGCGGGCACATGGCATGAATTAAGGCACGCCGAATAAAACACATAATTGTCTTACAACATCCCTCAATTAAAAAACCGCGGAATACTGAATGGGTAAGGCACTTGTCATTCCTTTTTCACAAGTTGGCACAGAATAAGTTTGATTCAACGATAAAAAGAAAATGAAAAAGAAAACAAGGCCTATTATTTGTCAGTCAGATCAAACAGGCTGCGAGCTGATGAGTCTGACATTAATGTGAGGAAATACCTCACATACCGGCACCTTCAATTCCCCTCGGACAGGCTGGATCTCTGCACATGCTTCTCCCCTAACCATTTGTTAATTTACCATCGTTTTATTTTGCTATATTTTGCCTTTTGACGCTGTTTAGCCTATAGTAGGCTAGTGCAAAATTATGTTTTATTTATATTGTCTTTTAGATAATGCAGATTTGGGAGATTGGACATTTGTGTGAGAGACTCAGTAGAGGGTGTAATAAAAAGAGCCTGGCACATTTCTCTATTTTAAACGGTTGTAATTGAACTAACATTTTAAGGCGAATCATCACTGAGGGAAGCCGGTGCAGGTTAGGGTCGCAAGTAGCCTATAATGTCAGTGTCCTGAGGGGGGGGGGCGACTTGCATCGCAAGAATTGGAAATAAAGTGAACTCGCTGGCGGCTGCGGAGCCTCCGGAGCCGCCGCCGTGTTCAAAGAGCGGAGGATTATCAGGAGGAAATATGGGAGCTCTGCATGGGAAAGCTCGGGTTCTTTTCAGAGGTTTGATGACTTGATCAAAGAGGGGCAGATGAGAACAACTGCTGTGGAGCACATTTTACACTACTTCGGGTGGAGAGAGAAAATAATAGGATGTTAAAATGGAGCCTAACCTGTATAATTATAAACTAGAATTCATTAAAAAAAACTAACTGTCCTCATTTGATAGCTGTACTGTAAATCTTACTCTCATTATTTGATCTTGATTTTCTGCTCGGTTTTTACTGAAGAACGTGTATTCATGTAGCCTGTTTAATGGCATGTATTGCTTTCTACTATATATGGTCATTTTTCACCTCTTTTAAAGGAGGCTTAAATTGCATGGAAGGACAAAGACTACGGCCGGTTAAGTCAGACCTACTGTGGCACCCATGAACCCAACAACCTGACGGGGTGCCAAGATCCGAGGAATCACGGCTGCAGGCATCTTGACACTTGTGGTTTGAGTTGCAGGACTGCGAGAAAGGGAGTGTCTCTCTGGGTGTTTGGAAGTGGATCATTTCAGGAGACACGCTTCTATATAAGTCCACACAGCAGCGGCTACCGAGCGGCCTCTCTAATCCGCCCGCTCCAGGGCTGGAGACGCCAGGCAGATCAACCAATTAAAAGAGTTATGCCACAGCCAGAAGCGTAATAAGGGCCTTCCTAGTACTGACACCGAGCAGAGGATACTCTCTATTAGAGCGATCTGGGAGCATCAGGATGCAATCTGACACGAGGCAGATTACAGGCAAGACACAGAGCTTAGTGCGGTGGGTGCAAATGCACCTCCACTTTTGGACACTGGGAGTTTTATTGGGGGGGGGTTACGGTTGTCGATACAACGCCGGGGGGCTGCTGTTAGTGGCATAAGCACTTTCGGAAGGGTAGATTATGACCTCCACTCGGACATTAAGGGATTTGATCATCACTTTGTTGTAGGCGAGCCCGAGCAGTAACACACCGATGTATCGATGCTGAGAGGCTGATCAACACGAGGTGGGAAGGATCAAAGTGCTGCTAATTCTGGGACGGGACAATAGCGCACTTTATTCTCATCTGCAAGTTGACAGAAACCTGCGCCATTTACTAATTGGTGCTAAGACTCTTCTGATAAAAGAGAACCAGATATCGCTGTGTTCAACTCTGGTGAACAAGAGATAAACCGAAACATAATTGCATGCTGTAAAGTGAACGGGGTTGGGTGTCAAATCCATGTAAAGACTTGAAAGTATCCTAAATAGAAAGGTCAGATGCAGGAGCTGATCATGTGGCTCAGTTATATTTAACATCTTAATTGATTCAATAAAAGGATGTGTGGCGCCACCTGTAGATTACTTCATAACCCACTGCACAAGCCTATTAGTTACACGTGGGCCATTTATAGGTGCAGATAAGGCCAGTGTGTGCATGTGTAACGGCATGTAGCATCAACATACAATAGCTCACTTAGTCACATACACAAAGAGCTGTAAATAGCATATCTGAAGAGCAGCCAAGACCCAGGCATTTGTGCTGTGGCCAGATGAAAGACAACGCATCAATCAAATCAAAAGGAGCTTTATAATAATGAAAACGTTCATTTTAAAACAGTTTGTATTACACACTCAGAATAAAAAAATAAAATAAAGCCCATTTTCATAAAGAGCAAGGTCAACAAATCCTACATTAAGAAAGGATGGTGCCCTGTTCCAGTAAAAGTGGTGCTGGTGGATTCTTTAGCTGAAAATTTGTTCTTTTTTGCAAAGTACCTGAAGAATTTCTAAGAGCACCATTTAAAACTATTTGCATATTTCAAAACTTGCCAATATCAATTTTTTTTTTTTGGAAATACTTGTTTTTTTCCCCTCCCTTCATCTTTCAAATTGACTTGATATTTTTTTTCCTTGCTCTCATGACAATACAGTTCTTCCCCTCAAAAACATCTGTGAGGAAAAGCTCACATGATAGTGTACAAATTTAAAAACGCCTTAAAAGTAAACAAAAATGGCTCTAAGGCATAAGATATTAAATCTCCAAACTGGTAGGATCATGTACAAACAACCTGAGTATACATGTGAATTTGTCAACATAATACATGATCTTTTCTTTTTTTTTTTTAGAAAGCTCTTTACAAATTTGTGAAGAGTTAAAGTCTTTAAAGAAATCCTTTACGTGTCTCAGTACCGTCGCCATCTACTATCTTGGTGGCCTCGGCTGCCCCTGTTGTCATGATGCCTGCTGCCACCTCTGCCGTCATGGTGACGGTTGCCACTCCTGTCGTTCTGATGGTGATAGTTGTCCCGACTGTGGCCCTGTTGCTGATGACGTGCAGATGAACCGGAACTTGGTTCATCTGTGTAGCGTGGATTTCTGCCACCGCTGTTCACCTGTGACGGCTGATGCCGATAGGGGGCGTTATCGTGTTGCCTTGAGCCACCTCTGCCAGAATTTCCACCAGCAGGCGACTGCCTCTGCAGAGGCTTGGAAAAGCCACCATTCAACTGGTCATGCTGCTGCATGTGGAGCTGCCACATCATGTTGTTCATCTACGGATGAAAGGAAAAGACAGATAACAGGACCTGTGTTTTATACGGTTGACAGAAGTCACGCAGCTCGTTTCTGCTGCTGTTAAATTATACACTGTACACATTTCTTCATTTGTTGCTAAGGAACAGAGGCACTTTATAACTAAAAATAAGACAAGAGCAGGTCTTTATACCTCACATCCTAAATAGAGACATTCTGTCATGACTGCAGTGCTGGGTTATTATAAAAGTATTAAAAGGGTTACCATGACATTCTTCTGCAGGTTATCGGGAGATGAAAACGACCTCTGCATTTGGGGTGGAGGAGTATATGGTGGAGAACTGAACTGGATCGGGGTCCTGTAAGAAGAAGTTAAACCATTGTCAAATATTGTCTCTTCATAAAAAGGCAAGAGCAACAAGTCTACATAATGTCAGGTGCAGAGAGGGAGGGGGCCATTGGGAAAATAAGGGCTAAGATTCATAAACAGGAAATAAACCAAAAGCACTAATACATATGGGAATATTTGTGAAAAATGACACTATACACACTATACTTTCATATTGTTTTGATACATGTGATCCAACCACACAATTACCACCATGAAAGATCCATGGTCAAACATTTCTATAAAAAGAACCTGTTAATACGGGCAGACAAACATTCACATTTGCATTTTTCAAGCATGGCACATCCCTCTATCAAACAGGATGTACATTGGAAGAACCTGCAAATTAAGGGGCAATCTGGCAGATTATTGGATTAATATTCAGCATTTTACAGGTATCGCTTAAATTTTTTTCCCCTCCTTTTTTAATCTGATCGCAGATAAATTCATTTTAAAATGTACTGCTTTGGCTGTGATGCAGTCGCTGCCCTCTGTCTGCAGTCAACACTCTGGCTCAGTGTCCTGCCCACAACACTATCTGATTGGATACACACGAGTAATAGCATAATGAACACAGAAGGCTGCTGTTCCGTGCCCGTCTGTGTGGCACAGATGAGACTGGATCAGCTCCAGTGAATGAGCAGGGTTGTGTTTCCAAAGGAAGGCAGCAGATATTTCTTATTCTATAAAAACACCAGACTTATGATCTGTCTCTTTGATGACAAACCAGTTTCCACGTTGCGCCACTGAAAATTCCAGAATAATGCACTTGGAGTGATAACGTCATAAAATTAAGATTAATTAATACCACATAATTAATTCATCTAGCCACATGAGCTAGATATTACCAGTGCTGTATTAACCGCGGACATTTATCAAGATAATTTTTGTCTTCACTGTATCCAAGGAACAAAAATGTTTTTCATTGGTAAGAGAATAGTGCAAACATATGCAATGGAAAATCTGATTAACAGTCTATCAACACCTTTAGGAAGCCAAGTCTTACTGGGACTGGAATTTCAAGCAAATAATGTTGCAATAAGTGGATTGTTCATAAGTGAACTTAAGCCATTTTATTCCACAAGAAATTATTTTTAAAATACTAGCTACTCACTCAACTGTCCCCAAGCCTGCAGTGGAAATTAGTGACAATGACAACAGCACAGAGGGGCTTGGCAGCCATACCAATCATCATTACCATCTAATTAAGGCTTTCAATTCATACATTTGTTTTCCTGATCAGAAGTGATGGACTAACAAGGCAATGACTAGCTACACTCTGCTCCTGGTCGGTAGCAAGCAAACAAGATTTGTAGGCCCAGGCATCTCTTCAGTACTGTATAATAATGCTGTTTTGTCACATTTTTTTCCTTTTATAAAAAATACAATAACAGTTTAATTATGCAGCCCTATTGTATAGCAAAGTGATTTTATTATGTAGGAGATCATTTTTGCACTTTACACTGAAAAACAAAAAATAGAAAAAAGTAGTGACATTGTATTTGGCTAAATGCTGTTGAAAACATAGTAAGTAAAACTGAACACAGCCTTGTAATGAAAATAGAGCCGACTGCATTGACACACCTCTACCGTGTAGCAAAGGATATAATGATCTACCCTGGTTACCAGGTTAGTGATACCATAAAGATGGGGTAAAGTTGAATGTCCCTTGGTGTTGTCACTGCAGAGCGCTTTTTAAAAATGTTTAATCTTCTTTAGACAGTAAATTAAATAAAAATCTTGTGTTTTTTGACTACCAAGGGAGTCAGTTACATAATTGTTTACCATCAATAACAAAATTCCTATTTACAATTTGTTCTAAATGATACATGTAGACAAAGGTACATGCATTGAACAAGAAAGTTATTCTCTTCTATTAAGTATAATTCTAGTACAACAAATTGAAATATTTAAGCAACACAGTATGAAAGACTACATTACATTGGACTGATACTGTCTAATTTAACTCTAGGGTCAATACTTTTTCAGCAAATGCCTTACACAGGCACTGCTGCATGAAATTTGGCATGAAACATGGAAAGGATTGCACACCTCTTTATGTGCAAATACAGAACAGTCCAATCCTATTTCATGCAACATCTTTTGCCAGTGCTCCAATTTTTGTGCACCCGTGCACTGCCAAAAGCATGAAACAAATGCACTTCCAAGTAATATTCAATAAAGAGGAAGCATCTTCGGGAATGTGTTCAACACACACAGAAAGTGTGGTACCATTTACAAACATACAGTAGTGCCTCCAAATTATAAACTACTAAACAAACTAGGTTACTGAAAGGCTGCATTCACAGCCCAGCAAATTAGGAGTGAATTTATCATTACTGATATTACACTACCACATACTAATGCTGTAATATATTGCACCGATCAGCAGACTCTGGTTGGCTTCCAAGACATTTGGTAATTTTATTTTATTTTGCATTTTAAGATGCACCCAAGAACCACTATAGCCAGAGCTGTATCTGCATAGCTAGCAGGACACAGTGGTCTGTCCAGATTGAGGCTGGGAGGTAGAGAAGAGCCAGTAGCTGCTGTAATGTTACTGATGCAAGTTGTTGAAGAGACATTCTTACCTCTGACCATGGGGATTTGGGGTATTTGCAGGACTTGAGTTCTGTGAGTTCCCTGGACTGCTGCTATGACTGCTGCCTATGAGGGGGCAAAGGGAACAAAACACTGTTTATTAGTAAGGACAAAACAGTAAAAACACATTATGGCAACATGAGAAAATGATAACTAGTGTAATTTCCTACCATGTTTCTACTATTCACTCACCAGATGATACAGTAGTCTATACCATCTTGGTCCCAACAACTAGGGATGCCCCAATCATATTTTTACCACTTACCCCAATTGCACATTAGCCGATACAGATGTTTTTTTTTTTGTTTTTAATATAGCAGTAGCCAGGTCAATAAGTCACTTCAGTCAGGTCAGTATAGTTTGGCTGTTTTGTAGTGTATCGTTATTGGTATCTCCACAAAGGGGAAAGTGTAACCATGGCTACAAATGTGGAGGCGATGCAGGACTAGACTTCTCATTTCTGTCACGCAGACCTAACAATGTGTATTCGACTTGTGTTGGACCAGTTCAGTCAGTTGTCACTCTCTCTAAAACAAAGTGTGAATATGGTCTCTAGTTAGTCTGCAGTGTAGTTCAAACACTGAACCGACAAACCCGAGAACAGCAGAATCTAACAATAAGAAACGGATTAAAATAAACAAAGCAAAACGTCTTTCCCACCACAAATACTACAACACATAAAGCCTGTATACCACTACGAAAGGGGGCAACACTATAATTTTGACAGTTTAATCTTTTTTTTTACCAGTTGATGGTTTTTAATAATATCTGGTTGTAACATGTGTAGCAGCAGTCCACCACTGCCTGATTTTAAACACATTTGTTGTTTAACTGTGTAAATTAACGCATTAAGTCACACGTGATATTTGATTTAATGTTGAACAGGGCACCTCTACTTAATTATTAATAATACTTTGACTTGATAATTGTCCTTTTCTCTTCCAATTTACCAGACAACCTAAAATACATGTCTTGAACCAGAACAGAAACCCTCACGACAAGTTGTCAGAAACGTCGACCAGTGCAAAAACAAAAGTAAACCCACCCGATCTGAACTGCACATGAAGGGCTCTCCCATACAGCGACGTCCCGTTGATTAGCTGCATGGCGTACGGCGCCGACACCTCGTGTTTGTAAACGGCAAAACCAAATGTTTTCTGTTTCCCATCCGCGTCTTTGGGAATTTTGGTTTTGATGAGAGGTCCTGCCTGCAAAAACAAAAGTCAGTCCATGTTGACAGCCACACAACAACCAGCCAAAAGCTAACGGCACCTAGCTAGCGTTAGCTGCCCTACATGCGTCAAAAACACTTCTTAAAAACTGCCCACCGCCTGTGCACAACACACAGTGGGGGCATAACACTTATTGTGAGACTGTCCATTACTCGAAGACTTTACATGTTTAGGTCATTTCAACTAACACGCTTTCGATTTGTTAGCTATGCTATGCTATGCTATCCATACAGCTAACGTTAGCAGCAACATCACCTGAACAAACAGCTCGAATAAAAGCTCCTCCGTCACTCTCGAGTCTAAATTTCTTATGAAGAGCGTCCGGTCCGTTTCATCCTCTATTCCCATTGTAACCTATGTGAGCGGATGCTGGCTCTCTCCAGGAGGTGTGGATGCTATAATGTGTAGCGGAAATCAAACGCGCTGCGAAATTTAAACGGAAGGCCTCTGCTGTCGTAAATTGCAATCCCGGTAACCTGCCGTCGTGGTGAACAGCACCTACTTTACGACACCTACTTAGCTTTGCTTCCAGAATCGGGCCTGTGGTTAAACCGCAACGATAGAAACATTGGACAGGCTGTTTGTTATGTTGTGATACATGAAAGGTTTCATATATGGTGACGAAGATTTCTGGAAATGTCTACAATCTACAGTTTGACATGGCAACTTATTATTTTCATCATTAAGCTTCTAGGTGTGCACATTATCATCTCATTAACAATTCATCTCTTAGTTCATTTTTAGATGATGATCTACTGATGATTTAGATGGAACAGTTGGTTTAATCTATAAAACGTTGGAAAAAGTGCCATCACAGTTGTCCAGAATCCAAGCTGACATTTGAAAATGTCATGTTTTCTCTGCTGGTTTTAACTAACAGTCTAAAAGATGCACAAAGATAACCTACAATAAAGAGGAAATTGCAGAACATCATCATATTTGAGAAGCTGATTCTCTGAACCAGAGAATGGAATTATTTCTGGGTAAATGACTCAAACCATTAGCCCAATCGTTTATCAAAATTGTTGCAGATGATTTTCAGCTTACTGGCAAATTGATGAATTGGTGATTCCCTCCGTTCTGCTTTCTCATTTTCATTATGCTTCTTTCTTGAGAAGGAGCAGCACGGCCCAATTTTCACCTGTTCTATGGACTGTAGGATTACCTTGTTTAATGTTTTTATGTCCTTTTTTATGTGTAACCCATACTTTCCACTAACGTCTGTTTTAAGTCAAACCAATTTTCTAACTCTTACCTTAGCTAATATAAAGTCAGTCTTCTCTTATGTGGCTTATTCCGTTTCTTTGACTGCCTGGCTGTTGTACAAAGATAAGCTTTTCTGTTTTTTTTCTTACCCTATGGCTCACAGTGATTGGGTCAGTGACTCAAGCGCTTGGAACCAAGTGCTTCTGGTGCTGGCGACATCATTGAGTGTGGAGGTCAAGCGAGCACCCTGAGAGGCTTGACTTCCACCCTAATCAGATGGGCCTCTGTGTCCGTCCTCCATATTAATTAGATCAATTTAAACTGTAATGATTTTCTCCTTCATGCCTGGGAAACATCCTCACAGATTCTGGCCTGGTAAAGCTATAAGAGGAACGGGGCCGGCACATCAGCGACAATTTCAAGACTGCTCCTCTTTTACTTTTCTTGCTGTTTAATTTATGAAAGACCGGAGTGGACTGGATGCCATAGCCATTATAAAATAATCTACACCTTGCAGTCTCTATGACATATTTATTCCACGCAAGGTGCCGTTTCCATCACTTATATTACTCACATGGCAATAAACACTGCAATTTAACACCAAAATCTTGGCTGTCATCATGTCTTGTGGGACCTTTGCTGTTGTGCATAGTTGTTAACACTGGACATATTGGATGTATTGGCGTTTTCCCACAAAATGCTTATGATTTAAAATGCTGCAAGGTTGCAATGGAAGCAGTAAAAAAGCCTAAACCATAAAACCACACCTGTGCAGTATACTATTTGATGACTAAAGCCCTTGAATCTATTTTGGGTCCCTACATTGCCATTACCCCATACATCTCCCTGATGTATTTCCTCCTCCCTTTTTTATAACCATTGGAAGGAATTCAGGAGAGCACTATGTAAGTGCTGTTCCACAGGACAAAGTATACAGTGTGGAAGTTGGGGAAAGGGCTAAGTGAATTGGAAGACAAAACAGGCAGACCTGCTGATTCTGTAAAACCCTCTTTACTGCCCACATACAACGCCATGTATTGTTGTCTTATTATTATTAAATAAATACATTTTGCTTTTGATTTCTAAACAGAACTAAATCCAAATCAAAAATCTCTATATCTTAACAATAGCCATTCACTACTCTGAAGACTGTACACTAACCCATGCTGAAGAGTCTGAAAAGCAGCAGTAGATGGCAGCATTGATCCAATGATCCTGGTTATGCTGGTGTTGCAATAGTGGGGGCTTGGTCTCTGTGGGGATGTCACACAGTTGCTATGCACTGTGGAAGGAAAAAAAATGGAATTTTAAAAGAGTTTTTTTTATGCAGAGAAGGGAATTGGATTCGATTGTCATAGGAATATCCTCTTTTCATGTTTCTCTTTTAGGCGGTAGCCCACTTTCAGGTTTCTCACAACATTAAAGGGTTCTAAATGGCTTGTTAGGGAGTTGGTATTGTTGTCCATGGAACTATAACCAGAGTATTTTTTATTTTCCCATTTAAGCAGAGAATTTGTAAGTAAGCGGTCCACAGAACAGAATTACAATTTATATTTACGGTACATGAGCTTATATTGGAAATCATCAGGAATATTAGGATAACATAAGGCTTTTGCTGTCCATGCGAGTACCAGAACATTCAATAACTGTACGGTTGACTGAGAGTTCCCATGTTAAACTCTAATAATTGAATAGTGCTTCACATCATACGTCACTAAGATATCTATATATTTTTGAGTACTCATTATTTTCCATAGCACATAGCGCATTCAGCTGTTCAAGTTTAATGTACTGTAGAAACTCACAGAATTGCCTGACTTTCACTTTATGATCCAAGACACTGACAAGCAGAGCACTGTTATGCCTTTTAATCTGTCTGGAAACAAGTAGTGCTCAAGCAGAAAACCATTGTACTAATTTATAGCAATTACAGAAACCATTTTGGAGCTAAATATGAAAAAGCGGGAAATCACATCCTACACTCACTGTCATTAACATGAGTGCGTCAGTTTCTGTTTTTGGATGCCTGCACACAAGACTTGGCCGCATTGTTTTAATTAATAGAGGATGAAAAAGAAAATAGGAGCAGTGCTCAAGGGCAAGATGGTAGCCATTGAGCATTCATTGAGGGAAGACATGACAGGGCAGGACCCCAGAAATAGGCCACCACTCGCCACCCCTGCTCTGGTCAGATCTGGGTGAAATCTTATGGCTTCCACACAAGGCTACGGTAATGAGGCTACATACACACACACACACACACACACACACACACACACACACACACACACACACACACACACACACACACACACACACACACTGTATGCTCACTTCCAATTATGACCTCTGGCCTCCGGGGTTTGGTGGGACTGTGTCATGATTGACTGGTGGCGAGACACATCCTTCTCCTTCACCACCATCCACCACTGCTTTAGGCTCCAAACCTATAGAAAACACACTGCCCTTCCCTCCTGTTCATTAATATTTATAATTCATGTGGAATGAAGTGATTCGGGATCATTAAACGCACATGAATATTTGTCGGATGAAAGTTTAATTTAGCCATCGCTCTTTGGCGGCGTGATGTCAGAGAGCGGCTTCCCATTCAATGCATCCAGTTCACGCTTTAATGGCCTTTACCTTTTATAAGTGCTACTCAGTGCTTATCCAGCAACAACCCCCACCTATACACAATCTTATTTTACACTGCCCGCGCTGCTATTGTAGAGACTCAATTGACAGGGATGGTGTTTGAGTGTTTCTTATAGTTCCAGAGGCAATGTGTGGATCAATCATACTTAATTCAGTTGAGCAGGAGGAGCACTTTTGTGGTGGATGTAATTTATTATTCAGGACTTTGGACTATATAGGCTAGCTTTTAGATTGTTGAGTAAGTGGCATATACATTCTGTTTACAGTAGGTCTTTGCAACAATAGTAATGTGCTGTGAGTCCATATACAATATGCATATGATCTGTTATGTATATCCGTATGTAACAAGGTGAGTCAGATTCTTAGATTCCTGCAAAGGTCTGAGTATATTGCAGCAGGAGTAAAGCTACAGTGCACACATTCAGCCACACACTAGAGTTAAGCATTACTCATCCTTTCCCCAACAGAATAATAATCATTTTCAATCAATCAATTTCTACAGGTTTGCTTCCAATATTAAGTGTAGGACATCAGGGAAATGTTCTGTCCTCACTTTGTAAGACACATCTGATGAAGTGACTTTCTCTCTCTCTCTTTCACACACACACACACACACACACACACACACACACACACACACACACACACACACACACACACACACACAGACAAGAGCTCATCACTGGCAGGATGCCACCCCTTTTCTGTACCATCTTAAAACAAATGGATGCGAAAATCTTCTGAGCGGTGTCCGAGCCGCTTTGTTCCTTTACAGTTTTCTCTCCCATGGCAACATGCTTGTTATCTCAATATCGGCGCTGCATGTTGCTGCTGCCCTGACATGCTGTGACTTCATTTTCATTTTCTGTGACTCCCCTCCCGCATTTGTCTCCCTCTGTCTCTCCCACACACACACATTAAGGGAGAGACCCATCCTGTTGCTACAGTGCTGCAGTGCTGAGTAGCAGTATCAGAAAGAGAGAGAGAGGGATGTCTGGCATCGGCCCCACACCACAAAACGGACTGCAGCATGGCATCCAAAACCCTTTTTTCTTTTCCATCACTTCACTATAATAGCACCCCCTTATTCCCCAGAGAGGGTGTCTGATGACTAATATTACGTTACAGTATATGATTAAGAGTATGGAAAGGAGCATCTGTTGCAATAAAAAAGAAAAAGGGAAATTTATTCTGCATACACCAGTCCCTCGACTTCACTCCTCTCATTACCTCTAACCCACTAACTGTTCCAAAAAGCAAGGTGTCAGCACATTTCAGATGGCCATGCAGGCTCACCCCTGATGACTGCCTGTTGAGGAGTAGAAAAATGGCCTTTGCCAAAGGTGCCATATGGAGGGTGTTTCATAGCTGGGGAATAGAGGGAAAATGACTGTCCTAGCGGAATAATTAAGAAACGGATCCCCACAGTATAACACTCATCACATCACGAATTTCCAGCTTCTCTGGATATTCCATATCTAACTCCTCTCCTCTCTACTCTTCTCTCCGCTGCTCCTGCTGCTTTTTAAAGCCTCAAACACCTTCAGAGAAGATAATGAGCTCTGTCAAAAAAAAACTACTTCTCCTTTTTCTCCTCTTCCAAAAGTAAGCTTTTGCCTTTTCCCCCACTTCATTATAATCAACAGTGGAGTGTCCCATATTCCTGCTGCTGAGCAGAACATGCCCTCAGAGACAGTCAATATTGCTGCTCATAACCTATAACTCTGAGCTCAACCCCCGAAGAACAAAGTTTTCCCTTTGAAGATTCTCATCACTATGGTAATCAGCTGATCAGACGATGTTATGCCAAGTCCTTGTGATGCAAATATTTGCCTTACATACAAAACCTCCAGATTAGAACTCTTTCTCTAATTTTCACTTGAGTTCAGGCTAGGAATCTGGCTGCCATCAATGATGTAATTGCATTGAGGAAATTACACTTATTGGATAAAGAACCCTGCAGTCAGTCAGACCAACATCTGTAATTTCAGTATATCGGAAAAAAAATACACAGGAACTGGAATGGATTTCATAAGGAAATTCCTTACCTTAAGATAACACAGCTGTTCCTGAGTGGGAGTTCCTCTTGATCAAATGCCACTTGAGAAGTTGAAATTTCATAATTCCAGTAGAGTAGCAGTGTCATAATCCTTGTATGTTTACTGTGGTTTGACAAATAAAAAAAATAGACTCACATATAAAACATGCATGACTGGAACATGGTTAAGCGGTTGTTAAAATACTCTAGGCCTGGTTTGGAATTGCCAACTTCCAAGAAGTCAATGATGCAAATTAAATAAAATTGCATTTAGCCTTGTTTCATTTCATTTCATGTAGAGGCTGTCTGGGTGTTTATGGAGAGCATCAGAAGGTCAAAGTCTTTTCAGTGTAATGCTCATGGTAAATTAATTGCTTGCAGTAGTCTAATACTTGAATCAAATACCAGTCTTATATTGGCATAAAACTGCAGAGCCAACCTTCACATTCACACTAAGCTCTCTGGAGACCTCAGAGTTGTTGTTTTTTCCTCCTCACCCCCAGCCCCAGCCCTTTATCTTCACTGTCAGGGTAAAGCACATTACTTCAAACCCATGCAGGAGCTGCTCTAGGCTGTACTGTGTTCCTTCCCGCAAAATAATAGAAAGAAAAGTTCAAGAGGAGTTTGACAGATCCGGCAAGATGGGACTATGTCAAATCCATTGAAAACTGTTCCAGGGGTTTGGATCAGTCATTGTCACAACTAATATTGTGTGGTCCCTCTATCCTTGGCTTGTGGGTTTCTCTGTACAAACGTTCAGCATTTGCTTTGACACTCAACTAATTTATTTATGACGTCAGAGAGTTGTAGAAGAGCTACCACAAAATGAGCTGAGAGTCAGGTGTTGTGCAGAATTAGCATGAATCGATATTCCAGAGGTACACACTAACATTATTATGTACACATTGTGGACAGTTAGACAATAAGTTATCAGCAACAAAAGGTACTTTGTAATCTTCTCTGTGAGAAGTACATTATGTATATGTATTCCAAACCAGATGCACACATAGAACTACTCTATAATTAAACACTGATTTACATTTTCTTCCTTTCTTTGACTCTTCCAGCTAATGAAGCTCTTACTCTAATTGCAAAGACATTTCCATATCATTAATGTAAATTGGAGTTTATTAAAGATTATACCTTGAGTCACTCTGTTTGTTCCAAAATTAAAGGCAAATGGGCTTTTAGATCTTTTCTTTTTCTGTAACGGCCATTTTGAGTATCCATTCAGATTTCATGGATAGCCGTAGCCCTCCAGGTAACCCTCTAGGCACATGCCCTGAGACCTGCAGGTGGAAGACAAATGTCACAGAGGCAGAGAGAGCACATGATAATTTCTGCTCATTAATATTTCCCACATCAGCGTCTCAGTTTCAGGATTAGGTTGCATCTATTCATTCATTCAGTTTGTGTGTGAAGTACCACTTAATAATTATTTCTAACTACTAGATACTGATTTAGTGAATTAGGTTGTAACATTAAGACTTAAGAGGAAATCAGTTGCAAGTTTTTTTTCAATATATATAACTAGCAAATCCAGTTTAGACAAATACTGTGTTTACTAGGGGACAGTGTTGAGTATAATGCGTTAGAAAGTAATGTGTTACAATAATATTTTACTTTTAGCAGTAATTAAGTAATATAAAATGTTACTAATACGCTTTTGGTTATATTACATATAATATATATATATACATATATTTACAATGGAAAGTAACAAATAACTTTCTTTTTTTTCTCCAAAATTCATCCACACTGTGCCACTTCCAGCAGCATGCCACCAGAAAAACATAAATGCTGAAGAACTGTTGCTGGAATTTGATGGCTGAGATTGCTGCACACTCTGAGTCAGACTCTACATTTTCAAAATGGGTATACCTGCACTCTTCATTTGAATGCATGAATGGATCAGATCAGGCTATATAATATGGCCCACCACTAGATTTGTAATGAATTGCAGTAAACTTTAGCTTTTGTGCTTTGATTGCCCACTATGAAACAACATTACCCTCTTCCAGTCTATAATGCCTAATTGTACTTCTGCGGTTATTTTGGAGAAAGTAATGCAAAAGTAGTGTAATCAGTGATAATCAGACAGCAATATTGTAAAGTCACATATTTTTCAAATTAAACTTACTAGAAATATGTAACATATTACAATTGAAAGTAACTTGGCCAAAACTGCTGGTAAAACAATGTCAGGTACAAGTGAGCAGTGACTTCAAACACACTGTAACAGAGATGGGACATTCCTGTGTCATGCCCTTCTGCTTTCTATTTTCCAGGACCACACTAACAAATGCAACAATGCATCAGTTGGCTGCCCCACTAGATTAAGGGAAAGAAGCAGGGATCTTCCAAAAATAGCACTTGTATCAACAATCCCACCAGCTGCTTCATGCTCCACCCAGGGACATCATATTCCATCAATCTTTCAACCATTTATTGATGGGATGTCCACATAAATTTGTCTGACGGCAGTTGGAGCATTATGAAATATTAATTTTATATTCTCTGTCTGGTGGTCCGGTTAAAGTCCTGTCCCTCTGGCAACAAAAAGCAGAGGTTCATACATTAACTAGAAGATAATGTTGATGGAATACTGCACAGTGGCAAATGTATTGATGGGGCTGGCCCATATGCACAGTGTAGAGTCAGGACAAATTACAAGAAAGTCACATTGTAATATGGGCTACAGGGTGACCTGATTACTAGAGAGACTGAATTAGTTAGAATAAGTTAGACAATGAATCCCCACAACAAAACATTCACCCTGTTGAAAGGTTTTTATAGCACAGTGAATCCCCACTAGCTCATTCATGGTGCTGCTTCAGGTAAAAGCCTTCAAAAGGCTGGATATTGAAGCTGTCCACTTCCCTGCATGAAAGTGATGCTGTGAAACTGCTGTCACACCTCAGGGACTTCAGCCTGTTTTGAGGCCACCTACTCACTAGACATACAGTACAGTTTATAATCAGAGTAGTGTCAACAAACTTGTTAGCCGCTCATAGCATTTTCATATTTCAGTTGATAAAAGCAACAGAGGGACTCATTGCCTTCTAACTCTGGCCCTTGTAAGGGTGTGTAAAAAGGAAATAAATTAGCTTTTTCACACTTTGTTTTCTTCAAAGTGACAGCGATGTAACTGCACTTGGATGAGACACCAAGGTTACTCCATGGTTAGATGCTTCCTATTTAAAATCTGTCGGAAAGTAAATAAATTATGCACATCAATCCATGCAGCAACTACAAGAAAAATGCTGTTGAGTAAAATTATAGCAGCGGATATAGATGGGAATTGAAGGGGCAATGTCGGTGTTCCATAAATCATATATGTATATTGTACAGCATTGCATGTGCCTCTAATAGCAACACATGGCTTCACTTTATGGCAGTATATTCCAGTTTTGCAACAAGAATACTGTGGGCATGTCACAGTACAGGAGAATATGCAAACAGTAAATTTATTGTTTTCTTTATTGTGTTTTACAGGGGTCCGGACAAAGTCATAAACCGCCACATAAACATACAACAACAGACTGCCAAGCTGTAGACAAGAAAAATATCAATGACTGGAGCAGATTGAAATTCAAATTCAGAAAATTCAGAGGTATACTGAGTGTAATGAGGAGATTTTAATGATGAAGGGCTCATTCCAAAGCAATTCTTTATTTATCAGTGGGGTCAGGAAAGTGTCAAGCACGTTTGAAGCAACTACAGTGCAGTTGAAGAATGACAACAGCAGAATAAGCTGTTTTTAGATTGATATATTGCTTTATTAATTAGTAACATGTGAGAGAGAAAGGTTAGGGCCATCACCACTCTGGTAGCAACACTTCCCCCCATGATCCCAACCTCTGCTCCCAATGTTTTAATTTCATTATGATGCAGGGATGAGATAAGCAAGCTGTTTGGTAGATCGAAGACCACCAACACTGAAATCAATATTGCTATCTACTACGCAGCAGCCTGGTGACAGAATTACCAGTAAGAGGATATTGGCATTGTTAAACAGAGTTTAAATCTAAATCTTTTTAAATCTGTTTTTTAAATTTAAATGACCAACAAAAGTAGCATTGAAAATAGGGGAATCTAGTCAGTAAAATATAGCAACCTGTTTCTGTTTGTGTACCTTCTCAAATTGGTTTGAATTTACTAATGAGATAAACAGTACTTTCCTCCTAATGAATATTCTTTGTTAATGTTCATTTTTGGTAAATAAAGGCAACATCTTTAACTTTTCCGCCCCACACAGCCTTGCACTGGGGGAGGTCTTCTTATTATCTTATATTAATAATTTCCATCTGGCTAACGAGGGCTTATTTTCACTGTGCCCAGAGGCACAGTTGTTTGTATTGTTGTATTTCATCACTTGGTTAAATGTTAATTGAGTTTTCCATATCATTTGTGCTGAGTTAATGTCTCACTCAAAGGATTTCTCCCAAATTAGCTTTAAGGGTCTCTGCAGGTGTTGCAATTCCACTCGCGGTGCTAGGTTCTGTGCATAATTGTTTGTTGTTAAACCATGTTTCTTCACTTAATGAGCCGTCTGTTGGGTTCGGAACAGTAAACGGGATTGACCCACTGACTATCACACAAGTGCTATCACTTATATTGTCCAAGCACATGATCATTTTCATCCCACAAAGTAATTGTTCTAATATGGGATCTCTGAAGCATCTGTGGTTTTACAACTGCATTCTGCTGCCTGCATGCATCCATTTCCCCCCTTTAGATCTTTGCTGTTTAACATAATCAATGGATTGCAATTTCAAAACCCTTCTGTCTCGACACAGTGTAATTACTGCAAAGTATTTCACCTACAGCCACATTAGCATATGCTAATCATACTAGGATGAATGAGATATGTATGCCACACATCTAAAGGAATGGAGACATTCAAAATAGTAACAGCATTTGACAGAGGTCAGCAGTTGTTGAACACCTAATCCATATTATAACAGCACTGTGCCCTAAAGCCTGCATACATTAGCAGAAAAAACACCACACAGTATTACTTAAAGGCTCTGGGGTGGAATGGATTCCTAACTAGCACCTAAGATCCTATTGTAGCATGCAGATATAATATTTCCATTTTATGGTTTACATACACATGTACTGTACAGCTAAAATTCATATAAATGGTCACTGTGAATGGGATACACAAATTTATAAGGGCTTGAGTTAGAATGTTTGGCAGTTTTATGACAACGGGAGCCCCAAATGGACTACATGTTTCATTGTAATGAGAATTTTTGCTTTAGGGGTAGCAATAAATTAGTCAAAAGACTCGTGAACATTGGCATCAAAGTAAACATGTGCATCAGCAAGTTTTTCTTCATGCATTGCATCATTGGATTTATGAATGCTTTATAAATTCTGTTTACTTGGGTCATAATTAGGGCACTAAAGTAAGGACTGCAGAGTGTGCAGTCAGAAGCTTAACCCCCTAGCCTATAGCGATCAGATTCAGATATATAAGTGAATAACAGTTTTTTGTTATTTCAACATGAGAAATTTATGTATTCCTTTTTTTTCTGTGCTCTTCTTATTATTAATAAGTTGGAAAAAGGTGATGTCAAACACTTCAGTGCATCTCACAGCATTTGAATCTGAATCTGATGACAGTAAATGGGTTGTTTGGCCAGTGTCAATTAAATCTGATCAATCCACACACACACACAGTCCTTTAGCTTATCAGTGATTGATACTCTACTATAATAAATAATACCTATCTATACACCGATCAGCCATAACATAATGTTATGCAGCCCCATACCAACAAACTGTGATGCACTGTGTGTTCACCTTTCTATCAGAACCAGCATTATCAGCAGTTTGAACTACAGTAGCTCATCTGTTGGTTACGGCTGATCGGTGTACCTAAATAATACTTATGATTTTAAACCAAGTTTTCAGGGGCTTTAAGTTCTATAGCATTTGAACAATGCAAAAGAGGCATTCAGTATGCTATATCAGGCCATGACTGCACAGACAATACGTGTTAGTAGGATCAATTTATTGGTAGTTTTAGTCTACTAAGATTAATAATAATAAATAGATCAAATAGCACTACCCCTATCCTTTAAGTACCATTTACAGGATGTCATAATATGCATTTTTGTGGGAAATAATGACCCATGTGAAATAATGCTTTATTTACCATGCAACTACTGTATATAATATGAACTGCACTGTTACCTGGTACAGTTATACAGTGAATGATTATACTATGGAAGCCTGTGCAAAGACAGAAATACAACAGAGAACTAAAGTAAAGGCAGAGATCGACAGGAGCAGTGACAGGCAGGGAGAGTAGTAGTGAGAGAAGAGTTGCTCTGAGCATGCCTAAGCCATGCTCAGGGCTATGAGCATGTGACTGAGGCAGTGTAGGTACTGCAGTAGCAGCAGTTGGTAATTACCACTGTATCAGCAACATGTCCTCTGTGTTGTCCATTTCATTAGCTACGCATCCGCTCCCAATATATGGTGGGGGAAGCATTATTACCATCTCCCCTCCCCCTTTTTTTCTTTCATTATAGCATCTCTGACAAGAGTTTGCAAGCTGTGGATGAAAAAAATGGTGTAGCTATCAGTTCAAAAAAGTTTTTTTTATATTTAATATATATATTTTTTTTTAATACATTGCATGTGCATTGAACTGGGATAGTTTATATCATACAGTATGTATCTGTGCCACACATAGTCTATGTGTGGTTACAATGTATTCCATAAAATGATATAAATTAGTTATATTTTCTAGTAGGCTACATCACTTACTCCCATTAATGTTTATAAAAGCCCCCTGGTTGTGTTTCTCCAGTGGTGAATAGGTTAAAAGCCCTTTGCAGATATATTTTTAAAACTACCCTGCTGTCTCTCTCTCTCTCTCTCTCTCTCTCTCTCTCTCTCTCTCTCTCTCTCTCTCTCTTTCTCTCTCTTTCTCTCTTCCACTGCCGTGTGCAGGGTGTATACCAATGTGCAAGCAGCCTCCTTTACTTTGTACAGTTAGACAGTAAGTTTTTTCAAGCAACAAGACCTCCCCAAGGACCTTCCTCTGGGGTAAGGAGTGCAGCTACCTGAAATTTGAGTAGGCTGGATAGCCACAAGCAAAATCCCACATCCAGCAACAGCAGAGGAAACGGTGCAAACTGCTGACGCATGACTAAAAACATCAATTCAGATGCGCATGCATATGCACATGCTCAACCACACACATACACAACCACAAACACACACAAAAGTTCTGGTTGCATCTGATTTCACAGGTTCAAGGGCACTGATCGGCGTATTCTCAAACTTGAGTCATACTCAATTTGAATAGGAAGAAAGTTCAGACATGATATATGTGTTGTAATTATGTCAGATTTGATCCATACTCATTGATGGTGACATGTTAGATGAGAGATTCATACAAATATTACAAAGGCCCTCTGAATATTTCCACAAAGGTCAAAATAAACGTTGTGTTGGTCACAGCATGGATCCATATCTTTGGACTTTCAGTGACTTTGTAGAATAAACATGTAGAGTGTAAAAATACTATATATAAATAAAAATTAATAATAATAGCGTCTTCTGTCACAAAGCAGAAAAACTGATCTTTGGATGTGCAATCATCACATTTTTACACTTCAAAATTGGCTTCCGAGTTCAGCACTAACTTGACAAATCAAGTAAAAAATTAAGCCCTCTTATATTCCACAAACATGCCAGAAGAGTGACGACAAATCTCCCACTGAGATGAAAATGTCAGTCAAAATAATTGAGATCTCCCTCAGTGTGTTTTTAGCTGTAGGGGTATACAGTAGTATATGACATCCTCTTAAGCTGACTGCGTGTGAGAGTCAGTGCGAGCGTGAATGGGGGACAGGAGATAGGAGGAGGTGGAGGAGGACTGGGGTGAAGTGGTGGAGTAGGTTTCCCCCTCATCATTTCTCTCTACCTGGCATAAATCATCCTCATCCAATTATGATAAAGTCTGTAGCCTAGATTACGTGGTTTTACCGTGGGGCAGGGAAGAGATCATTCTTACAGACGTCTTCTACAGTGAATAAGAGTGAGATTTCATTTTGGCTTCAACAGGGCATGTCCTTTTAATTAATGGGGCTCGGCTGAG
Organism: Dicentrarchus labrax; assembly: GCF_905237075.1. Lineage (NCBI taxonomy): Eukaryota > Metazoa > Chordata > Actinopteri > Moronidae > Dicentrarchus > Dicentrarchus labrax. The sequence continues at coordinate 12,931,394 of NW_026136704.1, forward strand.
TTGGAGATGGTGCAGCTATTTAAAATGCTAAATGGTTTTTTGGATTTTCACTTTCTCACTCAACAGACAACCCCTCTCACCAGCACTGTATACACACACACACACACACACACACACACACACACACACACAACACACACACATTACTTCTCTCTCAGTGCTGTCAGACTCACTCTTGGTGGCATCTGTGATTAACTTTGCCTGTGCTGAGAGGAGGCCTTGGATGTGTGGGAAAGGTATGAAGCATGATTGAGGGGCTGAGGTGGAGGCACTGGTGGGTTGATAGATTGATACCTAATTTCATCTGCAATCTGGTATTAGCACTGTGTTTTTAACACGCCAGAGACATAGAGTGGTATTGTTCAGGGATGATTGGAAGCCAAAATACAACAGGAATAAGCATCCACACTCACCTGGCATCTGGTGAATTTATCCCGGAGGAAGGAAAGGACAGACCCTTATGTAGGCCAGCGTCAGGTGGAGGGTTAGCGAAAGGGGCTTGTGACAAGAAGGTTGAATGTGGGATAATGTGGTCACAAAAAGAAAATGAGAAAAAACAATTATGAGACGAACTAGGAGCTCTGTAATATTGAAAGTTCATTATATGTCTGAATCAATGTACAATGTCCTGTTGATTAAATAGCACATGGAAGGAGCTATTTGACACACGTATTCTGAGGGATTCCCTCTGGATATACTGCAGGCCTTTCTGAATCATCCGGATGACACATCAAGAGACATTATGATTCTCTATTAGCGCATCAGGATGTCATACATTTCCAAATGCGTGTTTTACAGGATTGCAAATGAATGAAGCTGTGTTGCAGTGAAGTACTGGCAGTTGGAATCGGTTTGTAATGCTGGCATTAAACAGACTGGATGCACACATTTTCAAACTTCCTATATACTGTGTCGGTCTGTAAAGGAATAGTTCCACATTTTGGAAAATACGCTTTTTCACATTCTTAGTTAGATGAGTTAGATGAGTTAAAATATTGATGCCACTTTATTTTAGTCTGCTAAATATGAAGCTACAACCAGCAGCCAGTTAGCTTTGGTTAGCACAAAGACTGGAAACAGAGGTAAACAGTCATAGTCTGGCCCTGTCCAAAAATCCACCCAACGACACCTCTAAAATTCACTAATTAACATATTATAGTTTAGTCACATCAATTTCTGGTTTTCTGGGTGTTTCTTAGCTGGCAGCAGTGACTTCCTAGAGTCTTGTCATCACTGTGGGGTGCCAGGCGACCAGCGGTGACACCAGCAAATCACTGCTTGTTTACAAAAACAAACATATTAACATCTTAATTAGTGAGCTTTAGAGGTGCTGGTAGACTAGCTGTTTTCCCCTTTTTCCCAGTCTTAATACTGAGCTAAGCTAAGCTAACCAGCTTTACATTTACCATACAGACATGAAAATGGAATCAATCATGTCATCTAACTCTCAGCATGAAAGTGAAGAGCTATACTTGCTTTAGGTTGAGTAGCTTGAAGGGACCACAGGTACTGACCTAGTTGTTGACCTTGAATGTTACCTTCTGCTATGAAGGCTTCACACAACTATCAACATATCTACAAAGGGTTTCCCTCAACTGTGGCATATCACTGAAAAAAAACTAATGAATTGTGAATGGTGATGTTGCACCAGACTAATTTATTTGGACATCAAAACAATTGGCGGAGAGGTTAAAGGAGAATCCTGGCTGCACTGCAGATAGTTTACTCTCACTAGCCCTTGATAAATCCCCGACCCTCCCTCCCCAGCATACACCGTCACCCACTGAACCCCCACCCCCCAACCCACTGGTCCCTAGGGCTACCATTTGTGAATTCATCTCTGCCCTCACAGCCCTGCTCAGCTGTCACATCGCATCTTGCACACGCAGACAGTCAACGATAACAGTGTTAGGGCTTTTCATATTCCATACACCCAGTTTCCACCTCTCACTATACCGACATGCAATGTTACCCACAGTGTCTCTCTACTATTACCCCAGTCTCTGCCGATTCACCCACCCAAGTCTTAGGTGGCAAGACTTTATTTCTTTCCCTTGCTGTTGCTTTCTGTTTTGGTTCCCCTATTTATCTCTCTAGATTGTCTTGGGTGTTTCTTTCAGGGGGATCTTAGTAGCAATGGTCTCAAACTCTACATTAGAATATGAGAAGCTGTTTTACATTTGCATTGCTTTCAATTCTGCTTCCTAAAAATAATTACAAGAAACACAACCACAGAGCAAGTATGCTAAATATAAAACACACATACACATTGTAATGAAACAGCATCAGAGGCTGGAATCTCAATGCCAGCATTTCATTTTTACATAATATGTGTAATCATTACTGCGTTAGAAGCGGTTATTGCCTCCATTTAAACAGATGTTGAGAAGCAAATTACTTACACATTTCATTAATTCATAAGAGGTGCATAATGATAAATTAAAAGGTGCAATGCTTTGCTACGGTGGGCCTCTTGTGAAATCATAATTTTTATATTCAAGAATAGACATTTTGCACGGATGATAACATTTGGACAGTTTGAATAAATACACTACCAAACACACGGCAAGTCTTTAAAGGACCAGTGTCAGAATCAGAAATACTTTATTGATCCCCTGGGGGAAATTTGTTAAATCCAGTGTGCAGGATTTAGTGGGGAAAGCATCGCATTGCAACTAAGTGAACACCGCTGGCATCTGTATTTGATGACCTGGGAATGAGAACTGGCTGTGAAGTGTGTAGGATAAACTACAGTGACCACAAAACTTGCGAAAAAACGTGAAAGGCATTTGGTTTGTCCATTCTAGTCAACGGTAGAAGCATGGCAGTGCAACATGGCTGATTCCATGGAAGGTGATCCACGGCGTCTGTAGTTTAAAACGTGATATAGCTGATTATACACTAATGAAAACATACCTGTGAACATTATATTCCATTTCTGCCAAAAGATCCTCTTAAATGTTACATACTGGACCTTTCAATCAATCAATCAAACATGGTTGATATTTGATATTGACTTGCACTCTGGCCAATCAGCAGTGTATGTCCACTTATATGTGAAATCTAAGCAATGTCTGCTAGACGAGTAAATTTTATCCACTGCTATTTCTATCATGTTATCATGTTAAATGAGGTGTCAAAATAGAAAGTGCTCATATTGCTCGTTTTGGAAGGGAAACTACCAACTTCTTTTTAACTTGTTGGTATACCTGCTAACTGCCAAAGGAATCTTGTACCCTCTGTTATCAATGTCCCATTTTTATAAGTGAAGGAACATCAAAAACATCAAATCATAAACCTTGGGGATCTGTTCTCTAATGGAAGGTAGAATTTAGGGCAGGATACAGAAGAATGGGCTTAGCTAAGGGAAAGAAATGTTTTGTGAGAGCTGGACAAATGCATTGTAGCGAGTGCTGTGTAGGGACAGGAGGCCTAGTGGGATATGCCAAAGTGAATGTAGAGAGACGGCGAGAGTTTGACATAAAAAAGACAAAGGAAGACAAAGAAAGGTGGATCAAAATAAGAAATGTCTGTTTAGTGTACTGCTGAACAAGACAAAAGACTACATTTTTAAAAACATGTTTCTTTTTTGTTTTGTTTGTTGAATTTTGGCAATACATCTAATCAGCTTTAAGACTATTTTACTCTTCAGCTCAGTTGTAAAGACAGTCATCACTATAGGTCTGAAATTACTGTTACAATTGTCCATTATTGCATTGCAATACTGCATGTGTTTACAACTACTTAGCAGGAGCCCTGCTAAAAAAAAACTTATTTTAAAACTAAAAGCAGAGATGATGGCCTGTGCCTTACAGGCTGCGTCTGGCATAGCATATTATCATAAGAAATGGCAAAATGGAACCATATATATAAGACATGCGACATGCTTCCCAGTATTTAACAAGAAAATGTGAGTATTGAACTAGGGATGTCAAATCATTTTCAACAAAATAGTTAATATTGTAGTAGTAGAACACCAAACTGTCTGGGCATAAAGGACAGGTGTTCCTTCACTCCAAATGAAGAATTTCTTTTGTCAGTAAATCCCCCATTACAGTACCAGCCAGACAACACTGCAGCTCAGTAGAATGGAGGGACTTCAAACACATGCTTTAGGCTGGAGTCTGTCAAATCGATAACACCTCCATGTGCATCTCTGCCAAAACTACTCCAATGACTGCATGAAAGGCCAGTTGCAGACAGCACAGGGAACTTTTCAACAAGTTATGTGAGCAAAGTAGTTGGGCCTTAAGCATCAAGTCACTGAACTCAATACACACTTTTTACACACTATTAGTGGGGCCAAATATTGCACTCTGTAATTATAATTTTTTTGTGATCAAACATTTTTAATTTTTCCCAAAGGAATTCAGAAATTCCAATTCAAATAGTACAGGAGTTATGCAACATTTGGAATTTACCCCACTCTCCTCACAAGCCGTACTGGTAGTGAGCCCCCCTCACAAGATCTCATGGTAAATAGGAACATCACAGCATCATACTTGCATTAAACAGACGCCACCCTCAATTTAGTAGCTCCTTTACTCATTATAGCCACCGAGAGCTCTATAACAATCACATCAAGAAAGGTGGTAGCCATTCTATATAAGTTAGTGTGTGAGGAGGTTGTCAGCAGAAAGCCAGCATTTCTCTTGTTATGATGATTCTGACTCCAGAAAGCCACCACATGGTAAATGGTAAATTGACTGTAGACTATGGACCTACATAGCACCTTTCTAATCTTCCATCCACTCAAAGCGCTTTACACTGCATGCCATTCATACACATTCTTACACTGAACCACCAGCCTTCTGATTAGCAGACGACCCACTATACCTCCTGAGCCCCAGCGCCTCCATGCATCCCTGCCTTCCCAAAACAAATGTATGAACTAACCTTTATCCATCAAGGCAGAGGTCACATAATGGGGAGTCACATCATGAATGGTTTTCTTGGAGTGAGAGTCCTACAGATGATCATGGTAGTTAGAGGATTCTGCCACTGTATTACAAACATGGATTGGTTTGGCCCCTTCTAATTTAAAATACTACGCTATCCACAAGGAGTGAGTGATGAATTCCAAGAGACACAATATGCCCTCATAGGGGGCCTTAATTTGAGATACCGAAAGAAAGAGAGCCTTGGTAGATAATATGTATTGTGTCAACCCGTTCTCATCCCCGACTCATCGAAGACTGACGCTTTGTCTCTTTTTCTTTGGCGTCTCATACAACTGCTTACAGAAACATCCATCACTACAATACTAACCTGATCGCGGAATCATGTTGCAACATTATTAGGACAAAAAAGTATAAAGTGAAGTTAGGTAGTTATGTTAGCTGCACAATTAGACATCGGCACTGTCAAATTGGCAACAACACATAAAGCTCCTCCAGTAACAGGCATGAGGCAAGAGGTCTTGATTAAAATACAGGGTTTTATTGCTGGTCAACCCGTGAGAACGGGTTAAAGAAAGAAAAAATTAATTAACAAAAATAATGCCGTATGCATGTCTCATACATCTTGTGTTATAACCAAGCATATATACAGCTAGACACTTTACAGTTTGATTGAATAAACCGAAAATGACACATGTAAACACAATAATTAATTATACCTTCACAGCAGATAAACAGCCAACAAACCTCATTATACATCACAAAGAGTACATAAGTTAACTTATGTAATTATGACAACCACAGTGGAAACCGCATTCTCTTTCGCGGCAAGTTTTCAAAGTTTTACCTGCCTGATGCGCTGGGGTTAAAGCAATGATTTGTGGCACTGTAAGGTAGACCTCTTGAGCTGGGGACACCTTCACCCCCGGATAAATTTCAAGGCTAGTGAATGTAACTTGTCCCAGTAATTGATGGGGGAGGTAGGGGTTAAAATAGAGTAGGAAAAGTTCATCCGTGGTAAAAGGAAGATGGGATCTGATAAGGATGAGATCTTTCTAGGTCCTATTCTGCTTAAAAATCCTTTCAAGTTTTTGGTGATGGTGATGACTAATGATCACCAGTATAGGTATTTGACAAGTCAAAACTGTCAGATCATGTGTTGCATTTAAAGGCAATGATGCAGATTTCATCCAATTGATTTTGTGCCCAGACATAGTACAAAAACCTCTGAAGGGGTACCTAAACCATAAACAACATGTCATCTGCATACAATGCAATATTGTTTTTTGTATCACTGAATGTAATAGGAAAGATGAGAGGGTACTGTCTAATCTTCTGACCAAAGGGCTCTAATGAGAGGGCAAATAACAACTGAAAGTAGGTGTTCCGCCATGGTACAATCACAGCAGAAGGGTCAGAGTGAAGCACAATTTGATCAATTTAAAGCCAAAGTCAAACTATGCAAAAAACATCCAAAAGTTGTCCTACTCTAGCCCATCAAATGCTTTCTCAGCATCCACAGATAAATGAGTCATAAAACCTGTCTGATCATGGTAAAGTAGCTTGGTCATATGACTCAACCCAGTTGGCTAGTACTCTTGCGAATACTTTCATTTGTGCATTTAAAAATGGACAAAGGTCTGTAATTACTACACAGTCTGGGGTCATTATTGGGTTTAGGCATTGCACAATTTAAAACAGAAAAAAGTTTGGTTTTAAGGCAACATTATGTAAGATTTGGTATTTGTTGTGACTTGGTACCCCCAGTTGCAATACCACAAAATAAATAGCTAACAGCAGCTACATTTCACAGCAGTTACTTTACCGTCCATCACAAAACTCTGCAAATCAGTTGAGACGGAGCAGCCAGAGGATATCAGAGAGAAAATCAGAAAACATTTTCTCCATAAAATATGATCCAGTTTCACCAAAATCAGTGACATAGATGGTGATGTGTGACTTACTGCCGTAAAGCAATACGTACTGTTTCCGACCCAGAGCACAAAGTTACATAGTGCAAGAATAGGATTTCATCCTCATACGGGGGGCAGAGTGGGAATGACAGAAGCACCATTTACAACTCAGTTTAGTATCGTCAAAATAACTTTGAAACTGTTATTTTATAGTAGAAAAGTTACAGAATATTGCTTTAACATGCAGAATAACTGTCAAATGCAAATGAGCGACAGACTGTAAAACCAACTGACCATTGAAAGAAAGTTCTTATTGTTACCAGGGTGGGCAATCAAAACATTTAATCGCAGCACTGCCATGTTTCACATTTGGGGTGAAAGTGGGTAGTGCTATAGGAGAAAGGAAAGCACTTTCATGGGTATCCACAAGGCACTGAGAAATTAAGAATTATTATTATTATAGAAGTATTTTTGACACAAGCCTGGAATACACTCTTCATAGCCCAGGTAGGTTCTTTTGGTTCAGACAAATGCTTTATTTCAGAGATAAAGTCACTCAAAGCGGTGTTTGAAAAGTTGTCGTTGTGAATAACTGCCAGGACGTGGTGAACCACTGAACCGTTGCATGTGTTGTGTCCTCTCCTGCTGATATTCATTTTTGCTGACAGCCCCTTCCCAAAACCCCTTTATCACCCATTCTCCTGGACATATTTTTGTAGCGTGTCGCAGGAAAGTCTCTCTCCCTCAATCACGGGGAGTCAGCCTTCCAGATGCAGACACACAAGTTTTCAGGTGTCACGAAAGTGTGTTGCTTCAATCAGCTGCCCCATTCAGAGCAATGATAAGGAAAAAGTTGAGCATGAGAGAAAAAGGAAAACAATAACACAGCATCACTCGACTTGAGTGAGTGACTAACTCAGCTTGTTATTGAACTGTGCAAAGCTGACAAATAAAAAAGGAGATGAAAACACAGTATGTCAGTTCTTCAATTTCACGCAAGACTGCCTTGCATCATTGCAGTGTATCCCTATAATAAAGAGCCTTTGCATTGTGAATAGTGATTACCTCCTTCTTCAACATGCTACACAGCGCCGCATCTAGCTACTCCAAGGATTCTTCACGCACAACGACGCCTCACACCTGACCTCAAACCTGTCCAATACGTCATCAATGACTAAATAGGTCGAAAGTCAGTGACTCCACCAAAACTACTTGGTTAGGTGTAGGCAACAAAACTACTTGGTTAGGTTTAGGAAAAGATCATGGTCTGGGTTAAAATAGTTCCCTTGTGAAACCAAAAGTTAACGTTACATAAGTTCATTGGGTAAGTTCAACTAAGTTAATGCTAACTATTTGTTTCACAGGTGACATGAACAGCAATTTCCTGGGTGACAGCCTGGGTGTTTTTTGATCCATCCCTCAACACCAACTTTTTCCTTATGTGGACTTGTCGCTCTTTAGACTACGCTACCTTACTTCCTCCTTTGATTGGGTCATAATTACTATGGCCAAAAGAGGTCGCCGCCGAACAATAAACATAAATGGGTTGTAATAAGCTTTTGTTTTTCAGGTAAGGACGGGCTGATCCAGTCATATGAGGACACCTTAGTGTTTGTTTGCCTATGCGTCTGTATGTTTGTTTATGTGCTTAAGCATTTAAGCGCGGATGTGACTTTGCGTACAGGTCACTGGCGACATATTAAAGAGGGAGCCACAGAAGCAGGTGTCTTTCTATTTCACCTTTGTCTTTGTCTGTGCTTTCCGTATCGACTGAGACACCTGTCACATGAACAGCCCTCTAGGGTACTGTGCCCCTCTGAGGAAAAGAGAAGGAGGAGAAACAAAGCAGTGCAAGAAGAATTAGGCCGACAAGGACACCTGTCAAACTAGCAGGCAGGTTGCCCAACATGGTCTTGCAACTGTGAATGTGATCGATATCGGGCTGACGTTGAAGACAGATATACACACAAGCACAAGCACACACATACCCTGAGCCACTACTATCTCTACTCCCTGATTACCATAACTCACTTATTTACGTGTCCACTTATGCCAGCAAGAAAAATGTCCTGCATCAGCATTGTGCCGCTGGGCCGTGTTTGCCATTAAGCTTTTGATTGCATTATGGGACATAAGCATGATTGATGCAAGTGGGGAAAATGGTGATGCTGCAGAGAGAGGAGAGTGCACCTACACAGATAGATCCATGCATTTGCAGGTGGATTATTTTGATCATTGCCATAAAAGACTTGTAAGGAAACATTGTTGATAAATGTTTATAAAGTCTGGGGTGGAAACACATAAATACACATAGAAACACACAAATACTTAGACCGTAGGCTATAGCTTCTGCTCCAAACCATAAATTATTATATATGTAAGGGGTAGTTGCAGCAGTGTTTTGTCCGGGGCCTGTTGGACCGCAACTGTGTATTTTTCTCCTGTGAACTCTGCTGGTTTTCCTTCCCCTTATGTACTTTTCTGTTGTTTTTTAGTAGTTTTTCCTTTTTGTCTTCTTGTAGTGTCAGAGGGCATAGAGTTTGCAGGCTGCTTGCAATCAGTTACCCCAGCTGCATTTAGCTGCAGCCTCTCCCCGTGACTAAGATTTCATTGTGTCTTACTTAATTATAAGATTTTGATCTTGTTAAACTCGGTGAAATCACTGATGATCCATGACTAAATGACTAAGTTATATGTGTGTGTGTGTGTGTGTGTGTGTGTGTGTGTGTGTGTGTAAATATATATATAGACATATATTGCATATAAAATGTGTTATTTTAAAGAATATTGTTAAAATAAAGATTGTTTATATACATTTCGAAGGAGCTGAATGTCATTCCATCCTTTATTATCATGTGTAACCTGACGCATCTGGTGCGCATGGCCACGTGGTTACTTTCTCTTTTCCTCACTCTAAAACAAAGCACCTGCATCATCATACTGCTGATAGAGAACACTCACATAAGAATATTGCACTATTTTTTTAATTTATGAAAAATTCTCAAAATCATTGACAGTATATATATATGTCAGTGGTCAAAATCAGCTTCAATCTTTCAAGCTTTGAAAAAGTTTGTGTTCTGCTTGTTCAACAGGTGTTAGATAAATTGATCATACTGCCTGGCTTTTGTTTTTCACTGTTTACTTATGAATAATGAGCATTGTTGCTGTAAAATATATCATAAAGTATTTTTAGAAATGTACTTCCAACTTGTTGAACTTTTATTTCTCTTTAATTTATTAAACCAAAATGAGTCAAAAAATGTCCAGTAAACTCCAAAGACATCGAAAAAACAACTTCAAGTTACAGGGACAAGAGATAGTAAGAGACAGCCTCCACCCGTCCAACACTGAACACACCTGACTGGAGGTGAGTAGCCACCCAATACAGTTGTCACTCAGTCCGCTGACTAAATAACAAAGCCTCCCAGTTTTAGATAATTAATAATCATAATTAATATATCATGAAGTCTGTTTCACTCCCTTTGCTGTGCGCTTTGCTCTGAAATTACACTGCACTTGATTGTATGTGGATAATAATGTAAATGTCTACGCAACCCCGGTGGCGGTCACAGGTATAAATGCTCAGAAATCTTTGATTTTAGTATCTTCTAGGCTTCAGAAATCATCCAAAACACACATATACATATTTTTATATGTCTTGGCAAGTGAGAGAAAGACCATATTAATTTTTAAGGCTACAGGCAGGTTACAGGTTTATTACTGACCACATAACGTTACAGGTTTAAAAGGATACCATTACACTGGGTTTGAGATGATAGAAGGATGTGTTAATTTACAGTAGATTATAAACTGTCATTAGTCGGACACACAGTTTAATTATACAATATGGTTCTTGAAAAATATGTTACAGTTATATTTGACAAATAATGTAAGCAATATTTTCCTATTACCCTGAGAAACCAGGCTAAATGCTTTTCTTTTCATTCAGTGTTTTTTGCATATTTCTTGCAATAGCCTGTTTAAAGTGATCATATATGTAAAAAGACTTATATTGTAAGCTAATAGATACAGGAGTGATGTTAATACAGTGGCACAGGCTTTGAATTCCTTAAATATTAGCCTATAAACAAATGAGATAGCTAACTGAAAGTACCATTACAGTTAGCTACATCTTCCGCCCCTGTAACATTAAAATTAGTTTACCTTTTTATAAATTTCGGTATGTGGGCCTGCATGTTTCTATGGTTTGAATATATGTTTAATTTTCAGTGGGATTTTGGATGAAGCCCATAAACCTGTTACTTCTCAGAACAGGAAACATTATCTAACACTACTGGCAGGGACATGATGTTATTGAAAAGAAAGATGTTGGCTTACTAGGGGAACAGGTCAAGCAGCTAAATCGACTTCTGAAGAGGAGACACTTGACGTATTTGTATATGTGAACTGTGAGGAGGATGTGGCAAACAAACATGTTTCAATCCATAAGGATGTCTTAACATCCTTGTTGGACTGACCCAGAGGCCTAATTTATGATGCACTGGTCCAAAGCATGGAGGTAATATATATATATATATATATATATATATATATATATACATATATACATATATACATATAATAAGATATAATATCGCCAAACGTTAAGATTTTTTTTTTTTTTAAATCTGTTGTATTGGGTTATTTTAAGACAGCCTTCACCCTAACATGATGCAATGGTGCCTCAGGATAGCATTGCTCTATAAGAAATAATCTGCCGTAAAAATGCCTCCCAATAATCCCCTTGTAAAATCATTAATTCATAGCCTGATCAACTGAGTAAGGAGTAATTTACTATTATAATATGGCATTTGCCCTTTGCATTAGGCCGGCATGCTGAGTCAGAGCATTACTCTACGTTGTTACTGCCTTAGCCTGCTCCTCGGGGCACGGTCTGCGAATGATGACCATGACTGATGACGGTTGTGCTGCTCTTGCCATCTGCATTTCGTTTTCTGAGACCTAACATGGGGATTACTTCCATATCACTTCTGATTAAATCAGATATATGCCTGATGCTCCGTTGTTCTTTCTTTCTCATGATAGCTCTGTCACATCCTCTCAATGTTTCCATTTAATTCACTACAGAGCTCCAGCTCTCTCATGTAGATCCTGGTTTTGTTCTTACAGCTTCAGCTAAACATTAGGCACATTGTCGTCTTGTTCGGAGGGATTTGCTCACATCTGCAGTCAAGTTCACAATATGATACATTCTTCTTTTCTGCCACCGATCCCCCCCCCTCTCCTTTCACTGACAAGCCGATGTTCTGCAGCCAGGCAGACACGCTCTAGTGGATGGAGTTCAGTGTAATGAGTGACAACTGCATGCTAGTCAGTCCCAGCAAATCAACAGTGAAAACAGAGAGAGCTGATCCGCGGGCCTAATGGAAACCACTGGTCCTGTAAGTGCCCATCTAATGGGCCGGACACACAAATACACACAAACATACACACCCATAGAACACGCTAAGTCAGAGGGAATCAGATTCAAGGATATTGTCCGTTCTCGCTAAAAATATCTCTCATGTTGTGAAATTCTACAGTTTTCTGTCACCACTACAGCTTGACTATGTAAGATTCTGAGAAAAGATTCTTTAAAATAGCAGAATTTGCCTGTGCCAAGGCTCAAGGGAACTAGTGTGTCCATTAATAATTCATGGTCAGACAATCAGAGAGAGACAGGTTGTCAGTTACCAGATTTTTTTCTTCGCAGTGTGAAAATGCAGGATACTCATTGCTGCAGGGGAGGGCAACTCCACACTTCTTTTCACGTCCATTCTTTTCTCGACTTTCTCCATTTTTTTCTGATGGACCATCTGACCAAACCATTCTTCAGTTCCCCTAGGCAGAGCTGGTGGCAGACAAGAGTCATTAGAAACCGTCTGGACATTTTCCCCAAACAGCTCCCACTATGGGAAAACCACCCAATATTAGCCCATGCACCTATCATATTGTATTACCTGGAAGCTGATGATGGCTGGCACCTCTGTTGACAAGTGTAGACTCTACGTCCCCCAATCCCCAGCCCTGATGAGATCCTGAAAATCCTGGACACCTTGTCTTCAACACCACTTCAGTCAATCCTCAGAGGCTAGCCGTGGGATGGATTCAGAGAGGCAGGGATCCAATGAAGAAAGGACTTCAGCTGCAAAAGGCTCTCAGCAGCTCCTTGTCCATGCATTTTGATACACACAAGACTGTCAAAAAGTGAATAACAGGGAGCTCTGTGAGAAGTAATCAGTTTGAAAATATTAATCTTGAAGGTCACAATACTGATATAAGATAAGTCCCTTATTCTTTGATGTCACCTTTTATTGGGGCACATGAGATCATCTTTTTTGAAATCAGAGGGTTATATTTGGCCTCTGTCAGGTATTAAGCTGTAGGCCAGTCATTGAAAACTCATTTTTATGCTCTGTTCTCTTGAACACCAAAACCGCTCTGAGATCATCTGATACCAGGTGGCAAGGCCTGTAAAGTGCCATTTAATAAATTATGATCTATAATGGTGGTAGTTCACAAGTACATTTAACCTGTGAGTAATGCTGTCATTTTCTCACTTGTGTGGGTGCTAAAAGGCAAGAGTCCCCATTTGCCCTAAATGAGTAGTGCAAATGGGTAGCACAGTAGTGGAATTGTGGTCTGTGACACTGGTTTAGATAAATTGAAACTCTCTGTAGGGGGAAACCACTGATCTTCTATTTATCCCCACTGATGGCTCTCACTAAATATAAAGGGGCAGGAATCCTATCAGAGAGAAGCATGTAGCGTAACAGTGTGCAATCTATGTGGCCACGAGTTTCAACTCTAATTATGATGTTCACTCTAATCTTGAGTGTGCTGCCCTGCTCGGGGTTTCACTTGTTTGGCACCATCAGGTATCTGGCTCAATTACAGCCCTTGTTGAAAAAGAAGTGTCTGGGTGTAAACACAATTGCCTCAAAGAAAGGAAGCTAGAAAGAACGAATAAGGAAGAAAGAAATGTTGTACAGAAACACTGAGAAGAACGAAGCAAATGCACCCTTTCCAACTCAACACAAATCAGCATGACTCATTGACAATTTCCTGGCACATGTTTCAGAAAAAGAAAGAATACTCTCTCTACCTGGGCAGGTAGTCAAAGCTGGCCCAGCTGTGTGATACTAGCTCCTTCTGTGGGCACTCAGCCAACATTTGCATTTATTTATGCCTGAGCATAAACAGGCCCAACAGGCCCCATGATATCCTGCCAGTATCAGCAATCTCATCTGCTGCCTCACGACATGGTGCAGACTTCCATTCTCACCTTAAGCCCCCTTTCTTAGACATGAGTTGAATTATGCATGATTACCCCACCGTACACACATACACAAACAGAAGTTCATCTGAGATTATGTTGTAACAGGACAGTATGATGTGTGTGTGTGTGTGTGTGTGTGTGTGTGTGTGTGTGTGTGTGTGTGTGTGTGTGTGTGTGTGTGTGTGTGTGTATGTGTGTGCGTGTGTGTGTGTGTGTAATTTTCGATAACTAAATGGTTTCACTTAAAGGTTTGACTGATGCAACACCAACAGCGAGTGATGAACTGAAATTCCCTATAATAGAATCAGTCTAAGAATAAAAGTGTGGCCATTACACTTGCTTTGAACTAAAATGGCTTCAAATTAATGGTAACACATATAGTAACATTTTATGCATCATCATCTACACTACAGTTGTTGTGAATTTCTTTACCATACTGTAACTGAATATAATAGGAATGGTATATGTCCCATCTCACCTCATGGTAAGTTGAGGGGGTTACAGGTTACCTGAACTCATGCATGCATAATTAAATCTGGTTTTCTTCAATCAAATACAAAATGCAACAAAGTTAAGAATTTCCGGATAATCAACAAGCTAGGGGTGTAGAGCATACCTGCAGTGGTTTGGCCTATTTTATCAAGATGGTGCATCTTTTCACTCTGGTCCAGGTGACCTTTTGGAAGTAAGAAAAGTAGTCTAGTACAGAAAATATAAAAGACAGCATATTGAAGTCAGTATATTTTATGCTTAATTTATAAAGTACTACCTTCTGTCAAAATGTAGTACATGCCCACATCAAGGTGTTCATTTGGAGTATTTCTATAATCATTTGACTGATATTTGTGTTATGTCATGCTGCCCAAATTGTACTAATTTCCGATGCAGGTGCCATAATGCATCTAAACACTTTTTGACTTCTAGAGTACAACAACACACAAGATGATCTTCATTGAGATTCAAAATAAATCCTAAATGTTTTTGCAATCAGAGATAATATTCACTAGACAGGGGGGGAAAAATAATATGTTCACCTTAATTTATTTTTCTTACAGCTCCTCTTCTAATGTGAAATGAGTATAGCCCCCAAACAGTTGGTGAGGCTCCATGGTAAATGTGTAACTTGGCTGGCAATATCAAGTAAACAACAAAATGGCTGGAGGTAAAACGAAATGGTAAATCCTATTTAATAAACTGTTGGAAAATGTAGAAAGGGTTAATGTCAAGGTTGCAGAGATTAATATAAAAATGTGTTTTGCTAAAGTTTACTGATTATCTGATGAAAAGCCTAAGTCATCCGCTGAGAAGGTCAAATTGACTCAATACATGGTGTTAACTCTTTCGTACTTGCAATCTGACTAATAATTCAGATCCCCCACTGACAGAATATTATTATTTTTAATATAAATGTAAAAATGTTAATACATAGAGTATTATATTAGTAGCTTTATCCTAATAAACATATTCTACCAAGTAATAACAGATAAAGCATATGTCACCTCATTATTATACTGCTGTATATTAACAAGTTTTATAATTGCATTTCATCTCATTACCTTCAAACCCCATCAAGCAAGTCTTTGTCTTGTTTATATTTCTTTCCTGCAATTGAAGCACTGAAACTCAGCAGGCTCACTCAGACTGCCCATGTCATACAATGTAACATATAATCAGGAAGGAATCAGGAACAGGAACCATGACTGAAGTGTAAACAGAAGATTTCCTGCCCTGCGGTCTGTAAACAGAGCCCAGCGCCACAATGTGTGAAATAACACTGTGACATGTACAAAAAGCACAGGTCTCCCACCTCTCTGTCTTTTCTCAGCCTCTTCCTCTGGGTCTTTTGTGTGCTTGCATGTGTGCATGATAAAGACAGAGTCATACTTAGTGCCCTTATATGTCTCTGAATATGTCTGAATATCTCATATGTCCTTTTCCTGCATTGCTATATCTACAAGGCTTCAGCTTTATGCAACAGTATCACGACAGTTGCATGCCTACAGGGTCACCTTGTTCTTTTTGAATTGCTTTCACTGCCAATTGGCCCAACCAGCTCTTACTTTTTTTGGTGCAGGACATTGCTCGTCATTGTCTCAAGCAAGGCACTGACCAAAATAAACTGTCAAGCTTTCTTCTCCACAGGCCTATCTCTCAGGATGCCTCACCAACAGATGTCCAGGGATTACCCCGTCCCAATGGAAAGACACAAGCTCTGTTTTTGTTTGTGAATTTGCTTTACTACCTCGAAAATGTCAGGTATTTTTAGACCGTGCTGAAATGCTGAATGAGTGGACTCCACAGAACATGAATCAACACACTGGAAGTCTTCCGTCCTGACAGCAGGTGATGCTTCATCCCACCAGGTCTCTCCTGCAACGTGGCTTGGCTTTATCTACTCCTCAATACTGTATTTATTGTATGAATGTAGTTCAATGTAGTCATTTCTAGTAAATAAGACCATTCACTTGTGTATAACATAACACAGGTTTCTCCATATGAAGTTAATCATAATCTAACCTATTTTCATTTGAATTCAGGAATATATATTGATACAGGGTCATTCTTGCATTACCAAAGCATAAAATTACCAAACATTCTAATAAAGGTGAAACAATCAATCATTTGATTGATTTAGTCTGTAGGGAGGGTACAATCCTAACAAGCAGTTAACTAGCTGGCGGACAACATAGCTGTTGCTGTTGGTCCCATCTGTGATTTGAGCTCTCCGTATGTTACTCTGTGACTCGACTCTGCATGTTATTCCATGTAGCAATTTGAAAAAACATGGAGTAACAGAGGTTACAGGAATATCCGTTTCTGTGAGATACTACAGTCTGGTGATTGCCATTCGCAATTGGACCCATGAAAGAGATAAAGCTTGACACCCCCCTTTCTGTAATACAGGACAAACACAGTACAGAGTGTGCAGGTGTTGAAATGAAACGAATAACACTGAGAATCAGTGCTAATGTTATCAAGAGGAAGCTAATTAGCGTGCACACATCCATGACTAGTTACAAGCAAGATTGTAAACGGAGGTAAAATTAACAGCACCACTGGTGGTATACATGTTGCCTCTAGTGACACGGAGGAATCTCTCAAACATATAAATACATTTTAATTTAATTAATTAATTTAAAGAAATATGATTGTCAATTTTAAATGAAAGTACTTAAACTATGATACCTCTGAAATGTAATTTAAAATAAGTTTTGCATTTGCTGTAATATTCTGTTTTAGTATCAGCCTGATACGCAGTCACGTTCATGCACATAACGCGTGCACACATCCATGATTAGCTACGAGCTAAAATGTGATGGCAAGATAGTAAACAGAGGTAAATTGAATGGTTCAAAAACACTACAATCATTTTATATATATATATATATATATATATATATATATGTATATATATATATATCCATTAGGAAGAGAAGTGCAGATCAGTAGTAGCCTTCCCCTTTTACCATTCAGAAATCAACAACAGTCAACAAAAAATAATTTCAAGAATAAACCTGCCTCTTGTGTGACCTGTCCGTATGTGAATGATGTCGGACCACACTGCTGTATTTTAATGACAGATGTAATGGTTGCACTTAGAGAGCCTGTTGCTCTGAGTTTGTACTCTACATGGTGTAAAACGTTACACACACTCTTCATATTCTTCATATAATGATGATATTGTACATTTTACCACATACATACATAGATTTATTTGTTATTGTCTTTGTGTAGGTTGTGGTGTGTTTAATTATTTAGATAACATAATTTCATTGTCTGTTGCCTCTGCCCCTCTCTATCTTAAAAGCTCTTCTTCTGCTCTTCTGTCCACAATGACTCCCTGCTATTTGACGTATTGATAAAGATTAGTGCTGGAGAGACACACATTAAGTCGTGAGAGAAAATTTTGTCAACCCTCTCTCGCGTGAGAATCCATTTCCACCACGTTCCCTTTCTAACTATTTATGTTCTCTGCCTCCCGCACACCTATTAACCTTTTGTTTCACTCAATTGAATTTGCAAATGATTCTCTTGTGAAGTTAAACCCAGAGATAAATTCTCCACTGGACTGAGGTAATTGTCTATCGATGGTTTGAAGTGATAGCTCATGTGAGGCTTCGAAAAGGGTTGTATGAGTATGTGTGATAATAAATGTTACACACACACACTCTCACATAATCACTCATACTCTAAGGACTGCTGCTTCAGTGGAAAGACAGACAGACAGACAGACAGGCAGGCTGGCAGAGAGGTGACAGCATCCAAGCCAAGGTGACCCTCTTAAATCTATCAGCTGCTAGTAAGTGTACGTACAGCTGAGAAATACAATGTACTCTAGAGGCAACAGTATGCCCACTTAATGTGTTTTCATCCTGGCATGAAGACAGGCACACTAGCTCTGGATGAAACCTTCTGTTTACTGATGATGTGTCTGTGCTTCAAGGCCCAAACTGCTGTTGCAGTCATATACGTTTTATTATGCTGCTATGTTTCTGAACTGGTTTATCAAAATTAAAAAACTGTTGTCTGACACATTAATAAAAAAAATGTCTGTGTAAATCTGCCAAGTATTTTACTTTATATATTGGCCTTGCAGTAGATTACACTGAGCTAAAATACAAATGCAGCATGTTTGTGTTTACAATTGTTTTTCAAGTTGAAATAAAAGGTCTAAGACTTTTTCTACTCACACAGAAGGCTTATTTTTCTTTGATCGTGTGAACCAACTGTTGCATCAGCTGTCTGGGTGGTTGGTCTCTGACGATCTTGCAGGTGAAGAAGCTGGATGTGGAGGCCCTGTGCTGGTATGGCAAAATGTCAAAATAAAATAAATTCCTATTTTTACTGTGAAACTTATCAGAACAGCTTTACTGGATGTAGGCACTGAAATAAAGATCAACCTGTTCCAGTGAGGGAAATGTGGAGAAACAAAAGAAATGTCTAATTAGTCTAGGTTGTCTGAACTTGTATATAGGCCTATATATAAAATGTATGTCATTTTAACCTTCAGTCCAGCCTTTTACAGGGAGGATGAGGTAGCCTTTGGAAGATTAATTTCCACCAAGTGGGTTATTGGTTAAATCACAACACACTGTTGCATGCAGAGGGGGGTGGGTCTTCTGCTGACATCCTCAGAGAACTGTTAATGTGTATATCTGGAGAACAACGATGACTCTAATCCACTGACTGTATGTCAGTGCTCTGAACACACATCATCTCATAACAACAGTACAACAGCCTATCATGAATTGAGTGATTCCACTCTGCGTCCTCTGCTGAATGTTGCTTCAGGTAGCACAGTCCACCGCAGGCGACAGAAAATATTCAGTTAATACTCATTCCTACTGACAGGACTGATCCACTTGTGGTCCATCTGCCATTCAGATCTGTATTTGGACAGACCCTTATTTTTTATAGTGGACTTGAGCTGGAGATATTCGCCTAAACAGAGTGTGTCTGAGTCTCTGTAACCAGGGCAACAATGGAATGAATTTCATGTCATTCTTCACAAATTCTGAATAATAATACTTTTCTGGTATGTTTTATGAAACTCATTTGGTTTTATGATTTCTTATGTAATTCTGAAAACATATTATATAAATTAGAGTGGGGTGTGAATAAAAATATGGGAAAATCGCATCCCGTATATATTCAAAAAAAGGACAGTGCATTTTATTTTTCCAATACTATACGAGTCGATCCCGTATTATACAGTAAGGGTGGCAACAGACAACAGATCTGTTTAACATTCTTGCAGTCAGCATGCCAGTTGCATGCTGCCTCGCAATGTGTGACATCTGAGGAATTGTGTTCTGTGATAAAACTGTACATTTTAGAGTGGCCTTATGTGACCAGCCCAAGTCACACTCATGTAATAACCCTGCTGTTTAATCAGCATCTTGATATGCCACACCTGTCAGGTGGATGGATTATCTTGGAAAAGGAGAAGTGCTCATGAACACTGATTTGAACAAATTTATGCACAAAATTTGAGAGTCTTGATGGGTATGCACGTTATGTGTGGGTTGTTTTGTCAGTTTGAGTTATAATAATGGGGTTGAGAAGATCTGAGTGGGAGAGGTGGTGTGGAGATGGTGTGGAGGAGAGGAATCAGCTCTGGATGAACTGACAATTCTTGTTCAAAACACGGAATATCTAACTTCCAACTTCACAAAAACAAATACTTGCAAACTGGATGATGTGTAACGTTAGCAGTTACTTATAAATAAACTTGCTACAACCTGGCTCCTCTCCTGACGCTGCCATGTCTTCATCCCCAGAGTTAGTCCTGGTCTGAGCCGTTGTAAATCACCTGGCTTCCATTGGTCTTGGAGGCTGTCAGCCTGGTTTCATTGCATACTCACCTCGATCAGTGATCAGTGTATGTAGAATATGTCACATGTGGACAAATCATCAGAAAAATATGTGTAAACCATGATATTTAGAAATGTTCTTTCATCTTGCTCAGAAGTACCAAAAGCCATTCACTGTGGCCGAATCTTAAGTAAGTGAATATGGGGATTAAAAGTGCTCTGATATTAAAGTGCAGCCAAGGCTTCCCAGCTAAGCTCCTAACACAACCATAAAGACATATATTTACCTTCCTTAGATGTAATTAAAGGGTTTCGTCCACTGGGAATGTAAGACAAGCCTTCCCCCTCTGATATGCAGCTAATTGAGACCCACTTCTTGTACTTCAAAGGTCACAGAGTGCTCCTCCCCCCCATGCACCGTACTACAGTGCAGCCACAGCATCGTCCTTCAGGTATAGTACTTTGTTGACAGAGGGATGGGAAATATTCACTGAACCGAAACACCTCTGGGTCAATCTCCCTGACATGGTTTCCCTGGGGTTGTTGTTGAGGGAGGACTTCTTTAAATGATGGCACTTTTTTTATGTCTGAGCTTATCCCTTTTTCCACACTTCGAAGTCAGCTCCTCTCTCTCACTCTTACCCCCCACCGGCAAGAGTGCTGGCTTTTTTCCTCCAGTTGCTTTTAGCAGACTAATTACAATAACTACACCTGCGGGATCCATTTTTTGGTTTGACACATTGGGTAATAGAGAGCAGCAATTAACTGCTGTGATTCATTGTTCACTTCATTGCAGTCTTGTGACATGATGGGAGTTTGCTCTACCTGCCCAATGTAAGATGGAAGGCACACAGATAATCTTTATAAGTTTTTTTGATTTTATGTTATTGTTTTCCTTCATTATTAATATGCAATAATACTAGTGAATTTTCATATTATTTCCCAAGCTGCTTTGTTGTCTGCAGTATTCAGCAACTAGAAGAGAGCTTGTTGCGCTGGCAGGTTGCTGCACTCACGCTGGCATTATCCCTCTTCCTTTCTAGACCTGTCTGTGCGCATTCAACTCTGCACAGCGTTACAATGTGTAATAAAATCAACCAACCAGAGAACTGGAAAAGGTCAATTCTGATTGGTCGTTTTGGCTCCAATCACAGAGATTCCATCACAACAATCAACACTAGATTTCCAGCGACCTAATATGATGTAATCAAATGGAGAAAACAGCAACAATACGTCGCAGCGTGAGATTTTTTTAATTTCTAGTTTTGTGATATAGCATTATCCTTTGTAGTGCCTTTGACGCAACATGCTATTATCCAACAGTTTCAGGTATAGTGATGCTGTCTGCTTTCTCTGTGTGTGTGTGTGTGTGTGTGTGTGTGTGTGTGTGTGTGTGTGTGTGTGTGTGTGTGTGTGTGTGGAGTCCAGCTCTTGGTCCTGCAGAGGAGAGGACAGAGAAGCATGACCATAAATGACAGCAAAATGTGCTATCACTAGGCCCTGTATATAACATTATAATTATTATGATTGATGATCATTAGGCTGTCTCCCCCTCTGCCCCCGTACAGTGTCATCGCTATACGTGCACCACACGCTATGTGTAGGGCACCAAGAGTGGATGGTGCAAGGGCAATTTTTTAGCAGAGCAATTTATAGTTTCTTACAGTTTACATTTTAAGCTGCTGGTAGTATCAGTGTTAAAATGTATAGTGTCTTTCATGTTGTAGATAGCGTGTGTGTAGCAGTCTGCCAGCTGCAGTTTGTTTGGCTTGTATGTAATTTCCCTTCAAAATATAATTAATGCACATGCAAAATATTTTCTTTGCACTCTAAATCTCCCATTGCTCGCTCAGGAATTAGGCACAAATATAACGCCATGAACAAGGAGTGCAGGGCAGGCTGTTGGTCCAGTATGTATGAATGAGAGTAGGGGTGTGAAGGGGAGACAGTATACAGGTTACATTATCAAGGTGCAACCAGAGTAGACAGGCTATCTGGAGACAGGCCTCAGACAATTCCAAAACACCAGTAAAGCAAAATATCAATTTCACAGTGAAAATGTCAAAACAAAAAAGAATCTGCCAACACTAACTGCCATGTATGTTGTCAGGAGTCAGCAACAAAATCAAAGTTTTTTAAGGTTTTTCAAAACTTGTCAATCACTGCAACCACGAGAGGTCCTTGAGCACACAGCATACAAAAATATTTGGCTGATGCATGATTCTCTACAGGCTTAGGCCAAATCAAACAAAATAACTTGTGTTTCTGAAATATGTCATTTAAGGGGCCACTTTTAGAGAGGATCTATTTTCCGAAATGGAATATTATAAGCATACTATGTTTTCATTGGTGTATAATCACCTGAATATAGAAACTGTTGTGTTTTTGTACCTTTGAATAAGAGTACAGATGCCGTGTCGCCTTCCATGTTGAACTGTCATGCTGAACAGTGTGTCCCTGGACATAAATGCAGTAAGGTCCCTGTGAGTGACACCTGCCAGCAGAAAAAGCATATCTCTGTATTTCTATTCAAGCTGATTCTTTAAGGCAATGGACTCCCCTTTGTTTGTCCTTTAAAATCAATGCTGCCTTATTGTGCTTCTGTGCCCAAAGTTACAAAAGCAGAATGGTGAGTGCCTTGTAGAAGGGTAGCATCGCTAAGGGAGGGGCTGGTGAGGATATCTAGAGGAAATCAATGTATAGTCGGTAATAATACTAATAACAATGTCGCTAAATTAAATGTAGAAAATAATTTCTACTGCAATGTTTTGTTGAAAGCATGCCCTTTTGGTTTATTGATTTATAAAGATTAAGTACTCATCTTTATATGTCAACTGCAGCTTTGGAATGAAGAAAGAAAATGTTGAACAGCCAAAAACAAAACACTGCAGTCACCGTTTCATTTTACTGCTCCAGTAATGGAAAAGGGATTTGATTTAGCCATTCCATGGTCATTTAAAGGTTAAGAAACCTCTTGGTAAGAGGTGCAGAGGAAAAGTTCCTTACTTAAAAAATGAAAATGATGAAGGTAATCACCTCTTGAGTGAAGAGAGATAAGAGGTGGAGAAATGAAGGGTCTAGGGTTTAGCACTCTTGACCTCATGACCCTTTAAGATCGAGCAGCCAAAGTCAAAGCTTGATGTTCATGGGGAATATTGTATAATGTGTCCAGGTATGAGAATCCAATAATAATAAAGAAATTGTTTACAGACATTCCAACACCAATTCCAATATTTTTTTTCTTTAGATCTCATGCAGCAGGGTGGCCTAAGTGATGTTTTGTGCAGTTCCTGGAACCACTGTGTGTCCTACTGTGACTCAGTCTGCAGCATGTACAGTATATGTATGTACAATGTTAGAGTCCTGAATCTGTAATGTAATGTACCAAATTCTCAAAATGTATTGTCAAGATATTTTACTGTAATGGAGGTAATAGATATTAAAATAAACCCCAATCAATTTGAATTTGTATTACTGTATTTTTTAATCTTCATTTTTTTGACATATTTCAAAGCTAGTCCTGGCAAAACATTTGTCTCATTCTTGTGGGTTGAAACCGGAGCTTGAAGTAATAGGATTAGTCACTCACCTAATGTACAATGCTGGGCAGTTACCTACTTTCTAGCCACAAGACGTGAATTCTCCAGTGCCCAAGGACATCAGCTGCCCTGTTAAAATCTCCATCTGTCCAGTCCCATCTGTGTAGAAACAAGGATTTGCTCTCTGCTTGCTCACAGGTGAACTTGACGAGTGATCAAGGTGAGCAACCACCTGCACTGGTCTGTATGACAGTTCGGGCCAAATAGATTCTCAGACCAGAAATCAAAGTGTTTCTCCTGAATGAGAATGAAATGAAAGACTTGCAAATAAAATGTTTCAAAGGGTTTATGATGAGTGTTAACAATGGCTGCTAATCCTGCACGATGCAAGGTCAATACACAGGGCTGCTATCAATACTGTTTTGTGGTAGCTGCAGAGGGAAAAATGCTCTGCAAATTGTGTTTCCTTGCACAAGCAAGTGTAATACTGTAATTCCCCTATGAAAGTATATTTTCATTCTATTTGTGAAACAGAATACATTTGGACATTACAAGGGTCACCACTAATCTGTTGGGAATGTGCTTAGAAGACAAAGTGCTATAGTGCTTTTTCTTTCTGTTGTCAGCAACGTGCCAACATGGGGACAGTTCATCAAATATTCCTCCTAAAGTCAGTTCCACTGACTAAGCATTATGCCCTGTTCTAATTCAACTGACTAATCCAGCACTGCTGCTGTATCATTCAGCATTTTTTTCCCATTCAGTAGGCACAGCTGAAACAAGACTGTGCAGGAAGAAACCATCTGGTCTTCAACTTAGTGCATCGATACATTATTGAAAACGTCACAGACACAGCATTGTCTTGTTCTTGAGTTCCTGCCTTATGTCCCAATTGAACAATCACACTAAGCTGCTAAGCGGTCAGGCCCATTCACATTTGTCTTGTTCATTCATCGATGACTATCAGCAGAAGGCCTTTTGGACTTACATTTTAGAGGCAATCTAGACATCTCTTCCTGTATAAATGTCTTTTATTGCCCAGAGTGCTTTGGATCCTGAGATCAAAGAAAAAGATGCATTTATGTCCATGTGAATTACTTTACAAATTCCGAGCAAAAAATATCCCTGTTTGCTCTCTATTCTGTTTTTAGCTTTTAAGCCTTCAAGTGTAGATAGATCTCTCTTCTTTTTTTGTCAGTTCTATTCCACTCTGAGCTGTAATTGTGCCTGTAAAACAAAGTCTTATGAAGTTCAACAAAGTTGCTGTCATAATGTAAAAATGACTGACTCATTTACTGTACATGTAACATCTGCAGAGTTTTCACTCACAGCAATAATCATCAGCTTTCCACAAAAGCTAACAAAGACTGTCCCTGAGGGTGAATGACTTGAAACACATTTTTACATTGTACCAAAGTATTAGGTAGACTTGCAAAAGTGGGGGATGTAGACTTTAGTCAAAGGTGGCCCAGATCCTCTCTGGATCAAAGGCTTTGACTTTTGACATTAATGTTACAAGAAATAATCACTGGCGGCTCTGAATTCCAGCATCAGATATTTAAAATTTAAAGGAAGGTTAGATTAAAAGTCTTGTGAAAGTAACAAATTAAAGGAAGCTACCATATACACATACATTTGGTATATGTGTATATGATATCTGCCCAGGGACAACAGATGAAAATTTGTTTTTGCTGTACTAGTGTTTCTTTTTTTATGTTGATCAGTTAGCACAGTCCTGTCAAATGAACTTATCAAAATAAAAGGAATAAATAGGATTTATGGTGCAGATTTACAATATCTGTATGATGCGTCTTACATGAAGGTCATCATTTTGCTTGATTTTATTTGTTAAACTATTTTTTCTTTTTTTTACTTGTACACTAATGAGCTCAACACAGCGCTAAAAGTGTATTTGCAGGTCCGCACTCGAACAATGAGACATCTAGGTTTGCTTCTGACTCTTTAAAGTGGAGTCTGTTTGTCAGGAAATGAAGTTTTAAGCCCTGCGGAGGACCAGACTGGAGCCTCATGGCAGCTCTGCAAAAGGGAGCTTTATTTTTAGCAGTTGAACAACAGGAAGGAGAAAAGGAGGCCAATTCTACCTGGCAAGATATGTAGGAATGATGACATCGGCTCAGTGGAGTGTAAACTGAGAGCGGGGAGGTTGGTACAATTTGATGAGGTGAACACTGTTGGGGGAAAAAGGGGCTGAAAAGTGAGTTTAAAGAGAGTTAATAGACAGTGGATCGGTGAAAGAGGTCCCATAGCACAGGACGCAGGTCAGAAAGTTCCTTTGATGATCAGCCAGAGAAATTAACCATAGGATCACCAAAAGAAGGGAAGAAGTGTTCAGTTCATGCATACACATTCTATACACTGGCTCATAACAGAGAACAGTTTTTCTTGGCTTCTGTACAGTGAGTAGAAGAACTCCAACAAATATTACTGAGGAAAAATTACTAGAGCAAACAGCAAGAGGTTGTTTTTTTTTTTACTTAGAATGCCGATAATATCAGCATATTTCAAGTTTGCTATCAAACTTGAATGTGTAATAAGAATATAACCTTTTACTGGCTGTTGGTATTCACATGGGCATGCCGTTACACAGAGTACTTGCATATCAAAGTAAAATCAGAATATAAATGTAAAACAAGTACACACAATACAATATGGTCTCATAGTTGTTCATTCAACTCATTCATACAGCCTGGCCATCAGTGCATTACAGGGCAAAATAGCTCTGTATGACCACATTTTTTTGTATCACCTATAGATGGCTTCAGCATACTGGAAACACAACTTGATTTGCACTGTGGTGATACCGAACAATGACAATAGCAGCCATTTGGCAAATCAGAAATGATTGCTCATATTTGATCAAATGCTCATATACTAATATTGTGTCCTATGTGTTGCACCCATTTAGTCATCCATGGTTAATTATCAAATGAAATATTTTACGAAAACTTAATATTAATGAATTAAATAGGCACTTTATTTTCTGTGAAAGACTTGTCTGTAGTCTTGTATTCAGCAGGTGTTTACCTTTTACCTCTGCTCCTCACAATGCTTTTTGTACACACTCGAGTGAACTGCTGACAGCTCTCAGTATAGGCACATGACCGGTATACTGAAATCTCAAACTTGGCTCAGTGTGTCATTGGTGGTACTGCATGTTGGAGATACTGCTCGTCTCAAAGAGTGCTGCTTTTCAGCAATTCGTTCAGGTACCAGAAACAAGGGAATTCAATGCTCGTCTCATGACAGGCTGCGGATACTGCGCCTGCAGGGTTTGGCGAGGCAGGCTTTTGTAGCTTTGTTGTTAGTTTTGTTGTTTTGAGCATTGGTGTATTAGTGTATGAAAACCGCCTGCCTTTACGTCAGTATTCACCTGCGTGGAAAACACAAAATATGCTCTTAGTAAACTGTTTACACAGCTTTCTATTTGTCATCCAAGATATCATAACATTGTGCTTCTAACAGAGGGAATGAATTGCATCCTGGCTTTGAATTGTTTGAGGTCTGTCAGAGTGAGAATGGAAAAATTCAGTTTGACATTCAGCAGCCCACAATGAGTAGTTAAAACAGACGGCACACCATGTATGCTCTCAGTCCTAAATGATCACAGAAGACAAGCCTCATCTTAGCCTACATTATGGCTTGTTGTGTTCCCCCTGAGCCACCTGTATCCTTCATAAACCTCTGCCAGACCCACCACCTCCCGTCTACCCCTTGAAGTACTGCCAACACTTTAAATGCAAATAACATATCAGGCCAAACTATACAACTGCCTGTTTAGGAGGCATTTTTGTAGATAGAGATTAGTGAATAATTTAATGGCAAATCCAATCTGCAAGTTACAGGGGTGGCATGCGTATGTGTTAACTTGGCTTACAAGGCAGTGCTGCAGGGGAAAGCCTTCTCTTCTTTTCATTACAGAGGGCAGATTGGGAAATGGATCAGGCTCTGCATTCATTAGTGTGCACACAGAGGCGTGATTACGGCGCACAGACCTCCAATTCCTCACCTGTCAGGATTTTTCTCACAGGGAAGTATTTATCAAGGGGGAAATGAATGTTCCCCCTCATAAACACCTTTGATTTCAGCTTTCTCCAAGTATGACAACCATTAGCCGTTAAATGGCATTAGGTGCAATTAAAAGAAATGATGGGGAGGTAATCACTGGGTGCCCAGAGCTATCACCTCTACTGATGTGTCTGAAATATGCATAAGGTGGAGAAGGCGGACCTGGACCAGGTTCAACCTCTAATTAAGAGAGAATGCCTCCAGTAACTCAGATGTCAAGGAAACAGCTCTATGGCAAAACCTAAGGGATGAAAAGTCAAGCCAGAAAACTCAACAAACCAAGAGACTGTAGGTAAATGTGGTTTATTACAAATGTCCCATGCAGCAGACCGCTCAGTTAACTTGTCAATTGTAGTATAAAATGAGTAATGAGTAATGGTTGTACTCTTTGTACTTTTTTAATTTAAAAGAAAGCTTTCCATGCCTTATGGCGATCACTTTGATCATAGTCTTATGAATCAGAGTGCACATTGTGCTAATTAACAAGCAGTATTCTACAATTCTTCCCCACATTTTCCTTGTTTCAAAATCTTATCAATAAGTAATTTTGGCAACACCCAGGAGAGTGACTGAAATAAAAAAAATTAAATAAATAAATGTGAGTATGTAAATAAATGTAAGTAAATGAGATTTGGTTTCTGACTCCCAAGCTCCTCTGATTTTCTGGTCTTGCAGGGAGTTTTTCTTGAGGCAAATTTGGGTCTCGACTCGCAAGGTGTTAATTGTAAACATCAGCCCCTTTTACCAGTGTTGGAGCCATAGTACATTCAATCAGGCTTGATTTGCATTTTTAAAAGGACAGCTTGGAGATTTGGTGTGCTATGTTTGTCCGTCTTTTCGCTTAATTTCCTCCTCAGATGCCAGTTATATTAAGAACATGGACTGAAGCGAGTTGCTGTGTCTGCTTTGGTCGGATCTATTGTGATGTGGAATAAGTCAGATAGCACTTGCAGACTGTGTCTCTGTGTCTGAACACCCTCACTTTCTGCATATTGAAGTTAAAGTTAAAATTTGGACGCCTCCATGGCACTGTGCGTCACACAGGCGGGCTTTAATTAGTTTCTAGGTTCAATGTTACAATCCTCAGTGTCTATATTTAGATGTTGAAAGGCTTACTTCTCATATTTGTTCCGCAGTTTAACTTCGCCATTAGTGTTTGGCTCTGGTGACTGACCACATTTTTGTATGGGGGTAAATGATATGCGAAAAATTGCTTCCAAGGCCATAGTGGGCGTGCGTGTCGTTGATGGCTTTTCCACTTGACCCCCTTTCCATTACAGATTTTGACAGAGCTACTATTTAATATTCTGCTACTATTCTGGGCTTTTCAAAAATCCAATTAGGCTCCCGAATTTACTGGATTATGACACGACCATTTAGGATTTAAAAAGCCTCGGTTCAGTCTTTGTAAAGGAATTATCATTGATATTTTAGGGGGAGAGAAATTTAATTGGTGCTCTATTTGTGTGCAAAATCATACAAACGTAAAATAAACAATCAATTTGCCCGCTGTTGTGATCACAAATGCAGACACATATCACAACTGAAGGTATGTGTGTACTGGAACACCAGGTATATGGCTGTAATGATATAGGTGCAGTAAAATGTGTTCATCAACATGATGATGTTTTTACTTTTCTTGCATTTTGGGACAGAAATCATTAATGGCAAAAGTGTCACTTTATCAGAAGAGGTGTTTTTGTATTTTTACAGCTAATAATGCTCAGAACGCCCCAAAAACAATCCTCTCATAATTTAATTTGAGTTATATTAGCATTACATCGTGTCCTCAGAATGATCTCACAGTAACACATTGAGAAAATTCATTATGTAGTACACTTAATTATGCTGTTTGTTTCACACCTGCTCATGGTAA
Organism: Dicentrarchus labrax; assembly: GCF_905237075.1. NCBI lineage: Eukaryota > Metazoa > Chordata > Actinopteri > Moronidae > Dicentrarchus > Dicentrarchus labrax. Next base: position 12,961,302 of record NW_026136704.1, read on the forward strand.
CATTCAAACACTAATGTCATTCTGTTCTGTAAATGCATTCCATCTTGCTTCAAGTAATGCCTTCAGACATTTTTGTGGAGGCACTGGTAGGGAAGTGTGACCCACATGTTGTTAACAACAGCCCCCCTGTTACACTGCGCATCCAATTTACACCTTCAGATGTATTATTTTGAAACAGCATCGCTTTTACATTGCCAAGGCAAATAGCAAATTAGGAATCATATTGCAGACGACTGGCTGTATTTGTTTTCCATTGCCGTCTGAATTTCATCTGCCGTACTTGAATGATGCCCCCCTTCAAATGGTGCAGGAGACCACACCATTTGTCTGAGCTCCTCCATTCTTTATGTGCGCACAGGAGGTCTCGCCACTTTTTCTTTTCTTTTTTTTCTGTCACATTTTGAGTAATTTGTTTGCTGAATCACACAAAAGCCACTCTCAGTTCAATGAGCATCCCCAGGTTCGGCCAGGAAAAAAAGTGTGCTCCTTCAAGCACGATTCTCATGTCCATGCAATGTTCTGATATTTTTTCCCTGGTTGTTTGGCATGCCAGGGGAAAACACACATTGTGTATTCACCAATCACAAACAGCAAGTGACAGAGGATATTCCGCCACAGTGGCCAGATATGTACAATCACTGGGAATGAGTTTCAGCTTGAGCAGTGCCAGAGTGATCTGCAAGTATAATGGTTCTGGCCTGCATGGGCTTATCCAAAGTAAGAGAAGTATTTAATGAATTTAAAATACCTATTTAGTATTACACCATTGTGGAGGGAAGCATCCATCATTTGTTGGACTATTCCCTGACGGCCTTGTCTACTTATCCATGACGCTGCTGGTACCTTGAAATGGATGTCATTAGAGTCATTGTATTGGACATTCACACAATTGGGCAGCTGATGCTTTCCACTTAAAGGTTTTCTTTAGAGGTGCTCCTTACTTGGCCCGGGCTTTGATGTTCAACCTGGCTCAAGGTGAATTCTCACTGTATGTGTGTTTTATGGCGTGTCTGGAAATTATTCTTGTTTGCTGTGCACAAGCGCACGATTTGCCATATGTCATATTTGCCTTCCGCTTCCTCTCCATGTACTTCATTTCTGTCTGTTGGAGCTCATTAAACAGGGCTAAGGGACTGGGCAAAGTGAGCAGCATGTCCTGAGGAGGAAGCTTGTCTTCCAAAAGCATTACCATAACCTAGCGCATCTATCCTCTAGGCATACCGGCCTGCTCTCCCCACTCTGTTTGCAGTGGCCCTGAGCTATGTGTGTATATTTGCTATTATTAGGAGAAGAACTGCTGGAAGGTATAGAAAAATGCCAGGGTGGGCAGCTATTTTTAACAGCTGGTGCTTGGCCTTGATCCTTGTTTTCCTTCCCTCTTTTTTTCATATTTAAGCATGTTGTGTGCTCTCCTGCACCGTTGCGAATCATACCATGTGCGCTCAGCTCTTTGCCCCCTAGTTCAACTCCATGCCCTCCTCCATGCCCGTGTGCTGATAAATCACAGTGTCACACTCTTACACCTCTTTTATCTCTCACATGGCAACCGACAAGTTGGCTTCAGAGAATGAGGAAATATAACAGTGAGGCGTACAGTAAGGGTATCATAGATTTTTATAGGTGCTATTATTAGAAAGCATATGTCACGTTTTAATTTGACTCAGCCAGCGGCAAATTAATGAACTGCGTAGCTGGGCTTTTAAATAGTTCCTTGATGGAGCTATGCAAAAATCCATTCATACAGTCAGTGATATACAGGAGTCCTCACTGACATTGCAGTGCTAATGCAGGCAAGAGAACTCCTCCTTTTCCACTATGCAAGCACCACAAACTAAGAGCAGCAACAGAAGTAGCGCTCTCTCTCTCTCTCTCTCTCTCTCTCTCTCTCTCTCTCTCTCTCTCTCTCTCTCACTGTGCTCCTCTCTCTCCCATGTGTGCTTTCTCACTCTCCTCAAACATTTGTCTTCTCACTTTTGTTTGACTATCATTTCCTTCTCTCCCTCCTAAAGATACAAAACACTTCTCTCTTTCCATTCACTTTTTTTTTTTTCTTTGACCCGTAACTATCCCGTTCCATCCTGCCAAAAGAGAAGAAACAGAGTCACTCAAAAAAAAAATCTCCCTTTCCCTGTTTTCAGCTGCTGGGCTCAGACACACAGAGCACAGTGTTATCAGCCACTTTAAAAATCATCAGATAAGATAATCTCTTGATTGCCTTGATCATATTGTTTCTGGGGCACTTTTGAAGACAGACAAAGACATGTGAGTGATATGACTCTGTGATATCATCTTCTAAAAATATCCAATTTGTGAAATGTCATTCTAGACCTGGAGAGAAGCAGAACAGTGGAGCTGCTCCTCTATTGTAGCCATTCATCTGATAAAGAAAGAAAAAAACATGATTTAACTGTTCTGCATCCACAGTTATTTTTGGTTCTGAATGTGACAGGTATAATTATGGCAGCCATATGGCAATTTCTTATCTGTATTTTGACGACAGCGCAGAGGTCATTCCGCAACCCGCGTTCAACGCTGAAGTTAACAGTGTTGTCAAGGCTACCGCATGCAGGATGTGAGACCGGTGCAGAACACATCATTTTCTCATTCCTTTTTTAAAGCTGAGACGACAGCCTGTGCTTCATGCATATCTCAATGTATTCCATGTCTTCCCATTTCTACGAACCCCACCATAAGTTTAAAATAAGCTGCAACTTTTGTTTCATTTTAGTGATCGACTGAGAATCAGCGGTCAAACATGCATTTCTGGATACTCTGGCGCCAGATTTTATTAAAGCTGGAGGCCTGTAGAGTCAACCTCGGCTATTACACATACCATAGCAGTGAATGTCCTCACCACAGAGAAAAGGGTAGTGTTAACGTTGTGAAAGACTGTAGATGGAAAACGAGAGAAGAAGTGACAGAATGAGAAGACAGAGTGGCAGCAAAGCTGGCCCCAGCCCAAGAAATTCATTTTGTGGGGCCACAAATCAGTCAGTGTAATGTGAGTCAGAATCCACAACTTGTGTTTGCCATGAAACGGCAGCAAGTGCTCACAGTGTTGGAGCGAGATCAAAGTGGATTGCCGTGCATGCGAACACACCCACTGGAGCGGACCTGGAAAGCATTTTTCTTTTAATTCACTTAAGTTCCTTGTTTAGCTTATTTAATGAATACTTGTGTTAGAAGCATTAAATACAGCCCTGTTATCCACCTACACCACAGCAGCTGACCCTACGTGGAGCAGACCAGTCCAGTCATGCATAAATGGCAACTATGCCCATGGGGCATGTCGTGTACAAAAAAATACCTTGTTTAACCTTATCTTGTGAGTGTATATTCAGTAAAACTGACTTTCACCATTTTATAGAAGAGAGTAGCATTAGGCCTGACACTTCCCATGCCAGTGTAATATATTATCAGTGAATATTATTGTCAGTATATACTACATACAGCACTCCAGTTCAGCTACCAAATCAAAACACACACATCCTGAAATGCAAGGTGAATTCATACCAGGGTTTTTGTGTGGTACATCATCGTTTGTCCTTATTAGAAATACCTCTATAATGGATTTCTTTTTTCATGTGCAGCAGCCATAACACTCTGTACAGTAATGAGCTAGGTGATATTTAGTGGGTGGCCCTTCTGACTAAAGCAAAGTGACAGCTGCATGCTAGGTTGTAATTTGTTTCTTATAAAACCCCAGTTCGGTGTCCAAGCTCATTACATGTGAGAATGTGTCACAAGCTGTATTTCACTGGTAAGTAAACAGCAGTTTCAAGCACACAAAACCTCCAATCTCGACGGGCTGATGCAAGATGTAATCATATCTCTGCTAAGCTACACTGTACCAAACTGCAGTTTTATGTATCTGACATAATACAAGTGCAATATTTCAATACAATGTTGTGTACTGTGGAAAAATAAACTACTGGTTCACAGGAAAATATGATTGTCATTCAGGTTTATTACTCTGTTTAATGTATTCCCAGCTGGTTTCTTAGAAATATATTAAATACAACTAAAGAACATGGATATGTTAGGTCTTTGTCCTAGGACAATTTAGTCAGTTCCGTCTTTTTATGAAGCTTGAAATCAGAGACGTGAAAACAGTGAAATGTAAAATCTGGGTTTGCTTCACAGACATTCACAACAAAATGTACTGTGGTTAAATGATATGGCTAATGGTAATAAAACACAATTTAAACCTCAGTTGGGTGCATAACATTTATTTTCTATGGAGCAGTGTCACTCAACTCAAAATAAGAGATTCACTTTTTCTACTTTGGCTCATGTTGACCAAAGCCAAATGTGTTTGTTAGGTCTGAAAAGCTTCAGTTCATTATGCATTATATTATCAGCCAGATCCCATGTTTGTGATTAGTTCTCATATTTGACATTAACCTTTACCAATCATCTGCCAATCAATTAATTATAGCCATAAACAATCAGGAGGCTAATGCTACCTAATTAGCTATTATGATACATTACCTGATATTTAAAGTAGGAAGGACATTTTATCAGGGACAGATAAGCAACACTTTTAGGCTTACTCTACCTTTCTCTGCTCGCTCTCAGATGACAGCAGCAGTAATCAGCTTGAATTTACATAAGTTAGAATGGAAGCCAATGCCAACTCATAATCAAGGAGAAAAAGTCATCACAAGGTATCAAAATGCTCATAGAAACTTTTCAGACTAGAATAAAGACAACCAGCATTATTTCATTGGTTCAGTATGTTCCAAATATGCAGCTAGCTACACAAGCAATACTTTATTTCATGATATCAGCTGTTTTTACTTATACTAAATACTCAACAGCAGTAAAAGTAATTATAGTGTTACTCAGTGATGTGGTAAACAGGATACCGTGATTCAAAGCTTCTCTAGCGGTAGCACATTTAGATAATTACTCTCCTCACCTACTCTGCCAATCTCTCCTTTAAAAGAGAGTTAGAAATGTCTCTAGAAAAGTACATACATGTGAAATCCAAACATTCTGTTACAGGCCTTTTTATGTGGTTTGTGCATTTGAATGAATGGAAATAGCATACTATTTTTATAGCAAGAGGTTGAAGCAATCTTTATATAGAGTTTGCTGCAAGGCGTCCCAGAGGACTCTGGGACTTGTAGCTGCAGTTGATTGTGTTTCTTCTGTCCATGTCTCTGTAGCATTTGCATCAACTCAAGCGTGATAGTTTCCATAGTACGTGCCACTTTACCTGATTCAGACAAGATTGACATATGAGGCAGACCCAACCTGCATTATCATATTCATTACCTGTGTTATTGGAAACCACACATGCAGGGCTGAGCTTTCTACCTCATCTGCAAGGGAGCCTTCCCAGGAGACCAGAGGTTACTTGGGCCTTTTTCTCTAGCTAATGTTAGTCTTATATGGAACTACTCTCATCATCACTTGTCCTATCCAAGCTGTGACTGGGTGTGCACATGGTAAGATCCCATCAAGATAAATTAGGAAGACAATGAATAAACTTGTCTGTGAGGAAGGAGGCAGATAATCATGATAGACATCAGAGTAGCACTTCCAAGGCCTTAAACTAAAGTTATTTGATTTACCCCAGTTGGCTGGCGTGGATAAAACCTGAATGTTTGGTTCTAACTGTTGTGCTTTCATCGCAAGGAAGGAGTGATCTGTGGAGATATTGTTGGGTTTTTTTCAAGCTTTGGAGATGAATGAAACCTGCACGCAGCCCGAAAGGTGAGGACAGAGATGGAGACTTGTGTTCTCAGACATAAAGGTGATGAATCAAAACAGTGATAACCAGAAATGAACTTTTTATCCGCATAGCAGCTGCTCTGTTTTTGATAATCTATTGCTGTAATACCCCATCCATCAACAAAATGTAAGTTGGTAGGCAATGTTAATCATTCAAACTGTTTGCTGACAGCATTAGGAAAATGTGAACTGAAAAGAGAACACTTCTTTACCTTATATAAAGCCTTTAATTTCACTTTTCATTTTCTATTTTCTGCAATCTAATTACCAGTCCTTTTATATACGTCTTTTATATATGTGCATGTGTGTGCTAATTCAACTGTTGTCTTTTGAGAGCTAAAGTTAAGAAATCATGCAGAACCAAACACCAGTTTGGACAACTTATGAATGGACGATCAATTGATTGATTGGTGTAAGCGTGTAAATCCTGGTCGCCTGCAGATGGTCCTAAAATCCCCTCAGCATGATTAGCAGCTTCCTACTGAGAATGCTAAGTAGCCCAAACAGCGCACACATATCAGAGCTCACACAGTGGGGGTTGTGTGTGTGTAGGTGTGGTTTGTGTGTGTGTGTGTGTGTGTGTGTGTGTGTGTGTGTGTGTGTGTGTGTGTGTGTGTGTGTGTGTGTGTCTGTGTGTGTTGCAGTATTTAGTCTGCTGGCAACCTTTGGTACATCTCTTAAAACAAATTCTTTGAATTGTTTGATCACTGCGCTGAGGCAGTGTCACTGCAGAGAGGAACGTGTCTCCTTTAACCTCTGAGAAGGAACACATATTTATCGAGCATCACTGATATTTCATCACAGTAACCCACGCTCAGTGAGGCACGGTGGAGCCTCATGATCATCTGTATCAAAAGAAATCTTTGCACGGTTATGTGCGTGTGTGTGTGTGTGTGTGTGTGTGTGTGTGTGTGTGTGTGTGTGTCATATGGTCCATGTTGCCCAATAAGGGTATCATTGCTTTGTGCTGAACTTTTCATTTCTTGTCGTTCTTTCTTGGTAGGGCTTGTCAAAGAAATGATCTTGCTTCACTGGTCGCTGCATCAGTCACGCCTCAGCCCATAGTTGCTCTGGAAAATTGCCTTGGCTTAAGAATAGTCCCCAGCTTGGGGCCTGGAATTGTCTGTGTCCAATACCGTTTTTTCCTTTAGAAAATGTTTCTATTTTTCCCCATTCTGGGGTTATTCAGGCAGCCCTCCAAAGCGTACACAACATAATCCTAAGCATCATTTTTCATGTCTAGTTCAAAAATTGCACAGCTCATTTTATTCATCGGCTCTACATATCCCGGTTTTATTACTTTTTTTTTTTAACATAAGACTACCTTTTGTCATGTCTTTATCAGAGAAGAGTTCTGCTATCTTCATATTGTAGAATTACGCAGCCAAAAGCACAAGATCATGCCCCTATAAAGTACTATTGAGTTGCTGCTGCACAAAAGCCAAAGTCAGTCCTTGATTGCTGACCGTTGTCAAACTTTTAAATGTAATATGTAACAGTAATGTGAAAATGGTACATTGATTTCCTAAAACTCAAGCATCCCCTTAAGTGTTGACACTACTAATTAGTAAGACAGTATAAATGACATGTTGCAGTACAAACTTTAAAATCTAGCTTTCAGTATTTCTCTTCTCATATGCATTTCATTCATGTCTCATACTTGCTATTTATATAGACTGCTGAAATATAGCCCAGGTTGTTTCCTTTGTGGTTAGGCCCTCATTTTGCAGCTTGTATATGTTCAGATCTAAAGTGGGGGCTAATAAGGTGTGTTTCAAGGTATATCTGAAATCACAAATATCTGAGCCATATTTATCATATACCACTGCAAGAACTTTTGAAGTGTCACTTAAGGGCAGCGGACTCATGCTGAAACGGTTGCGTAATTAAAAATCCAACAGATACAGAGCAACATTAGCATTCATTTGGAGTCATGTTTGTATCCACCTAATGAATATAAGTTCAGCATTCACCCTCCTTTTGCACAACACCAACCATCAACTCCTGTGGGAAATGTCTGTCTCTTTTGCTGCTAAATGCTAAACTATGTTCACCAGCTACTATTGAACTGCGTCTGCCATTTGGTGTTTTTAATGTTTTTAGGATTTTTTTGCCAAAGATTTCTTCTGTAAATTATTTGAAGACCTTCCCCAGGGCATAATTCTGTGCATGTTCTTGTCTCTACAATTATTTTTATTTATTTATTTTAAAACATCAAGCCTCTCTCCATATCAGATCACTTCATAGGTATAGATTGAAATAAAGTAATTTTGGCCTTAGCTAAGTGAATCTTTTGATACACATAATCCTTTCAAAAATGCAATCACACATTCGACCTTGCAGGCTCTGCTGGTCGAGAAAGCGTAAGGGATGGAGAAGCACCCTTCAGTCATTTAACAGACAAATGGAACAGGTTTGTTCAAAAGCCCCTTGACATCACAAAGAAAGCCTTCACCTTTTAACACAGTTTGCCAGGTTGCCCTTCACTACTGGAATAAGAAGCAGTGGTATCTTTTTTGTGCAGGATTGTGCTTGAGTTTCTGTTAAGTGCAGATTTACTTAAATAATTAGCTCCCCAGTGGTCTGAATATATAAGGTGAGATTGAGGGTAAATCTTAAATAGGCCCTGTGGTGTTACTCTCAAAGTGTGTATCAACAGTCTGGTCATTTCCTGGAGTGATGAATAGAGATGTGTGGAAGATGGATGTCCCCCAGCTACACCCACACCTGACATACAGTATGATGCAAAGCGTGTGCTGATTTACACCGGTTTGTCACCACCATATGGCTCACATCACTCATTTCCCCAATGACCAGGATGGAGACCACTTCATCAAGGAGAGGGCAGCAGTCCTAATGGTCGTGGTTATGATTTGGACAGAGGGGGGAAGGGACAGAGGACTTTCGAAATCAGCCAAATCAAACAAACAGCCCCCAGCCCCCTCCACTGATTCCTCAATCAAGCTCGCCTCGTTTGTTTGCTAAACGAAAATGGGCTCTGTGAGCTCTCAACCCTGTGTCAATAAACCCGAAGAGGCAAAGCGATCAATGACAAAGAAGACATTCAATTTACGTTTAAAACCGAGGCTAATCAGCTAATTTGCTTGGTTCAATGTGGTATCCTAAGCTCCCCACAACGTCGACTCAAATGTCCTGGAAATGAGCATAAAGATTGTTTTCTCATTTTACATAAGTCGGTGAACTGTGGCCACAGTTTTTCATTCATGAGCTTATCTGTCAGAAAAGAGTTCCCTCATTGAATGGTAAGGATAGTGAAGAACAAATAAGGTGGTTTTGTGGTGCAAAGTGAATCTGGAATTTAATTTATGCTCTGGTTTTATTTTTGTTATTAGTATATTATGGAATTAAGTAGTTTGTTTTACTAATTAGGTTTATTTGTCAGGACCTGCTTTCAAAAGGATACATTCCAAAAGAAATGTTTAGAGACTTTATTGCAGGATTTCAGCTCTCAGGTTACACATGACACCTTGATGATGGTAGCATGGTGTTCATTCATGCCCTCACACTAATGAAAATCCTTGTCTAAATAGCCCAAACCACCTCCTCTAATTAAAAATGTATTTGATTTTTCTTTCTGTATGCTGGAGACAGGCAGGAGACAGCATTTTCCTGTATCTGCCGGTGTGGAAAATGCCATTGGTGGAGGAAAACAAATTCTAATGCAGCGTGCAATGTGGTGGAAATTATATTCAAACGTGATTGATCTGTTTATCCTGGATGGGAGCAGGCGACAATTTAACATTATTACCTTTTCCAAAGGCAGAGTCTGCGATTTAAAATAAACAGTAATCAGTCTTATTTCACTCTTCCAAATGACACCATCATCCGTGTTTGTTTATTCAGCCGTTTACTCTTGTTTTGGTTGATGAATTCATTCGTTCACTCATTCATTCACTCATTCCCTTTCAGTTCATTTATCTGCCTATTCACCACAGACTAGCACATGTAGAAAAACAAAAAAAAATGGGTATGCGGTTGGGTTCCTGTATGCAATTCAGTCATCTGCCTCGCCTTTAATTAGAGCATGATAACATGTTTTTAAACTCTATCCCTCTCTGCTTCGTGTTCCCCGTGAAAGGCTCATGAATAAATTGAGGAGGAACATCCACTTTTGAACTCACTGGGCTTTACAGTACAAGGAGACGAGTGCTGCTCTCAAAAATGTGGAGCAGGAGATGACAGGAAGAGTTCTAAAACTGTGCATTTGCGTCTTCTCCTTCACCACAGATTATAACTGATATCACTGATTATAACTGCAGTGGCAAAGCAAAGACTAAAGACTATAATATCTAAAATTAAATGGACTGAAAACCTAATTTATCTTGTAGATCACTAAAGCAGCCTCTGTGTAAAAGTCATATGTGCGTATAACATGATAAAAAGGAAACAAAACATTTTGTCTCAGCTGGCCATTTATATCCATGGCTGTGGTACACGGCACTGCTGTTTAACACACTTCTGACAGGCTGACCGGATCTGCTGTATGTTTAAAGAGAGACTAAAATAATGAACATTGACCTGGAGTACATTTATTTTATTGGTTTGAGAAGGAGCTGACAATCTGAATGTTCCTGATGTGGGGTTGCATGGCACAGGAGGGAAAGAGCTTTACTGACCCATAAACAAACATCCGATTTGGATCAATAAGCAGAGTGGCCAATGCCGCCTTCAGATGGTTACCATAAATCTGCGAGGGCCGCCCTCTCCCTCATTAAATTATAAAGGATCTGCGAGCCGTGAAACACTAACAGCGAAGCATCACACTGGTTGCTAAAAATAGCGGGGACTAAACAAAAGAGTTTTTTTTCCCCTTCCACATTCATATTGTTACTCAAGAATCCTTTTAACTACCCACTTCACTCATTCCCCGAGGTCAGTCTAGAGAGGTGGGCAAAGCCAGGCATGGTGTGTTTGCAGGGTGTCGTCCGTGCGTCAACAAAACACTAACACGTCCCGGTGATGTCATGATGAGGGAGATACAGCTGTTCTGGTGGACTGGAACACTCGCACTGAGGCACTCCGTCTCTGCCAGGAGGTCCGAGGTGCATCTTGTTGCTCCAATTTAAATTGCAAATCCACTTAAAGTACATAAGTCAAGAGTGCTCCCAGCTAAAATGCAAGCCGTGTTGTCTGTGGAAGATTTTAAAAAATCATGGACCTTGCACTCAGGAGGATTACATTTTCATGCGCTAAAAAGGGGGAAAGAGAGTCCCAACACATTATCATCGTCACCTCCAGATGGGGCAGCCCCACACAGAAAATTATATTTATCCTAAAAGAATATCATGCATTTTTCCCTAACATAATATAATGCATTTCACAACTGGTCATATGTTTTCAGTGCAATGAGAAATGGGTGTGTTCTTGGTGATGTGAAACTAATCAGGGAGAGAGAGCAGTTTCCACACTAGTGACTTTTCAAGGCCCGGTGGTATAAATATCAACCATCTGTGAGGCCATCTGCATTGGGGTGCTATATCATGCACCAAGGCCAAGCCACCAAACGCAGACAAGTTGCCTCCCATGGCACTATCTACACTGCACGGGAGACAAGTAACGTATCGCAGAATCGCTGCTATCAACAATGGATCTGCCCCATATCTTAGGTAGTGTCGTTATTCATCCATACTTCAGTTAGGTCATCTTTTAAAGGAGCAATTGTGATAACCTCAGTGCTGTATAATGCATTGTGCAGCTGCATGCTCCACCCTGCCTCCGGATTTCATCTTTCTTCCCGAAAAGCCAGCTTTAGGGGGAAAAACATAGATGTAATATATGTTGGCTATCAGGTACGTTTTCAATCAAGTGTTTTTATCTGAAGTTAGATTACAGTAGGACGGCTGTGATTGCAGGGCCAAACATGCCTGTTACAACCAGCCATCCATCATAGTTTGACAATTGATATTGCAACGGTTTCGAGTAGTTTTTGCTTTTGTTACTTTACTACACTGACTTCTGTGTACTGACTTCTGCAGGGATGAGTTGCAATGAGACTGTGACCTTTTATATTCAGTTGGAAATACAGAGATAAACAGAGCGACACAAGCAGAGATGGGGAGTGTTAGTACAAACAAATACCCGACCACACAAGACTGAAGACATCACGTCAATGTGTCTTATCTTGCTCTTGCAACATCTGGAATGAGGTTGTGTGTGTTTGTTGCGCCCTCTGTGCTTCATCAAGTGTTCTCTGTGAACATGTGTTTCTTTGTATCTGTGTGTTTGCGAACGAGAGAAAAGAAGAGAGACAGAGCGCACAAGTGTGTGTGTGTGTGTGTCGACTTGTGCATGTGAGACATTGTTTCAAGCTATCTAGTTATTGGAACGGAAAGGAAAGGAGGAAGGCTGGTGCTGAAGAGCAGGCCACTCGAGGGGGAAAGAGAGAGCGAGAGAGAGCAGAGGGGGCCACTGGCGAGTGGAAATCCTTTTGTTATTTCTGGAGATTGTTGAGACACAGAAAAGGGGGATTAATTTGTCTCAAGGTCTGAGAGCAGACAGCAGCACTCCCCCTTTTTTGCTGTTTGTTTACCTAACTTAGATCATGCTGCTCTTGTGAAATATCTTACCCAAAGCTGGTGATGGGATAAATCTTGCATGGCAGTTTTAAAAACGATTGATAGAATAATCCGGAGACTGAGAAGCTGGTGGACAAATAAAAAAAATATGGTAAGCGAACAAAAACATGCCTTCTGGTTCAAAACAGATGTTTAACGTGCCTTTGATCACTAGCATGCGTCATCGTAGCCTGCAAAACATAAATAGCGTGGAAAATGTATCATGCTTTTGAAGTTGAAACAGGAGGCATTTCTTGTTTTTTGATGTAAAATCATACTAGGGTAGACTGACAATCCAAATTATTCCTTCTCAGATTAATTGCTTGGTCAGTAGAATGTCAAATCACAGAACCCAAAGTGATACCATCAGACTGCTTTGTCTAATGATATTCAGTGTGGGATCGTAAGTGGAAGAAAAGCAGCAAATCTGCATTTAGAAACAGTGAATTTTTGCTTAAAAGAGGATTTAACTTAATTTTGATCTGATCGATTTATGGACTATCATATCATTTCAGCCCTAAGCACTGGGGGAAAAAAAGCTTTAAAAAAGTTAAACCATGTTAAATGATGTAAAGTAATGTATAGTGATATAGATTGATATATTAGATTGCAAAATACTATAACATTTCAAGGATGAATTTCAGATAAGCTCATAAGCTCAATAGGAACTGACCATATACTCACTATAAACCCTATCCAGTTCCATATTATAGAACTATTTTCATTAAAAGCAACTTTGATTCCTTTCACATCAGAAGGAATGGAGCCGGCAACACCTAACAACAGGACTCACCTCCTCTCAACAAACCCTTTAGTGTGTGCTCGGGCTGTGTAAGAGAACTTCAGACTCTAGAGGTCTCCATCCTTCAGCATCCACCTATTCGCCCTCTCCCCCCCCCCTCCTCTCTAGCATTTTGTGCAGCGGAGGAGGAAAGGAGGAGAGACTGCTGAGGTGGAGACAGAGGGGACCCTGAGACAACACGTCCCACGCCAGAGCCAGACAGCCAGGGAACTTTGATTTGACGCCAAGTAGCCCGCGACGAAAATGACGATGAAGAGCAAGAGCCACGTTTCTTCTTCTTCTTCTTCTTGGGAGGCTTAGACATGTCGGGCGTGTGCAACATATGATGTCCTTGGACTCATGTGCTCAATGAAGATTTATTTGTCTGTGATTTCGCTCTTCCACTCGCTGATGGTGCCGCTCCGTTGTGCCTGCACTTAGGTCAGCCGAATGCATTTGAAGGCAGTCTGAGCGCATTGTTTCCAGCTCCGTTGCATATGGGATTTCCAGCCGTGATGTCTGCAATATTTCGCTCTTTGTTTCTCGGTAAGTCACTTCCCATTCCTTTAAAAGATAATTATTTTTATTTTTTTTTAAAAGCAGCGTAACGATGTGTACATTGTCTGTCGTTGTTCTATTTCTAATGATTCTATAATACATTTGTATTGTTTAGCGCGTCCCTAACAACACATCTGCCAACATTAGAATGATGTCACGATTTTTATTTTTATTTGATGTATCACCCTTCCACTTTATAAGGCGCATGTTAAGAAATTGCCATTTCTATTAACGCGTATGAAAATGCACAAGTCAACCTTGATTTTCAAGGCTGCTCTATGCTCAGGGGAGCTCTGAAAAAGAGGGGGAATTAAAGGGGGATAAAAGTTCACCTGACCGCTCCCTCCCTTTAAATCTGCTATTTATTTATTCTGTGTGTGCATCTATATCCGAAACAGGCCTGCTGCAAATAAACAAAATGTTTTTTTACCATTGTTTGACAAAGACAAAAAAAAAATCCCTGGTGTAGCACATGCAGCAACCACTAAGATATTTTCCATATACTGTCTCATTAGCACCATTTTTTTAAGTGTCCTGGATTTTATTTTGATAATCTAAAAAAAATGTAGAATTTGTTTTTTGTTTTTCAGCTTGAAACGAAGATTGAGTTCATTGGTTTGTGTCTTATGATCATAAATGAGAGCTTTCTTTGTCGATCAGACAGCAATTTATGTTATCACCACTAACTCCCGATACGGACACTGCTTCTATTACCACTATATTATAGTAATGTACTGAGGGCCTGCAGGAGGTTCAGAGCCAAATGAGGGATTGTTTAATTCCACTGACTGGAAGTTACAGTAAGACAGAGTGTAAGAATGACTTCCAGTAAAAGGTTTCACACTCCTTACTGCTGTCTCATCACCTGCAGTGGAATTTCCCTAGATGGGTTTAACTGGGGATAAACCAGCATTTTCCAACAGGGAGTTTACAGGCTGAAGTGACTAGGAATTAGGGATACTTGGTATAAAAAAGTTTTGAAACCCCTCAGTTAAAGTAAGAGTGGTTGAGAGTGGCCATATGTGGGATAATGCACCCAAGAGCTGGCGGCTCGTCAGCTTTGGTTTGAGTCCAAACGTCGTGCTGTAGACTGCGTGCTGCTTGCTGTTCATGGGTTTGCAGTTTGGAGAGAATCTAAATACTCGATCATTTGTGTTTAATTTCTCTTTTTCTATTTAGTTTAGACATACAGCTGGTATTATTTACTCATCCTTGATGCAGGTTAGGCTTGTAGATGCATAAAGAGTTTGTTTCCTTCAGTTCCTATTATTCAGTTACTTACATATTGTGGTGACTTCTCAGGAGACTAACTTGTCCCTTGCTCAGTGCATTCTGGGAAAGGCCCCAGTCCCATCTGACCCCTTTAAGAAGATAAGCAGTATAGAAAATGGAAGAATGGAGATGAGATGTTGACCTGCATACATGCTGACGTGTTAAGGCCCAGTCAACCAGTGAAACCACAGTGTGTTCCCAGTGGTGATGGTCACTGATCCTGTGCTTTAACCAAAGGAGCTGACTCGGCAGTGGACACCACATACCAACACATTTTGTGGTTTCAGTCATCAACCTTGTTGTATTAAATGTGATTCAAGCTAAACATGTAGATTATCCAAATACCAGTTCCCTACTGATGATGATGATGATGATGATGATGATGATGATGATAAAAAAACACAACCAATCATTAGCTGGCAAAGCTGAGCCAGCCATTGCAAGGTGAAAACATTACCCATTAGTTTATTCAACAGTAATTTATTCCCTGATAAAAATAATAATTGTAGACTTCTCTTAAAATAACCATCAGCCTGAGCCTAGGGTATTAAATGACTTGTTGTTGCCATGGTGAGGCCTTTTCTCCTTCCCCTGTCATGTCATAAGATATGACAATATAAAACAATGCATGCAGCTGAAAACGATATCATTAGGGTGAACGACCAGTACAGTCGCAACCTGGGTCATGTGTCTCTCATGCAAGAACAAAATATCTGCCAGTCAGCCAAAAGAGCATTTTTCCCTGACCGAGCGGGGTGATATGTAGCTTTTCAGGCTAGGCTGTTCTGCTGCACCACACTGAAGGACATTTTCCTAAAGTTATTGCCTGTATTAATTCAAGATCAACACCAAGGCCAAGTAAAGAGAGGAAGTGGCTGTTTTATTATAAAAGAATCAATAGTCATTAATAGGGCCTCATTTCCTTTTTATTTGGCTTTGGCCTCGTAAGTCCTGAGACATCCTTAATTTAATATCTGTTGGAGATGTAATATCCACTGTTCACATTACAGATAAGTAGCACAATTAATTGCCACGGAGAGTTCCGTAGCTCCCTTCTGTAACTATGTCGGCACAAAGTAAGAAACAGAACAAGGTCAAGTAGAGTAACGCAGTAACAGTGTAGTCGATCCAGCCAGGTAAAGGAGACTAGTGATGGATTGCCGACCTGTCCCGGTGCCAGGATTAAATGATTCTGAATTGGGGAATTTGAAAATGACTGTCCAAGAAGTAATAACATAGTGTAAGTCACTTGACAGAAATGTAATTGGAAAGAATGAGCAGCTTTTATAGATCCAAACGTTTGCACCCTCCCTTGCTGTTCGTTTGAGCATCAGTCTATAAAACAATGAGTAAGCATGGGAATGCAGTAGGATGTTAGCATTAGTGTGTGCTGATGCTTGTTCGTTTACATGCGTGCATACACATGTATAACAGCGACAAGATTGCAGTGCCTATGCACGTATGCTAGTGTTAGATGTAGATAAAGAGAGCAGTGGCTCCAAACAGAAATTCTGTCCCCATTCTATATTTAGCATGTCTGCCGGGGTAGGCAGAGGATCTCTGAAATGTGAAGATGACAGGAGCCTCCTGAGCCAGAGGTTATGAAGTGACATCTTGATGTGTTTGCGCCTGAATCACACTCCCACACACACCCAGCCAAAGACTTCTGACATTCCTACAAACCCAGAGACATTTCAATATTTGACGTCTAGTTACCATACATTAAGGCTCTGTTTTGATCTCCTTTTGACTCGCATTATTCTTCGGCGTTATCATGTGGCACCCCCTGTATATGTTTTCAGCTTTGAAAATTTGTGTTTTTTTGAGAGCATGTGATGAATTTGGCACATCTGCTTTGCGGGACTCAAACATGTACAATATTTAAAGTGTTTGTCAGTTAGGTGTGGAGCCTGACACAGTAAGTTAACCTTCATCTCACATTGTGTAAACCTTTACTTTATCAATGATATTTTATTTTATTAATGTTTATTTAGAGTTAATTTGATGAACGTGATGCACACATATCACAACTTTATTTTCACACACAGACTGAACAAAGGGATATACATATATGTACTCAGGAATCAATATCCAGTAGAAATTGCTTTCAAGCTGTGGGACATACAGTACAGTAGAGATGCAGCTGTTCAGGGAAAAATAGAAAACAGCTAGCAGTGCATAGCTCCACATTGCTAAATGACTTCCTATACACCTACAATGTCAGCGATTTGACATGCCGAACAAAGTGTAAACAGATTTCCATCCCAGAGAATTGTATTACTCAAAGCAAAAATGGGAAATCTGAATTTCTCTGCAAGGGCAGAGCACTCTGGAATACAAAACCTCGACCAAGGGTGACTCAAGAAGCCTACAGATGAGTACAGAGGTCCAGCCTTCCTCAAAACAATTGACCCATATCATTAACAAACACTGATTTGCCTTCCAAGCACTTTCCCCCTGATGTGTATGGCCTTTGAATGACAGCGTGCTTCCCTGAATAACAAGCCATCCTTTTTTTGTACCTGAGGGATTCTTCATGTTTCATTGATTGTAGAGCTTTTAGTCAGAAGGTCTTTCTATTCTGTCGCAGCAAGCTGGATGCCATGCTTCCGGTGAATGAGAGAGTGTTTGTAGGTGAAACTATACCTGCTTTGTACTATAAGTGCTTTTATTCCTACTAGTAGAGAGTCAAGGCAGGTTGTATTTTTATAGCAGCCAAAGTACGTCCGAGGTAAAAATAAAGGTCGCACTGGTGGAATGACAATATTTCTTTGTTTGACAGTTTCTTCATCTTTCTTCCTGCTGTGTTTCTGCCACACCCATACTTTCCGAGCTATCGAGCATTATTCTGTATGGGCGTTTTGTCACTTGAATCTTGTAAAACACTAGACAAATGCCTAGACAGAGCTGGGTTTGTGTAGTGTTTCTGACCTACAAACCCTCCCCCTTTTCATCCTTCACTGGGAAAATTACTGCCAGATTATTTTGGAACGTATGAACAGGAACTGCCTATTTCACTTTACTGCTAATCTTTGACAGATGTTCTGGAGAGACTCACATCCACATTAACTGGAGCCCCATGCACAACCTACACATGACATTATACTACACTAGTGTGCTCTACTGCTGTACACAAACAATTCAAGACGTTTTCTACATATAAACTATCATGCATACGTGACAACTACCTGCTGTTTTATACAGTACAATGGGTAAACCATAAGATCATATCTTCTGCTATTTCTTGGATGTGACTAGTAACTTTCAGTAACTAGAGTCTCTGCTGGTTCTCAGCCAAGAACCTCTGTAAAACAATAAATTGTAATTTTTACATGTTTGTTTTATTGTACATATTAAACAAACAAGATGTAATGTGTTAATTAATGAGGTGTACAGTCTTTGAACACTACCAAGCTAGTTTTTTACTGTGTCCAGTCTTTATGCAAAGCTAAGCTAACCGGCTGCTGACTGTGGCTTTATATTTACTGTACGGACATGAGAATGGTAGCAAGGTTCTCATCCAACTCTTGTCAAGAAAATATTGGATATTCGATTTGAAAGCTCATTGCTAGGAAGTTGCTCCTGAGATTTTGCTCAGTAAATTTGATGTTTTTACAATCAGTGATAAATCAATTGGCAGAAAATTAACCAGCAACAATTTTTTCAATCGATTAATTATTTAAGTAATTTATTTAGCAGAAATTAATTCTCTGTTTCCAGAGAAGCAGAGTATGTTTGGCAGAGAGTGTGAGAATTTGTGACTTTCTGCAGCTGTTTATATCACTGCAAGTTAAATTATTTGTGTTTGACTGTTAGTCAGACAGAACAGGCTATTGGGCTCTGGGAAAATGTATTTGTCAATTAATAAAATTAAAAGATTGACTTAAAAATATATAGACATTCCAATAAAGATAATAATTGTTTTTGGCAAAATTTCCATTTTTGATATACTTTGACATTGCATGGTGGCATCAGGAATGTATATTTAATATGACCATAAATACTTAAATGTGGAGCCCCAATCCATTCTAATTAGTAAATGATGAAAATTGATATCAGCTGCTCCAAAACTAAAATAGGTAGCTCTTTAAGACATTGGTTAGTTATAGGACTGAAATGTTGCTCTGCATAGTTCCCTGTGATCTCTACAGCCATGGCCATTTCCTCCAAAGGGAGGATTTCTGCCTTATTTTCAGGAGTGAATAACCATGAAAGTCAATGGAGCAAGTGCAATTACAGCTTTCTATTTTCTTAGAAAGTGTGAAGTGATTTGCTGTTTGTGTGCATAAATATTTGAATCAAGGTCTATGATTGTTTTATGTGAGCAGTAAGGAGATCAAAGAGTGAACAGAACGATGAGATAAACGCTGATGCTGTCGGCGAGGTGGAGCATGGAATTGTCTCCCATTGATTCCCCCCGCTAAAGGTCTGTCCTGATATTAATTCTGTGCAGCTATTGACATTGCTGGAAATAGGATTCCATCTATAACCAGCCGAGTGCTCTTCAGCTCCAAGAGCAAAGGTGATCAAAATTCATACATCTTACAAAAATACCATTTAAAATGATTTGTTTACCGGTGGTGGGGGCTGAGATGCTATCATCTCAGAGCTCTCAGCCCTGTTGTTGTGCTTTCAAGTGCTTTCTGCCGTAGTGAAAACTGGCAGTGCGGAATAAAGCTGGCATGCTTGTCTTCTCGAACAGAACATGCTTTTGATCTATGTACTCTGTCTCTGAAACCAGGTATATCTCTGTTTTCTGTGCAGCTGTGCGATGCAACTGCGCAAGAAAATAAACAGCTCAAAAACCAAAATCCCTATTGCTGAGGTGTCTTTCACTTTCAAGCAGCTTAGCATAGTGCTTACATCAGTGACACAAAGGAAGAAAAAGCAAACTAATGATAAAACATTTACACCCAGTGAGCAGCACGGGGGTGACATTGGTTGTATTATAGTAGCAGTCGAGCCTGTGAGTCCCTTCAAAGGTTTCCTCCGTCACCTGGAAGCCTGTTAACATGTCCAGAGGTTGACCAAGCCTGATCATGCTTATTGCACGTCACGTCAAGATGATGTGAAATCATTCTCTCAACTCAGCAGAGGGGACCTTGATTGAATATTTGGATGTTTTTGCTGCTGGACAAGGCTGGACTAACTGGGCTGACGCTTTAAGTGAGTGACATAGTGTCAAAACCACAGTAAACTGTCTGCCAATAATTGATCATTTCTTACTAGTCGCTTAGCACTTTAAATGGTCATGGGGTGCACCTGTCAGACCCCAACCTGTGCGGTACCTCATCTCACACTGTGATTATTGATTATCATGTCCAAATATCAACCTGGACATTCAAACAGCATCATGCTGCTGAGATGAGAATCAGCAAGAGAATACAGCTCACAGCAAGACTGCGACCACATGGTGTCCTCCCCATAAATCTTAAAGCAAATGATTTTTCATGCAGACAAAGAATTCTGAAATACACATTTATTTTATGTATTCCAGTGTTGTGTCAATAGTGAAGACATAGAATTTTCTTTCACTCTACATGGCATTCAGCTGTAATTCAATCCCCGAGAATTGATTGCAGATGAAGAAAAGCAACTTGCGCTACACCAAACCAGGCAGGGTTTTTTTTTCCTTTGCACTGGCTTTTCCAATTGGGAGCTGACTGAATGAACTGGAGGAAATGTTCCACGTCGTTCTATTTAGACGCCTGCTGTTCCTTTCAATTTGAAACAGTTTATTAGCCCAGCAAGCAGGACACTCCATTAGGTGTTTTGAACCCGCATGCTCCATTGTCTCACTTCATTTCCTCTTTTGCTTGCCAGTCTTCCCTAAAGCGTTAGTGGCTTTAATCAGCAGAGGCCCCTCTGCCCTTTAAACATTTATCTTCAGCCGCTTTTGGTCGTCACCGAGAAGCCTGGAAAGACCCAAAGATGGATGGTGTTTGGAAAGAAGGGAATTCAGTGGCCATTGATTAGAGTGGTGGAAGACAAAGCGGTTACCTGCACAGGACCTGAACACCATCTGGAGGATCCCCTCCACTCTTAGTGCGTGATAGCTGAAGTCAGGACTCACCCATCTGTCCAATTTAGATCTATACTGAGTGCTAGAAAGAAAAGGACTTTCTTTTGGTTGGAGACTGAAAAAGTTGATCGTGCAGTAACTTTAAATAGTGGTCTTAATCTATTTATTGACTGTAACAGAACTTTTAGAATGACCTTTAAAGCTCTATAAGATATGCAATATTGCTGATTAATTCTTTATAGGGATGAAATCCTTACCTCATGTAATTGCCATTCATTAGGAATGAACTGTAAAATGCAATAACTTAGGTCCAGTCTTAGGTTGCCAGTCCTGCTCTCTCGCAGTGGCTGTCGTGTGATGGATGGTTTAATTATCCAACCACAATGCCAGCCATTTGGTCTTTCATAGCACAGCAAAAACATTGTAAACTGACTATCATTGATCAATTGCTAGGTTGTCCACAAATTAAGTACGTAATGTTGCTGGTTGCACAACAGCTCTCCCCTCAGTATTTCATATTAAAGAGTGCAGGGCCCTTTATCAGGCTGAAAGGTTGAGAAGTTTGTTTCCACAGGAGATAATGTCGCTCATACAGGAGCTCAGGCTGTGGTCAAAGTACAGTTTATATTGCCAGTGCTGAAAAAGCTTTTTTCCCCTCTTGTCCTCCCACTTCTTTTCCCCTTTCCCAGCAAAGTGGTTCAGAACAGATGGCACCACCACCTTTTTTTTCCGACTCGTTAGACTTGACTTGTTGATGAAACGGAGCCTTTACGCTATACTGCCCAGGCAGATGTGACGCTGTACATTTTTTTAATGTAGCTTCTGTCTTAAAGTGCACAGCAGTATGTGTGGTATAATCCACAGCCTGAAGTGACTATGGTATGGATGTTATGCTTATATCTTACAAGGCTCTATTGTGCTAATTTCCTCCATGAGCAGGAGGGCAGCATTAGCTTTGCATGGTCATAAAGTGAACGCTCCGTGTGTTTGTGCTTCTTACTGCCGGATAAACACTCATACACAAGTGTGCTCTGCAGCTGTACGTCAGTGGCGCTCATGTGGTCGTGTGCACTCGCTACAGGAATGGAGTGTACCTCGGAGACTAGCAAATTGATGCCAACAACTTTCCAATCATAACTCGCAGCTCATTCAGTGAAGATAACTGCATTTCCTCCATTTGCTTCGTAATCTACATTTCATTTTAATGCACACTTGTTTAGCCTGGCCCATCATGCAGTTTGTCAGACCCGACTTTAGTCTTGCGTCTTTAGTCTGTCTGCAGACAGACAGAGGCTTAGGACCCCATTCAAGATGCCTGTCATGGTTTGGCATTGTTGTCCAAACTGTCACACTTAGAATGAATGTCTTATTGTGATTGCCCGATGAGGATGGGATGCTCTTCAGTGAGGGAACAGTGCAGTAGTGAGTGAAAACCAAGTTTTTATGTGTCTTTCAAAATTATTAAACATGAGGCTTTTTTGGACCTCACATTTTCTCTCAACAGCAGACATAATTTTTATTTTGTGTGTCTTTCTTCAAGAGGGAAATCAAGAATGTTAGCGTTTGGCTTGATTTGCTGTCTGGGGTCCAAAGACGCTGTGGAGGAGGAAATAGCAGAGTTTGCAAATTCAGGCTCTTAAAATAATTAAAGTTGGCATGATGACTCTGCTTTCTAGATGGGCCCAAACTTAAAAAAAGACAGCTTTGGGAGTTGCCACACAGCAACAGCAAGCCGTGTTATACTCTGAAATTAGGAATAATGAAGGTTAGAATATGCAATGTGCAGATAAGATGACATCAAATGCATAATTCTGTCACTGCAGTGAAAAATTACGCTTTTGGCCACTGACCCATCATACTAGAAAACAAACATTTTTCCATTTAGGAGAGGGAGATGCTGTTTACTCTATTAACCTTTCCTCTTGGTTGCACTCTTGACATTGAACAATGTGGAAGAGGCCGACTCCTCGCTGGCCCTTTTGCTAATGAGGCAATTAAGTCTATCCTGCCTTGGTTGAGCAAAGAGGCAGGGAGAGCAAGGCAAGTCATCTGCTGTCTCAGCAAACACCAAGCGTCTTAGCCGCGTTGCAGTCAGAATACATAACGAGGCCTGCTTTGTTGAAGTGGCCGCCTAGTCGTTGTGGTCCTCCCCTGTCAGTGCGACCCTTAGCACAGCTGGAGATCACAGGCAGCATCAGGCCGTATTTATCGATGTGCACTGAATTGCAGAAAATGGAAATGAAAGAAAACACTGAAAATAAATGGTGTTTGCGCTCTACTTGTAGGCTATTGTGAAGCCATGATGGGAAGTAACTGTGTAACATAGACACAACTATTTGCACATTATTTTGGGATAACACAACAGCACATAGAGCACTGTTAACAGATAAAGTAGCGGACTATTGCTTTTAGTCCCCTGAATGCACAGTCCGTTTTATAATAAATACTGCTTGGTATTTGTTTGTTATGCTTCAGAAGACTTACACAACATCTCAGAACTTTTACTTTAAAGGAATACAGATATTATTATCATATTTCAAGAGTTAATGTACGTCAGTGTTGCCTAGATTTCCTGATACCTGTCTCATTTATTAGCCTCTGTTTGTCCTGTTGACTTGAGTATTTACACTGATTCTGTATGTTTTGAGTTATTAATGCAGCTAAAGGAGCTCTTGCTGGTCGACAGACTGAGAGGATGATGGGCTAATGAAGCCCAGTGTCAAGAGCAGTGAACACCGTGGCTGGAGATTTACTGTATAGTACAGTGGAGTGCAGTGAGGTTTTGCCTCTCTTTTTCACCTGTATACTGATGAACAAGGAGATATGATTATACAACCGTGTGCTTGCATACATGATTGGCTGTCAGTGTGTGTGTTCATGCCTGATTTTATCATCAAATTCCTTCTCTGACACATGTCAGAGGGATTGCGCAGAATTGCCTCAGGAGCTTTCTAGGATAACGTTGATTGCTGTGAAATGCGCTGATACTTTGCCTCCATTGAAAAAAAACGCCCTTGTTACCCAATTAAATGAGTTTGACTGCAATTAGTGTGTTTCTTCCCTCTTAGCACAGTGACTGGCTGCTAAGAGCAGCCGCCGTGTCCTACAAAAAGGGCCAGCATTAGGGCCTAAGTTAATGTGTTTAAGGGATGCACAATTCTAACGAGCGATAACGGAAGGCTTACGGCTGCTCAGAAGGGATTAGGGGACATAGTTGTCTGTCTTAAAGCTCAGGCTTAACCATCATACTCTTTTTTTCCTTCCTCCATCTTTCCTTCCTGGTAATGAATCGGCAGTGTTTCCTGACACAAGGCATGAAAAAGAACGTCTCACTTCGCAGGGAATGAAGATGGCTGCTCATTAGCTGTGGAAAGGTGTACCGAACCAGAAAGAAGAGATGTCCGGACAGATTTGCTTGAAATCAATGCCGGTCTTCTGAAGCTTCCTCTACAGTATGTGGCTGCCACAACTTATCAGATGAAATTCATAGGAGCTTATGTAAGCGGACAAAGGTGTGCTTAAGCCACACAGACATACGTAGAAAGTATACCGTGTTAAAGCAAAGAGAACAAAGGGAGCACTGTGCATCAGATTTCAGCCCTCTTGTGCAGGTTTCACTGTCCACTTTAACATATTTGCCTTTGTCATATGACCAGATCAATATCGACTGATTTACCCCTGCTCGGCGTGAGACACGGATACCTCTGAAGTGGCAGGATTGGAGAATGACAGAGCTGACGGTTTTCAGTTACAGGACACTAAAGATGCATAGTGGCAAGGGCGCCAGAAAAAGTGCACAGTTAGCAATGGGCTGCGCCGGCAAATGACCATGTGTGTTCGCTGCTGGCTAGAAATTACTGACACTGAACACGACAAGCTACATGCCTTTACAAACAAAATATCCTGAATAACACAGAAAGCACCACCACCGTGCAATCCTCTTTATCTAATTTTAGACTTAATCCTTTAGCCCCACATATACTTGAGACAGAATTTTTATGACGGCATTTCACTGAAAATTTAATTCAATATTCAGCTCACACACACAGCAGCACAACAGAATGGGAGACTCCTTTGTGTTCTTGTAGTATCAAGGATGTGAACTGATGTGTTAGAGTCACTGTTTAATGCATTTGGTTGCTACAAGCCCCGGACAGATGATATGACTAACCTTTGGCTCCATGTTTATACCGATGCCGTCCGTTTGCTCAAACTAACAGCCCTCTTCTGAAGAGAGATAGACCTGGGCGCAGTTTTTCTGAAGCAATGTCAATAGTGCTGTCACTCGCCCCGGTGCTGCCCCTGTGAAGGGTATCAGAAGAACTTTTTCATCGACATGCAAGTTAGTGCCGTTTTGTCGTCTGGTAACTGTACTGTGCAAGGTCTCCGGGGAAATCATAATGCAAAGGCGCCAGCACATTTTTGATTATTAATGAAAGTTTTTGTGTCGAAACACGGAGCTCTCCTTGCGAGTTAGAGCACTGCCCGTTCTGATGTCTCCAAGATTTCCCCACTTCACTTCTCTATTTCCCTATTCTCAACCAGACCATGCGCATATATAATCACCTTCTGCAATTGATCTCTTGAAAGGGAGAGTAGTGCTTATAGACCGATGGGGAAAGACAAACCTGCTCTGTCCGATGGGTGGACATTTTCATGTATTATTGTGCACATTATCATTAGCATGAAAGCCTCATTATTTTACATATTGATTTATTTTTTTTACTTCACCTGTAGTTTGGCTCAAGTAGTCCCATTTATTGTTCATTTACGTGTCACAGTGTACAGCACTGTATTTAATCTGAGGGTAGAAAAACAAATGTTTGTTGTTGTTTTTTGCAGACCCCAAATGTTCTCTCTATTGCCATTGTTTGCCTACATGGCATTGGAATGCAATAGAAGTATGAATGATGTTTTACTAGACTGCCCAGTATGGTCATTAATCCTAATATTTAGACTTTAGCCGCCATCCACTCCCAGCCGCGGCTTGACTATAAGTAATCATAGGCATACACCCCTGTGTATTGTGCTGCAGGAAAAACACTACAAGCGCTGAAGTTTAGTCCATCAATCTAAGAGGCCAGACATTTTTTCTCCAACCCCATGTTGGAGGATTTTACATGACCCCTCCCTCTATCCTGAGGGGATATGTTTATGAGCCCTTATTCTTACTGTCCTGTCTCTTCCCAGTCCCCACTCCCTCTCATGAGGCGAGGGGTCTGAGCGGACGGAGCATGTATATCTTTCTGCTGCAGGGTCGTGATGGATGGCCATTCAGCTATACTGCATGCCTTGCTCACCAGAGGCCAGCTATCTTTCTCCTTCGCCGCCCGCGTAGGCCCACATCTGCATGAAGACTGTCAGGGATGCTGCTTTCTGTGAGCTCAGCAGGGCCAAGGAGGAGTATTTGATTAGGTGTAATAGAATTAGAGTAATCTGATTCCAAAAAGATGACATCTGTAATCTGTTGCAGTTACTGTAAATATGCAGTAATCAGATCACTGATGCTTATGATGCTTCAGAGTTATTGCATTGCTCACTACAACTGTGGTATTTAAATTGTTGAATTTCTTCATATCTTGCAGAATTGTAGAGTAAATTGAACCCTATTTAAGTGAAAGGTTTTATAGGAGTATGACGTAAATCAGACATTCTGGCAGCAGTGCTGGTTACAATTTTCTGCAGGTAATTAGGACTTAAAGTAATTGCCTTTGAGTGTAATCCTCATAGCTGGTGTTGCAGTGAATGGTGGGCTGGTTGGAGTTGGTGGGATATGTGGGGGGATGCACGATATGTTGAGGTGGAGTATTAGCAACAGGATGACCCAAGGGCCTTATTGGAGGCTAGTGCTCGGTCATAGAAGGAATAAACGCTGCAGGGCACTCTGCATGGCAGCGCTCTGCTGCTTTTGGGTCAGAGAAATGAGGGGAGAGTGGGAGAGAGGGAGAGAGAGAGAGGATCTGTCATTGATCCTGTGGCATTAGCCTGGGCTGCAGTCATAATGAAGCCAGTGCTGTGTGTGTGTGCTCTATGTGTGTGTGTGTGTGTGTGTGTGTGTGTGTGTGTGTGTGTGTGTGTGTGTGTGTGTATAACTGACAACTCCTGTAAATATCTGCATCTGGAGTGTTTATATCCCGGTGATTAATTATAACTCATGTGGACACAAATAAATCACTCAAAACAAATGTGCACATGCATGTGTGTATTCCCAGATGGCCTTGTGTGAGCATATTTGTAGTGTGTGTGTGTATTTTATTTGTGCAGGTGTGTGTGCTTGATGTGTGTATCTCCAGATACCATTGTGTGAACATATTGCAAGGTATGCATTGTCATCGTGTGAGTATACTATGTGTATATATTTCCCTGACTCTCAGTGCATGTGTGTGTTTGTGTGTGTGTGAATGTGTGTGTGTACACAGTGATGAAGCAGGAGAGGCTGCTTGGCGACTCATCCATCATTTCTCCCCCTGGCCCGCGGTGCCCTCAGAGGAGCGCTGCGCTGTCACGGTGACATTGGGCTCATTTTGGTCTAGAAAAATGGTGCATCCGCCCCCAGCGTCACCATCACCACCACCCCCATTCCCTCCAGCCAACCAGCCAGCTTAGACACCGCAGTAACAATCCCTCTAACAGTCTCAGACTCCTTCCCCCGCCATCATCTTTACACTCCCTATCCACAGGGAGAGACTGCTAATCAGAGCCAGCGCTCTATTGAAGGGCCCTCGTTTGTCCATGGTCGTTTAGCGAAGCTGCTTCAGGTGGGTTGTCACGTCCTCTGACCCTCCCTACCCCCCAACCCTTGCTGGATAACCTTGGAAAGGGTGGAGAAGAGGAAGCAGATGGGGGACAGAAGAGGAGAGATGAGACCACTTTACGAGCATCCCGCGGTCTCTCTTTCCTCCGTCCTGCATCTCTCCCTCGCTGGTAATGTACAGGGTGAGTCAGCATGAGCAACTGCAGTATAGCGGGCCCAGTCGATCTGTTTACACTCGCCTCTGGAGATACAATGCCAGCGCCGAGCCGCCAAGCCGCTGAGCCGCTGCTGCTGCTGCTTCGTGACTCGGTGTGTGTGTGTGTGTGTGTGTGCACGTGTCCCCCAACTCTCTTCGCGGATTTGCCCGTGCAGGACAACACGAGTGCACACTGGACAAACTTTCAGCCACAGCTGAGAGTGATAGGTGTCACGGAAGAAGTGTGGTAGAAAATTGTATGCTGGTATGATTTTTCTCAGTTCCAGTTCAGTGCGTGCTACTGCAGTACAGCTGGCCTGATGCAACACACAGTACCACTTTCTCTCTCATCAAGAGCTGGAAAGACAGTGTGTGTGGTGTGTGCATGTATCAACCTGCGTATGAGTTTTTTATGCGTGGCTAATAGTGTGTGGTTTGTATTGCAGGTAGGTAGGCATATATATACAACAATATTAAACAATCGCATTAGTTGATACTCTTACACACACAGAAAGTGGGTGCTGTTTAAACACATACACCCAAAAAGACGCAGACTGTTAGTGCAGACACTGATGAGCACATAAATGCATAAAGACATAGCTCAACCACCAGCTCCAATTATGTAACTGCAGTCACCACATTTTAATGTCATTCCTCCCAAAACGGCACCTTGTTGTTGGAGGAGGATTGTGGTGGGGGGGGGAGATAACAAATGAAGAGGAAGAGGCATGAAGGAAAAGAACAGAAGAAGTCTAGGAGAGACAGTAAGAGGAATTTGAGGAGAAGAAGGGGAGTTGAGGCATTGCAGCATCTTTGCCCCTCTGCCATCCTCCTCTGCGTGTCTGCAGCTAAAACAGTTCCTAATCAGTTCTGCCACTTCACACTCACACCCAGAGAAAAACACACAGACGCTGTACGCACAGATCTACTGATACATCAGCAGAGGCACACACGGACACGCACGTACAACGTTCCCTCAATAAGCCTCCTTTCATAGATAACCTCTCCAGCTGACAATGGCGACAATAGCATAAATCCTCATACTAACAATAACAGCAGCAATGGACAGCCACGTCCTTCGCTGAACCCACGTCAGCACATTCTCCTCTCTCTCATAAACTTTTTTTCATTTTATTTTAAAAAGGATCAGTTTCCAGAGCTGCAAGCATCCTGTCAGGACATGCCGGTTTGGTGGCCGATTGATCAGCCTGTTCTGTCAGTGGAGATCAATTGCCATCTGTCCTCTTCTATTGGAGATCTCGTTTCCTCCATTTGCCTGTAGCAGTGTGCCCGGCGACCTCATGTTCCCACCTGACCTCACCTTTCCCATAATTCAGGCCGAAGGTCAATGCCTGTTATTAATTTGCATGACCTTGTTGACTTAAATGTCCTATTGAGCCGGTGGCGCAGTGGCGCACATGTATTGTCTTTCATAGAGCCCTGAGAATAACTTCCTTCCTGTGCAGGGGATCAATAATGTAGCATGGGCCGTAAGAAATATTACGCCATTTCCCTCGCAATAATGACAGGAATTGTCGAGAATATATGCTAGCCAGCCTGGAATCAATAGCTCTAATGTAAATGTAAACTCTTTCCTTCCTGTTCCAGTGATGGTATTGTGGTTTGCTTATGTACATTTCTATACACTAAAAGTAGATTTCTATCTGAGAAAGCTACACTGAAATCCTTTTACTGTGTAGGGTTACAAATGTCTCACTCAGTTTTCTTTTGCATATCACAGACAAGCATTATGATGCATTGCTCCATGGACTCTTATCATAGCCTCTCACCATGAAGGAATGGTGAATAGCACATTTCAATCATTCTGTCATGGGAGAACTATAATCTTTTTCTTCTGCATGGCATATGTCCTTCCACTTCTAACTAATCCTTATTATGCCTCAGAAGCGAAGGTCATTGTCAAAGCCGAGGGGTGATTAAGTTAATCCACTTGTTTTCTGAATCCGATTTACCTCATTTTCCAAACTAGGGAACAATGTTCCAGCACAAAGACATCAAGATGATAGTGCGGCACGCATTAAGGAGGAGGGCCCCTACACTGGAGAGACTTCTATTATCTGTCTACATCATCTGCATCCCATTCTGCTTCCCAGTTCTATCAGCAGATTTCTAATGACTGCATTCAAAGCTATCTCTGCCATATGCAGAGCGAGAGTGAAAGTGAGAGGAGAGCGTGCAAGTTAAAACTGATCTCTCTTATTTATGAATCGATCTATGTCGCTGCAGTATAAGCTACTAGCAAAGCAAGGCACAGTGCCCTGGTGAGCAGGAGCCCCATGCTGTGGCCGGCCAACCTCACTGAGTTACGCAGTGCAGTAGCATACAGTTGACTTCATTAGAAGGTCCCTCCCTTCAAGGGGATGGGTTATTTACTACTGCACCGGGCTTGGACAGATGCTCCACAGATATTATACTATAGAGATTTGTGCAAGTACAAATAGGTGTGTGTGTGTGTATAAGTATGTGTGTGTTTCAGCAGCAAAGCTGTTTGTATCCTTCCCAGTCAGCAAATCAGGCTGAACCTATAATAAATCCTAAGTTAAGTATATTTTAATTCAGTGGATGCAAATAAATGCATCCATGTGTCAGTGAGTGAATTTGTGTGTTTGTTTTTATCTGTAACTCTGCATGTAAGCTCACACACATGCATGCACATTTGCACATCCGTGCTAATGTGTTATGTATGCGCGTATTCATCCGTATGTCATGCAAGTCTGCATTTATGAATATTTGTTTATAGATTTATTAGTGTGCATGCTTTTCCCTACGTTTGCGTAACCATTAGCTTCTCCCTGTCCGCTCTGATTGCTATCCTCTTCTGTGTCATCTCATGGCATGTGAGCTGATATTAGTTATAGAGGGAGTATTCACTTGTCTTCTAACACAGATATGGTCGTATGGCGTATGGAGCAGCGCAAAATTGAATGCAATAGCCAATGAGAGAAACCCCAGAATAAAGACATGAAAAGGTTTCAAAGGTACATTTTTCTGTCTGTATTTTTTTCCAGTAGCATGAGAGCTTACATTTTCATGAGATCATTGGATTGAGTGGCATTACAGCGGGCTATGATTTCAGTCTTAACCTCATCTTCGAATGTGCTCCATTATGCCAGCAGAGATGACAGAAAATCAGTGGATGATGGTTGTAAAGCATATGATATTTGACATACTTGAACTATTTATTAATTAATTTCATTTGATCTTTTCAGCTCTCAACCTTGCTCTTACTACAGTACTATATAGAAAGTGGCAGCTGCCAAACAGCAACAATTCAGAATGATTTTCCTTTAGAATGGTAGCCTCAATGTGGGACTGAAGGATTAAAGGACATAATTAAAATATGCATTACGGACAGTGTAATTTTAATACTTCATTGTAACATTTAATGTCAAAATCCAACCTGAACCTGCAGTGTGCACGTACAAATCTGCCGTAACCCTGCCTGAATTTGTCAAGCCTGTTGGGAGCTCGGGCCGGACTGTAGATTTCATATAATGTGGTGTATCGGGTATGAGGCAACAAAGGCTAGCAAAAGACAAATAATGTAGAGGCGAGAGAGAGAGAGAGAGAGAGAGAGAGAGAGAGACAGAGAGAGAGAGAGGCAGAAAGAAAAGAAGGAAAATGAAAAGGGTTTGAATATGGGGCAGACAAATAAACAGACTTAAAAGGAAAAAAGGAGGCACGAGTTAAAGAGTGCAGATATTTAAGAGTGTTTAGCAGATCCCGTTGTGCAGCTCTCAGTCAGTCATAATAAACAGGCCTAATGCACAATTAAAAACACCTGGAGCCCCTCCATCACTTATTAAGTCAAGCTTATAATCATCGGGGGGCAACGCCACTGCAAATCTAATAGCTCTGGTGTGCGTGTGTGTGTGTATTATTCCTCTCTTCCCTGTCTGTCACTCCCACAGCTTTGCAAATTAAGGTGTGACCGAGCCAGAATGAGATCTCTCCTTAGCCAGGACAAACACCATAATAGGCATTTCAAACAAAGACCCTATTATTTTTCTGTGACAGGTTTGCTGCATTTTATATCAAGCCGGTGTTTTTATCGGCTCTGGCTCCTCAGGATCTTCCCTTCAGAAACGCCTACATTTTCCCCCAGAAGATTTGAATCATAAAGTTCTCGGCCCTTCATGTGAACGTCTTAACTCCTACACTCTAAAATAATATACATAACCAAAAACTTGATGGCCTATTAAGCTAGGAAAGGCATAAACGACACATTTGTATAAAGAAAAGTTGGAGTAGATCGACTGAGAATAGCTATACTTTTGCACTTTTGACAATTCATGAGCCTTTCATTTTGAGTGCTAAAATTCAGAGAGAGATTATGTATTCCACTGGTAATATTATTAGTAGGTTTCAAAGCCATAAAAGAATAAAAGGTAATGTACGTGAAAATGGAGAAAAAATGGAGATCTGAAACTCTGAGTTTAGCTAAGTTTTTTGGGAAGCAGAACCTATGTCGTCATTTATTTAATTTTCTGAAGGATGGGTAAACACAAGTAATGTTTCCAGCCTTTCGGCTTTGGACTGTAAGTGTTATTCAGCAGGTTGCACAAGATGTGTTTGACTTGGACTCATTGTAGGAAAGGCCAGAAACACAAGCATGAAAGCTGCAAAAGCTCACAAAATAAAAGACTGTTGTTGTCCGGCTCATATCCAGAACCACATTTGTGATTGCTCTACAGTTTCTGGTTGTTTATGAAGCTGGCCTCTGGAGGTAGAGCAAGCCTTCAATCAGCAGAACTTTGAAGTATTCCACGTTTTCCTTGTTACTGGATTTCTTTCTCCTCTGCAGCCTGCCACCCAGGATATCTGTGTGTCCGCTTCATTTGCCAAAGCAAGTCTGCTAAACAAACCCTTTCAACTCTGGCTGACTTAGGCTCATTTAGACAAGAGAGCAGAGGGAATAATCAATCCTAAGATGTGGGAGTCGCACCAATCTAAATATTTTATCGCCTCCAATTCTGGAAGATGGCTGAGTCTAAAGCAAAGACGAGGGAACTTTAGCTGAACTACAGTCTCTCCAAAAAAAAAAATCCCATGACTGCATCCACCATGATTAAGACTGAAATTAATTATTACAGAGCGTTTCATTAGAGAAAAAAGTATATGCTAGGGGCAGCTTAATCGCAGCCCATTTTCTTGCTTTATTGTTTTCTGGATGACTGTTTGTGATAATAAAGCAATGCTGGTAGTGGCCAGTGTGGGAGCCGATCCTTATCACTCGAGTTCTCATGGCTTTTGCCAAATGGAACTCTTGGTGGCAATTTCTGAGCTACAGCACAGTGAAGTAGGAAGCAAGACGCACTAATGATAGAGGGCCTTAATGGTTTAAAGTGTTAAACCTTGTCTCCCCACACATCCTTATGGGCTATTAGAGTTTATGTTAATTAGCTTGTTTAACAGCCCGGCTGACCTCTTTTAGTCCGTCTAATATGTACTTCTTTGAATCCTGTTGCAGACCAACCATCACAGGTACTTGAATCAGCGTGAGCGCCATTAGCTAATATACTAGACTTTTAGGATTTCTGTCCATTTGGTGGGGTTATGATGGCCCTGTTTAACCCTTTCCCTTCATGCAAGTGCATCTGTCCGAGTCCCTGGCTATCCAACTACATCAGTGTCTACTTTGAGACTCTGCCTGTCTCTACAAATTATCTCTTGCCTCACCCTGGGAGCTGGAGCGCAATGATCCATTTGAGCAAGGGAGACACCTCCCCCATTACTCTCAGATTGAGCTTGGCACCCCTCACACTGCCATGCTGGTCATAGACAGGGCAGGGTGGAGCTCGTTTGTGTGGAAGAAGGGGTGTTTAAGCACATTAATCGGCCCTAAATGGATAAATCTGGTAAATTTGAGAAGCTACACCTGCATCCTAATCAGTCAAGACACCATTTGCAAAAGCTCCATTTACAGAAGCCATTGCATCACCAGGCGTGTCTTGGAAAATTAACAAGGCATACAAAGAGACGACAGCCAAGCCTAAGACTCCGGCATGACTGATTATGAGATGATTTAGTGAGTGAATAGCGGTTTTGACTCACCGAGAGAACCATTGAAGACAAGCCTCAAAGGGTAACAGAATGTGGTTTATGCTGTTTCATCCTTGCCTATCTCCAAGGGAAAGGAAGGAGACACGGAGTCTGTACAGCTCAAGGTGTGTGCTGTTACTTATTGAGAGGACGAGCAGAGAGCAGAGAAACTCTGGTCAATAAAACACCTTTTTTTTTTTACAATAACTCTTAACTCTTTCCTTTCCTCTTCCTCTTTCCTCTCTTTTTTTGTCTATTGTTTTTTAACCAGCATCTTTTATACTGTGCCAAAAATTGCTTGATTGCAGAAATGTAATTTCATGTCTGCAGCATGGATAAGAGAAGAAGCCATGAGGCCCTGGAGGTGCACCAGATCAAGCTTTGCATATTTGACACAGTTAGTTTCTGTTAAGTTCTCTGGAAGCTACTGGTTCTGACACCTCGACTCCACTATATCAGCAAAGCTGCTAATTTGCTAATCACAATAAAGCTGTTAACAATCAGCAAGCAAACACAAGAGTAACACGATTTTCCTGATGATAGTACAAATCCTCTGGCGTGCTTTTTAACTTTTTACTTTTTTTACTAGAGCTGTTCATTGTTAATCACTTCTTCTTCATAGAACTGGATTTTATTCTGCTTTGCATAGGTTATCTATATTGAGTAATGCGTTGAAATTCAGATGAACTGCATTTCAGACAGTACGTTGGAATTCAGTTCAGTATATTTAGTGAATTAAAACAATTAAATATGTCATAATTCTTTATTTAGTTGAACTCTTTCATACTGAATCCATTTTGTTAGAGAAGAAAAGTTTAGGACGTCACTCAGCTAGTATGTTTACATGGAAGGAAGAATAAGCCTGTGAGTGTGTAACCTCAGAGACGCTTGTGAAAGCCTGGTTGCATTCGCTAAATGAGAGGCCGGGGGGCTGGAGAAATCCGGTTTCTCAGTCACTGATGGGCTGGGATGGGTTGGGTGCCAGATGTTTGTGGACATGCAGGGAATATGGCAAGGCCGGCCCTTGCAGCATGCTGCAAGATGTGAAAAAGCTTGGCACAGTTAAGGTGGCTCTCTCCTTGGCACAGTGTGCTTGTGTGCAACCTAGTCTTAGCCTTCTTTCTTCCCAGCTTCAGCCTCAATCCCGATCCAATACATCAAACATTCCCATGATGTCATTATTTATCCGCTCTTGCTATTTCTTTCCCCCTTCTTTTTACTTTTCTAATGATGAATGTTAAAGCATATTTTTCCCTCTACCAGAAGATGTTATTTTATCATATCATATTGTTCTAACATGCCCTTGTAAAATAAACAACCCTATGTGGATTCAGGGAATGGAAAGAGGAAAGGTACTGTAATCAAGGCAATTAGCAATCACTGTCTTGACTGCAGCTCCTCTTGCTGTATTGGCATCCGGTGGATCTTTGCAATCATCTCAGCAGAGGTTCCTCCATAATCCTGATTGTCTCTTCCGTCTCAAAGTGCAGAATCAACTATATTACAGGTAAAGTGAGGTTTAACTAATAGTAGTCCGAGTGCCAGCGATTGACCCGATGAACAGCATAGATTGAATTAATGTCTATGTACCCTGCCCACATTCATCTTGCAAATATGGTCTGGTCTCAAGGTTGTTAGTTCCTCTTGGCCCCGTGGTTTTTCATCCTGGGTTTATGGTGCAGCATTTCGTTAACTTGTCACTATCATGTGTGAGGGGTCAACCAGAGGGCTTGATCACTGACCTTCTAGGTCTACACGGCAATGTTTCGACCACCCCACCGCCCACCATATTGATGAAGGATGGCCTGTTAGCATCACAGGGAGCACCCATGCGTCCCTGAAGCTGATTAAAACACAGGTTGATGGGCGTTATTTACTGCATAGCCCTTGTGTGTGTGCTGTGTGTTGTTTGTTCTGTGTACGTGTGCATGTGCTTCAAGGACTGTGGTCCCAGTAGGCTCCTGGCCTCATAACTCCCACCATCCCCCAGCCGTGCAATGGATGGTGTGAGGAAATGAGAGAGAGGGAAGAGGGCCAAGATGGCTGTCATTTCTTTCTGCTGGATGTGTCCCCTCTTTAGCCTTGGTGAATAGCTGGTTGAAGGTTGAAGGCTGCTGACATACGCTCAGACCATGATACGCCAGAATGTGCTGCATGTTTGTGTGCATGTGTGTGTGTCCGGGTAATGGCTTTGTGTGGCCTATTAGAACATACTGTATGTGTTTGTACGTGCATGCATGCGCGTGTGTGCACCTCAGACGACATTGCAGCTGATGGCTTGTCACTGATAGTGGCCCCACCGTGAAACGAAGGTCACAGTACTCTGTGGGTTTCATCTGGCCCTCTCATAGGAGTACCGCTGTAGCTGTCAGCTAATGAGACAGTGGAAGGGAAACAGAGGATAGATAAAAGAGCTAGGAGAAAGAAAGAGGGAGATGGTCTGTTAATGAGAGAGTAGAGAGGAGAAAAAGGGGGTAGGTAAAGGGGAGCAGAAAGCAGAGGAGAAGAAAACTAGAGAGACAAAAATATGGAGTCACGAGGTGGACGAAACAAAATAAGAGAGAAACGAGAATGAGCACAGAAAGGGAAAAAACAAAAGAGGCAGAGTTGAGCTCATGGGAAAATAGCAGACAACGGGGACAAGGAGGGGGGAGAGCGGTGAAAGGCTTGAAGAAAATTGAAAACAAAACTGCGCTTCGGCTCCATTTTCAAGCAAGCCATAAAATGCAGTTCCACAAAGCAGCAGAGAGATGTTCCAGAAACAGTATGGTAGCGGCCTCCTGCAGTCTGTCATGCACCACACCTTCTTACTGAGAGCACCCTGCCCTGTCTCCCTTACATCCCATTTCCCTCCTTGTCTCTCTGTGTGTAACTCACTCTTCTTTCTGTTTTGCTCCTTTTTGACTCCTCTTCTTTTGTCGTCCCCCCCACTCCACCTCCGATTCCTTTAGAGAGCGCTCCCAGACAGTGCCTTGAGGCCACCATACTCAGGAATGATGGATTGGGTCGAGGGTGCATGGAAGCGGAGGGGGTTGCGGAGCACTGCAGTGTACCATGACTGATGGGAACATGCATTATTTTCCTGGAGGGCTCGGCCAGCGAGGGCCAGAATGTTGTATATCGCAGGCACAAGCTAAAAGGGCCTGCAGCACGGAGAAAGAGGCACTTTTTTAATGGTCAGTCTGTAACCCTGAATCATGACCTGCTATTCCCATCAGCGTGTATTAGATCAGGACAGCGACTGAGGAGGGTATTGGCAGATGTTCAAGCCGCACTACAACATTGGCTCCTTGATGGTTTGCCGTGCAACCCTTGTTCTCCTCTACAGACTTCAGAGCAGCTAGCCTGTGTGTTTGGCTGAGACACTATCCTGTGACTCACCGCCACCATGGGACGTCACCCCACACCCACTCGCCTCCCTGTCATACATCATATGTATGTATTACTTTGACCACCACCTACCCCAAACTCTCCCTGTTTTGTTTTTCCTTCTCCAGGGTGAGCACGTAAGGTGGAGTCATTTACAAAATAGCCATAAACATCCACCCAGTTGCTCCTGCCATGCTCTTAAGTCAGGTCATAATGTTTTTTAACCTAAAATCAATATTCTGGACTGTGAATTTCCTGCAACTTGGTAAAAAATGTCTGTAAATGCCCCTTCCATTCCACTGTGCCTTTCGTGCTGTGCATATGTACTGTGGCCTCAGCCCGACTCATTCATTTCTAATGAGTCGGTTATGACTCCCTTGAGTCATGCTGGAGACTAGAGTCTTACTGTTCAGTCAACCAGAACCTCCTGTTGGAACAGGAAGGCAGGGATGTGCCACCGTACACGGTTTGTAACACAAGAGTGGAGAAATGCTGCTGTAATAAGTGGGCTAAAAAGTATAGCGCTATTTAGCACACAGCATTTGGTTATAATTGTAAATGAGCAGAAAAGCAGAAAAAAACTAAACTTCAGTCGTGGTGTTTTTTTTTTACTGAAGCTTACTTACTTACTTGACTTACTGGAATGAATTTCATGAAGCCTGAATTTGTAACATCACCCAAAAAAGCAACAAAATAAACAACAACAAAAAAAGCCAGCATGGATTAGGCCTGTTGTCTAAATAGGATCATTTAGAAATTAACAGTACATATATCTTGTGTATGGTACAAAGTTCTCCAGCTTAAGAAGCATGCTTTTCTTTGAGCATACCCATACATGATACATTTCCTTAATCCACTCCTTCTCTCCACGGCTAGATGATTGATTCATACTTACCAACTAAGAGCTTTTAGCTTCCTATCATTGCATGCATTGCCCAGCTTCCTAGCTTTATGTTCCAGTCATTAAGGTATAAATTCATAATGAATATTAGGCACTAAAGGAAGCTCACAGGTCTCTTCGTCTCTCCACGTCCACAGGCAATTAGCAGAATGGTCATTGCATTTAGTGCATGTCTGGAATTTCTGTTGCTTAATTCATGTAACATGCATGCAAAGCAGTCAGTTATAAGTGAGTATTTATTGATGACCTCTGTGCTTCCTCACAAGCTTTTTCTCCGGTCATATATTTCCTTCATTTTTTAAAATATTATCTGAGACCAGAAAATCATGAAACAGAGAATTCACACTTAACGATTCTGTCATACCATCCTTTCCAAAAAGGACAGGATTAAAATACTGTAATGTTTCTTTTTGGCTCTATACGTAACATTTTGTATTTTAGGGAGAAAAGAAAAAGTTACTTCATTGGGAGAATTTTGTTGAATTCTTAGTCAAGCAATTTAAAAGCCCGACTTGCAGTCCCATCTAAAGACAGGGTTCTTTGTATGTGCTTGAAAAATAACTCAAGAGATTAGATTTGCAAGATTATCCAATTTTGGTATACCAAGAACCCAGCCAAGTGGGTTGGCAATTATTTAACAAGGAAATAGTCATAATAATAGTCATAATAATGGCCTAGATTCCATCTGCCTGTGTCAAATACACACATTCTCTGCATGGTCCACACTGAAAAAGGGTCAGAACTCCTGAACCAGTATCAGATTAAACTGCATTTGGGCCCAAAATTTTGGCTACAAAAACATGTCAATGTTTCATGTTTCAGGATTTTCAAAGGTTGTTTTTTTTGTTCAGCAGGTTAGCATTTGGCCTAAATGTGATACATATGTACTGTAGATATCCCTGCCAAAAACACAATTATTTTTGGCAGTTGCTGCATTATGTTGTAGCTTTACTACTTCCTATGATCATCAGAAGACATATCAAGAAAAAAAAAATGTCATCATCTTTTTCTAAGCCATAGCATGCTTCAGCTATGATGGGAGTTGTTGATTCTGTAGCCAAAAAGGTGTGTACAAATATTCTTGAATTAACTGAATTCTTTAAACTCGTTGTCCAGGAATGTACATCTTGTATCTTCTTCCTCAGACCTTCTCGTCTAATCCAGCTCATCTACTTCAGTTTATAATACTACTATGTGCCACATCCTTCATTTTGTTTTGTATACCTCAGTAACTTTGTTTGATACTCCTGGAATTTCTTCTTTTACTTCTTTACCAACCAGCAACACCAGATCAGTTTTGAGGCTATCATGATTCTCCATCTGCCTAAAAGCTGTCATTATTTCAGATTAGCTTGATCTAGTGTTTTTATTTGCCTTCCTCTCAGGTATGCTCTCTCAAGTTCTATGTTGCTTGTATCATTGATCTCCACCATTTTAATTGTTTCTTATATATTTTGGAAGCTTTTGGCAAGTTGTTTGATAAAGTTCTGGCTCCAGTATTTACTCAATGTGTCAGTATCACTATCATCAGTATCAGTTTCAAGTTATATTTTATTTCATTGCATTATCCTGTGCCTTATCCAATTAGCTTTGTATGCAAAGCAAGTGCCAAGCCATTTTATGTTACAAGTCAGTAGACAGTGCTCATCTGTGAAAGGATGACTCCATATTTATAATGAAGACAGGACTTAGTGTGAATTTACTTCAGCTGTTGAGAAGTTGAAGTCACATACTATTCTACACACCGCTGTCACAGTCCAGTCTCAACTCGGCTTGGATCTTGTGGGAGTCTCTCAGGTGTTTTGGAATCTGGGAACAGAGGCTTTGTGAGGGGAAGAGGCTGGTGCCAAACGACTAAAACCTAAACACTGTGAGAGCACACTTCATCCTCTCTGTCTCCTGCCGTGTGTTCCTTGATTCTTTCATCTCTCCCTCTCTCTGTCTCTGTCGCATTCCTGTTTTCCCTCCTTTCCGTGTGCCTTTCTCACCATCGCCATCGTTCCCCTTCCTCTATCCATTTTCAATCCAGTCCTGCTTTATATTTATGTCTCTCCATCTTTCTCTCCCTGTTCTTCCCTCCATCCCCCTCTTCTCTCCTGCTGTGAACTAGTTGGGCTGCAGAGAACACAGAGCCCGAGGACAGAATGTCAGGAAGTCAGCTCCCATGAAAGGCAATGGGTCGCCACCATGCCTGTATAAGGCCAGATGACTGGCCAGTGTCGTGTGTGTTAGAGTGTGTGTGTGGGTATGTGTGTTTTTGTGTTTATCTATGGGCGTTGGGGTAAATTTACTTACCGCTGTGTGTTCTTTTTGGCTTTGACTTTTCGTGTGTGTGTTTGTGCACTCACTTAAGTATATGTCATGTCAGCGTGTGTGTGTATCTTTGTGTGACTGCAGCCCAGCAGCAGGCTGACGTGTGCCGTGCAGCCACAGGGACTGAAGGGGCTCTGCTCTCTCTCAGCTAATCCAAACAAAGCTCAGGCTGAGCCAGAATGAGGAATGTCTGCTCTGTTGGTCATAGACACAAAGGGTCAACCAGGAGGGGGGGGCGGTTAGTGTGTTTGTTTGTCTGCCTGCTCGTGCATGTGTGCAAGAGACGTAGACCAGCTTTGTGTTTCATCCTTGCATTTTTCCTGTATTTGTGAGTGTGTTTTTGCCTACATGCTCAGTATTCTCACCGTGTACCTACTTGAGTCGAAGTGCTGTGTTAACTTGCAGAAACCTCTTGGTGGACAGGCTATTCTTATCCCCAGACTTACCTGATTGCCATGTATAGTCACAGAGGGATGATAAATTCATCCTTGCAAGAACATATTCAGTCTGCATCTGAATCATACACAAGGGAGTTCAAGGAACATGTTTTCACATCACATACACACATACAAGGGCACATACACTATTGCAACACTTCTATTTCTCTGAATATATTTTTCTGTAAGTGTTTATCTAATTCTAAGTGCTGCCTCTTAGACACTAAGCTCTGTTTACAAAAAACTCATTTTTATTTCCTAAAAGTGGAAACCTCATATACATTTTTTTTTTTCATTCCAGTAACATTTGCACACATTCCCATTTGGCTCTCTCAGCGAATTCCTGTTGCATTTCAAAACTCTAACCACTAACAGTGGATCTGCAGTTTCCTCAGGGTGACTGGTGAAATGCAGTTGAGGTTTGGAAACTTGCTTGAGCCAGAGGGATCATTGTCATCAACAGAACTATTGCATGTCATGGGTTTTCCAGTGTTGGGACAACAGGGACCTTTTAAATATGAACTTGTTAATTTGGTCTGGTTTAACTGGACCTTTATTGTGATGTGCCACTTCCTGTCACCTCTCCCGGTCACTTCCTGTCACGAGGTATAAAACTCCCGGGAATGCCGTTGTTTGTTCTCTCTCTCCTTATTCTTCACTCCGCCAGTCCACACCGGGTGATAAGCTCTTGGACCTCTGTGCGGTCAGGAGAGGAAAATCAAGACTCCCGCTTTTCACGTGTTCTATGTCCGACCAGCACGTTGTTCATGCTAGCTGAAACATATGGTCAGAGAGGACAAAGACCTACCTTTTCTGGCACACAACCCCCATCCAAGCACACACACACACACACACACACACACACACACACACACACACACCTAGACACACCTTTGTCCTTAGCTTTGTTCCTTTTTAGTTACATCATATATTGTGTATTTTATGTGTTTTGCTTTTATTATCCTTTTAATAAATGATGTAAAAACATAATGATTCTTATGTTCAGGTAATTATACACTAATGAAAACATACCTATACATTTTAAATTCCATTTCTGTCAATAGAGCCTCCTAAATTTTTCCAAGAAAGCATGACCAAAACCTCTGCCTGCTGGAAAAGTCTTGTGGACATCCTTAGCTTAAATCATAATGTGTGAAGCCACTTGCTTCTGAAGAATTGCCATGTACTGTATGTGAGCAAACAATAGGAACTTAGAGCTCACTTTACTGCAGCATGCCTGAAGCACCGCTGTGGTCAAGAGGCTATTGTAAGGCCACTAGTCTGGCACAAGTGGAGGCCCCCATCACACATTAGTGTCACAGTGTTCAAATGGGAGAAAGAGGTTGGCAAGTGATGTCGAGGGGTGTGATACAGTATGTGTGTGCCCTATGTGTGTATGTACATAAGGGATTGGAACCAAAGGATTGCAAGGAGAGTATGGCAACATAATAAGAAAGATAGATTAAATATCCCTTTCTGCTCCAGTATGTTTTGAATCATTTACTGTTTTATGAATTAATTCAGTCCTGATCGAAACATTGTGAACAAAATGGAGGTGATGTGGCCACTTTAGGTCTCAGCAGATGATTTTTGAGGCCTGTAATATCACTGATGCCCGTCATGGCTTTGTTATATATGTGTGTGTGTGTGTGTGTGTGTGTGTGTGTGTGTGTGTGTGTGTGTGTGTGTGTGTGTGTGTGTTTGAGAGAGAGGCAGCAAGAGCGTGAATGTGTATGTGTGTCTCTGATTAGTCTCCATGTGTCCCCTGAGCCCATCGGCCATGGACTTTAGAGCAGCTGTGACTGGTATGAACCCTGACCTCTGAATATTTTACTCCCAGGGTGCTGCATTTGCTTCTACAGACTGATATTCCTTCTCGACTGCAGTGATGATGAAGTGCACTGTATGCGTACAGTTTGATCTATTTTGTCCCATAGATTATTATTTGTATTGCACCACTGAACTGGGGGGACTGTTAGCATAACACTTTTAATTGCATCAGTGGCCCCCCACAGGGTTATCATGTGTGGTGATAATAACGAAAACAACATTTTTTGGCATTGAAAACTAAACTTTTACTTTCTATGCACTTTATTTCACACTTCATAGTGTAGAATTCCTGGCAGTAATGAAACAATGCAGCAGTGGAGCAGTCCATTTACTATGGGGATCGCTCCATTTGCAATGGCACATGTTCAAACAATTTAACTATTTGGCGCACTGTCTGGTGCAGTGTGCCATAGCTTGGTCCCAAAACTGTAACTAGTTAGAATACACTGATGTGTATAATATGTCAACTCCCACCCATCCATCCGTAGCTCCCAGACACAGTAACACAGCCATTTCACAAGCAGGCCAATTAAAAGCCAGTGACATTCAGGTGTGGGAGACAGAGTGACATTAAAGCAAAATCCTGCTAAAACCCAGTGACATTACAGCAACAGCCGGCCAGCTAGAGCGCAGGCATTCACTGACCATCTTTAATCTGCTGTGTTCTTTAGTGAACAATGCAGCACTGTGTAGGAAAATTGCCAGTGGGAACTATGTGGCAATGAGCATCCCTCCAAATGTCATTAGGCATTT
Source organism: Dicentrarchus labrax (assembly GCF_905237075.1). Lineage (NCBI taxonomy): Eukaryota > Metazoa > Chordata > Actinopteri > Moronidae > Dicentrarchus > Dicentrarchus labrax. The sequence continues at coordinate 13,004,865 of NW_026136704.1, forward strand.
TTCTCTGTGCTTTTAGCAGTTGAGATGATCTACTTGTACTGTACAGGGTAGCTGGGGGATTGAAGGGGAGGGACACGGCCTCCTTTTAGCCGTGATCAGAATCCAAATCACCTTTATTACTGAGAACATTAACATGGTGGATGCATTTGTGATGCATGTGTTTAACACCATGCATACACAATGTAGACCTGCACATGGCTACGTTGTGCGGTATGCATGCTGCGTGTGAGAAAAGGGAATTGCACACTGTTACTGTAGAGAAGAGAATTCATTAGCAATTCAGCACGGATCTGCTAAGAGAGATGGGGAGTCCCCCCGCCCATTCTCCTGTTATGTTCTCGCTCTTGTGCTCATGCAGATGTTATTCCCACCCCTCCTCCGTTTGCATTAGTGTGGGATAGGAGCAAGGCTGTAATAAAGGACATCTCAGGGACGAAGGGCGTTGGGCTTGAAGGTCGTACCATGGAGTCGGTAGCAATTGCTTAGGGCAGCATTCAAGTGTGCATGCACGCGTGTTTACAAATCTGCTAGGTATGCATAATCTAATGAGTGTGTATGTGAGTGCATGTGAGATGTCTGTGCACAATTTAATTAGGTATGGATGCTCTATCTAGTGAATATATAGGAAGAGAATAGGACATTCAGGCTTTGCACTGGATGTGTGTTTGCTCCAAAAGACCTCGCTCCAGGCTAAACTCTTCTGCTCATTAAACCATACAGGAGTAGTCTTCTTCGCCATCACTCTCGCACACAGAGCCTTAATAAGCATACGATGCAGCCCTGATCACATTGCTTACAGACGAAGGAACATCTGCATTAACAAGTCCAGCAGAACTCACTCTCACTCTAATGTGCTTCCGTGCACATATGATTATGCACAGTGTTGTATGGTGCAGATGTATGTACACATATGCACACGCACACACTAGCAGTGGTGCCAGATGTCAGGTGGAACGAAGTCCTCCATCTTCCAGAGTGACCCCTTCTTCAGTTTCCTTATTACCTGGCTTCTCATGCACAGCCACAAGTGCCACATCACATCATCGGGAGGCACAACTAATAGAAATATTAATATGGGGAAGATGAGAGAGAAAAGCTTTTTTCGCTCCCTTTCTCTTGTTTTCCCTTCAGCAAACAGATTAGTACCTAATCCACCAGGGATAAGGGGAGATAAATTGTTCCTGATTGGCTACATTGGGATAAATAAACACATGCCTGTTGCAATTGGATCTAAACTGCAGACGGGAATTTTTATCAAGTCATTTTGTTTCATGTTTAGTCTTAAAATCATACCTTCTTCGAGATAATTGAATTCTGCTAGTGGGATAACTCCACTTTCCCCTCAGTTCAGGAGATCCACAATACATCTTAAGGTTACAATAAGTACAATAAGGAAGACCAGTCTCCTTTAAGCTTAAAGAAAACTTTTTTTTAATTTATTATTTGTAATGGATGAAAATTGCATTTTCTCATCCTGTACAGCATTTAATGTCTCCAGCAGCTTGTTCTTCTTTGATATTTCTCTTGGCATACGTTGCTTTTATGTGGCCTCTAACAAGGCTGCATCATTGCCTTGATCTCAGCCATGGTATTTTTACTCAAACCCTGGTACCTCTTCAGATGGAATTAGTGGTTAGGGATGTACCGGGCCAGCATGTGGCACATAGGAGCAAAGTTGAGATGTCTGAACGGTTTCTTCTTCTGTACTCAGGGGAGAACATTGTCATCGTCCTGGCATTGGTCCAACCATGCATGGCACAGGCATTATGTACTCTTGACTGGGCAGGCGCCATGCAGTGGCAAAAAGTGTGATTTTACAGCAATGACTGTTTGTGTGTGAGTTCTTTATGAGGCATGCTGTACAGCAAGGCTGAGAGATAAGCGAGATCTAAGATAGATGATGAATATGGGGGATGGGGGAGCGGGGCTAGTGGTGGTAGTAACCTCTTCCTCTTCCTTAGCACGCAATGGAGAATGGCGTTTTAAAGCAATATGCAGTGCAATTCACAGAAGAGAGAGACACATTTCTTCTGGAGCAGGGCATCACATCTAGTAGGGCAATGTTGTCTTTTTTTAACACTTTTCCCAGGTTAGCCAGCGGGATTTGCAAAATTCATTTTATTTAATCATGCATGAAGGTTCTATGCTAATCTTGGATATTGTCAAGTATGATTTGATGTCCACACCTGTTTCTTTAGCCCTACCATAAGAGGGATTCTCGCAGTTTATCTCAGGGACGAACTGCTATAACGTTTGAGCCGTTCCACCACAATAAATAAGCCTAAGTGCTTATCTCCACAGTGTTTACTCAGGAAGCTTTTGAGAACATAACCACCCAGAGCCAGAAGTTATAACCTGTTGCAATAAATTGACTGACTTAAGAATGTATCAGACTGTTTACTGTCCATCACCAGACGTTGGCCAGACACACAACGGGACCTGTAATTTACCCCTGGCCTCCTGAATCACTCCTCAAGATAATAATAGCTTTACCAGCATACCCATGGAATATTCAGGTTGTTGTTACATTGAGGCCTTCTACAGGACACATTAATCAGATGGTTGTTATCAGCATCAACATGCTAGACAAGACATGGACACAAGCACACAAACAAAAATACATGTTAACATAAAAATGGGGGCTAATGGATTTTGTTTTGCAGACTAAAAATCGAGTTTGGAGAGAACTGTTTAAAATACAGCTGAGCTCCACTTCGTTATTTATTTGTTGTGTTAGTAAAAAATGGTGTAGGATGAAGGAATCGCTTCCACCGAGCAAGCAGAACGTTCTCAGTGGTGCACCACATAAACCTTTCACTGGTCAGAGGCTGTTTTTAACCTTTGTGTGGGATCCAAAATGCCAAAGAGCCAAACGTCTTTCATTAATCTCAAGACAAAAGCTCCTTACATCAGCACAACCTGCAGAGTGCTGGCAAAGTGAGAATCATATCCCAAACTTTTAGAGAAAAAAATTTACCACCAGGCCGTGCTGCTCCCACCTCTGTTATTGCCTGCACTGTTTTCCTCCTGCACCTTGTTCTTTTTTTAATTAGGGAGGAAAAACTGCCCAAGGGCTGATGCATAAGGGACAAAGCACTTAGCATGTCTGGCCCTAACTAAGATTCTACATTCTGTTTCCTAAAATAAATCCATTTATTGCTCCCTCCTGGGTATGCTTTCTCATGCCTAAAAGGAGCCACGATGTTGATTATAGCTTTAGCTGCCACACTCTGTAGACTACCCAAGCTTAAGCTGTGTGGCCAAATTTAAATGAAAGAACTGTGGGACATGAATTTGCATAATACACACATGGAGGGAGCTCGAAGGTAGAGCCTGAGATGAAGTGACTTATACGAAGCAAAAATTAAATAACCAAAACAAAAAATAATAAAAATCCCCAACCCCACATACAGATGCTATCATCTGTTAAATTACTACTTCATCTCAATGGCATATCCTCAGATACACCTCATACACATTCATCCTAATGTTTAATTCACTTGAAAGTTGAGCACAGGGCATGTTTTCCTTTCTCTCTGCTCCCTCTTTCTCCGGCTCCCTGTGGCGATGTCACAGGGGATTAAGTCACAGAGGCCAAGGGACTTGTTTATGATTCATCTGAGGCAGGCTGGAGCCAGTAGTGGTACCCACAGGGCAGGCAGCTAGCAGGCTATTTCCCCAGTGCACTCGCTTTCCTGTAGGACCCTGAAAAGTGTCTAATGGCCCTCATATGACATGGAGGGAGAATCTTTGTCATAATGCGTCATAATGCATAATATCAAAATTGTATGAAGAAAGGGGATAAAGAATAAATTAATGTGTGTTTTTCATTTTTTAGATAACTAATAGATTTCCTGCCTTGAATTAAACACCACATGGAGGTCATAATATTAAAATCTTTTTACAAGTGCATGATGAGGAAGGTTGACTGTTAAAATACATTAGTTTCTAGTGTGTTTCTCCACTGAGACTCCCACAACACACCTTTATGGTTCCAGCTTCCTTTGGCTACAAATTTCCTGAACCTAAATTTGTTTACCAAGTATAAGTCAGGGAAAATAGTACAGATAATTAGGAGAGATTATGTATAAAACTAACACAATTGTGTCTTTTAAATTTTTTATTTAAAGGTTTTTTTTTAAAGTTTTAAAAAAAGTTTTTGTAAAGGTATTTTAGAGTATCCCAGGTAGATGCAAATTCGCAGCACCACTGTAATGTGCTACCCTTAATGATGACATTTAAGTCTCCTCCAATCCAGTCTCAGCTAATTGCATGTCAGATTTTTAACAACCTGTTGGAGTTGATTAACTGCTGTAATAGTGTGCGTGTGTATTGTGGTGAGCCTTGCTTTTAATAAGGCATCTCACAGTAGGTAAACCACACAAAGTGCTAAAGGTTAGTTTGAAGCACATGTTCAACCACAAAACAATCTAATCTCGTGCCAGCGTTTTTCTATTGTTCTGCTATTACTAGTCTCCTTTGTAATGAAAAGTGGTTTGTTATTAGTGACAAACCAGCGTAGAACCATGTTATTGAACGTCACAGCACTGGTGTCAAGGGAACTAACATATTACTGCCGTTCAGTGGGACTTACTGTCTTCTTTTAATTGCTCTTTTAATTAACTTGTGTCTAGCCTAGTCTTGTCAGAGGACGCCCAAGCATGCCATTTAGCAAAAACTAATGAGATTAACCTCTCATTGACCAAGCAAACGTAGATTAAACATTATGGCCAAATGAAATGAGCTGGGCTTTATTTACTCATGTGTACTGGCAGGCGGCAGGCAGGCGAGCCACAACTCTCTCAGCGGTAACATAGCTAAAATGTCAAGGGGATAGAGGGGAGTGTGTTTGGCATTGAGTGGCAAGTGTGGCTGACCAGCTGCATGGGAAGGAAAAGAGTGAGCAGCCAGCGCTGGAAAATAGTACGAAATTCTCCCACTCTGCCTCGCTACCTCAGGAGAGGCGGCTGCAGACAGACAATGAAAACAGGCCGCTAATCAGTCAGTCACACACACGTGTGAAGCTCCACACAGAGACACAGACACACACCTACAGCACCCAGACTCCCTCTCTCTCTCTTTCTCTTGCTGACTCACTGTATACATTTACTCATAGAAAACGCAAATGACAACCTCTTCTTCCATCTGCCCACACACATACATACAATGACATGACCTCCAGCGTGAAGACGCACTCATTGGGTGAACACTCTAACTGGTCAAGGCAGGAAGAAACAACACGTGGCATGTTTAGCTGTTTTGTTTTTTTTCTTCTACTTCTTCTTTTCTTAGTCCCAGTGAATTCTTGTCCAAAGTTTGCAACATTGCTCAACACTGACTCTAATGTCTGTGGACACGAACAGGAACATTGTGCCTCAGAGATCATGAAAACAGAATCATATCCTCTGAGTATTCAGGGTTTATTCATGTACACTGCACCCTAAGTACTACACACTAAACCCTTTATAGCCTTCATGATACTCTACAGGACTCTTACAAACTTTTTATATTCTCAAAGGGGATTTATTAAAATAAGCAGTATTCTAAAAGGTTTCTTGGCATCAAAACAGTTCAACTATTGTACAAATCAAAAAAGGCAAAGTGATGTATCTATAATTCAAACATGGAATCATGTCTTGGATTTGTGTCTACCAAAAATAGTGTCTAAAGAATAGAATGGCTTTTCTTTTCACTGTGATCCGTATAATATTCTATATCTAACTTCTGTATGATGCTAATAATTCTTGCTCCACAATTCTTGCAGTTTGTCCTCATTTCCTTTGGCACATCAGTTAACAGTTTCCACGCCAATGACCTACTTTATACCTCCTCAGCCGCTGTACCCCCCACAAAAAAAAACAAAAACACAATGTAAGGTGACAGAATCCTCCTTGTTTTTAGGCAGATTCAGATGTAATTAAATTCATCTTTAATTGAGGACTGTGAATTAATTGGATCTGTAGACATTTAGGAACTGACTATGCTTTATCAAGGAAACCTCTACTGGAGCGTTGTGAGCCAACTGCAGAGACTTTAGCTGTGACCTTCGCCCTGTTTCCTCCTCGCCGCGAGTGTCACTGCAAGCGAATGTCCTTCTCCGAGCCGGAATAAGCTGCCTTGGCCCAGCTAGTGCCGCACCTTGTTTTAATCAGGCTTTGGAGAGTGAAATATGGGCCTGGCGAGCAGGCTGTACCCGAGCTCTATTCATCTGGTTTCAATCTTCTCTCCGCCCTCGGATGTGGCCGCGTGGGCATTCCTTTTCTAGACACTGGGGATGGGGGGTGAGAAGAAGTGGAGTTCAGCAGCACAAAGGGCAAGCAAATTTGTTTGGAGGAGTGTGTCTGTGTGCAGACAAGGACTCACTAACTCTGGTTACTTTTAAAAAACTGCTAATACTTTTGTGTGGTGATGCTCTGCTGAATTGGATAAAAGGATACACTTAAACCATGTAGAAACTATAGTCACCCTTTTCTTGTCTGACCTTTAATAAGTAAACGGTTTTCTTTATTCAGCGTCAGTATAAATAAATTCCATGTATGTGCTGAATGAAATGCGCTGTTTTAATTAGCTACAACATAAATGCACATAACATTCTGTGGATATGTCTGTGTTTGTTCCACTGCACACACAAATATATATTGTAGGTGTGCTTTATGTCTGTGTGTAGCAGGTGAATAAGGTTAGTGTCCTACATGAATTGGCTTAGCTAATGATAAGGACAGATGGTAGGTTGGTCCATTAGCTCTCCTAAATGAGCCTAAGTGAGGCCTTTTCCTGGAAGCCTTGCAGCCCCTGTTGACCTCCCTGGCCATCGTGCAGCCACCACTCTGCCTCTGTCAGCTGGCCCACCAGTCAACACCTTTCAGTATACAGCTGCCAAAACAGACGTGGCATCTGCTTACCTCTGGGGAAATGGCAGCCATCGACGTGTCCTTCCCAGTCACGGGCTTGGATGGATAGGTTACCTCTTTGTCCTTTGCAGCAGCAGCAGCTACAGCTTGAGCAGCTGTAACAACATCATCCTCTCATTTGTGCAAGAGGCGTTCCCTGCTTTGTTATTTTCCGCTCAACAGATCAAGTAAAATAATATGTCAGATGCATACCATAGGACTGGCGACAGCACTAATATGTCAGTGACGCAGCGCTCTAGTGCTGGGCGGATGGAGAGAGGGAGTTAGCCTCCCGTCTGTTTTCAATTAGCCGATGAAATGTACAACATGGGAGCTGCTCTGTTATATTCAGTTCCTACTCTCCCTTGGATCCAGCGAAGTAAATTAGCGTCTTTGCTGAGTGAGGCTACGTCGTCTAACCCCAGGTGAACTTTTGACAAATCATTGACATATAATTGTAGTGACCTAAATAATGGAACTAAATCTGTGTGTGCAGAGAGGCGAGGGAGAGGAGGAGAAGAATCCGAGGGACGTCCAGAATCCCCACACTCTCCCGACTATGAGCTCCCAAAATGTAGTGCTTACATATCCAGATTGGGGCTATCTTACAATGCCTCTAAAGATGAGCTTTAGTGCTGCTCCAAATATAGCACTAGCTCTAGGCTTGTTTTCCTGCCATTCCCCTTGTTCGTCACGTGCAGCCAAACTTAACCATATAGCCCACTGTGGCTTTTATTGTCCTCCCACAAGTTGTTAAATGCTTCTTTGAAACACCACTGGGGTATTGAATTGCTTTTAATAAAAGTCAGGGGTGTAGTACTTTATAGTGCATGAGGTAGATAGTATTAGAAGTTTTCATCTGTCTCACACTATTGTGAAGCATCCATCATAAGAGAGAGCCTGGGCGACCGCGATACATTCCACTTCCTGTGGTCATACACCTAGTCAGCTCTATTTTCAACCTAATGGACATAAAAAATCGCAGATTGCAGCAAAATGGACTTGGTAGCACAAAAGCTTATTAAGTATTGATCCGCTGAGGTCAGTGCCCATGTCCAGCCACTCCAACAATGTGAGAGGAGTTCGTTCACACGCTTGCCAGCCACAAATTGAGATTAGACCACATAAATAAGTGGGGAAATTGAGGAACATTTTGTGTCCAACAGAGAACCATGCCCACGGTTGCATGACGTGCCAGGAACAGAGGCAGGAGTGAAAGGTTGTTTATATGTGCACTATGGGCATTATAGCTGTTTATATCATAGCTAGCCCATCTGTCCAAACTCCAGCAGTGCTTACACTGTAGCTGATATGATATCATACCATACCAGTGCCCAACAGGAGAGCTTTAAGTTGATCAGCAGCAGGCAAACCTGTCTTCTTCAGTGTTTTAATGAATACAGCTCATCTTGTTTCTCACCACACCATCTGTCAGGCATGCAGGGTAAAACAGAGCTTGAACTCAGCAAAGAACAGCCTTCCACTGTCTATACTGTGGTGTCTGTACCTTTACTGGAAATCCCTGTGATAAATATTTTCCGTTCTTATTCACAAAGCCGTGCCAACAAAAATACCGTAATGCCAGACAGACCAAGAAATAAGCTCAGCCCTGGGACAAAAGCTCGTTGAATACAGAGGAATAGGAAAAATGTTCTGTGCAGGAGTTGGAGCAAAGTTTTCTTTGTGAGGGAAACCAATTTTGATTTCTGTCAGAGCAAATATAATATCTCTAACTGGATTTCGAGTTGTTTTCTTTTGATAACCCAAATTGCTGACTTACCACTTTGATAGCAAGCAATCACTTTTTCTTCAGTCTTAGACGCCTTGGTTTCAGCAAAATGTTCTTGACAACAGCAACAAAAAAAAGTGTTTCCTTTCGAAATGAAGCACTTTTTGTGCATGTCTTAATATGTCAAAGGATTCACTCTCCTCTGTTCTCCATTAAAGTGTGTTTTCTCAGTGGGGGACTGCAGGTTTATTCAGGGCTGCATGCACGTGCTGCAGGGAGGATTTGCCCTTTACACACGCACGTCCCACACACAGCTCCAGTAACCTTGGTGATAAGTTTCTACAAGACGTTAGCTCTCCCTTCTCTTGGCTGCATGCTTCTCTTTTGTCTCAGATTTGGATACGCTCATGCAGAACAAAGTGTATGTGCACACATGCTGGTCTGTTTAGGCTTTGCCAGATGTTGGGAGGATCCGTTGCTGCAGCAAAACAGAGAGGTCATCGTCCAAGCCCCATTTAACTGAAGCGTGTTATCTGGTGCAAAACAGACCATTTGACATTTGGACCTTGTTCAGTCTCAACACATTAAAGGGAGGAAAAATGTCTTGAATGGTGTTTTTTGAAGCTGAATGTAACCCTGTAAATGGTTTAACACCACACAAGCTTCTGGAGATTATTCTGCAAGTCAAGCTGAAGTCTGTAAGATGCATTGCTGTAATTAACATTTTAAATGGGGACCATCCTTTCCAAAATGATGAATTGGTTTTTAATTAAAAAAGAAAAAAAAAAACTTCCAGCCAATGACAATCACAGTTTTCATTGTGTTATAGAGAGAGTTCTAAGTTCTTCTGATTGTCACTCTTTCCACTTGGTCATGTCTAGCTGTGATTTTTACAATAGCCACATAAGGTGGAAAGAATTAAAAGTGAGACTTCCTACAATGATGTGTAATGTCTTATTGTTTTCTTTTACTTTGAATCTTTATCTTTGTGATAGTTTTTCTTTAGTTTTTAGTAAGCAAAGGTGATAAAAGCAAGCAGACAAGCAGCATTTGTTAGCAGTTTCGTGAAAGTGTTGCATAGGAGTGAACGACTTCAGTCCAAAGTGTGGCTCTTTATGAGCAGCTCTGTGTTCTTTGGACCGGTTCAGGCTAAATCCAGAAGATTTATGGAGCAGCCGTAGCATCTTGGACAGCTACACCCATGAGTGTGGGTGATGCCACCAGATGCAGCGTTGATAAGATGTGTATAGCACTGTAAGCAGGTTTCACTGACTCTCCCTCCCCGGGGAATGGTGTAATTAGCTTTTCCCCCATCTCCTCCCTTCTTCCTTATTTTGCTGAAGGAAAATGCAGGATGCTTTGGGGGAATTAAAAGTGCTTTTCGTGAAACTAATTTTGGATCTATTTTGGGGATCTGTCAGCGGGATGGTGTCCCTATCGCTCGACGTGACAGCAATGACGAGGCCATGAAAGGGATGCAAATGAAGGCAATAAGAACGGTGAACGTTTACCACAGGGCCTTACATTATTCAGACCTCAGTGGTATTCCATCTTCCTTTTCCCACTCCCATTGGTCCTCCCTCACTTTTCCCATTTGCCTTCCCCCTCAAGGTTCAAGGGATTATTGTAGGAATTGCTCCATTCCCTTCTTTTCCTCTACGAACCTATCCATTACTGCTTCAGCCAGAGTTCCTAGAAATCTGAACATGAACATGATGGCCCTCTCTTTTAGGGGTTTTCCTCTCGCTCCAGAGGACTTACACCAGGTACCGTGAGTCAACAAGCAATTCTGCTTCTCTGCTCTTTTGTAATCACACGTAAAGCTGATCTTTATAATTAGATCGTGAATTTATAACATATGTTTTGTTCTGTGTTCGTTGTGTGTGTGTGTGTGTGTGTGTGTGTGTCTGCTCATCTCTCTCACTCTCTGTTTAAACACCACTTACAAATATGTGGAATAAGTACATAATTTAGTAAACACAATCACAACATAACTCCAGGAGAAGAGTGTGTAGAGGGGCAGGAGCACTTAAAGGGTTGGTAAGCATGGGATACATATTTTAACATTTATTAGACTCAGATCATTTATTTCATATGTATCATTTATATCGTTTATAATAGACAATCAGTGTGTCTTCTTGCAGGATTTGACTTGCATAACAGCCCAGCTGTTTAACATGGGTGCCATGTCTGAACGTGGCATTACTCCTCAAATAGTAGGGCTATAAATAAAGGGAAATAAAGGGCAATGTTAAATAGCATTTGACCAATCATGATTACTTTCTTCTGACGTACTTATGTAAGAATTACATAGTAATAATTACTGTACTATTTTTGACTACTATTTCATGATTACTTAACTGTATATTTTCAGTAGTTAGCTGGGAATGGAGATTTAAGCAATGAGGAAAGAGTTATTCAGGAACTTGCAAGCTATTACTAATTATCAGTTAGCTCTTGTTCCTTACTCATTACTTGGTAATGACTCTATGTACCTTATTTTAAAGTACCGACAAAACCTCTGTGTCAGCAGAAGGGAGTGACGGTCGCTGGGTGTGAGGCGAGGAGGATTATGGGATTTTATCCCTTCAAAGAGTCAGCCTCCAGTCAGGGAAAAAACAACCCCTTTGATTTTCACAGAAGCAATATATTCATGAGTTGGACCTTGAAACTACAAGGAGACTAGTGTAGTGTGCCATATGCAAAACATGTGTTTTAATAGGGCATGATAACTTGGTACATTTAAGGAGACTTACCCCTAAGAAGCTGTAATTAAAAAGGGATCTATGGCTGTATGAATGAAGGACTTGCAGAGCGTGCATGTGGGTTGTTTTTGCAGACACTCAGTTTGCGCTAACAACTGGAGGCAGCCTCTTGTCTGCCGAGACATCTGAAGATGTTTTGGCATTTCGAGCCTCGAAATCCTCAAAGATATCAGGAAAGAGGAAAGGGCAAGATGTAACCTCCTGTCTGTGAATCTCTGTGCCACATTGGTGGTATTTATAGTATATATGTTTGGCATTTGAATAGCCAATTCAGGTCACACAAGGTTGCTGTACTATTGGTTGGGGGCAGACACAGCCTTTTAAACAGCACGCTGAGCTGTGAGTATTTCACTATTGTCTCATCAGCCCTATGCTGCTCTCAGCAACTCAGCTAAAAACTAGCTTTATGTCAGCAATAAGAATGGAGGAATTGTGTTTTTATTTGCCATTTCGGTTTTTGCTAGTTACATGCATAAAGTCCTATATTTTAAAGAACATGTATGAAGGTCATAGCCCAAACAGTTCTCTTTCTCCTGCATTTTATCCTGTTCCTTGATAAGTCTGTAATTGACAGAAGGATAAACAGTAATTTTGCAGATTGGTAGGACTGAAAGATGATTGTTACTTTAGCCTTTACTGCAGTAAAGCTGTACACGTTACTCAAATATGACTGGAGTCATCGGGCATTGATGACAGATGTATCCCAAATCAAAGGTATATGTGTGCTGAGACACTATTCACTGCCAGCAGAAGATAGTCCCTCGCAGCTCTGTTATGCAGACAGGCAGCAGTGGAAGTGTCTTTGTGACAGAACCTGTGTTCACGCATATACATACAATGTAGATGGTTGCACATGTTTTCTATATAGGAAAAGCAGCGTGAATGCACACAACAGGAAATTGTCAGCAGAAATAAAACAGTGATACCTCTAATCTTTTTCTCCTATTGTGCATCTACTAACCTGTGTCTAAAACCACCTTTGTGGTGCTATAATCCGTCCTCCACACCAGTGACTTACAGTAAGTGCTCAAAATAAGGCATTGCAGCATCCCTCCAACCCTCCCTCAACCCATTTTCTCTCTCCTTTCACTCCTCTCACCCCCTATCTCTCGCTCTCCCTCTCCCTTCTCTGATCTGCTGCGTTTGAGTACCAGAGGTCATAAGCTTTGGACATTGCAAAGGCCCCAGCCAGGCCAATGTGCTGACTGAGGGGATATGGGGCTTGACTTTGGGCAGTGTGAAAGATCCAGGCCTGTCTTGTTTGTCTGTCTGTCCGTCTCACTGGCCACACTATAATAAGATTGCCGGGCTCTGTAAGGCGGATTTACTGGAGCACAACTCCCCCTAGGGCCTTGTCATAGAAATGGGTTTCTCCATATTTCACCCTAGCCTCTCACTCTCTCTGTTTGTCAAATGTGTCTATCTTTCTCTCACACTCCCTCTTTCTAAACCTCTGGTGTTAGCTCCCACTTTGTTTGTTTTTTAATTACGATATGCTTCATTCCTTTCTTTGTCTGGGTAAAGACTGAACCTAGCCACAAATAGAAACATGAAGCTGAGCCAAACAAAGCTGAGAAAAGCAGACACAATAAAATAGAAAGCGGGATGGAGGATATGGTCTGTGATATGGCACCAGCTACTATATCACAAGTCCTCTCCACTTTTATCTCTCTCTCAAGATGGCCGTGTTTATGTAGTTGGCCTTTCCCATGTCCTCATAGAATCTCTTAAAGACATGTGAATTCATACACAGGGCTGTGACCAGGAATGTCATCTAGGTTTAAGCTAATATTGTTCACAGTTTCTTTTAAGTCACCTTACTGCAAATTGAAAGCCAAGGTCATGAACCCAAATTTTGACAAAACAACCTTTGTACTGTGTGCATAGCTGCCACAAAAATGAATTCTGTTGTGTGTCATAGTTGACACAAATGATGGGTCTTGCAGTCCAACCTTCCCAGCTGTGCACACTGTGCGGTGAATGAGGCCAATTCAAATGCAAGCACAAACTCATATCAAGGCAAGCGTATTTTGGGAGCACTGTGTCATCTATTCCACAGACACAAAAACCCCTCTGCAAGACCACAAATAAGTGGGAAAGGGAGGAGCGGCGATTGTGTACAAGTCAGTGTCCCTTTTGATTTGACTGCCAACTCTTTTTGGCAAAAACTAAGACAATTTTCTTTCAGTCACAGATACAGCATATTTGCTGTCTATATTTTACTGTGAAATACGTGCCGTTTATGGCACTCAAATCCTCATTGTTAGGCATTGAAGTGCATTTTTTTGACACTAGCATTGCTATAGTTAGTGAGCTGACCCTAGTCGTTGATTAAAGGTCAATTTAAAGTCAGCTAGTGGAAAGTCAAGTACTTTGTGTGGAACAAGATTGCAATGCCCCACTTTCAGCAGTCACCCTGGCCCTAGCTATCTTTCAGGTAAACTCTTGCATTTTACAGAACCTACAGTTGAAGCGGTAGGCAGTTAAGTAGGAGGTGGGAGGTGAGAAAGGAAGCAGGGAGCTCTTATCAGGCCCGCTACACAGTGCTGGATTCAGCCCCGGGCTGTGTGGGAGCACTGATTACAGAGGCTAGCCTGAGGAGCTGAGGGGAGGTGGTGGGCACAGGGTTCCCAGCAGACCCCTATACCACCATAAAGCATTAACTCACACCATTAGGTTCAACCAATTGCACACACACATACATACACACACACACACACACACACACACACACACACACACGGTCTGACAATTCTCCATCTTGAATATTCTTTACACTACAAAGCTCTCCCTCTCTTTTTTCTGACATCCAAGCTAATATCGGCGGGGGGCCCACAAGATGAATGAGCCTGCAAATGCTGCATTAAAAAGTCATAAACGGGGATACCTTCCGGGTCCAGGAGCTCCTCGGTGAGGAGGATTGACCCTTTTTTTTTTTTTTTTTTTTTTTGCTGAGTAATGATTTGAACTGAGCAGGTGGTCCAACAGAGCAGAAGGACCTCAGCAATTTGTCCCGTCACTCCTGGGCTGCCAAAACGGACACACAAAAACTCTGCCAACCGTAAAGTGCTCTCTCTCTGTCCAACCGGTGAATGCCAATTGGAAACCTAACACTTGATTGACAGCGAGCCGCCCGAAGCTCGGGTTTATAGCGGAAGACTCACAAAGTAGAGACACAACTAAAACAAAACTTGAGGAACTGCTGAAATTCACTAGATGATGTCATCCGTATGGAAGAAGTGGTTTGTATGAGGCTACTCTTTGCCCCTGTGTCCTGCGTCAGCACTGACTCATTGGTTTCACAGCACAGAGCTGACATTTTGATTGGCCCAAAGATCACTTATGGGACAGGGTGTTGGCTCCTGTGAGGGTGGACCAGTGAACAAGTGGACAGGCGCCCAGCGAGTGCTGATGCATTCACAGGCCACATTTGGCCTCCTGTTGAACATTTGACAGCATGTGATTGTGTCTGCTGAGCACAAAGGCATTCTTTCATTGAATAGGTCTGTGTTGAATCACTCTACCACTGACATAACACCTGTTATTGAACATAGTTTTTGTTCAAAAACATGTCCCACACCGTGATGCTTATTTATTGTGCGCAAACAGGAGGGAATATTGAATCTATTAAGCAGCATGATAATGAAAGGGAGATGTAACAATATTTACACAACCTCTACATTTCTGCATGATTCCAAATGAGCATCTGCTGGCTGTGTAACTTTATTTTAAGCACTCAGAATCCCTTGGAGCTATTGGCTCGTTTGGCAATTAAATTAAAGTCAGGTAGTTAAGTTAAATGTTGTCGAGCCAAAAATATCTGTCACATTTGAGAGTGTAAGCTTAGTGCAGCTCTGCAGTATTGTGCAGCCTTACTGTGAGGTGGAGGGGGTTGAATATCTCAGCAATGCACCACCCCCTCTAGACGCACACAAACACACACACCAACACCATCTATAGCTTCAGCTTCCAGCAAACCCCCGTGACGCCTCTGGCTAATTCCACTCAAGCCCGTCGGGCTGTCCAGCAGCCTCCAATAAATTAGCCTTGCTGCACCCCCACTGAGACACAGGCCCTGACAGTCTGGCCGGTGCCCAAAGTCACTCGCTTCTGGACACACTCATAATTATTGCTACTTTTTTACTGCGACCCAAGCTCTTCACTGAGTAGACTGTGGGATTTTTGTGTGTTATTATGATTGCATTTTCCCATTTGCAATAGTTGTGGATATAGTGTCAAAACCTGTTTTTCATTTTGTCTATTTTGTCACATGTAGTGGCCAGGGCCAGTTTGGAAAAGTTTAGCTCAATTCAAGTGTCTTGATAACCATATCTTTGCAGTTTTAAAGCACACTTGTCAATGCACAGGCAGTGCATGGTGCAGGTAGTTCTTTGGTAGTCAAAAGCTGTGTACATTTCCTTCCCCAGCCACAACTCCCCACGTTTGTTGCTGTGAATAAGAATGTGCTCTTTGAATGCCCTTGTCAAAAGGGGTTAACAAAAAGATCATCATAACAGTTCTCTCTGGCCTCCTATGCCAAACTCTATTTCCTGTAAAAAAAAGAATCCCCTTCCCGTCTCGGTCCCGTGACGTATCCCAGCATCTGTCAGATAGTGATTGGGATTCTGGGTCATATCTCCTGCTACGTTTTTCCGTCTCAATTTCCTTCGTCGGCATGGTTTTGCTCCCTATCTGCAGCATCTGCCTCTTGTCTCAAGTTTGGATCGAGCTAGTGTCCCCATCTGACATCTCTCTCCCTCTCCCTCTGTCTCCCTCAGTTCTGTTCAGCCTGCTGTCAGTGGGTGCCCAGACGGAGATGAAGAAGGTCGTTGGGGACAATGCCACCTTACCATGCCACCATCAGTTCCCGTCGTCCAGCTCTCTTGACATCGAGTGGCTACTGCAGAAGCCAAACTCCAAACAGAAAGTGGTAAGATAAGATTTCTTTTATCCCCACCTTTCCATTGTCATATGTTATTGTTAATATTTAGGTTTGTAGGGCATACTTAAGCTACTGCAAAGTAAACCTTAAGAAATGCATCTTTAACGGGCCAGCCTGATTTAGAAAGAAAGAAGAAAAAGTAAATGTGTTTTTATCCTACAGGGAGAACATAAACACAAGAGCAACTTAAACACTCTTTTGATGGCTTTGAATCCTGGGCTTACAGGTTTTGTGACCTTTGCTAGGGCTCTTTCAAAATGACTCTATCTTTACTCCATTTGAGTCATGCTGATTGATTTCCGACAGAAGCCATAATAGTTGCACATTAACTCAATGCCCAAAGTTACTGTGGCACTTCAAGTTTTAGTGCCTTTCACAAAGGAACAATCATGCCGCAGAATGTTCCCCAACTCATTTTGTAGGTGTAACCTTGGACTCTTTACTCTTTACTTTTCCTAGACCATGAAATGCATACACACTGGAACAACATTGAAATTATTTTCAATTAGATTTTTTACAAATGTGATTGTATACTGTTAACACCTCTAACACGTAAAAACAGTCTTGTTTAGGTTTTCATCACTTTCTATCTAATTAGTTTTGGTAACATAACTAACACTGACCTGAAAAACTGGAATTTCTGGAATTGGATCACCAATTTACACCTGAAAACAACTTCAGCCGATAGTAGTAGTTCACCAGAATACAACTGATGTGAGATTACACACCCACTTAAAGATCCCTTCCAGACATGTGTTAGCTACAAATTACATTTTCAAAAAATCTGTTTTTCTGCACAAAAAATATTTAATTTCCACATAAAATTTTCTACTCATTACAATTACCAAACTCTATGAATATGTAATTTTTTTGTGTCAAAATGTCTCAAGCTTCACTGTCAAGTCCATTTTCAGTGTATGTGCACTGGTGGCTTCAAGTTTCTAGATCACACTGTAGAAGTTTCATGCTGGACCAGGAACAACTTCCGAACTAATTCATGCTTGTAGGCCCCGCCACTTAAAATCTGATTTTCACTGAGCACAGAGAAACTTTTCACTTTTAGCAGATGAATGTGAAATCATCCTTGTAGAGTCAAACTCTGCACATACGTCATTCTGCACAGGGAAGCTCAAACATCCAACTGTACGAACAACACGAAAAACTCTAAGGCTCTAAGGGAGGCACACTGTTTCCAAATATTAAAAACAGTCTGCACTGCATGTCAGTCACTCTAAAGTGCTCCTGCTTTCTTTGCAAGTTATTGTACTTGTGACCTAAAGGTTTTCAAGGCTTCACATCATCGGACTGACTGGCGTCTGAGCATATTAAGCATCTGTTACATACTCTATTATAATTTAAATAGGCTACTATGTAAGGATGAATTAGCTTTTATCTTAAAAACAAAGTCAGATGAAAACCTTTACTTCCATATCCATTATTTATGTTATTACATTTCCCACTTACAGTGAAATTTGGGGATATTTTAGGGTTTCCTTTGCTTTGTGTCCACCTGAAGTCTAGAAATTATGAAATCAATAGATGGCAGCTGATTCTACGCTTCATCATATCCTCCAGCCTTAAACAGCAACACATTTTTTCTGTCCTAGGTGAAGCATCACCTGGCTGAAAGTATTTAACTTCAACCTTAACTTGGTTTTGTGTCTCACAGCCGTGACATTTTGGTATCGTTTCACTGGTTTTGAATCATTGCCTTTCTTCACCCAAATTGAACGTAGTATCTGATAACAGACAGAGCGTATACTCTCGCCAGCCTTCTGTCGGAAGAAAGAGATTTCCTTTCTCTTTGGAAGACGTTTGTTCATTCGCTGATGTGTTGGTTAGCACAGAGGAGCGTAACACTGTGAGAAAGAAAAGAAAAAAGTGTGTGTGGAGGGGAAACAGAGGGGCCAGGAAAGGGGAAAACAAGTGTCTTACGCTTTGATGATTCAGAGGGCGGCTGCCACATTGCAATGAATATTTAACGGGAAGATAACATTGAAGGCGCCATTAATTAAAATCAAACGTCTGAAAATTTGATTAGGAAAGAGACTGCGCCTGTAGCTGAATGAATAAATCATTCTTTTGTTCTGCTAGAGGGCCGTGTTGAGAGGGAAAGAGCATCTTGTCAACATTTAGCCTCTGTTAGCATATGTACAGGCTACATGTGTTAAGGACACAGAGGGTCTGGAGACAGGGCATGAGAGTGGCACCAAAGTTCATTTATATTGTCATAAAAGACTGGCTGTCTGGTTTTCACTGTCCTGACCCGAAAAAGTGCAGTTAAACAAAACATTATGTATTACTGTAGTGACAGTTGTGGTGTAGACCTGGAAGGGTGTCATTTTCCAAAAAATGGAAAACAATGAAAGTAAGCCGCTTAAATGCTGGAAATTTCGCATAAATGATCGTTCTTTCTTGCAGAATACACCAGCAGCAGTGTGGTAATAGGGTTTACTCTATGCTGGCGATTTTTAATACAAGAAAATGCAAAATTGCTGCCCTTCCAGCACACAATTCTGAATATACTTTATTGTCATTTATTACCAGGACAATTGCAACCGACTTAGCTGATTAATATTCATTAATAGTCTAGTGAGAAAATGGAGTGTCTGTTTTTCCTCTGTATATCCTCTTCTATATCCAGGTTATATTATGGAAACAGAAAATAAATTGATTGTTGATACTCAGTGTGTAATCTGGTCCAAATAATCCTCAACAGTCCCTTCTTGACTATCTATCAGGTAACCTTGCAAGTCAACAAAAATTAAATTTAAAACAGTAGGCTATATTGTTGTAAGTATACCCGTGAACCAAATGTTTAATCCAGTGACTTCTTGTTCATTAAAAGAGCTAGAGAAGGCAGGGACACTCCATGTCTGCATACAGTATTTTCAATTTTTACTGAATAAATAAACCGCCTCATTTTAATTGCAAAATATGCTAACAGCCTGTGGACATTTTACTAAATTCTTCTTAAATTGATCACGCTCACCAGCACTTTCACTATCTTCCTATCGGTCTTATAAGCATGTGTTTAGGGTACACCACACATAACCAGGAGCATAAATACACATACACATGTAGTGTAGTCCATACTCATGTATATGCGAGTAATACACGCCCAGAGTTCATGAAGGCAGCACAAGTGTGTCCAGAGGCAAATGCTTTTAAAAATATGTCCCACTAGGTGCCAGGGCCGCGTCGCTTTGTGCCTGTAGAAGCCTGTGGCACAGTAATGTATGTTTGCGTTCACAGCGTGCTTGTACTCTACATGTTTGCTTGTGTGTTTAGGTCTGTGCATGTGTGTGTGTAAATGGCCAGTCGTCACCTGTGATCACAGCAGGTGCCCCTGTTTCTTAGGCAATGATGTGCTGTGGCACCGGCATTTAGCAGTCCCCATCTGCAGGCTCTCACTTGCCCTGAGTAATAGGCCACTGTGACAGCTGTGTTTGTTTGTGTTTGTGTGTGTGGATGGAGAGAGAGAAAGAGAGAGAGAGAGAGAGAGGGGCAAAGAGAAACAAAGAGGGGATAGAAAAGCAATGACATAAACAGGCAGAGAAGAGAAAATCAAAGCTATCCAGTACAGGTTTACAGATGTTCGATGTGTACCATGAAATTTCAAAACATCAGATGTTTCCTTTGAAGACCCAGTCTTTGGAAACGTCTAAGAAACATTTGCTAAAAGTAAAAGGAAAAAAGAACAAATGTGTCAATCGCAAACACAAACTTCTTTCTCTGCACTAGCCTAATTTACATGCAGATGTTTGTATACACGTGTGTACGTTTGTACCTAACATGCACAAACTTGACTGCATATTAACAGTGTCCCTACTGTTAATATTATATAAGATATCAATTCATAGTGTTCTGAAGAACACCCCATTAGGCGTGTTTATTATTTTTCTGAAAATGACTAATGCAATGCTACTGACTTAGCCAGGCCTTGTAATTGACTCTTTATATTAACACAATGGGTAGCTGTTCATTGTTCATGGCACTACCCAGCTCGCCAACATGCTAATATATACACATGCACATTTTTTTAATGGAGCAAGCACTATACACTGACAGTAGCACAATGCTCTCAAGAGTTATGGCGTTAATGCCAAACTGACCATGCTACAAAAAGTTTGTAACTAATTATAAGCTAATAATAGTATCACATCATAAAATAAAATAATAATTTGGTTTATTTGGTGAAGGTGATTAGCTGAATAAATTGAACCTTTAATGCCTTTACTGATTTGCATAACCTCACAGTTCAAGAGTAAGTGCTTTAAAAGAGTAACATTGTGGTACTGTTAGATCTGACAACAACAAAGAAAACCATGACAAATGACCTGATTTTCAAATTTTAGATTTTCAAAAAATAATAGTAAAAACATCAATGCAACAACACATTTCTTTTCTGAACATACATGTTTAGTACTATGTATTTACTAAGTACTTTGGACAATGTCGGGTGTGAGACATTTGTTTCTCTGAGTGCTGACATCACATCAGTGCCACTGCTGGCATTTTAATCTTTTATCTCAGTACCAGAATAGATTTTTATTTGGCCAATTTGACAGCTCCGCTTGTAGAAAGAGCATAAGCAGATAACAGTGCTCACAGATAATCAGCTAAATGAACACTGGCAGGATACTGGCATTCCAGCAAATGCATTCATTTGTAAAATATTATTTCCCAAGTGTTAATTAAAAAGTGATTGTTAACAATGTTACCCAAGAGTTCTGGTATTGTTTTTCTCACTGCGCACCCAGTGAGGGACTATGGATATGCCTGAGCTGTACATACACCATCATTAGAATTATGTAATTTTAAATGTTAATGGCAGGCTACCAGTCAAATATATCAAGGGTATTACTGTTGGGATATGAAAATTAAGTTAACCAAACGTGTTGTTTTTGGAATTGAAAAATTGAGATGGCTGTGGGACAGCTGTGATTTGATCTAGCCCTCTGTGATATAGAAGGAGGCGTTACGAGCCTGTCACACAAGAGAGTTTGATATTTAAGATTTATACTCTAAAACACTACAGAAGGACAGATGCTGCAAACAGTCTCTCTCTCTCAAGGCCTGAGTAGAATACAATAAACAATGTTAAAATAATCCTCTGATTTTCCTCTCTTCATATATTTAGATCATTACCTTCTTTGGGGGCCAGGTGTACACCAATGAGGCGACGGGCAGTGAGGCCAGCCGCCTGTCCTTTGCCGGGGAGTACCTGGGTGGAGACGCCTCCCTGCTGATCAGTGACCTGCTGCTGACCGACTCCGGGGAATACTACTGTAAAGTCAAGACTGGGGGAAAGTACCACTGGAGCCAGGTCAACCTCATTGTGTTGGGTGAGTGTTGTCAGACACATTGTAATACACACACACACACATACACTCCGGTTGCACGTCCGCACACATGCCATCAGGTCGTGAAGAGACCCAAACCCATTTGTACACATACACACACACAGACCTAATCACTGGATCATTAGCCTGGCACATTTCCTCCGTCATGCTGACTGATCTAATGATTCAATTTGATTCAGACAGTGTGATTTGATTTTGCTCGTGCTGTTTGGGTTCGTTTGGATTGGTTTGTTGATGAGGTGAGACCAGAAACATACAGCTGGGTCTGGAAGAGCATAGAACTGATTGATTATGTTAGGATTACATGGACAGCGTCAAGTTGAATTCTTTATGGCTAATACATTTATCTCCTCTATGAGATCTGTGAGTAAACAGACCCCGGTTTAAGTTTGAGGGAAATTCAGTAATGAAATTTAATAGTTGAAAATGTCATTGACAAAAGTCAGCTGTCATCAATCTAACTGATAATCTACTTAGGGAAATAATTTGCACAAGTCATGTCTTAGCTCTCACAACTATAGAAAAGCCTGTTTGGCCTCATAAGCCACAGCAAAGTCATAATTGTAGATTTTACCCCCTTCTTCTTTTCCATTGTTTTTGTTTTCCTCATTTGCTCAATATACAGATGGTTATAAATGGCTTAGCAACTAGCTCAGTGGTTATAAGTGTCTCTGACTGCAATATCTCAAAAAGCTAAACAACTCTGAAGGACAGACAGCAAAAGGGGAGCGTCTGTACCACAAAAGCCAGCCACAAAGTCCAGCGGGAGGAGCAAGATCGTTCTCAATGTCAGAAAAGCAGCCGATTTATTAAAACATCATGGGAGATTAGTTCAACCCGCGGTTATTGGTTTTCTAATGGAACAGTCTGTTAATCCTCTCCCTCCCGCTCTCCTCTCTCTTCCATAAAGACATTTCAGTGAGTTAGTGCCTCGATTTTTACAAATTGCCCTCAGCTTTGCGGTGACACTTTCGATTTTGAGAGAGACGAACATTTGCATTTTTCTCTCGCTCCCCATGCTAAGATAATAGCTTGGCAGCCGAACTGGTAGCTGGCTTGGCATGAGACAGTGTGTGAGTGTATGTATTTGTGTGCACACCAAGGTTTTTGCGTGCCTCCAATGGTTGTGTATGTGTTCATGTGCAAGCTTGCATTGTAATGTCTGGATTCCTGCACTGTTCCTGTTACAGAGTGTGTGGATTTGCATGTGCAGATTTTTGACTTTGTGTGTGTTTGGGTGTGAATGTGTTGTATTTGTGTGTGTGTGTGTGTGTGTGTGTGTGTGTGTGTGTGTGTGTGTGTGTGTGTGTGTGTGTGTGTGTGTGTGTGTGTGTGTGTGTGTGTGTGTGTGTGTGTGTGTGTGTGTGTGTGTGTGTGTGTGTGTGTGTGTGTATGGGCAAATATAGGTGTGTTTGTCTGAGTTTATGCTGTCCAACTGCCCCTGCTGCAGTAAGGCTTAACTGACCCTGACAGAGCTGCGAGATGGACAGACGGACAGGGACAGGATGGAGAATGGTTAGGGGAATAAAGGGAGAGATACACATAAGCTATCTGGCTTTATGTACGTGCTATCTCTAACTCACTACATTTCAGCACTACAGAGTACTTAATACTGCAACTTTGCTGACAAGCAGCAACAGCCAAGTACACAAAAGCCAACATCACTAATATGACAGTGTAAAAAAATACAAAATAGATGTTTAAATTTAGCTCACCACTGATCTAAAAATATGTCTCTTGGGAGGGAGAAAACGGTGTGCTATTTTCCTGCTTTGAAAGCTTTGCAGTGCCTCTCAGTGTGTATCTAAACAGTGTAGCTGTACAGGGCTCAGCAGGCAACTGCTATACTGTACTGTGCCTCCAGCTACTGGACTATGACCAAAACCTTTGACCTGTGGAGAACATATTACCACAAGCGTTCACAGCCACCAGCTTTGGGGTCACATTGATCCATTCCCTATGGGACTAGTTTTTATTCTTTCTAATCTAGTTTTTATTGTTTGAGCTCTGAGAACTTACCGTGATGACATGCTAGATTCACCTTATTAAATATTGTAAATGACACAAGTAATGGATATAGATAGACAATGTCGAATAAAGTTTATACAGTATGTTGAGCATTTCAACTTTATGGAACTTAACAAGCCATTGGTGTTATTATCTCACTTTCATCTCACTCGCTCTTTATTTTATGTAGTGTTTTATTCTGAGTTGACGCACCTCTGTTTCACTTGCTCTTACATTATGGAGTAACTCGTGCTTCAGTGCATTTTCTATTTAAAGAGAAAATCCATTGTTAACTGTAGTTCAGCTAATTTTAGACCGCTAGAGAATAATAATGTCATCACTGACCTATCCATAGACAGTGCATGGAAGATGGATTTTATAAACTCATAGAATATTTGTGTGAGCATTTAAGCTCTATTTTAAAAGAGCAGTAACAGTTTTAATTAGGAAATGTCCTACAAATCATATCCCAAAATTAAATAATTAGCTGAAGTTCATGTTAGATGAACATATTTGCTAAATTGTTTTTATTTTTAATTTACACTAAATACTAGAAACTTAATATATTACTGATATAGTACATGTAAGACCCATAGAATATTTACTGTTCTGCCTTACTTTGGTTCAATTGTTGTATTACCTTGCTCTGTTACTAAATCATAATAGGTAAAAATGCATCATCTCAATGGTTGAAACCGAATCCAAAACTCAAGAATTAGAATTGTACCTGTGCCAATATGTTAAAGAAAAAAAGTATGCTTGTTTGGTGCACATTTGTATTAAAATGTATCTGCTTCCAATGTGTTCTTACAGTCAAACCTTCCAAGCCGAGGTGCTGGATGGATGGCAAACTCCTTGAGGGCAGTGATGTGAAGCTGAGCTGTAAGTCCAGCGATGGTTCTGATCCCATCAACTACAAGTGGGAGCGAGTGCTGGACAAAGGCAAGAGTCTGGGCAAATTGCCAAACCTGGCACTGATAGGTAAGGAAGATAATTGGCACTCCACTTACATGCTGATTCATCGTTCAAGCCATCTGCAGAGAAATGCTAGGAAGATAAATTTTCATATCAGTGATTTTTATAGGCCACATTTATCTGAGGAAGTGTTTTGCTGAGCACGCCGCCTTTCCTTCACCTCCTCCCTTCACACTCATATATTTGCAAACACTGACCAGTGCGACTATATTCTCCTGCTGGCTCTCTGAGTTGATTCTCCGGATTAATTAACAGTTACATGGCTTTACTAAAGAGCACTTAGGTGGGCTCAGATTGTCCCAATTAGGCCACTAATTCTGCAGGCCTTTCTTATCTTTAGACCAGTACCACTACTACCATCTACAGCTAAAGATCACATTATGCATAAATCAAACAGAACGCGGCCCTGTGATTTCTAGTTGTACTCAGTTGGGATGAGTTATATAAACACAAGGATCGGGCCCGATTCTGTGATCTGATGAAGATGTCTGTGACGTTGAAATGTCAGCCTGGCTCAAGGGAATTATACCTGCATGCATGAAGTCTGTGTGAGTGTTTTCATGGATTGTGTGTAAAGTGAAGAAAATCAAATGTAATACACAGAACTGGATTGGCAGCTCCCACTACATTCTGTACCAAAAAAAAACCTTGGCTCAGTAGTCGCCCTGAGGCAGACTTCATTCACGTGTGGATTTTGGCATTCCTCTTGGATCATAACCAGACATATCTTCCTCTAAATAGTAACAGAGACAGTTTATAGCAGAAAAGCTAATGGTAAGGCAATCCTCCCTACTGTGTATTCTCTAAACCGGCATAAACACCCCTGGGATGCAAACTTCTCCATCTCAGTTTTCTCTTCGGTGTTCGACTGGCATCCGTGATGGCACGTGCCCAGACAAAAACCTTCAAATTAATGACCTCCACCAAACAACACCTGTTCAGTCTAATTAGTTTTCATTGGACGATAACACACAGCGTCAGCAGCCATTATTTATGGGTCTGGTGAAAGGTAATATCACATGGTTGTCATTGGTGAGGATGACTAAATATCCCATGGGGCTGTGGGGCTCCATCGCTCTCTCAGACACGCTCCTGCTACTCTCCTCAAGTTGTCCTCAGTGCGATGGGCCCCGTTCTTAAATAAACACTCCATCAATGTCTATCCCCCCCACCCTTCCTTCTTCTGCCTCTCTCTCCTTCTTCAGCCAGGATATACATCCAGCTGTCTCTCCTGTCTTTTTCCAAAGAGTTATTTGCAAAAACTAACTACTGTTATAATCCCCCAGATCTCAAGAACCCAGAGATTGTGACCCTGAGGAATCTCACCATGGACAGCACAGGTGTCTACAGGTGCACAGCCAGCAATGACGTGGGAGAGGAAAACTGCACCATTGAAGTCACAATGCAGCGTGAGTTTTGGGAGGGAAGGCAGCGTCGCCCTCGCAACAATCATTTTGCACCGAACTGCCATGCTGATTGATGGTTATTGTTTCAAGCTGCAGCTGGAAATACATTTATTCCCCTCCCTGCCTTTCCATCTGCCTCCCCATTCTCACCCAGTGCTCTAACACCACAGGGACTGCACTAAACTTAAACTGGTGGCTACTGGTCACCACCTATGCTTCAACAGTTGTGTTTCACTGTCACACTAATACATTTCCTGAGAGGCCCAGGACAGTTGGGGTCATGTGTAAAGAAAATGACACATCTAGGAGCTCAGCAGTTTGATAGATTTGGTGTTAAATTAAATTTGGCCCTCTGTGGCACAAATGTAGGGAGTTTTGGAAGTATTTCCAGTAAATGGACCATAAGTATTTGTTAATTTAAGATTAAGAATGAAAACTAATATGTGACAGTAAGTGACTCTAGCTCTCATCACTCATCACTTCCTCTTTTCTCTTCACAGATGTGAGGGATGTAGGTATGGTAGCAGGTGCAGTGGTGGGAATATCCCTGGGTGTCCTCATTGTCATATTAATCATCTGGCTCGTCTTCCGGAAGAAAGAGAAGAAGAAGTACGAGGAGGAGGAGACCCCAAATGAGATCAGGTTTACTCATCCTCTTTTCTTCTGGGACTGGTTCACTTTTTAGCCTTTTTGTGTTATTTTACTAGATAAAATGCATGATATAATGCTAAAATTGTGTGGATGTATGGGACTATAAGTGCAGATAGATGTTTTTCTCTCTTTTTTCTGTTGCTCTGTTAGTTTACCTGCACTTAACCCTTTTAAATGTACCCGTTGCTGTCTTGCAGAAACCACCTGCCACTAGGTTTGTTCTGTAGATGAACTTTACTACTCTGAGTACGAAACTAGTGTAATATTGTACAGTTAAATGCTTTGAAAATGTATCATATCTGCCATGATCATGTTGGATTTTTTGGTTATCTGACAAAATTTCCAACAACCATGTGTTATTAGTTGATGTAATATCTCAGGCAAAGACCAAGTAGCTCAGGGGAGAGGGACAGAGGCTTGTGGGGTATAATGAAACAGAATGATTCCTCACAACAATTCAAATATAGCCTGCTACAGCCACCTGGGGCCGGGGGTGGTACACCTGGAGACGTACCTCCCACAAGTATGATCTCAAGCTTAGTAGGAGATATGATATACATACCTTATGCAAAGTTGGCATGTGAGCCACAAAAAACAAATGCAGACCAATGAAAAAGTAAAATGTTACAATTAACCTAAGCTTTAGGTCCAGATTTTATGTTTTTTTATGCTGGTCCTTCTCTTTTGGGAATACTACTGCCGTTTTTCTAGAGCCGGTGTATGGTTTGTCCATTCTGGGCCACTGTAGAAAAATGAGGACCTGTTCCCTCTGTAGATAGAAATGGCTCATTCTAAGATAACAAAAACATAACAATTGTGTTTTTAAAGGAGATTATTCACTAATACAATAACAAACAAACTAAAACACACCTATGAATATTATATTACATCTCTGACAATATATCCTCTTAAATGATACACATTGGAGCTTTAAACAGTGAAAGTTTCAAGTATTTTATAACTCACTGCTTGAAAATGAGATATACATTTGTAATAGGTTATTAGGTAGGTTATTAATAATTGATATTCACCACAATTAAATGTCCTAAGCCTATACAGTATTATACTGTTACCTTAAATATATGTTGCTCCATGCAATAATGTTTTTAGACTCAGCTTAGCAATTTCTTTTCAAATACTTTTTTAAAAAGTTAGCCAAATGGCTGGGGGATCATGGAGTTGAATTTGCAGCACAGATTATTAATATGTGGCATCCATCATGCCTCTGAAACACATGTCAGGTTGAATCAGAGCCATATTACGGCTCTGGATCGAATCATATAAGTTGAGTTCATAGAACATCTGGTTTAGCTGCAGTTCAGCAGAACACAGGCTTGTTTTGAGCGACAGCCGAACCAAAACCGTTCTGAACCACAGCTACAGTCGGCAAGTCAAATGCTAACTGACACAACAACAGCCATGCTTGGATGTGTTTGCTGTCTTCCTGTCTGCCCGACTATGTTTGTGTTTGTGTGTGTGTGTGTGTGTGTGTGTGTGTGTGTGTGTGTGTGTGTGTGTGTGTGTGTGTGCTAAACATAAAAACAACCACAAGGTCAAGTGTTCATTGATTATCTTTAAAAAGCCTTCTTTTCACACCTCCCTGGTATTTCTCTGAGTGTGTGTGTTCGTGTGTGTGTGTGTGTGTGTGTGTGTGTGTGTGTGTGTGTGTGGCATCAGAGCTGAGGGATCACACTCATGTTCATTCCTCACTCTAAAGCCTGAGAGCATTGGTGGATCCTGTGGTCCATTAATGACACTTGTAAAAGCGACTTTTTTTGGTGACAGGCTGGAGTTGGTGTAGGTGCATATTTACTGATGTAACAATGAATAATGTAATGTAGCATTGTTGAGGGACAGCTTCAAGTAAATAATGTAGATGTGATGAAGTGTTTTCTGTTTTTATACCATGTTAAGAGTCTGAGCCATTCCACTAATGTGCTCAAGCAGACAACAGCAGCTTTAGTGACGCACATCTCCTGGGTATGGATTTAGTTTCAGTTTTTTCTTTCAAGAGTTATAGAACCTTCTCCAGTGTGTCTACGAAGTTATCACATAGCCAACAGTGCACAGATGAGAGGTTTCTATTTCTGACTTTATGTAGAGAATCATAAGTCTCATATCGATGCGATGATATTACCTGGTGACTTCACAACCCACACATTCTTGTGACCTGGTGACAGTGATTTATAATAACTGCAAAGATCCTCTGCTATTTCAATACCATCCAAGTAACAATCACAGTACAAATTAACTTAGTTTGGGTGATTAATTTCACTGTCAATTTTAAGTTGTTTTTGCAGTGCAGTTTCTATTCTTCTGTGCTATTTTGTATATTTTTCTATCCTCCTTATGTAAAATCATAAAGTTTTCGCAGCAAAACTTTCTTTTTTCCTTCAACAGTTGTATCTGGGGAACTAGCGATTTCAGCAGATTTCATTTTTCCATGCAAATGTGTTTCACAAAACTCAGGGGCTGGGGGGTATCTCATGAATTACATGAGGTCCCCACTTAATACAAGTCTCATGTGAATAGAGTCTCAGAATAGTGTCAGGGAATAGCACTGTGTTGTGCTGTTTTGTGGTTCATTGTATGTGAGTGTGTGTATATCAGTTGTACTTATGGAAGTACAATTAAATAAATGGACCTTTGTCATCATTGTTTGCTCTGTGTGTGTGTCTTTCTAACCACAGGGAGGATGCCGAAGCTCCCAAGGCCAAGCTAGTGAAGCCCAACTCCCTGTCCTCGTCCCGTTCCGGCAGCTCACGCTCCGGTGCCTCCTCCACCCAGTCCATGGTGCACAACAGCGCCCAGCGTGGTCACCGCCCCCGCCCACCTGCCGTAGCAGCTCTCAAGGAAAATGGACAGCCTCCAGGCTTCCCCCAGTCCCCTCCAGCCTACACCACAGTGGTGCCCCCCAAGACCCCCGAGCCCCCTGCAACTCCCAAATACAACTCCAGGAACATCTCTGGGCCCACACCCCCAACCCTCATGGTCCCTGCCCAGACCAAGGCCTTTCAGACTGTGTAGGACTGAAAGCCAACCCCTTCCTTCAGCCATGTGAGACTCCCATCCTTGCCCAAACCCCTTAGCCCCCTCCAAAAGACTAAGACTCTTCCATAAACAAAGAAATGCAACTAGTTAAAAGGATGTAATTAAAAGAATCAATACTATAAGTCCAAAAGTACTTTTAATGAATGCATACATAAAAAGGGAGAATAAGACATGCTTGCCCCCTACTGAATTACATAAAACAACAAAACAAAAGAAAAAACAAGACCCGAGATGCAACACTGTTTGTGTCTCATTGCTAAAGGCAGAACTTATTTTCTGAGTTCCTTCTTTTGGCTTTTCTGAGGCATAGGGAAGCACCATGTGCAGTGAGGTGGAAGGAGCCCCCTAGTAGCACTTTTATTTATTTATCAAATCAAAGAATTAGGCATGCAGTGGAGAAAAAGAGGGGAAAACAGGGAAAGGCTGGATAATGAAGTAGAACTCTGAGTCAAGTACCAATGGAGTCATACAGCTGTTGTGCTTGGGTTGTCAACAAATAGGAGATGGATACAAGCGGGGTGGAAACAAGGAGGAAGAAAGTACTGACAGCTGAAAGACAGCTACTGATTTTTTCTTTTTTCTGGGAGAGGGTGGCGGGGCATGTGGGGTGATTCTCTGATTCATGTCACCCTGCACCTCCAACTAGCTGCTCCCAGCACCTGCTCTGAAACCACAAACCCCTTTGTCTCCCTGTGGGCTGGGCCCGATTGTGCCCATCCATGTGGACAGACACAGTGCGCTGCGTGTGCATCATCTGCCTCAGTGCTCTCGGTCTTTCGTGCTCTCATAACGGACCCGTGAGAAACCACAGCGGTCCTGAGAGTAACTCGGCTGACTCACAAACAGCTCATCTGCTTTACCAATCAGCAGGGGAAACTTCAGGTACAAGGATGTTGCATTGACAGTGGAGTCGAATCAATGGAGTTGTTACCCCCTCCCCTCCCACATCCTCTCTACATCTATGGACATCCTTTTCTGGTACTGAATATCTTCCCTGAATTATTAAATAGTATGTATTAGGCCTATAGCGAGTCAATACTTTAAATATAGGGGTTAAGCATCTATTAGACCAGCTGGACTTGTTTTTATTTTATTTTGTTTCTGTTCTCCTGTGTCTCTTCTCTCTGAACAGGTTGTAAAGGGTGACAGACAGCCGTGTGTCCATTCATCCATGTTAAAAAGTGCCACCAATCCCTAGGATGGGTTATATTTGTTGCTTTTTTACTCTTTTGTTTACCTGCTACATTTCTGAACTGAAACCAAAATCTGTCACCATGAATGTGTGATGTACAACGATGGTGGATCCCATTATTTTCAGCTTCCTATAAGGTGCGGAATCAATATTCGAGCTACGGCACAAAGAAATGACCTTGACGTTCAATTTTACAATTACTATGTCTGAATGAAGGGAGCGAGGAGTATGATTCTAGACTTAAATTGTATAGGGTGTGTATGGTATCATTGTCAGTGCTCTCCCTGGATCCATAACAATGGAGTGGCACTCGATTGCTGTCTCGCTGAATCACGGGGTCCTGCTTGGTTATTGGTCGAGCTGTGCAAGCCAATCCTCAGTTGTCGCATCCTCCTACAGACCCAGTGCAGTTTGATTGAAAGTATCTGAAAAAAGGGCAAGTAGCCTATCTAGTGTGCCTTTGCAATCCCTCTTCCCTTTGATGGTTTCTTTCTTTGTCCTTATCTTCAGCACACCAGTGGTTAAGTCTCTGTTCACATCCAGCTTTGAGGGTCAACAGTAGCAAATGCTGAGAGATACAACTTCACAAACTTGCCCTAGTAATAACAGACGCAGCCTAGGGAGCACCAAGCAGAGTGAATTATCCATGGTGAGAAAGCAATCCCATGCCATGGGACAATGTACTGTACATTCTGTAATCAGTCTTGTTTTATATTGTACATACAGATAGATATACGCACATGATGTCATTTAATTTAATAAATAAGGGTATGTGAGGGGAGATATACCCCTTGCAAAAGAGTCAAATGGGACCCAAAAGTGAAATTAAACCTTGTGTCTTTTGTACACATGTTGTGTTAAAAAAGTTAAGCCCCCTATAAACAAATATTATCATATGTAATGGCAAAAAAATAAATTAGTGATTAAATTGAATCCAAAGCAAGATATCTTCACTTTAACTATTGGCCAGATTCTCTTGAGTTTTTGTATGGATTTTATCGATCAGCTGGGAATAATTTCTTAGTGACCCCGTGACCTTAAGAACCACCATTCCCTCTTGGCTAGATATTGGGCACTGACAAGCTATTTCAAAAAGTGCCAAATTTCCATAAAATCTGCTACGAGTATTTATAGTCAACACACAACCCTGACCTTTAATCTGACACACCATATAGCTAAAATTTCTACTTGTGCACGAGATAGTTCCATTGGCAGATTGTCATGAAGTTTTGTAAGCATGCGTCAAAGGAAATGAGCAGTTTTTTATTTTAATGCCTTTACTCTCAGGACAAACCTAACAATTTAAGCTCCACTGTTGGTTCTAAGAGCAAATTATCAGTATGCCCAACAATTTAATATTATAGCTCGTAATTATTATTGCTATTTAGAGACTTGTTTAGTCTTGTTTCACTTATAAATCACTCATAAATCTAAACTTTCTCTCACTACAGTAAAAAATAGGTCACATAAGATGAAAAAACTCGTAAAACAACATCTGCCCGAGAAGCACATGTGGTTTGACTTCACATGCGGGATTTCACGTGTGACTTAACTGTAAGGGACATAATAAGAAAAATGCCTTTTATATTCAACGAGAGACAGCAGTTCATATTTGAGCAGGGAAGCTACTGTGTGTGTGTGTGTGTGTGTGTGTGGGTTTGTGTGTTTGTTTGTTTGTGTGTCTGGGCGTGCGTGCTTGCATGCATCCGTGCATGTTTGTGAATGTGTGTGAGTGTGTATGTGTGGGTGTGTGCATGTAAATTCAGTATAAGCCCTTGGGCCACACCCACACATCCTCATGTTAGCCATTCAATGAGTGAGAGGGAAACAGTCAGGCAAAGTAACCTCTATCCAAATTGATATGACTGCAGACTGGCAGTGTTTATTTTAGTTTTCACTGACTTATATGCCTATTGCACTTGGCTTCACAGACAGCAGTCATGTTTTTGCTTGTGGGGGTGGTGTCTCGAGACAAAGCACGTCCATAATTCATAACTATTGTCAGCTCTGGAGGCCACTTGTTTGCTCCCTCCCTGCTCTTGCTGTCTCTTAACATAGAATGCACGTGGCCCTGGGTGTACTGATGGCATCTCAAGGCGCACACATGCACACACACACACACACTCAATACAAACAGGTAAAAGTTGTATATACACACACATCAACAGGTACACGTGGCACATTCAGATCCACACGGGTGTGTGCTTCATGCACAGTCACAGTTGCACATACACACGAGCACACACACACACACACACACACACACACACACACACACACACACACACAGGCACACACAGGCACACACAGTTTGCACAAACAAAAGCCCAAACAGCCATCCTTGTTATTTCGGCTCCTTCAGAATCAATTTGATGGATCGAATGTCTGGAGGTATTACGACTGACTGATGGAACCAGGTTTCTAAATGCAGCACAGAAAGGGACACTCTACACTGCATCACCCAGGGGACACACACACACACACACACACACACACATACACACACACACACACACACACAGATATACAAAAACAGCTACTGTAACATAACACACACACATGCATGCACATGCATTCAGAAAGACAGACACTGCTATGCATTTTAATAATCTGGATAGCATATGCGACTTTTTCATGGGAATCTGCAAGAGTAGCACTGGGAATCAGGAGAGGTATAACAGGATTGATATTGAGCCAGGGCTGTAGGCCGTTGCCATTGAAATTCCCTCCACCACAGATGAAAGTAGCAATGGAGGTGGAGGGTGGGATGCAAGTCTTCCAGCTGTTAAATTCCTCCAACCTTTTTGATTTGCTTTCCAGCAACTGCAAGTCTCAGGTGGCAGATTCCCCAGTTTATGAGCCCTCGCGTTGCATCTCTCCTCTCATGTGTGCAGCTTTGTGGCCTGACAAACTTGCGCTCTTTCCAACAAATGAATTTTAAGGCGCTTTTGTCAGTTCAGTGGAGAGTGGAGGAGGAAAGTCTTAACACACCTCAAAGTGTTAGCAGCACATCCAATACCATTCTTAAAACAGTAACCATCAGCACTATATATTGTCTTATTATCAACACTCAAAGGTGCAGTAAACATGAACCCATTCATGGTTATCCTGCGTTATATGATAGGAGTATGAACCTCATGTAGCCACAGTGTTTTACGTTCTATTAAGCAGTTTTATTTCTGATTAAAACTGTCGAACAGGGCAAAGTAATGCTCAGATTTTGTGGTTTGGGGAATGTGATATTATTGCTTATGAAAGAGGAGATGGGTGGGGCTGTAGTCAACCTCAAGAGGAAAGCAAAGGTACCTGCATGTCATAGGAGATTGAGCAGACGAAAGGGAATGCTTTGCTTTGATGTAACATAACTGTATTCGGCAAAAAATAGTAAAAAAAAAAAAAAAAAAAAAAAAAAGAAAATCTACAATTGTAAATATATTCACAGAAAATTTTATTAAGCTTTATTTTTGTCTTCTTCTTTATTTTGAATTTATCATCCATGTACTTTGCACTTTTTTGTGTGCTGTGCTCATCACCAGCCTGTGTGGGTTCTGTGTGGTTGGCTGTTTCTCTTGACTGCATTGTTTCAATGTCAGGGGGAGAGACACTCAGCGCGGCGTTACTAAAGGGAAATGTAAGACACTTTTGTTTTCTTTAATCTCATCTGTTTTTTCTGCCGTGGCTTCTCTTTTGGTTTTGTAAAACAGTACAGAATTTTTTTTTGTTTGTTTGATGAAAACAATCCATGTAAATATCACAAGTAAAAAAAATGTATATTTTTACGACTTTTGAGTTATTACTCTTTCATTTGCAAATAAAATATTCAATGACAACTTACCTGGTCTTGTGGCATCTTTATTTGGATTTTGAAAATATAAAATGAGAGTATACAACCATATATTTAAGTGAAACATAAACAGTGTGAGTGAAAGAGTAAAACATGTATTTTTTAATTACAATTGTGGTAAACGTTTCCTTTGCATTGGGTTCAGGAATTTATTATTGTTGCCCAATCTCTTCTGAGCTGATGTTGGTGTGTATGTATGTATGTATGATGTTGATGGGAAGGGACAAGGTCAGAGCCTCTTTCTTTCATATTCTGTAAGGTGCGGTATATACGTATTCACATAATAACAAATTCAGTCAACGTGAGTTGGCTGACTGATCTGAGATTTGACGGCTGCCAAGAAGCATTACATTGTTGACCTACTTGTCAGAAAAATCAAACCCAGAAGGCAACCAAAATAAGCAAACATGGCTGTTATTAAAAAAGCATAATAGGAATATTTTAATTTATGCAACAAACAGGTTGGTTAGGTGAGTCGCAAGTATAGAAACGTCCTTGGGTGCAATCGGCAGAGCAAAAGGAGAGAACAATTCCTGCTCACAATTTCTATATCAAGTTTTATTACAATGTGATTGTAATGCAGTGATGGTAAATTACTAAATCTACAATGTGAAGAAGAAGAAGAAGAAGAAGAAGAAGAAGAAGAAGAAGAAGAAGAAGAAGAAGAAGAATTATCTTATTAACCCCCGTTGGGGGAAATTACATTTTTTCATTACATTATTATTAGACACACATTTCCGCCTCAGGATGGTGAGATTAAAATTTAAATTTGTCTGATGCGTTAATAATGGATACTTGGAAAACAACAAAAATTCCCATCAGCTTCTGCTGTACATTATGTTTAGTGCTAATTAGCAAATGGTAAACATTATACCATACATGTTAACATTGCTACAGTGCAAGCATTTAGCACAAAGCACTGCTGTACCTGAGTACTGCCTCAGACTTCTAGTATTGTTAAATTATTGTCTTCTGTTTCTTTTATATTCATTTAAAAGTAAAAAGAAAGAGGCGCATGAAGATAATCTATCACTTCCATGTCATTCATGGGCCTGAAGAATGTTTTCTGGAGATGCACCCAGTAAGCACTAATGAACAGTTATCATAGTTAATACATCCATTCACTTAAACATACAACACCAATAGAATGGGCCTTTAAGGTATTTTATTTTAGATATGGGTGAACAGCTGTTATAGCTATCCAATTATGTGGTCTCATGGTGGCTCAGGATGCAGCAATTGGGCAGGTGTCTCTTCTTCTTCCTCCTCACCAGTCTCTCTTGAGCTCCAGCCTTTCAATGTGACACTCACACCCGTGGCAGCAAGGTCAGTGATATCTACTGACCTGTCAGGCACTTATTGACCGACATTCATCTCTTCCCTCTGAAAAGTTCTTCTTATGTTGACAATGTATTGAACTGCAAAGATGGAGTGTCTGTGTCAGCCCTGGTTAGAAAGACGGGGTGTGACTTTATCTCTGTTTCAAGGAGGCACACAAAAGGTACAGAGTCAAGAAGTCAGAAAAGTGGGTTGAACAAGTGGAAATACTGCTCTGAGTAAATGCACGTGAACCGGCCATGGGGTTGATACAATTACCGGGGTGTTCTCTGGCATCTGTTTGTTAAGGAGTTGGCTGCAGACTCCTTGCTAAATTTACATTTTTTAAAAACACACCATCCATACTAAGCAAGATCAAATTTTCAAGGCCAGATCACAATTCTCCACTCTCTGTTCAATGCCTCTGTGCCTATTGTTCCACATGATTAACCATGTGTGACGACACTGTCATAAACCCATCTCACCAGCATGCCCACATGCACGCACGCGCACACACACACACACACACACACACACACACACACACACACACACACACACACACACACACACACACACACACACACTTATCAATGCATGCATATGCTGCACTGACTTTGTTGTTATTTGGTTACGGCTTTGACCATCAGAACACTCCAGTGTTACAGATAATATGCGTTATTTACATTTTATATAGAAATAATCTACATTTAGCTGTTTTTGTGCCTATTTAGAACACACTATTGGTGTTGCAAATCATCTAACAGCGTGATGTGTCACAATTATGAATTAGCACGGACACTCTAATTAGCCCAAATACAAAAGCGGTAAAAATATGTCATCACACAGATAAGACATATTTTGGCTCTGAGCGAGCTTTGTAGCCCAATTAATACCAAATCGTATTTTGCTCTTGGTCTCCCTCTATAATCTGCAAAGTAAATACTTGTAGATTGCCACACAAGCTCCTCATAATTGAAGTCACTTATATAATTGCACCCCCTGGTGTTGACTGGGGATAGGTTTCTTGTAATCTGTGATGCTGATAGGCTCCTAATGAGATGAGAGAAATCATTAGGTTATGCGTCATATAAACCACCAGTTGAGATTAGTTCATCCAAAATCTTGCGTGTAACCTATATAAACTAAAAAGGGGAGCCGCCGGCAAATTCTGGAACATGACGATCTAATTTCAGGAGCTGAATTTGTGTCTTTTTTATTTTTTTTATCTACCTTTGTGAGGCCTGGATAATATTTCCCTGTTTCCTGGACACTGACCTTATCATTCATCACCAGATCTCATTTCCTGCTTCCCCACATATAACTTTAACCTAATTTTACCATGAGCATTGTTTGTTAGAAAATTATAAAAGAACAAGTTATCCATTTATGTAGCAATCCACAGTGCACAGTTGTCCTACATGGCTTCATGGAAGAAAATAAAGATACAGAAATATTGTTAGTAGGTCTCCTTGGGTACAGGTACTGGACATGAGTGGCTTTGCATAAAGCTCCCTCTGGTGGAACCTGATATGTGGACCAAGTGCAACACAATGATGAATAGGAGTGCAGTTGTTGTTCTACATGTTGCTTTTTCCATTCTAATAAAAAACCTTTTATCCACCTGTTTCATTCATCTGAAAGTTAAAGTTGACCTGAATGGCGTGAAAGCAATGTATTTCAGCAATTTCTGATGGCAATAAAATCGGTTTTGCTACTGTCAATCTTTAATAATTCTGTGGACTTCCACCAGTGCTTTGTGTGTCTTTGCACTGATTATCTCTGGGTAATGAAAATTGCTCTGTGACCCACATCTGAAGAATATTTCATTCTCTGACAACCACACTAATTATAGAGCTGCCATAAATTTAGATAGAGAGGTTAATAGCATGCTATTTTTGATACCGCTGCAATTCCACTTTAAAAAGTTAAGTTTCATGAATATGGACTACGGAGAAATCATCCATTTGTGGAGGCTGAATTGTAAACTAACTACCTGACACTGTTCTGTCTGACAGGCCCGATTATGATTAATGCACCTATGACGTCCATGATAAATGAGAGCACTCATTTACATTGTGATTCACTGACCTTTTTTAACTGAGAAAAACTGTTGCTTAACTGGAACAATTGTGATTGTGCGTTTCATGTAGAGCTTTATTAGGCTGCTGCAGGACGTGTCACCTTTTCTGGTGCTGTCGGAAAAAAACAACGCCTGAGCACCAGCTTAGTGTTCACAGCCAACAAGATATCTTAATATTCAATAATTAAAGTATTTGATCGTCTTTATTAAACAGGGAAAGCAAGATGCATGAATATCAATTTAGAAAACTAGAATCGTAAAGCTATTAGCCCATCTAATTGAAAAATGAGGCAATTAATGATACAGTATCTTTTTAATGGAGCTAGCAAGTAAAATGAACTGTCGGCAGTAGACAACGGAGATCCGTAATTATATACTCTGAAAAGGACAACCACTCAGCTGAGGATTTCACCTTCAGGCTCTAATCTGTGGTATAAAGGGTAAAACACGTGTTCTTATAGGGTGTTCATCCAAAATGTTGTGAAGGTTCACTAGTTCACTAGTCGGAGGGGCTCACTGATAAACACACTGGCCATCAAAACAAAAGGTTGCATCCCGATACAGTACAAACTATAGATACAGGTAAAGTTTGATCTACTTTTTATTCATGCAGCCACAGCAAACCAATATTGTTGGTTTTATAGTTGGTTTTTGGTCAGTAAGACTAAAATAATAATTCGGCATGTGCTGTAAAATACAGTAAACAATGTGTTAAACTTGACCCTATTTCAAGTTCAACATTATCTCACCCACTTTTACACTGGTAGGTAAATACAATCCATGGTTTCTCTTTTGGTGATATATTTTTAACACTCATCCAGTGCATCCTAAAAACCAACAATGACTGAACACACGAGGAATGAGGAACAATCATTGGATTATCATCCCTTTCCTCTGTGAGTGACAGGGGATATTTAATAAATATCTTATACTTGGGCTGAACACGTATAATTATAGTAATAATCATAACCATAACTGTGACCACTTTCAGGAAAACATCAATTACACTTTGAGGAAAAATCTCAATTTATACTTTTCCAACCCCAAAATGTGTCTCTGCATATGAAATCTAAGCTCTTGTATGCAATTAACCTAGAGTATAAAAGGTGTGTGAACTATGGAGTGAAATGACTTTGCACTTAGGCTACATCCCATCTTGCCCTCTAAACACTGTGCGCATGACTAGTGAAGCACAAAGTGAGTGACATAACTTTTCCAATTAGCCTAACTGGGAACCCTCTGGAGGACACCTGCAGGTCCGCAGACTCCACTTTGAGCCCACCTCTCCTTGCAGCCCCAGACGCCCAAGCTGCATGTTAATAATAGTGTATCCCTCAGTAGGTCGCAGGTAGTAGCTCGGCACTGAATGGAGAGTTAGCTAAAGTTTGTTAAACGTCGTTCACAGCGCGCACTCTTCGGGCAGAGGACATGGCCTTTGGGCATCTCATCCCTCAGCTGAGGCTGGAGGAGCCAGCGGAGGACGGGATGTTCAGGAGCATCACCTTCCGCCCCTTCCAGCATGGACACCACCAGCGCGGGAAGTCAAGTTCTCCCTGCAGCGACAGGAAACGACACAAGTAAGGTTTCTGTACACCTGTATGGGGGGGGTTCAGGGGGTTTACGCCTCCAGCTAGGAGAGCAGGCGGGTATTGTGGGTGACGGTGAAAGGATTACATTTTGGGGGTGGCAAGAAACGCGGCTAACATTACAGCTTCCCCTGCCAGTGTAATGACAAATAAACTAAAGTAATACACTTTAAGAGAGGGAATTCAGCCCTCGTCCTGGCTGTTTTTTGAATGTCAGAGATATTGCAGTGACACCATGGAGAAAGAAAGTAGGCGAGCTAAAAGAAAAGTCAGCTGTGATAAACTAACTAACCACAGACAGAGCTAACGTTAGCTGGTAAGCTTTTAGTGTAGGACAGTGAATATGCACACATGAATGCTAATGTTGCTCTTTGTTGAATGTGTAAGTCTGAGCTAGGCAACTCTCCATATATTAACTATAATTGTCTGGTAGTTTGCAAACTTCATATTAGCCTTTTAAATAACTTGTGACTTTTTTTATAGCCTGGTTCTGTTTGAAGATGTCGGTGTCTAAGGTCAATAATCTTTAGACAAATAATAAGTAGATGAATATTATGAAAAATGGTAAGGGAAGTTGTGTTTTAATTCGGCCCAAACAAATGAACAAACCTTCTGAAAACTAACTGGTCCACTGAAGCAAACCATTAAATAAATGTTTAACTTGTGTACAGTGCACTGAGACATTGCTATTGATTAATGCACCTCCTATCAGCGTGAGAGTCGACGGGTTCTTTCAAATGCAGCCACAGCTTTTCTTGACCAGCTGTTTCTCATTGTCTTGATGACTCTAATTGTAATGTGAGAATTACCCAGACACCGCAGACAGTTTGGCTTGTGTCAAGTCAATGTCGGCTGTAGAAGAAGTTCCATTGTGAGTGCTCTAATTAGCAGCATAGCATAACCTTTAAGGTTTGATGAAAATGTATTACACTATACAGGATTTCTTTTCTTTTCCGACTGAAGCCTATTATACCTGAGCAGCATGGAATATCCATGTGCCTTTTTCGACTGTAAACTGAAGACTACAGAGATATAATTATAGAGTGGTAGTCAGGCAGTACACTGTAATTTGGTGAAAAGATGTCATTTTCTAAGAGCGCAGTTTCATGCCCTAATTTTACCCTCTCTATAGGCTCATTCTGTTTCAGTTTGAGTAGTGTTAAAGGTCCAGTGTGTTGGATTTAGTGCCATTAAGCAGTATAGTTGCAGAAACTATAGTGTTCACATTCATGCGAAAAACGTGAACGTCCCTATCTAGTTTTGGTTTGTCCCTTCTGGGCTACTGTAGAAACACGGTGGTTCAACAGGGCGAACTTCATGGAAGGCCCCTGTACCTCATTCTAAGGTAAGAAAAATATATGCATTCCTATATGCACGTGACTACGTTATACACTAATGAAAACTGCCAGTGGATCCTCCAAAATGTTACACACTGGACCTTGAAACATGACAAAAAACTGAAGTACAATTGACAGTGTAGTGTAGTACAAGGTCCAAAATGAGTTGGGGAAAATACTAAAAATTGACAACAAATCTTACAACAACCAAACATTTTCTTTTCAGTGTGTGTCTACTAAAATAAAAAAAAATGCAAAAATGTCAGCATGAGTAATAGTGTAACTTATACTTTACATCTACATAGTCTGGAATTGGGACACCATATTTTTTACCATAAATGCATGTGTTATTGGAACTCTCTCTCTCTCTCTCTCTCTCTCTCTCTCTCTCTCTCTCTCTCTCTCTCTCTCTCTCTCTTTCTCTCTCTCTATTCTACATCCAGCAAATGGCTGATGGAAAGTTTCACAAATTGTGAGCTTTAGTTAAGATTTAAGGAACTTGACTATTGCAAGATGTTACCACAAGACTGTGGTGTGAGATATTGCTGTGAAACTGCAGACATCCCTGCCTGTTGCTATGGGAGCTGTCACCTGGGACAGTTAGGATCTAATTGGGGCTTTGACTAATATGAAAACTGGCTGTTAGCAACCACAGTGGTATGGTGATTAGGCATCCGTCTCTTCCTCTGTTGAACAGTTATCAACCCCTCCAATGTCATGAATCTATCTTGTGACTCTCTGGGTAGAAATGATGCATGCCAACTGTGTCAGAGCCAGATTACACAGCTCACTGATAGTGTTAGAGCACTAAGGGGCATCTGTCTAATGATGTGGCTTCTAAAGAGAGCTTCTGGCCTGAAAAAAATTTGTTCTGCACAATGATCAGATTAAACCAAAAGTGTGAAGTGTAAAATACTAAGACATGCCCTCACTCTGGGCTGAATTGAGCACTGTCTGCTGTGAGGAGCTGCTTCCGTGTTGTTGCTTTTAATCACACAGGAATAAAGTTTCGAGGGAAAGAAATTGAGAAACTGAATGTGTTTTGTGGGTGTGTGTGTCTCACTTCGACTGTTGCTGGAAGCAGTACATCGTTTCTGGTCAAAACAAGTGCTGATCATCATCCTCAGTTCCCCTCTTAACCGTTACAGTACGTAGTACAAAGAATGTCTTCACTGGCCAATTTTTGGGCTTCATGGTGCATTATAACGTTGCAAATTGCAGACGAATATGTAAATGGGTTCCAGTAGCATGATGTTTGACCTCCCCTTCAGAGAAAGAAAGAACGGGTGACATCAAACACACTGTCAGCTTTACTGTAGTTGCCACTTGTCAGGTACCCAAGCTTGTCTCAGGTGAATGTAATTTGAGGTTTTATGTAATTGTGGTGCCAGCGCTTCTGGCTGTCTCTGTCTCTGTGGCGGTGGAGGAAAAAAAAGTCTCTGCAGTCCTGACAGTTTTTTGGGCTACATCGCTGCTGTTTTCTTGCTGTGGGCTAGTTATAAATCTCTGACATTATTCATCACTGACTCATTTTTTAGATTTTTTTTGCATTGCCTGCAAATGTGTTTGCTGTCATTGACCAAATGATGATGGGATTCACATATCAAATCCTAATGTGACAACTTACAGAACTCGTGTTATGTAAGTTTGGGTCAATGCAACTGCAGATGCGGTATTCAGAAAACCCATAACTTGTGCTCTGCTCTTTTGGTGCATACTGTACAGGTTCGGTCAGCAGGAATTTTACTGCCAGTTGATTAAATTGCTCTTAGGGAAGCACTAATAAAGAATTCATCTTGTCCAGCCTATAACACTTCTCCTTGGCTGGCATCACTCCAAATGGATGAGTATGGATGTTTTCTTTACTTCACCTACTCATTTCCAATCAGCAGAATTAACAGCCACTGCTGCCAAGCTTGATGTCATACTGTACCTGTTTAGGAAATGAGGGCACGGTTGGAAAGAGAGGACTAATTAAACAGCTAAAAAAACAGTGAAGGCATTTTGTAAAATATCATATGTTATGATAACTTTTTCAGTTTTACAGTGTTTAGCAATATACTGATTTAAAGGTTATTTTAAATAAATGCATTGAACATGTACACGTTGTGCCCATGTGTGATTGTAAGTAAGATAACTGGTAACAGGCAAGTAATATTCTATTCTGCCACTGCGATTGCAGCGGACCTGGCTGAGGTGAGGTGACGCACATCCTGCATCACACAAGGTCAGGGGAGCCCCACGCTGGCATGGATTTACCAGCTAATATTTTATACTGCACTCAGAGTAAACAATCTAGTGAGGCAGAAAAGGAAAGAAAAAAATCTGCTGAGACCTGGCCCAGAAATAGATTTTTTTTTCGCAGGGTGTCATGAGTCAAAACACATTACCGCACATGCACACACACACGCACACACGCACACACACACAGCGCAGAACGTGTGAAGTGAAACAGTCGAAAAAGTTGGCATCACAGTGAGTGCTGAAAAGCAGTCATTGTAATTTGAGGGAAGAGGAACAGAGAGCGGCAGCTTGGCAGGTGGATCAGCCATTCAGTTACCAAAATGTTGATCTTTAACTATAAACGTATCTGCCTGCCCCTTGTGGCTTACTCAGATTTTGCTGTGACCCTTCCTCTGAAATACTTGCATGTATGTACTTTCTGCGCCTCATACGGCTATGGAAACATGTACATTTGTAATTAGACTGTGTCTGATATGGGGCCTGAGTGGTTTGAATTATTGAATTGTGTCAGTTTGAGCTCTGCGGCTGATTCCAGCGCACTTTCTTCTCTGTCACAGCGGCCTACATGGATGCCGTGGCAGTGAATCCAGTGCGCGTAGAAGGGTGCTAATGAGGACTCAGTCAAAGCTGTGACTGGTAAATGAGGCAGATCCAAGCCTTGGTCGAGGAATTGATCTTTTCTTTTATCCCTGCAACATCTTATGCAGCAGCTCCCTCTGATAATCCACAAACACAGCAAAGATCAAAGCCATGACGTAGCGCATTTTAAATCAGGGTTTAAGAAACAGGCTCCACCATCCTGCTCTATTTTGGCAAGCAAAACTATTAAATGGGCGATTTTCGACAATAGAGAGAGAGAGACAAAAGCTGTTGGATTGCCTGCATTCTCGTTAAAAGGTTTGGATATAAAAAATATGAGGCAAAGCAGTTGTTTTATCTTTCACAGCACATTTTAGCTAGCATGTGTGTGTATAAAGGAAGAGTTCTGTTCTTTGTATTTTACTGGTACTCATTTGCATGCTACAGTGCTGTGTTGGGCCTCAAGTCCTCTACAATGCTTCTTGGGAAAACTCCACTTGCTGTGTGAACATTACAGACTCAAGATAAAATGCTTTTTCAACTCCCATAAATCATAATTTTCATCATTCATCATTTCAGTGAGGGGTTGGTTACTTTACCTTGGGTTCTTTATCTGCATTTAACATTTGATGTG
Source organism: Dicentrarchus labrax (assembly GCF_905237075.1). NCBI lineage: Eukaryota > Metazoa > Chordata > Actinopteri > Moronidae > Dicentrarchus > Dicentrarchus labrax. The sequence goes on from NW_026136704.1 coordinate 13,049,463, forward strand.
GGAGATTGAGTTTCCCAGTTATGGCAAGTAGTCCATCTTGTAGGCCCATAACACATGCCAGAGCCTCTTCAAAGGTTATAGAAATAAACCCTTAATTCACCAAGTTAGTTAGATATGAAAATATTTGCGAAAGGGGCCGTTAATGGTGGCAGCAATAGAAGTGGGGACAAATACAAGACATCAAAGTACGTTCACTAAAAAAGTATAAATTAAGTTTTTGTTTTTGTATTTTGTTTAACCAGAAACAGCTGTAATATCACTATTGCTTGACACCAGACTCCATGGACAAAAACGGTAGATTAACCTCACATATCATCTTAATATTTTGGCAAAAAAACAGTGTGGACAAAATCTAAATAAAACCAACCAACCGCCAACTGATATGGTTGAAATAAACCCTTAATGCACAGCTGTTTCAGTCGCTCTCCTCACTTGGAAACAGAGGGACTCACACGCCCTGTTAGTGCATGTTGCCTGAGAGGCTGGGATAGCAACACAGGGGGAGTGAGTGTGACTAAATCTTTACATAGCCAATAGTTGCTTGCTTCTATATTAATGTTTAAAATCTCATATAACATTTAAGTACTTGAAATAGATACAGAATTCAATAGATAATCTATTTAAAATGGATGGTCGATTGTATAGTCAGTCAATCAACAAAAATAAGTGGAAACTGTTTTCATAATTGACCATCTCTAAAGTAATTTTTCAAATAATCTTGCCAAACATATCCTAGTTTGAGCCTCTCTCTTAGTCTCATGTGTCTCAAAGTTTTGGAGTGTTGGTCAGACGAACAAGCTATTTAATAATATGGTCTTGGGAATTAGGAAATTGTGATGGGTATTATTCACTACCAAACGGTTATCAATTTATATTTAACATTTTATTATTTATTCTATTAATTATAATTAAAAGTGTTTGATTCTGTGTTTTTGCCAGTTTGAAAATCCTAGGCGTAATGCACTAGTGTAAGTGTTAAATTGAGGAGCAGAGAACAATGTCAGAGCAGGATGTGTATGTACTAAAATGATAATCACATGATACCCACAGCATATGTGAACTAAGCAACTGCATGACCAAAATGGAAAAATGAATTTTCAAACACTGTGCTATAGATTCTGTGTTATAGCACACCCGAAATCCCCCAATTCCATCCCAACTCACTGGTGATGTGTTGAAACCGAACTGTGTTGTGCTTCAAAGCATCACAGTTTCCTGCCATCTTAGTGGAACATAACTTGGGGCTTTGGTGCCAAGGTTTGAGACCTGGTTCCGATCAGTTGATTTTAGATTTAGTTCTGTAGCTGGAACTGGAAGATGATTTAAAGATTAGGCTAGAGTACAGGGAATTTGCCGTGTTCAGGTCTAGAAGAAACAAAGCCATGGAAGACTTTCTTAAGTAGCTTGGAAAAGCCAGCGTTGAATTTTCGCTGTGTCCCCAAACTCCTCACAGCATGTTAATATCAGGAAGATTTGTCACAGGTGAACCATTTTTATGTGAAGCAGTGAAAGCTCACTTGTCTGTGTCTTTTTGTGACTTTTTTGTTGTAAGTTCATTTATATAAAAAAATTAATGTTTTGCTGGTCAGTTTGGTCTCTAAATTATCAATTTCCCCAGCATTCAGCAGCTGAGCAATCAGGCAGATAGGCAGCAGAGTCAGTTAAGCTCCCCTGCAAGGTAATTAGATTCAGATAATCCAAACAACAAAAGCAATAATCCTGCCCAAATTCAATGCATTCTGTTGTTGTTGAACTGGCAGACCTGTTAAAAACTGCAGCCAAAGAGATTATAAAACTGAGCTGTTTATTGGATCACAAGCCACAAGTTTACCCACATTAATGTTATGCCACATGCCATATGCCATGGTTTGAACTGGATAAATGTCTCGCTGACGCAGGGATATATTGTGTGTGTGTGTGTGTGTGTGTGTGTGTGTGTGTGTGTGTGTGTGTGTGCGCGCGTGTGTCATTCTTTGTTATATCTTGTGCGGATTGACATAATTGTTTGGATAGTTGTTGTAAAGATACAGATGTGGAAAGTTAACGTTTACAATGTTTGGAACTGTGTTTTGTGATTACTGCAGCCAGAAGTTATTGAATTTCAAGTGTGTATACTTTCAGTATGTGATGAATCATAACAACTTTTATACCCTCAGTGACAAGGACTCACAGCCAACTGCAAATTGTGTAACTACCCTAATTTAACATGAGCTCCAAACAGTGTTTTTTGTACAGAAAATGGCAGTGATGTATTAAGGTATAATTAATTTTTAAACAATTAAATAAATGTAAATATGAAGACAGGATGAACCCATAGTATTTGGTTTTGAGATGTTATTGTGGTACGGTTTTGTGTGTTGCCACCATTGCAGAAGTTTAATACTGTATATCAGGAAAGCATCTTGTTTGTCAATACTTTGTTTCGTAATACCATGCGTGTGCATTTCACAGCCTCTCACTTCCTGGCTCCACAGGCCACGCTGCAAGAGTCTTGTGTTGTTCCTCCAAGGGCATCACCACGGAGCCGGGCTCACCCAAGGGCCCCAGTTAATGAGCCAGCGCAGGGAAATTGATTTAGTCTCCACCTTCCTATCTCCATCCCGTGCAGGCCAAAGATAAAACAGGGTGAGTCCCCTGGGTCATGGCTCAGTAAAGCCCTCTAAAGTCATTTCCTTTCCTCTGACTGAAGAACTAGATTAATTATAGACCAATAAAAACTAGGATCAGGTCTAATTAGTGAGCATATTGCACAGATGCAATCCTGCACCGTTAGCAGGTACCTTAATGGTTGTAAAGATGCACCTGTACTCTGAAGTAATCCCATGCATTTTTCCTCAGGCTATTGACATTTATTCCTCCTGTATGAGGTAAAGGAGGTAAAGACACATTCAACATGCAAAGCCAATTGTGTGGTAATGTGCTAAAGCACAAGGTTTTGAATACAGGAAAGTCTTTATTATCTCTTTTAAATAGAAAATATTTCAAAGCATAAAGCATTATACTAAAGAAATGTAAACAGTAAAAGCCCTTAAGATTTTAAATTAAAGATACTATTCCTACACACACTTATTAAAGTGTATTACTTATTAAAGTATCACAGGTTCCTAAAAGTGTATTTCATTTCTCAAAGGTTCCATCTGGACAAAGCTGCTCTGCCCAAATTGTGTTTATTTTCTTCTTCTATGCTACTCTCATCTATCAAGCACACTGGACTTGCATTGTATCCACAAATTCAGTAAATATAAGGTTGAAAGCCTGAACAGTATAATAAAATCTATGAATTTGTTCACACCACTTAATATTCAATCTATCTAAAAAAGAGTCTGTACGTCTGTAACATATCAATATGCTGCTTATTTCTGTGCAACATACATGCAGTTCAAAGTTGAGTTTGGCAACTAAAAGGATTTTAGATTTTGATAAGTAAGGTAAGGTTTTCATTCACATCTAAGTAAGACTGAGTAAAACTTTATCAAAAATCATCAGGAAGAATTACAATAGTAGCTTTAGAAATCTGTTTAACAACTTTATTATTTTTTTATTATTTTTTTCAAATAAATGAAATACCCATTTTTACTCAAACCTCACCTACATCTCCCATTCTTAATCATATTCTATTTGAACTATTCATTGTTAGTTTCCATATCATTCAATGTGGTGTAGATCACTGTCCACATGGTGGCACAATAGCATCACTCTTACTTGCTTAGAAACACAGCGAACACAGAGAGTCAGCCTCAGAAAGTTACCATTTTGGAAATTCTCAAGGTAAATGAAAAGGTTTAAGTTATATAATGACAGAGTTAAGACAGGTTACCCTTCAGGTTGTCCTCAGGTCATGTCAGGGTCCTGCCAAGAGTGCCAGACAAGTTAAATTATGTTGCAGCTGCAGACCAAAGAGTAGGGCCAAAACAAATCTCTGTCATCTCTGATACTCCTGGAGCAGGAGTGGCGCGCACACACTTGCGCACATACACATACATGCACATGCACATACCACAGACTGTTTTATGGACCAGCTCCCAAGGTTAAGTAGAGTGTGGGAAATGAGCATGAAAGTTGCCTTTTAACAGCACTCACAGGGGGGACCAACATGTCAGCCACTATAAGTGGAGAGTGGCTCTCTGTCTGCTGCTACGGTGTTTTGGATTATTAATGGGAATCAAGAACAAGATAGAAAGATGCCTGTTTAAAGGAAGTGAATCATACAGTATTTAGCTACCCCAAATTGCATTTGCAAACCTAAGCCTAGTTTTCAGCAGCTGTGAATGGAGCAGGCACGAGAAAATATCTCCACACAAAATGAGCCCAGAATTTCAGCAAAGTCCTATGAGAATGTCACTCCAAAGCACTGTAAAGTCATAATCACATTGCATTCATCTGAATCAGCCAAGATAACAATGCACCCCAAAAGCCTATGAAATATTTATGAACGATCTGTCTTGTTCTCCTCATAACTCTCTGGTTATTATATCGCAAAAGTAAAAAACTGAATACTGCTGCAGTTGGCAACTGATCTTGCACACACACTGCTGGAGAGACAAAACTATACTTTTGGGCATTCAAATATTAAAGGCAGGTCTTTTTTGTCACACTGCAGGCATATATTTTATTGCCACATTCATCCCATGTGTGTAAATGTCTAAAAAAGCAGTTTTATTGTTACTATGCTAGATTTCACATGTTTCCAAGGAATAGGGGAAACCAAGCTGATACAAATCAAACCAACAGTGGACAATTATACTATTCTAACACAGGTCTAATTAACGCGCTATATCTCGTTTGTTTTGACGTTTTATTATTTGCTGGGAGCAGTTACCCGGCAACCAGTGGAGACTCCGGGAAGTCACTGATCCCAGCCGATAAATAGTCCACATATTTCCTCCTGTAAAACAGCGAATTGTCTTTTTTACACTTTGGTTTTTGTGCAGATTCAACAAATGATGTATAACATGTAAATTTGTTTAATGAACTTTAGAAATGCTGATCTTCTGCCTCAGCCATGCTAGCTGCTTCGCTCTATTTCCAGTCTTTGTGCTAAGCTCACTGGCTGCTGGCTGTAGCCTTATATTTAACAGACAGATATGAGATTGGTACTCTCATCGAACTCTCAGGGAGAAAGCTAAGAAGTGTATATCCCAAAATGTCGAACTATTCCTTTAATTCCTTGTATTTCTCAGTCTAATTATACATCTGTCTTAGAGTTAGGATGCTGCAGTCCCAGTCCATTTATTTTGTAAATGCCATTTTGTGGAATATTAGGCAATTATTGAATTAAATAACACAGTGGCAAAGGACCATAATGACCTAACATAATCATGTGAAATAAAAGCTATTATCAGAAATCCAAAATGACAACCACCAATTCTCTCTTCTTGCACATGTTGAATTTCATTTACCACACAGCTGAGCTACCAATCTGAATTATTCAATTTCTAATACATCAGTGGAGCATAAACACACGTCTTTTCCCAGTGTGCATTTTGCTCTCCCTCACTCTTCTATGACAACACCCTGGGACACTAATCATTTAGCTCATGTACTTAAGCCTGGTAATGGCTTCTATGTAATCAAACACCATTTGTCCACCCTAAGAGGAATCAGCCTGTTCTGCCTCTGATTATACCTGTATTAACGCTAAATATCAGCTTGTGTCATACAATACAGTGCAGCTCCTCCACACAGCTGCCTTATCAAAATCAAGCACATCATTTTATCCTCAGTGCGCATACAGTATGCTGTAAGAGCAATTTTACTAATCCTTCTCAAATGTATGATATTGGGGGTTTTTTCCTCCGTGCTGACAAAGAGAAGAGGAGAGGGTGGAATAAAGTGTCACTCTGTAACAATATCTCCCTCTGTGCCATGACTTTTATCTCCCTCGCCTCTCTTCTGTAATTATCCTCTTACTATTCGTGCCCTCTTTGATTGCTTTGGAGAGAGAGAGGGTATGTTGAGCACTGTCTGCACTGCTGGAGCCTTTCAATTGCGTTGTTGAATTGAGGGTATTAAAAATGGAGAGGGGTCACATTCAGTTCTGTTAAATCAATGAGGATAAATATTTTCTCATTTATGTGAACTGAACAAGACATTTACTTTAGTGCCGAGTCTTTAAGTGTTAAGCTGGAACCAGAAGCTCAAATAAATGACACTATCTGTCAGTTGGACAATCCACCTCCAAAAAATGCAAAGCATGTGAGCCATTATGGGGCACAGCTGCAAAGGTTCTGTGAGCCTGCTTGCTTTATTGTTTAGTTTAGCTCTGTTGGCATATCAGAAGTTTCCCATGAAAGCAGGGTGGATTGGCCATCCTCCATAAGACTGGCAGGCCAGTTTCATGTGTGTGCGGCATGTGTTGTGGTGGAGTTATACAATTATCACATTGACTGTTCAACTCTACTGTACCAAGGGATATAACTGACTAATACTCTGTAATGCAAATATTAACTCTCACTTTATCTCCACTAAGCCAAAAAAAAGTAGCTTGTCCCTTAGCTGCTAGATGTTTCTGAAACTTTCTGATAGTTGCTGTCTGTTGTCTGCTACTGAAAAATAGCATACAGTCAGTTAATCACATTTCCTTTTCTAGTTATGAGAGCACTGTGGCTGAAACATACAATAAATAAAACCAAAATAGCAAGCTAAATTAGACTTAAAATCTAAGTAAAGAGTTTACATTATCATGTTGTCATTTGATTCAATGTAATTATGTAAAATATTAATTAATTCAGCTTTAAATATACAAGCTTCAATTAGAAACAGCACACCATCATGAATTTGGACCAGGGCACTAATCAAATGACAGCACGATATCAGCCGTTGTCTATTATTGTGGACCACCAAGTGACAGGGGAGATGGCTTCTGATTGGATTCAAAGTGCAATCATGTTGATTACAGTTCTGTGCCTTTTATTTGTAATTTAAGCTCATTTAAAATGTATTGCTTGCATTGTGGAGGCACATAGTAATATGAGTAAAGAGGAGAAAATGTTATTGCACAGAAAAGGTTTTACCAGTCCAGGCAGCAAGTCCTCCAAACTAAATATGTTTGTCATTGCTGCCCAGAACAAGTTGTATGAGCATTTTCTAATATGACACTCAGCCACCTGCATGTATAAGTTCTTAAAAGTATTAAAAAATCATATCAGACACAAAACAGTAAAAGAAAAGAGGAACTGTGAGCAGACAGTCACTAACACTGGCTGAAGGACATTTGCATAGGATCGCCATAAACTAAAATATACCATAGAGTTAGAACAACACTTGCAAATGTAAAAGGAAAAAATTGAGCATTAAAAACGACAACCAACTACAACCACTGCTGATTTCAATGATGAGATTAGCTAAAGAGCTGGTGCTCACCAGACTATGAGCTACACAGTGGAAATGCAAAGTCAGGAACCATCTGCTAATAGTGCATCCATCATCCCAGCTGGGTGGGAATATCATTTTATTATTACTGATCACTATTTGATCAGATGTTTTGCCACAAAATATGCCAGAAAGTTATTAATCTTCTGTAATGACCAATATGTTTTTTGGTATTAACATACATGTTTCAAGTATACTAAAAAGGTACCACAATTGTATTTACAGAGATAATGCATTTGGCAGGAAAAAAACATTTTTTTATTTATTATTTATAATCTCTTCCATATCCTGGATAACTATGGCTGGAAGATATTTTGCATTTCATCTCAGCTAATTTTTCAAATATGAACAAATATTTTTTCCACTATTTATAGTTTGACTATTGTCCTAATAATTTGTTTGCTTTTACTGTTTAAAAGGTAGTGTAATTCACCAGTAGCATATCAGTTCATCACAGTATGCATACCATAGCTGCTCTCAATGTTACATAACAGAAGTCCAGGATCAATTAAGCGAATGACAGGTACAGGTAAAGGTACCATGTGGACATTTTCACTAGTGGTGGTGCTGTACAAATACGTTTTGAGGAGCCAGGTACATGCATTGTTTGCATCTAATGGACACAAGCATGAGGGTGACATTATAGACTCTGCTTACGGCAGAGAGTGGTACTGCATGTTGACAGCTGGTGGTGTGACACACCGCAGAAAGGTAGCAATCTGCCATTAAACAAATGCATAGAAGCCAAAGTAAACATGTAAACAAAATATTCAAAAAAGGGCTGTGCAAATTAGTTTGAGGTTGTAAATCCATTTAAAGTGTCTGTTAGATCTGATGGAAACACAGGTTGAGTTCTGAGTGAGAAACAAGACACAGTTGTTTACAGTAGTTAATTAATCAAGTTTACTTGGCCCTGGTTCAAGTATTGAGTATCCTATCCAATACTTAAATGTTGATAAAATACGTATCTGACACATTCAAATAACAGCTGAAGTCTACTTTGCCTGACACATCTTATTTTTCATGAGCTACTTGATCCAAATTCTGAAGGCCTGGTTCAAAAATATTAGGTTGATGAGCTTAAATTATTTAGCAGTGTTACAGAGTGATGCTTCTTTTACCTCATAAATCTTTGGCAGAGCACAGACACCAGTTAAAGTTACTCACAGAATGAATGTCTAAACTGACATTTTAGTATATTAGCATGGCAGATGGTAATTTTATTGTGCTAATTCATGGAATAAAAAAACCCCACAAAAGTGTGTATTTATTTTAATGGTGAAGAAGATCTAGAATCTGAGACAATGAAGATTTGCTAGTGTATCTTTATCATTCATCATCATCACACAAAGGGGCTGGGTCAAACTGACCTATGTTTCATGGTCATGTTGGCCTGGTGCTGTATGTCCTTTCTTCTAAACCAAATTAAAAGCCCAAAAGAAGGCTACTTCTGAGGGTGTCATGCTGGGGGGAAAAAAGAGAGATACAGAGAGAGCAGGATCATTATTACAGGTACACGGCGGAAACCATCAAATGGTGGAGCTGACCTGTAATCCTGCAGGAGAAAAAGATTTGTCAGTCTGACCTCATAGCCAGCCTGCTGAAACACAATTTTGCAGAGAGACACAATTTTGCAGAGGGACCTCTTCAAACACCGCAACAGAAACGTAAAGGTTCTATTTGTAACAGAAAAACATTGTTAATAGTGACACCAGTGGCCATTAAGTGAACTGCAGTCAGCGACCTGCTGCCTGAGCTCCATACACAGTCCTTAAGTGGCCAGAAGTGACTGAAGGCTGGAAAACAAATTACAATCGCATTTAGAATAACGTTACTATCTGCAGTGTTCCTGTATTTTATTTGGACCACTGACTCCACGCTACTAACTAGCTTGCCGTTTACAAATCATCCCATCAGCCAACACCACAAAGCAACCAGCGGCAGACCGACACTGAATAGCCAACCCCGGCTTAGCTTAGGCTAGAGTTGGCTGTGTTTGCTTTGTAGGCCCTTCCATTACATCATTTATTGTTGGCTAATTATTATACATTTTTATAATAATTGTCATAATACACAAGTTAGTGTCATGGATCACGTTAGCCCGTTAAGTAATTTTGCTAAATAATGTTAGGCAATTAACAAATCTACTCAGATAGTATTTTGCTAGCAGTAACGTTAGTATATATATATATATAGTATATACTATAACTTGTAACTATTTTAATGTTTAGATTTCAAAGTGTGAGGTATTTGTACACATCAGGAAAATTATTAATTATAAGTTACTACTTCATGTTCATTCCTGAAAGTGAATCGGCTGATTACTCTCATATTTTTATTCATGTTTTATAGAATTATTGACTATTGGTCCGATGTGTTTTTTCTCTATTATTTGTGTTTTTAGTTATCCACTGTACAGCACTTTGGTCAGTTTATGCTAAGTTTAAATGTGCTTTATAAATCAAATTTACTTACTTAGATTTGGACAAATGCTGTGGTGGTTCATGTTCACAGTGACGGAGAAAACTCACACACACACACACACACACACACACACACACGCTAAATCATGTCCTCGGTGTGAAAGTTTTTCACCGTGGGTGAAGAGGACATGAGACTCTCATGAGACTGCAGCTGTGGAAACAGAATCGTGCATGAAAAAATCCAAAATGTGTTGTTTTGACGACTTTAAAAAATTACTGAAAGTCAAGGCAAGTGGTGGGCTGCAGTAAGAGAGAATTAGGTGTGTGTGTGGAAAAAGGGAAAAACAACGTGAGCACATTAAAGTAGTTTATGATTCAAAATATCAAAAAATAATAAGGTGAAAAATTAAGTGTAATTTAAATGGTGAAATAAGTATACAATCATTTTCAGTTTGATAGACTCCATAGCAACAAAGCTTTTAATGCCCTGCATGCCCGGTGGGTTTTCTACAATGGTTGCACATCTAATGGCCAGTCTATACTGTCAGATTTTCAAGCAGATACACATAAATAAATATCACAAAATCACTTTACATCTATCAATATCAAAGAAATACCAATGAAACTATGGTGGTGAATAAATAGGATACAGTTAGAGCTCATTACATTAAGGTACATTTAATAATGAAACATTTCATTTTAACCAAAGAAATTCCCAAGACAGCGTATGTGTTCAACAACTGCACTGCACTGCAAAGATGCTGTTTAAGGGGTCTTCTGATCAGAGCGAAATAGTGAAAAAGCATTTCCCAAACTGAGAGAATGTTATGTGTGGGTTTTATTGGTCCCAAGCCGCCTGTTGGCAGTAGGGCGGCAGGCAGGTGACTTCCATCTTTGTGTAAACCTTGAGCTTATCTACAGATTAGAGCTGCCATGCTTTACTTTTTAATCACAATGAATTGTTTGTGCTGTTTTAATTCTTGGAAGAATTTCAAGGCTCGTTTGATTGCAGCTTCAGTCGGCTGGTTATACATAGACCTATATACATTTACTTGTTTTGTTTTTTTTTAAGTTATTTTTTTGGCCTTTTCGTGCCTTTATTAGATAGGGACAGCCAAAGATAGACAGGAAAGGTGGGTAGAGAGAGGGGATGACACGCAGCAAAGGGCCGCAGGTCGGATTCGAACCCGGGCCGCTGCAGCAACTCCGTATATGGGTTGCCAGCTCTACCGACTGAGGTAACCAGGCGCCATACATTTACATTTTTAACTTTATTGTTGGATATTATGGTTGGTTGCATGGTTGACTTTTCATTGTATTGTCACTGTGCAAGGGTGAAACCAACTAGACGAGGGCTGATATTTGTGTATTAGTGTGTTTGTTCATGTGTAGATTTTTTATTTTTTTTTAAAAGCAAATAATACATTCTCTAGTGATTGGTCCAATATCCCAGTCTACTGTTGTATACCTGTCATTATGTTAGCCACTGAACCATTCTCCTACCACCTGCTAATTGCTCAGGTCACTCCAGCGGTATTTTTATCCCTTAGACAACTCAGTTCCACCCTCCCTCCCTCCTGCTGCTTTCCCCTTAAAGCATTGAGATTTTAAGCATGGAGAGACCTAGATGGGGAGGTAGTGGCGGTGGTCGGAAGGAGGGGGTGTAGTTTTAGGGGAGACTCATAATAGCGCCTTGCTGTCCTCTTTTTTTCTGTTGTGCTTTACGGCTTAAGGCTCAAAATAGAACATCTCTAGAGACTATCCAATCGCGCGTGCGGTAGCTTTATGCACACAGGCACACACACAAACACACACACACACACACACACACACACACACACACATACATGCAATGTAGCCTATTTTTTCATGTGATCATGAGGAAATAGGATTTGCAAGGGAAGTCTTACTGTACAGTGACTCATTCTGAAAGATTTATTTTATTCATTATATCCATTTTTACATCACAGCAGAGGCATCCTCCATTCAGTCTGAATCCCGCCACACACATTGCTAATGGTTGAATGTGTGAGAAATTTTTTGTCACCCGTAAAGCAAGGGATGAATATAATCCAGTTTAATTACAGCGGTAACAAAGACCAAACATTTTTCAAAGCCGAAAGAGCTTACATTTTCTGACCCACATATTGTGATATGTGTGAGAATATGTCGATAGTAGGAATACAACACATGTTCCACTGTGTAACAGCAGGAAGTAGCTAATTAGATTCTAGACAAATAGTGAAGAAGCAGACAGGATTTTTTTTGCAGTTACGTCTGTGTTGCATATGTTTGTGCGTACAGTATGTGTGTGTGTGTGTGTGTGTGTGTGTGTGTGTGTGTGTGTGTGTGTGTGTGTGTCGGTCGGTGTGTGTGTCGGTGGGCGCCTGAGCCACATTGGATAAGAATGCATGCCAGAGTGCGCGAGCGAGCGAGTGTACAAACGGAGCAGGATCAGGAAGGAGAGTGGAAGAGAGCAGAGAAGGAGACAGAAGAAACACAGAGAGAAAGAGAGAGAGAGGAGCAGGAGCAAGTCGCAATTCCCCAGGAAAAGGGAGGTGCATCCTTCCATCTCCTCATTGGGGATTTAAACTGGCTTTAGATTGGCTTCAGTCTGACAGAGGATTCCCCCCGCTTGTGGAGTACGGCTTTCTCCTCTAATGTAACACCAGACTTTTTGGTGAAGCGAGAGAGGCGCACAGGAAGGAGGGAGAGGTACACTTGCTCCTACTTCCTTTGTGCCCAACCTGCTTGACAGATGGCACTGGCAGAATGATCTTTGACTCTCACCCAGCGACCAGTCCTTGCTCCACTCACTGAGGTAACGTATGTCAGCTCCTTTTCCACAGCTTTTAGCAAAAAAGACAAAAAAAAGCTGCATGCTCATACAGTCATTCTGCTGTTTGCCTTGAATGTGCTTGAATGAATGTGCAAAATGAATATGGCAGCTCAGTGTGCATGCAAGTATGCCTGAAATTTTTGTTCATAGGCAGTGCCAAGAGGGATGAGAGGACAGGAAGTACTTTAGCTCAATCACCACCTCATCAGCACCTGGTCGGAGTTATTTAACATAGGTTAGCTGTGTGGAACTGTTTATCAACTGTGTTTATCAGCGGTGTTTCTTTTTCCTCTTGTGATAGAGGTGTACTATGACTGACCTTCACATGCTGTGTGCGAGGGTTACCTGAGGTCCAGACTGAAGGGTGTCCATAGCAAGCTGAAGGGCAGCGTCCTGCCGACAGCACTTTTTCTCATGAGTCTGCACCCACCTGCACTTTTTCCCTTCCATGAATAAAACCGATGTTGCTTGTCTCTGCGCCTCAACTGGCGGTAGCAGACGTACAAATCATGGTGGCATAAGTTGCAACAGAAGCAGGTGCTGTGTTGGAAATAATAGCCAGCCTCCCTGGAGTGGAGTTGTATGTGATGTGGGGTGTTGCAGGTTCAGCACTCGAGGTGTGATGCTCGGAGACTTTGGGATTTGTGCGCCAAATAATGTAGAGTCACCTGCCAAATATTCCCAATTACTGCACATAATTATAAAGAGCTTTTTCAAGCTTTCAAGATACAAAAAGCTATCAAGAAACCAAATCTGAACTCTGGACATGTTTGAAGTATATTGTTGTACTAAGATATACATACATATCTATATTATATATACTATACTTGAGAACAGTTATTGTACAGTGAATAACGAGTTGTATTAGGAATAATTAGAAATCATCTTAACTTGAAAGTACATATAACCAGAGATATTTAGATTTTGTTCCACTTTTGCATGCTTTCTTACACAAGATTAACATCAGATGACTTGTTGGCCATTTGCCAGCCTTTCTTTTAAAACCCATGCTCTCAACACAATGTGCTAACTTCTCTCAAGCAGCCAACCCTGTTGGAAATGTATTGTTTAATTTCCTTAGAAAAATAGATGACTCCGTAGTCTCCTTGATATCTAGTGAAAACCTGAGATTTTTGAATGTAGGGAAGTTTGCATCAGAAACAATAGCTGAGTAACCAAGCTTGGTCTGTGTGTAATAAATCACTCACCTTCCCTCAGCAGCCCTCGCTCACACACAATCTGTCTCTGTCTCCTGTTCTCTAATTCCTCTCAGCGTGAGGTTGATGTTCGGGGGGATCAGGAACAGAACATTGATTGTACCTAAACAGTGAAATAAGACAACAATTTGACATTTTTTAAAATATACAATTGAAATATGGCCTCCCTACTACTTGCTTTGGCTACATAGGGAATTACTGGAATGAAGACATTTGTTTTACTGTTGTTACCGACCTTTGATAGAAGTCAGTAAAGTATGAAACAGTTTCTTTGTGCCTTTTAGGCTGCAGATGTTTTTTTGTTATGTCCTGATGTAATTTGATTTATGGTGCATTATAGAATCCCTACGAACAGAGGTTCTTATGAATTGTGTCACAGTGAGACTTTGCTAAAGTTCACTGGTTCCGTCTCCATCACAACAGTGTGTCTCATCATCGTCTCCTTGAGAATGATTTCCCACCTGCACACTCACTGCAATATGTAGAGTGTCAACTACAGTAAATGCATTAAGTGGAAAAGCACATTCCAGGTGGGATCTATAAATGTAAACCAGCTTGTCTCAAGGGAGGGCTCAAAAGTAATTCATAAGAATTAGAGACACTGCCAAGGTGAATCCTATTAGCTTGAATGCAATATGACAGCGTAATGCAGTAGAAAAAAGGAACTTCTACTTTTGGTGTTTGTTTTTTTTTAAAGCCCAATAAAGAAAAAAAATCATCTGTACCCAAACTACACGTGCATGTCTCAACAAAACCAAACTAAACTAAATCTAAAATGTCAACGTCTCAAAGGCACCAGAATGCACATTACTCTTTGAAAAAGTAACTGCATTACTTTACTAATTACTCAGTGGCAAAAGTAATACCGCACTTTTCTTTCGTTACTCAGCCCAGCGTCATCATTTCTACAGATGTAGAAACAGAAAATGCGACATCAATCACATGGCAGCCTTCCAATGTGGAGATATTTACTGACCATCGAGCAGCTAGCTTAGCCACAGTGACTGCACAAACTTCTGCTGAAGTCGCGACCTCAGCAGCACAGTCAGTTACACACCTTCCAACGAGACTAGGTGGCTCGTGAATATAGCAGTGGCTAAGGTTAATGAGGCATCAAACAACATGTGAATAAAAAAATAAAAAAATAGTACATAAAATAGACGAACACAAATATTGTAATTATAATCCTGTTTTTCCGCACCAGATAATAATAGAGCCATCTGAGTCATACACTCACCCAGACTCTCAGCATGCATGTTATAGAAATACTATACTTTGAGCTAATTAAATATTTAGTAGACATGGCAACACGAATGTCAGACCCTATTCAATCACATCAGATTAAGAGTGGTCTGAAGTCAGTGCTATACAGGAAAATAACAGTTTAACTCAGCGTTTGTAGAACTTTCTACTAAGACAGACAAGTATTTTAATATTTTATCATGGTTTTGCATGATCTCCAGGGGTTTGTGGTTTGCTTGTAGGGTTATCTTTCCATCCATTTTGCACAGAATATTATAATGGACACAGAGAATCAACAGATCTAAAGATTTTCTTTGCAATGTGTAGCTACCTCTGTGTAAAGAGGTGTCCGTCGGTGCATAGTTCAAGCTGTGGTATTTTGTCAGTGTCAGTTTAATGTGTTTATTTTTAGCGTTCATTGACCCTGCTCAGAATGAAGATTGATGTTGGATTCCCTCCCTCTGTATTCCCAGGGTCACCCTCCTGCTCTCAAGTGCCCATACTGAAACTCACACCATCGGCTATAGATTAAAGACACTGTGGCTTCCTGTCTCACAGAAAAAAGTGTCAAGGCAGGTGATTTGTTGTCCCCCGCAGTGCCAGTGGTTTGAACAATTTCCGCCTCAGCTGACAGAACTGTGAGAATGTGACTGTGAGATAAATGAAGTATACTGTATGAGGTCAGAGAGAAAACAGAGGATTTGAAGTTTCACATTACAGTCAGAGTGTGACCTTTTTGCTCTGGATGGAGAAATTACCCTAAACAGTATGTACAAAAAGATAAGGTTTGAATCGTCTTGTCACGTTTCCATGGAGACTTGCAGGTGCTTACTTATTTTTATTCATTTGATTTTCTATTTTACATTTCTTATAAATATGACATCGCCCTTTCTAAAACAAAATTAGAATAGCAACGCCCACAGGGGTTTATTTGATGTTGAACTGCGATAACCACATTTTTTATTCTTGCCACTAAATGATTATTATCTCCTTTGGCCCACTCTTCTCACCATCTTGCTGTGAGCATCTGCATTATCATTATCTTGACACCATCGCTGCCATCTGGAGAGCATACATTTTCTGCTTTTTGTGTGGCACTTTCCTGTATGAATGTTGGGTTTAGTTACATACTACGGGGGCTTAGCTCTAAAGCCTTTTCCCTCACTTCAAGTGCCATAGCGTCAATTTAATATAATCCAACACTCTAGTGGCCTGTGTTGAAAGTGTGTCCCTGTGTAATCCCCGTGCTAATAAACACCCTTTATTAGCATTCCCTCACTAATCACCTGCTCACTCCCTAATAAAAATCAAGTGCTTGGAGGGTAAGCATAGTTGGCATGTTTCGCTGGTATTAACAGGTGTTACCATAAGCCAGATTGACTTTAGTTGTGGGGTGTCATGCTGAGTTTTATTAAGTCAACTATTTAATTAGTACGAGCTCTTAACCCACAACAGCTAATAATTTACTGACTTACTTTAGTGCTAATTTAAGATTTACTGTGTCTGCTTTAGGATTAGTCTGCATGTTAGCGTTGATAGTTTATTTCTTTGTGTTATGTATTTTCTCTCTACAAGTTCTTTACTTGACTGTTTGATCACTAAAACTTTATTTTAGTATAAAAGTCATTTTATTATCTCACTACATTTCATTACAAAGGCTTGCACTTGTCTTCTCTGTTTTGAAGCCTCTGATACAGACTTTGCAGTCTCTTTTTGTGGCAGTAGGTTTTGTTACGGCAGTGTAGTGAAGTTGAATGAGTACAGTGGAGAGCAACTCAAGGAAGTTGCAACTTTGAGCGCAATCTCTCGAGGTAGTGAGCGAAGAAAGAAGGTTCCACACTAATGAAAAAGAGAATAATATTACACATTTTACATCAGTTGTGACTAAAGTCTTGCTTTATACTAATACCAGTGAGGAAGAAAATGAAAATTCTACCCTTTGCAAGTGGATGTTAAACATTTATGTTTCAAAATATTTTTGGTGTGTATAAGCCAAAGTAGAGAGCCATTAAGAGATGGCAAGGGAAAAATACATCTTGAATTACTTATAAAGAAAGCAACCTTATGTGACCTAGACCAATCAGAACATGGCCTGTGTCAAAGGTCTACGCTCAGAGAATTGTGTCTTTCCTTCCTGTTTACATCTCTCGCTGTTTTACAGTGAGTAGATTCCGTGTGGTTAACAGTGTTCCGGATATTATAAAACCTATTAGTTCATTTCTGCTGCACTGTACTCTTTTTCATCTAGTTGAACAGAAATGATAACATCTAGTGATCGTTTAGGTAATGCAAGGAAACTGCTTAGTGTACCTCTGGGAAATTAACAAGCAGCTAGCAAACAAAACTAACTTCCTCCATGTCACACAAGAGAATGGATGAGACAAAACCACAAACCAGAGGGTGGGCACAGCACATGCTATAATAAGCAGCTGTCATCATGATGCCTGTATGAGAGAAGAAAGTTTTTAAGATTTTGCTTACTGCAAGCAGCAGTTGTCTCCAAGAACTATCCTTGAGCCCCTTTAACAACAGTAATTTACAAGAATTCAAATTGAAAATGGTGACAAAGTCATGTTTCAAAAATGACTGCCCTCTCCGCCTTTGTGCGTGTGTTGGACGCTTACCATAATATAAAATTAAACCCTTTTCCACTTTGCAGATAACCTTTAGAGACTTGGCATCTCCTGTCGGTGTTTAGCCCACACAATAGCGCAGAGGATCAGTACAGCACAGCCCATAAACACAGCGTGTCAGTGGTGGAGCAGACATTGGGCGCGCTGATGGCTAGATTTAGATGCCCGGACAGATTTGGAGGATCTCTTTTCTGTAGCCCCGAAAGGAAAATCAACATAATTAATGGCAGGCTTGGTGTTACACAACATCCGTTTGTGGCAAATTTAAGTGTCAGATAATGAAAATGTAGATTCAGAGTGGAGGAGCTGGAGGAGGAAGAGGTAGATGAGGTCCTGGCAGAAGGCTGCAGATGTTAATCAGTAGATATTTTAAAGACTAAATGTGTTTGTACTGACATTCATGGGCCTATGAAGACGAATTCTAATGACTTTGGTGAGTCTCCAACTTCCCCACTAGTGCCACCAAGAGGTTCATAGTTTTTGGTTTTGAGGGAAATAATTGGATGGGTATACTAACAACACACATTGATGCCCCCCTCAAAATAAATTTTAATAACCTTTAGTGATCCCCTGACTTTTCATTTTCATGATCAGATCAAAATTTTAATATTGTGATATTACTGCTAAACTAATGAAATTAACATCAGCCTCAGCTGTACTCTGTGCTTGGTGCTAATTAACAAATGTTAGCTATACTAAGATGGTGAACATGGTGACGATACCATTTAGCTCAAAACACTACTGTGCAGTGGTACAGCCTCAAACAAACCAGGTGATTTACCCAATGACAACATTAGCGTTTCACTTCAAGGGAAATGAAACAAGGTGACAAAAGTGAAATTGGGTATTCACAACACAGTAATCAATCACAGGGAACCTTAATGATTAAACCCCAATGGCAAAAAAGAAAGGAAGTATAGAAAGGCAGTTTACAGGCTTGGTACACCTGTGTCTTACAACAAACACAACTTTCTCTATTTTTAGCCTTTTCCTATCACAAGAGAGTCACCCCTTCTCTTTTTTGTTAGACAGGTCTCCTCAACAACACAGAGGTCACTGTCTGACATCCCTGTTTTGCAGGCAGACCTTGGATGCTGCCATTTCACTGACATCCCCTTGTCACACAGTAGGCTTTGTTCTTCAACACTTGTTGTTAGAGGTTGAATAGCTTCCAACTTAACAGCTTTGTTGTAAATCGTCTTAAATATTGTGAGCATCAGATGCTCCATCACTACAGGAGGTGCAGGAGTCTGGACTCCTGTCTGTGGGCCTTGCTGTCTGCACTGCAGTGCTCACCTCCTCAGCACTGATATCAAAACCCTCAGGAATATCCCTGACAGCAACCTTTCCTATTACTGCTAGAACTATTTGTCCTGTTTGACTGAGTTATCTCCAGCTTTTCTTATTTCTGAGTGATGTTGCTAGAAAAGTCATTTATTTTATTCGTTGTAATGGCTGATCTTGAACTGTATTTGTTACCTCCAAATGCTTCTCTGCTTTCGATTCTGGTGTTATGGAGTGTTGCTTTTTGTTTTTCTACTTTAGCTATCTCAGTGGGCTGTATATATATGGTAAAGACAGGTATAATTAATTAATTGTTTGTTGTTGCTCTGTTCCACTTAATCACTCATTCCCTGCCCAAGACCCAAGCTTGCATTTTTGAATTTGTAACTTATTGCAGTAAACAATAAAACCCTGTGTTATTTATCAGTTTTTTACTGTACCAGAATTGTTAACCATATCAGTTTTGTAAAGCATGTGATGAATTGCACTGATTGTAAATTGGGAACTCACAAAACAAACAAACTTTGGAACTGCATCATGACATGTTCAGAAAGCGAGAGCTAATGATGTCATGTTGCAAATATCCGCTTGGATATCATGCCCAGCTTTTAGGAAATAATGAGACACAAAAATAAACCTGAATGCAAAAATCACTTGGATGTGGTAGACGGTAAAGTCACATGCAGGTGAGAGGATGTGTGAAGACTGGTGTGAGGCTGTTTTAAAGCACAAAATAATAACGCAGACAGACTCAGAGGAGCTTGTACGGATCTTGGGAGCATATCCCAATAGTAGTTAACCCAAAGACAGTGAAGACTACAAGCAGACCTCAGACACCAAAACAGCTGAAGGCGCAACGCTGTCAAGCATATCACACATTTAATGAAATGGACCACAGAAGGACTGTTGTTGGCTGCATGGAGCAACAACACTGCTTATTATAACATTGCAACTTCAGTACACTTAGTTACTGAGCAGCCAAGCAGAGTCCTGCGCCGGGTCGGCTGTGACCGTGCACTGTTTTCACGTTAAAAAAATAGACAAACCTATGTGCAAAGAAAGTATTACATAATGTGCATTTTTCCTTTTTATCTTGTAATCCTATTTCAAAAGAAAAACATAATCACAGTCGAAATACGAAAGTCTCAAATAGTTGGCAGTACTTTTGGTTTGATATAGTTCTATATGCCTTCTGGATCGATTCCTATGTTCAAAGTGAGTAACCATATGTGTTACCCTTTGAGATCAAAGTGAAACGGCCATTTCATTTCCATTCTCTCTTGAGGAGCTTTTATTATGCTGACTGATTTGTATGGACAAATTCATTTTATACGGCAGGCCGTTAATGTCAGTTCCAGAGTAAGAGAAGCCTCTTATGTGGAAACTGACAGTGGAAACTGACAGATTAATTGAGTGGATGGATTTTATTCTCACTGGGAAGTAAGAGAAATTGTTCTTTCTTGTGATTCAGGGATAAAGCCTCTGTTAGTAATGTGAAATAACTGTGACCTCTTTAAAAACTGATTGTCTATGCAGTTGTCACAGAGACTGAAATTGAGCCATATGTAGCTGTTTGTTCAAAATCATACTCAGTTATTTTCTTCCTGTATGACAGGTCAGAATTATGACATGCAAACAGGTTTGATATTTTTCTGATGTAAACAGCAGGTGGACATTCTAACACAATACATACAGAACATTTGAATTATTGAATTATTAGTGTTTTTATGGACATTTGACTACATTTGATATAGTGTCACCTTAACATTAACTGTCAGCATTTCAGTAGATGTATGTTACACATATCTGAGGTGCCATTTTAACTGTGTTTAGAGACATAACAATATATGTTGCAGATTATTTGACCATTGATCTAAATAC
Organism: Dicentrarchus labrax; assembly: GCF_905237075.1. Taxonomy (NCBI): domain Eukaryota; kingdom Metazoa; phylum Chordata; class Actinopteri; family Moronidae; genus Dicentrarchus; species Dicentrarchus labrax. The sequence continues at coordinate 13,070,353 of NW_026136704.1, forward strand.
AGTGTAAATTAAAAACTGTTTCTCACAAATTAATTGAATGGCTACAATGGCTTTTTAAGTCATTATAATATCTGACCACATGAGCAGCTCTCTCAGCTTGCTGTAATAAGTAAATTAACATAGTTACAGCAATCTAGGCAGCTCTTGTAAAAACTGTAATTCTTGTTCAACACTCAGTGTCAAAACCCTTTTTTTTTTTTTTTTGCCCCAGCTGTTGAACAACAGGGCAGAGCCATGATGGCAGATATATATGGACAGAGACCATGCTTAATGGAGCTGCTCCTAAGTGGAGCTGAAAAATGTCTTGTCAATTAATTTATCATCTGGACGTTGGACTGACAGCCACTACCCTCCATCTGTCGAGCTGTCATTGATCGTCACAGTCTGTGATTCTGACTTCTTTTTTTCCCCACAAGGTGACCGTAGGGACCTCTTCAAAAAGATATAGTAGCCGGAAATTTAGCCAATTTGTGACACACTCACAAATAAGCAAATATACAAATATGCTAATGAAAGTTTTGTTGCAAAATGATTAATGCACATTAGAATGATTGGATCTTTCTTGTCAAGAACTTTTTAAGATCAGCTCTCCTCATTTCTTTACTTTGCCTATCCTTCTTAATTGCAACAGCATCTAGACTGGTAGGACTCGTTTTCAACATTATTGCAGTTATGTACTCAAAATATTACAGTCAGTCTCAATGGACAGTTAAACAGTAATTGTGACAAATTAATTGTATATTATGAATGAGTTCTGACTTGCAGATGATACACCAAAGGCTTTAAGGCTTAAGTGTCTTTTGAAAAAGAAATTACATAAATTGCCAATTTGCTGCAGTCTGGGATAGTGACACCTGTTGTTATGGGGTTTTTTTTATGCTGGATCTCAAGGTGCTGCACGGTGCTGTTATGGAAAGGCAATGCAAAGTCTGCAAAGTATTGACTTCCCCTGATCTTTTTTTTTCATAAATCAATATCTCATTGTACCCTGTATGTGGTAAGTGTAGTCTGAGGGGATGTTTAATTTAACACATTAGGGTGGCATTGTATAACAACAAGACTGCATATTGATTTAGGTAAAATGGAGCAAAATTGAAGATATCCATTACTGTCAAAAAGTAAAACATTTTTCCATTAATTATTGATGAGCAGTTGATGCTGTGGTCCCCAGCGAGACGCTGAATGGCCCTATGTTTGAAATTTTATTTAGCTACAGCTGGAAAGGTGCCTGTTTTTTCAGTGCTAATTACCTACTTGTGGCTGTTTCCAGATGGCTATTCACTTCTGACAGTGGCTGCTCGATCACGTCGCTGCTTTTTCTTTTTTACACTGAAACATCAAGGTTTCAGCTCGCTTATAAACAAAACCTCAGGCTGAAATAGAAAGTTAACGTTTGCATTTTCTCATAAAGTGTGAAACAACATGCCAAAAAAATTCTGAAAGTGATATTGGTAATGTCACACTGATTTGATTACAGCCTCTAATGTAAGAATGAATGCTGAATGCTTAAAGAGAACAATCTGATATAACAACATTTTATTTTTATCTGCTTTTGCTTTTGTAAGTGGGTGACATGCCATGCTAAAGGAACAATAACTCATTGACTTTTATATTATGTGTTATTGCAAAAGCTTTAATTTGAAACAAATAACCCTGACTTGGTTAACACCAAACCTTGCTGAAATTACACGGCACCTAATTAGGCGATGCTAAATCTTCTCTGTAGCAGCCCAGTTAAAGGTGCATACTCGAGGGACGTTATGTAGGGATGGGCATAATTACACACTTTTATATTAGAGGAGAGAGAAGTGGCAAGAGAAAATACTGAGCTGTCGATAGTGCTGGCACCAGGCTTTAATCTTAGGAAATCAAAGTAGGCAATCATACATCATTTTAGGTTCAGAGTTTATTCTTGACTTTGGAAACAGCAGCTGAGAAAATGGCGTCACAACAAAGTCCATTTAGTATCGGAATAGAGGGCTGGGAGAAATATTTTTTTAATGATTTTTTCCCAATAAAAAACAAACTACAAATGACACCATGTCTTTGGCATTGTAAAGTGCCACAGCATCTGTAATGTCTTATCACTGGGATACTTCTCATATGGGATACTATATCAAAATGATTCTGCACCTTCTGTGTAGATGAGTGACTTGAGGGCCTTGTTTTACAGAGTCCTTAGCAACTGTATATAACATCCATAGTTTAAATCTAAATTTTATGATCGATTTAATTGATTAATCAAGTTTTAATTTTATTGTCGCATTATAAGGACTTTTTGTTGAGGTTTAAAGGTTATAATAAAGTAAAATTAAAATCATCAAAGTTATCAGAAAACAAAAAAATTCCCATAGATCAATACCATAATCATCACCTATATAGCATACTATTCTGTCTGTATCCTAATAAACAGCTAAATATATAGACAGAGAGAAACTTTATGTATATAAACTATTTTAAAAAATGATTTTCATAGTATTATGATAAGCTTATATTAATTTCCCTCTACAAAACCACATCAAGCCAAAGGGGCTGTAAATGACCATCAGTAAGATGCTCCCACTCTTTTGTCAACCGTTAACCATCATTGTATTAAGCCAACATTGACAGTGTCACTGTTTGACTGTATTAAAATGACATTGACATCCTCCATCTTTTCATGAAGAGAAAGCTCTGGGACGCTCTATCAGTACTGGAGTAACAACCTTGGACCCCATACTGTATAGACAATGACTCAGCCTCTAGTCCCAACAATTAACAAAAATCTATTTTTCTGATAACAGAAACAGCCCTGGCTTTCTGCCAGCTGACTTTAATTAGCCACTGACTCTTTTTAGCCTTGAATGCTCTTGAAACTATCCAATCTATGTTAGTTGAGGTTGATACATTTCTTAAAGTGAATGCGTATAATGGTTCAAATCTGTGGGATAACTGCTTTTGAAGATGTAGATCATCACATTGTTGTCTGAGCCTTCACTTCTACTGTAAATCCATTATCAATCCAATATCATCAATGCCTCTATTGTCCAAAGTAATGGCTACGAACACATTTATATTCTATATTCTTGTTTGTTTTACTGAAACTGTATATAATGTATATATATTTGCATGATGATAATCAGGTTCAGTCATTTCTGTGCATAAAGTACAAAATACACATAGACACTGCCACAATGACATATTGAGCAGTTTCACATGTTTCTGGGAGTGTGATTTTCACTCCTGTGACTTAATCACAGTGTTATCTAAGAGTGTGTATCGTGGAAACAACAGATTGTCCCTGTCTGCACACTGCTGCACGCTGTTTGTCATTCTGTTACAAAAAAAGAGAAGTTAACCATACTCACTCACTGAAAAGGACTGGAGGATTGTTGCCAAAAGCTTTTCAAAAGAGACTGAAGAGCTGAAATCCTCAAAAAGCCAACTATAGTTTCATCCAACAATAATCAGCTCCCCGAGGTCCTTCACTCTACTGCTATGACCCACCATACTAAGGTACATACTGTATAATGTAGATTTAAAGTCTCTGTGTGCAAACTTCTGATGTTAGAGAGACCTGTCACTGTGTTGTGGTGATGTCCAGCGAAGTTTCATCTGGGAATAGAGGGACAAATAGTATAATTCACTTTGTTAAGCAGTGACGGTTCATTTATAACTGTGGCAGGCCCTAACATCTCAGTGTCATTTTACCATAATCTTGGGGATTTATGATCTGATTTGTACTGTGTAGGGGAAAGTATGGAGAGAGATGAGGATCAATCTTTCAGGCAATACCAAGCTCATCTCTCTAGCTGGGTTCTTATCGCTTGTGTCACCGGAAAAGAGGTGATGAATTACGGAGTCTCTGTAGTGAAACAATTAGCATGTTTTCGCGTATCCTCTCTATATGTGCTCTAGCAGCATGAAAACATGAAGTGGATGAGATGTTGATTTTTTAGAACAGGAAAAGGCCATGCATTAGCAGGAAGACTATACGTTGCCAGGTCATTCTTACAATACAACACCTGTATGCTGTCTAAAACATTTGTCACATTAACATAAAGGTATCAATATCTCAAAACATTGCATCACATTACTTTTAGTTTCTTAATATCTTTAACACTCTCCCTTACGCTTATGGACATTTCTGTCAAAATAAATCACCTAAGTAATCATTTTATTGCCTCCCCACTCAGCAGTGCTACAGATAAATACTTATATAATTACTACAGATACAGCACAAAGACAAATCTTCATGTCAGTGCTCTGGATATGGCTGAAATTTTAATTTTGCTTTAATTCTGCTATTGATAATTCATGTCTAGCCCCATGTCGCCAAGCTAGGTGACTTATTTTGTGTAATAAATCAGTGGCACTCTTGTACAAGTGTTAGAATTATTTCCCAGACGGTGGTGATGCAGCACAGAAACTATTTTCCATGAATGATGACCTAAATGACCTAATCAGTACATAACATCAACACACACAACACTCTGAACTCTAGCTCTTCTTCTCCCCTGTCTGTGCTAGATGTTTGCATTTATTGTGGAGATTTTTTGTTTACAGTCTTAACTTTAGTAGCTGCTGTGAGTGACTCCTATCCTATTACAGCAAGCTGAGAGAGCTGCTCATGTGGTCAGATATTATAATGACTTAAAAAGCCATTATAGCCATTAAATTAATTCATGAGAAACAGTTTTTAATTTACACGGTATTTAGATCAATGGTCAAATAAACTGCAGCATATATGTTATGTCTCCCTACTCCCCCGCCCTTAGAGCTCATAAACGTAATGTCGGTCTTTAAGCAGGAAATCACATAAACATGGACAAATTTACATTATGAAAAGAAAATAATTTTGTCAGTGATCTGAGTCTGGGATTCATGCCAGATGATTAGCGTGTTATAATATAATGAATGACACTAGCAGAGATGGACACTTGATTCCTAAGGTAATGTTTGTAGGGTCAAGCAATCTGTATCTTATGGACACTATAGTAACATCTAATGGTAACCAGTTGGAACTGCAACATCGGCAATCCTATTTTCTCCTCCACAATCTCTGCCAGGAGTAAAGGACATGAACAGTACAATATATTTCTGAAACAATATACACACAAATTAGCTTTTTTTTATGTTTTTATAAGCTGCAGGTCTGGAAAAGACCATTACAAAAACCTTTATCTAAAGCAGTATGTAGAGGTGCTTTGTACAGATTTATCTACTTTTCAGTGCCTTATTGTCCCTTATTCCAGTGCCAAAGTATTTTTCTATCCTTTGTATTTTCTATCAGTGGCCCTTTAGTCTTTTCAAGATGTATCTTGCTATTATTTTTGCATTAGCAGACAGAAAGAGAGAGAGGGTACGAGAAACTGTATTTGAACTGTAGGTGCTAAAAGTTCCCCATTAGAACATATTTAATAGCTGAGACTTCACTTCCCTTCTTATTACAAATAAGACTTTTGTCGATGTTGACTCTTTTGAAACTCGATTCACATTAATGATAAACTTCCTTTCAGCCCACTCTTATTCATAGACTGCCACATTAGAGGAAGGGACTTTGCAATTTTATTCTGAGACTGTGGGTGAAAAAGTGTTACCCTTACAAGGTTATAGCTCACATACAGAGGCAGCTGCTTTTTATTTCCTCACTGCAACATCATTTTAGTGATAATTATGCACATTTGGTGTGGTGTGTGTGTGTGTGTATGTGTAGGTTTTTATCCATATGAATATGTGTAAGATTGCTTTGACACTTTAGAGGATGACATCAACCTTATACATGAAGCAAAAATCTATGTATTTTCAAACATTATTCCTGTAGTATGGTGTGCTGAATGGTGTCTCTTATTGCAGTTCTACTTATTTAAACTCCTTTACAAATAAAAATCAGTAAACAATGAATGCACCATACCAGTGAACACATTTTAATAAAGTTAAACCTGTTAAATATAGCAGTGAAAAGTTCCTTCCTGTTGTAACCATGGAAACCAGGCAAAATCGTCTCAACCCCACGCCTGTTCTGCATACTGTATTTATTACCTCATGTCCTGTACACAAAATGTATGTGAAAGAGTCTTTTCATGAATCAGTACGTGGAGGAGGGCGAGTACAATATAACGACAGCAGATTCCACTCTCTCCATTCTTCTGGAGCTGCCAGATAGGCGGCTGAAGATGAATGTGATGTTGGAGCAAACCGAAATTACTTTACCAGGATTGGTACAAAGCCTGCAGATTCTCCTACATCTGCCACTGTAAATCTCTCTCATTCTCCTTCTCCATCTCTCTCTGTTTTTCTTTTTCTTTTCTGCTTTTTCTCCCCCCTTAAATTTTCCCTTTTTCCATTATTTCTCTCCGGCATTCACAGACTCATAAGAGCATTCAGTTGTACAGTGCACCAAGCTGTGCGAAATAGCTAAATGCAGCAATTAAGTGGTGCCTGGCTTGTTTACCATATCACTCATTGTTGCCACTGCTGCCAGCTGTCAAACACCTCAAAACTACACAGTGTTTTAGGTAATAAGGTAATCCTGACAGCACTAAAACTACCTTAGAAATCTCTTTCTGACTATATCGTAATGCAACGGAAACTACTTTCCTTATTCCAGTGTTGTTGTTTTTTTTAAATAATTAAGAATTCAGACACTCAAACAAAAAGGTGGTAGTGCACCATATAAACGGAGTGATTCCAGACACAGCCGTTGTCTTATATATTGCAAACGTATACACATTTATGTGTCCACCTTATCTATATGCATCAGCAGCTATGTGCATGCGAGCTAATGGATAACTGATATGGGATTTTATGACTTCATAAGCTGCCCAGTTGACAGTAATGCGGTTTCTATGAATGGCAAAGTAGTTACAGAGGGTGTGCCATGAATTACTCTCAGTGACTGCACATTACAACAACAGCACCTACAGTGATTTCCTATTCCTCAGAGCACTGAGTCGTAACAGAAGCTTCTTGCAATATAACTGGAGTCTTATCAAACAGTAGCTATTTCAGGCTGAATATCCAATGTAGAAAAACGGACAGTGTACCTTTCTACCACTCAAGCACAGACTTAGACTCAGGCACACAAACATGGACTAGTTTAGGTGATTTAGGAGAAGCAAAAAAGACAAAATACTTTAATTATACACTATACTTGAATTTCCCTCGGGATAAATAAAGTATCTATCTATCTATCTATCTATCTATCTATCTATCTATCTATCTATCTATACTATAAATACTTAAATGAATTGTTTCTCTAAAGCTTTTAATCTGCCTTGTCCTCTTATCACTCAATACCAGTTATTCACACACCTTGGAGATCTCAGTGTAGTCATATTTTGAGTTGCTTCAGCAGGGGTTTGTGGCTAGCTTCAGGTTAATTCATCCTATAGATGGACACTAAAAGAAAAATCAACGTAAGATGTTGCGTGTCATGTATTCCTATTATCAGTTTATAAATAACCTAAATGCTAAAAATCACTAGTGCCTTATTTACCGTATATAAGTTCAGGTCAAATATTCAATTCCTTTGGTGCAAATATCAAATCTATCTTTATCTCATTCCCCTCAAGTGTCTGTACCAATAGCTGTAACAGCCGTCATGCAAGTGTGAAACTTTGTTAACTGCACCAGTGCAGCAATTTAGTTTAATAAGTTTAATGCTTTGTCCATCTTGAAACGTGGAACGCAGTGAGCTTCATCCAAGACTATGTTGTATATAAAATTCCATGCACTGTATATAAAAATTAAGCAAATTTTCTCTGGTGTTTTAGAGACTGAGGAGAGACTCAGGTTTGCTCCACAGTTGTTTGATGTATGGATCTAAGAGAATGCTTTTAACCCATTATGCAGCCTGAGAAGAGCAGACTAATGGAAGTTAATACAAAGCCATGATGAGAAATGGGAGTTGTCATGTTATAGAAGTGCCATCTAGTAGTGTAGGTAACTATGGTGGCCGCTCCCTATCTAGAGCCTATCTAGAACATGGCGGGTCAACATGGCGGAAACCAGAGAAGGTGACCCGCTCCCTGTGTAGACTAAAAAGGACTCATTCTAAAGTAACAAAAATACAATTCATATTTTTAAGCAATTATACACTAATGAAAACACACCTATAAATATTACATTCAGTTTCTGCAAATACATCCTCCTGTTACACACTGGACCTTTATGTAGACGGACTGCATAATATGTTGAATTAATCTGCATAATAAAATAGCACTGCAATGGAAATCCCAGGCCATTTGTGGTTTGATTCAAATCTCTGTCAGCAAATACAAATGTCAAATCAAAATGTATCTCAAAAGTTGACTGAGAGATTTCAGCTGTGGAAGTTTCAGTCGGCTTCCCCAAAAGCCTTATTTCTCTCGTAAGAAGTCTTTGTGACAGTGAATGTTGTTGATTGTAATCAGATAATAACTGCAGATCTGTCTCCGTCTCATTTGTCGGACTGTCTGCCTTTCTCTCTCTCTCTCTTTCTTTCTTTCTTTCTGTCACTTTCTCATCAATAGAGACATTGTTCAAGCTGTCCATAGAATCCAAGAATCGAGTTGTTTCTGCCAGAGAGCAGCGTTCTGCATGCTCCATGCACAAGGCCGCAGACAAAGTCACACTCAGAGAGGGATGGTTGGAAATACGAAAACACACAAAGTTCAATCACACACTGACAGACAGACAGCCCACATTGTCTGTCTGTAACCTTTAACCCTTTGTTCCCAAAGAGGCAGAAAAGTCCAGGCTGCGTGCTCTGTGACATAACTAGTCGCTGCTGACTGTAATCATCCTTCTTTGTGCCGTCTTTTAAAACTGCTCAGTTGCTGATGAAGATCAGCTTGACTGCGCTGAAGATGCTCAGATGAGTTTTGGATCTCTGTTGGTTTTTGAAATCTCACACAGAACTTGAAAAGGACATGTGGACATGCTCAGGTGGAGGAAACATCCGCTCTGGATACTGCAGCTTACAGAAATCCTGCTGGACATTCACTGTCTATTGAGTGATGTTAATTCTTTACAATGGCAGCAGAAAGAAAATGTGAAAGCATAATGAAAAACACAGTACTTTTGATTGTTAGAAAGTCTGGTGGTTTTCAGGTAAAAGTCTGAGTATGCTCCCTGCTGGTGTGTTTCTTGGCCTTTGTCTTTGTAGCTGATGCATTCAGACACTACAACATACACACACTATGCCACTGTCTTACTTCCAGTGTTACTCACTCCAAACCCTTGTGATATTTACCTGTTAAACTCATTTGCTGTCCTTACTTTTTTTCAATTTCTGTGTTATGTCAATATATTCATTATAAACTTAGTGTTAGTCATCATATAGGGCTGGATATAACTCTTGATTGAACATGTGGAAGCATTTGCTTACACAAAAACAAACAAAAACAAATAAAGTGATTTCCAAGATTAGTAAATTCTCCATTTACAGTTCGTACTTACACATTTCAGTCTGCACGTTATATTCCTGAACAATGTCAATGATAAATTACACATACTGGAGTAGTGTGTTTATTGTGGTTCACATAAACATGAAACATACTGTAACACTCAGTATATTGTAGTACTTTACTATATGAATGTGTTTCTTTCATTCCCATCTATTGTACTTATGAAAAGTACTCACCCCTCTTGGAAGTTTTTATGTTTTACATCACGTTGTAGTAGAGTTGCTTGGAGCGTTCTTTTGTCTTCAAGGTGGAGGTTTTGTAACACTACTGACTCCCCAAAGGTTTCACATATACTATAATCGATCCAAAAACTCTTGACTACACACACTAGGTGATAAACTAATGATGACTTCTATTAGTTATCTGCAACAGTGATGATTTCAGTGTGTCCTATTATAGGGGGGAAGATTTTGTATTTCATGTTCATTTTTAGAGATGTTACTTACTTACTTACTTACTTACTTTACCATTAAAGAGTCTTTTTTGGATTGATCATTGTTAAAACACATTCAATCTTACTTGATTAGATTTTGTAAAACACTAAAACAAAAACTTCTATACTTTTTCAGGCACTGGAGATTCGATTAATGTCTAATATCACTTCCATTAGGCCAATAATAGTGCACATTGCCAGAAATAGTATGTAAAAAAGTCAAATTGGGCTGAAAAATTAGAACCCTCTAGTCATTTTAGAGTAGACCACACATCAAACCTGCCATATGTGTTAACCGAATAATAGAAATATCTAATCAATGTTTTTTATGTATACCTTATCAATGCTTTTCTGATGAATTCATTCATCATGAGTGTGGAGGATCACCTGTTCAGTGTTTAGAACCCATTTTTCTGCACACTGCACACACACATATATATATGTATATAATAGACATTTAAACGCACCCTGATCCACAGACACTACATTGCATGAATAATGACGTTATAGAAATCAAAAATTAAAAAGCAGGTGGATCTCGGGGGTAGCACTCGGGCCACTAAGAGGTTAAAAGAAGGGAGGTCATTCACGGTGCTCGGTCAGACACTGATAGGTCACCGCTCAGTGGTCTGCTCTCTGCCGCTCTCATCCGTGAAGTAACGGACTGCGGGTTTCCGCCTCCGAGATGCACTGATTTTGAGTTCCGTCAAAACAAAGCAGCAGACTTCACCCGGGTTCTCAAAAGCTACCTGTCAGCATGGATGAGTGCCGTGCCGAAACCCTCCTGCCTCTGTGCGTGTGTGTGTGTGAGAGAGCTTAAAGGTGGACGGACAAGTTTCTGGAAGTTGGCGAGGTCGAACCGAAGGTAAAAAAAAAAAAAAAAAACTCAAGACACTGATGAAACATGTTGGACTTTTCCCGGGGTTGTTTGCGCTTTACTGCTGTGTTGGATGTAACACTAGTTGCTCTGTCTATGTCGATGTTGTATCAAAACGCACAACCCGGAACGAACAGTTTAGTCGATAACGCAGGCGGTTGAACACACGGATGGAAACTTACGGCAGCACATACATTGACAGTTTATATGTCGACGGTGATGAAGTGCATTGATGAAGCAGGGCTCTGAGATAACTGTACACAAACCAGAGGCAGCGTGTCAGACTGTAGGCTTTAATTTCCTGCATCGTTGTGAGCTTTAATGCACTTGCTCTGTCTCAAGTTCCTGCTGCCTGTCTGAGACATGCTGCTGGGTGTGTGCATCACTGATCATTATTCAGTGTTCAAAATAAACATATCTATCTATTTATGACTGTACAGAGGTCTACATGATGTGTGTGTGGTCCTGGGTCATCCAAGGGTTCCCAGTGCCTTTTAATCCAGACTGTCCTAATGATGAAACAAAGTGTTGGGTTCTCCTGTCTGCGTGTCTGCCCATTTACCTCCTGAAACCATCTAGATCAGACCACAGCTTGCATCTGATAGTTGTGATGTCTCTGCATAGAAATGTCTATTTTCAATTTTCTTTTTTCACGTTGTTTTATGTTTCCTTTATTTGCATTTTATTTATTTGTTCTTTTAAGTTCTATATATGGATCCTCGTAACACGTTTCCTCCTATTTCACTCTTGAAGCGTCACTTACAAACAACACAGTACTAAACAGGAATGCATGTTCTTCCTGTGTGAACATATACTAGGTCCTAACTGACATGTTGCCAGCCTGTCAAACTACCGCTTACAGGTCTCAGTCTTGACACTGGTCCCAACAGTCACTTGGTTGTACTGTGTTCAATAAAAGGTTTGTGGAAGTGCACACAATTTAATGTTTTTGCTCCTAATATAAGCACAGACTGCCTCATTTGTTCCTGACCTGTGTACATCACCATTTTATTTGTATTTACCTCTAAAGTGTGAGGGTTAGGTCCAAGCAGACAGAGTTAGTTTTGTTAAGGAGTCACAGGCCAAAAGGAGGCGGGTTGTCAAAACAGGCTCTGTTTCAGAAACTGTTACTATTATAACTCATATGAAATGATTGTAAAATACTACTATAACTACCTCTACCGTTCAAGTCACAAGACGTCTTATGTGTGGTGGTGACTGCTACAGACTCTGATCCTTGGTTGGTTGGTTTTATAATGAGACTGCTGCCCAGCTGTGTGAGAGGATGTGTCTGTGGTGTTATGCACATGCAGCACAGCATATGTTGAGAAAAACTCTTCAGAGAGGCTCAAGCAGAATCTGCAGTACATCCCCATGTGTCACAGCGGGATCTTGTTCAGTTCTGTTTTTGTGTGTGTGTGTGTGTGTGTGTGTGTGTGTGTGTGTGTGTCTTTGCAGGTGCCATTTTATTTATTTATTTATTTATTTATACATGATAACCTGAATTTAAACTGGATCGACCAATATGGTTTTTATTGGGCCGATATAGATACCAGTTATTAGTAATGAAGGAAACTGATAACCCGGTTCTGTCGAATGTTGTTGTGCAGTGTTTCCATTTTATGCTACTTTGTACTTCCACTCAACTACATTTTTGAGGCAAATATTGTCCATTTTACTCCACTACATTTATGGCTTTAGTTACTTTTATTTTGCAGATTTATATTATTGAAACTAATGTAAATCAACTAATAAATTCTGATGAATTAAGAGTTAAAATAATCATTATAAAATCCATTATCATTCAGAAATTGGCCATTCTGCACTTTTGATACTAGTGTGAAAACATGTCAGTACTTTTGTAGTATTTTTACACTGATAACTTTTCAGTGTTATCTTAAAAAATATATTACTCTACTATTTCTCAGACAGAGAGAGGTGGCTGCATCCTAACCAGTGTAACGCATTTTTAAATTAATTTATTTTATAAACGGTACATATGTAAATAATAAATGAATAACCAATACAAGACCGATAATTGGAAAAAAATACTAATATCAGATCCTATAATTGGTCTATTCTCATTATGAACCATGGATCTATTAAGGGAAGACTGGTTACAGCATTGGAGGCGCGGGTCCATTCATTCATAAGCTGCTCAGTACCACATGAAGTTTGATTTCCATGTTTAAAATTACTTGGATTTTTTGCATATTTTCCAACATTTTTGGGGCCCATAGAACAAGCGCACTAGAGACTTGCACCGGCCGTGTGCAGCAAAGCCGTTAAATTCTGCTTTAGACCTCCGCTAACTTGAATGGGGATAAAATGATTAAACCATACAGCTCTTTTAGGCTTTCCAAATGTTACTGGATCAAATTCTGATTGTGAAACAAGCTATTTTATGAAGATTGGTGTTTATCCACTTTTTTACAGTATACAGTTGCTTCTTTCATAAAGTAACCTAATGGGAAAAAAATGTTGGCCAGTGTGAATCACGTGATAGACGCTATTGCTGTTATTACACGGTTTGGCCACTATTTCTAATTGGCTTCAAAGTCTGCCGCTCTTTCTCAGGGCTTGGTATGAACATGTGACATTTGAAGCTAAAAGAAAATAACCATATTAAAGGGACAGGTCGACACTTTCAGAAAATACACTTCCATTTTTTACCAAACTCAATTTCCTTTCGATGTCCAGCTCACAGCCTTGAGATTTGTTTATCGTAGCTTAGCACAAAAAATGTAAACCTTTCAACTACCAACTAATTTATAGTACACAATTATAGCACAGTCAAACTGTTAAACACTGTGTTTACAGTTACAGTAGGTGTTAGAGCTATTGTTTTTTAACCAACACAGTGGAATTGCACCTTTGCACATCTTTGCAAACGCATGAATGTTTTACTGTTGTGGAGATTTTGTTACTGAGGAAAGGCCTGAAGCCCAGCAAAACATAATGCCAACATGAGAGTATTCTGTTTGTGGCTGTTGCTGCGGCCATCTCTCTCTCTCTCTCTCTCTCTCTCTCACTCTCACTCTGAATAAGAGTGAATTTGAATGCATCTCACAGCCTCCTAGTTTCCGACAGCCCCTCTTCTCTCAGCTGTTTGAGGCTGTCAGGCCTGGGAAAATGCCTCTTAACCCCACAGGAAATGACAGTTGGTGAACAGACAGTGCTGTTGCTTGCAGTTGTCTTTACCTCAGTGGTTCTATAAGTAAAGTCGTTTTATAGGTTGTGTACAGGAGATTCTTCAGGGTGATTTTAGGGATTTTGTGTTTGTTTTTTAGGTTTATTTTGGACATACAATCCCATTGTTAGCATTCGCTGGATATTTTTTTGTATTGTAGGGTGTTCCTCGAGTGCCCAGAGAGGCACCTTTAAATAAAATGTGTTTTTATTATTATTATTATTGTTGCATTGATTATTGTCCTGTCTTTTCAGGATTTGTTTTGGTGACCCTGATAACAACTTATTATCTAGGCCTGCACAGGGCTATATATTTTTCAGGGCTGCAAATAAATGGTCTAGATTGCTTAAATATGTGGTTTCAGTGGGAATGTACACGCTGAGGAGAGGTGGGTTTTTCCCATATATACTGGGTTTGGTGTTAATAGTATGAACTATTTAAATGACTGTGCTGTGGTTATGAGAGTTTCTGTGTCAGTACATCACTTCTAGAGAATATGTAGGTTTGTGGGCAGTTTGTTTTCCTTCCGAAGCATTGTGTGTCGGATTTCCTGGGTATTGATTTTTTTTGATGATGATGTTGGCACTGAGAAAGAGGCCACTCTACTTACCCAATTTTTCATTTTGCCACATTATAGCAAAGAGGCTGTTAACAGGCTTTCAGCGATCAGTTGGAATACCTGACAAGGAGCAAGTAGATGCATTAATTTGTTCATAAAGAAGTAAAGAATGATAAAAGTTTATCAGCAGTTAATTAGTGGGTTGTGTGAAGTTTGAGCTGTGAAGATGAGTTGTGAGCAGGGATCTGGAAATTGGCACAGTTTCACATCCTCAGATGGGAGGAGATTTTTGTATCTGGTGGAGCTCCAAAAGCGACAGCACCTGCTGATTTTTGTTTCATTTTCAGTTCCACTGGACAATGTTGGCTGTGTGCTACCTTAAAGTCTGAAAAGGAGGTAATTAGGAGCATCTTCTAAACTACAAGAAGAACCTGCCAATTAATTGTAGGTTTGACATGTTCAGACCCTCCAGATATCATCACAATTTTTAGCAGCACTTGTACAAGATTAGTGCAGCGTCTGTGCCAGATGGAACCCTACAGCCTCATAAACACATCACTCATATTAGCAACACCAAATGTGAGCGGCAGTATAGCATGACAGATCGAAACAAATATCTTGTCACCACTTCATTAACCACCATCACTTAATGGCTTCTAATTACTGTCGTAAAACTGAAATCTAATAGAACCAATCAGACCTAATTCTGACTAATCTTGCTGCCACATAGGTTAAAACCCCAGCCAGAACCGTGATCTGGCTGCGTGTTTGGTGCTTTGCATGCAGAATCCAGACTTTATGCACTCTGGAACTGAAACCAGTTTGATTCAGTTTTACAGTAAATCAGTAATTTACTTTTTGGTTTAGAGCATTGTTGGATTTATGTCTTTATGGATATCGTGTTTTCCAAGTTATTTCTAACTATATTACTCCGTCTTACTTATTTAAACAAAGTAGAGACTATTTTACGGGTTCGTTTTTATCATAGGTGTGACGCAGGTTCAGCCAAAATGGGTCCTCACTATAGCCTCCCATACCTAACAGCACATGTTATACTTCACTAAAGAGCTGTGCCCGTTCTCATAACAAGGCTATTTTTAGAAGGCAGGGTGTAAATAAGAGATGAAAGCTCTGGTTTTGATCAGTACTGAAAGTCTCTATAGGCACGGACCAAAGAGAGGGAGGAGGCAGCCCTTTTTATGATGACAACTGCATGACATAGGATTGCCTTCCAGCTCTGATTATGAAGGATGCACTTTGGGAACATCATCATACCTAATACTATTGAAGTATGTTAAAGCTTGTACAGGAAGTCTAATGAAAACCCTCTGCTTTTTTTTTTTTTTTTTTTAGGAAGCCTTGGGGGATAGTCTTTTAATGTGCCTTGCTGCTGTGTTGCTGTTTATGTAACTTTTATGTAAGTAATAAATGATGAGTATGACTAATTTACAACGAAACCATTTTACAGTAAACTGGCTGGTAAACAACGCAGCAGTGTAGTTGGGCTCCTCTAAGAAAGAAGGTAGTCTGTCTTGAATGCAGTCATTTGCAGTACAGTATGTTCCTTCATTCTTTACAGCGAGTCGGCGTAGAATCCGATGCCAGTGTGACTCTGGTTAGCTTTACACAGTAGATTATCACAGGAAAGGGGAAAGGTAAGATGGAGTAAAGCCTGTTACGTGAGCAGGGTTTCTAATCTCATCATAGCTTCACAGTGCGTGTAATATTTTCCCATCACCCTTCTAGCTCTACAATAATAACTCACTAGAACCCTGTTGTGTTGCATGATGCACTCCGACATGAATGAGTAAACTGATAAGTCTTTGTATGGGGAGCGGGATATTAGTATGGACTCTACATCGTGGGACATCAATAGCATCATGCCTGTGAGAAAGTCATTACGCAGAGGCAGAGTATAAATATTTTATGTGAAAATATTATTTCATCTTATTTGTCTTCCTTTTTTTTTGTTAGTTCCCTTTGAAAATAGTGTGATTGTTAGATACGGCCGTATTACTTCATACACATGAAAGTAATATTAATACCACAAAACACACAATTATCTGTGACTAACATAGTTAATGTGATTGTTAAACACCAAAGACACATTTCAAAACTGCTCTTGTTGGTATAAAAAGTTGAATCTTGAATGCATAATGAGGGCGTACTTCTGGACTTTTTGGCACTTCCTGTCAGTCTGTTCCTGGTCATAGATTTCCTGACTGTTGCAGGGATGCCAACGCTAGACCTCTGATTCGGCCAACCAGCAGCTCTATGTCCATTACTTCCTCCATCTCTCCACATATGGTTTACCTGCCAAGGAGAATACAATAAATGACTGAAAATGCACTCTTCTTCATTCAAATAAATGGTTTTCACATATACCTTTACTATGAAACTATGGTAGCAGCCCCTAAATTGCATCTACTATTACAACTACGATCAGTCACATTATAATAATTACACTAAAGTTTCATGGCACCACTTAGTATCAGGTGGATAGTAAGGCTGCACTATTAATCGCAATATGGCCGAGTGCAATATCTAAATTGGAAGCTGCAATTTTTTGATAAAATGTGTGTCAAAACAGCATTATAATCTGTGTGCTATACTACTATACCATGGCTTTCAGGGGAGCTCAGTGTTTTTTAGGGAATAATGGTGATTTGGATAGCAGACTGAACTTTGAGTCAATGTGATTGAAGTTCTATGATATTGTGCCACCATGTTTGGATGGTGATGGCAGGGATGGTGATGAAATGCCCTCATTCATGAATCATACATCAATAATTGCCCAAATCTATGCATGATCCATGATGATGAAGATTATTTAAAAAAAGAATAGGAATGCATTGCAAAAATGTTCAATATAGTTTATATTTTAGACCCCCCCAAAATTTCATAAATCATGTTTTCAGGGAGCTTAAAATTGTGATGCCACATGATCATTCCCACTAACATTAATCATATTGTATTTGCAGTATTTGTCAAAATAATCAAAAAAATATTATTTTACCATATCATGCAGCCTTAGTGCATAGGTACATTTTTACAGCATCTAGACCTTTTTTATGCTCCATACAGGTAGATTCAGGATTGGTAAAGATTGTTACAGCAACCTCTTCATTTTTACAGCTCTTTTCATACTTTATCCACCCTGAAAAAGAGATTTCCCCGTCCTCAGATACTCTATGTTTTGTGCCCTTGTAAAGAATTCATTTGACTAATCAGAGCACTTTATGCAGCATGTATTTTCATGAGTGTTAGTTTAATCACCATTAGCGTGCCTCTGTAATCTGCCCACGCTCTTTGACATTGTGTTGACAGGGACACAGTGCTAAGAATAGAGAAGCAGGGAACAATAGAGCTGAACTTTGATGGTCAGTAATGGCGCGTGAAAGGCAAGCAATCACATGGTTGTTCTTTGCTGTGCGGCCATCATGGTGATGGAAAACTGTGCTTGCTGTCTCAGCTGTAACAGCAAAGCTTCTCCGTGGTAGGTCCATCTGTTTACTCCACTAACGTATGCATGGCAAAGTGCACAAGGCACTGAGACACAAGATGGCTAGACCATTAGGGTCCTTTCTGCTGTGCACTCTATTTTTTAATATTGTTGTATTGTACAGTGTACTTACACTGCACAGGTGTATCAACACACTCTCCAGCTAGAGAGCAGTGTTTCACAGTGTTTCTCATTTCTAATACATGCCTCTGAAACGCATACAAATCATGGCGGTGGCTTGAAACAGCACTCGTTAACTACATTCTCAGCCATGCTCAACCATGACATCAGCTGTTCACCTGAGTTGAGCCCGGAGATGCCAGAGG
Source organism: Dicentrarchus labrax (assembly GCF_905237075.1). Lineage (NCBI taxonomy): Eukaryota > Metazoa > Chordata > Actinopteri > Moronidae > Dicentrarchus > Dicentrarchus labrax. Next base: position 13,088,668 of record NW_026136704.1, read on the forward strand.
ACGACCCGAGGCTACCAGAACGTGTGAAACTGTAACGAGAAACGTTGTCTCGCCATGATTAATGCACGATGTTCCCCCACTTCCACCCTCAGCCTCCAGGACAGTGTGTGTGTGTGTGTGTGTGTGTGTGTGTGTGTGTGTGTGTGTGTGTGTGTGTGTGTGTGTGTGTGTGTGTGTGTGTGTGTGTGTGTGTGTGTGTGTGTGTGTGTGTGTGTGTGTGTGTGTGTGAGTCGTTGTATATTTGCTTAGGTCTACATTGTACATGTTTTATTGGAACATGAACAGTGCTATGATGGGTACATGCATAAATTACGTTTTGTCTGTCAGTAGTTGCTTCTTTTTTGTTTACGACTTCCATCTTCACGTGAATTTGAGAACTCCTATGACAATAAATATTAAACAATGAGTGCATGATGATTTAATAATGCAAGTGGAACAAATTAATAGTTCATTATGGTCTATGGCTTATCTATTCTATCTTAATCATGTAAAGAGCCTGACCAATATGGGATCTTTAAGACCAATATTGATGCAAAGGTCATCATGGTTCATTTTATATTAGTGTTATTGAAAACAAGAGGGTCATTTTTAATACAGAAGTGCACAGTATTCCTACCTTGCAGCATTGACCTTTAAACAGTCAAATAGCATTAAGTCAAATATTTTTGAATGACTCCATGCTGGCGGAATCCAAAGGGTACCCTCAATATTTGTTTGGCTGTCTCTAATAAATACACTGATAGCAATGTTTGAATTCACAGTTTTGTCTTTAATAGCTCAAAATGAGCTGTGGAAAAAGGAATGATCTGCCCCTCATTGGTATTGTCTAATTCTAATTCAAGTCATCTGACCACTATACAATTATTTTTGGGTCTTGGATAAATAAAGGTCCATCTCTAAATTACCTTTTTTATTTATTTATTTTCAGTCACTGAAAAATGTATCTACTCACAAGCTTTAGAAGAAGGCAAGCACTCTAAGTCAGGCTGCTTTAAATACCATAGCACTGAGCCTGCAGTGCTCCATGTCTCCCCTGATATTTTGATGGCTGCAGATCAGTGATCAGTGTTGGTGCTCATTGACCTCAGTGCAGCCTTTGACTCAACCTATCAGGCTCCACTGATGAGCAGACTGATGCAGTGGGTCGGTGTGTCACAGTTTTAATGATTAACATCCTGCTTTTAAAATAGAAATGTATAAATAGATATTTGTTGTGTATATTCGAAACTTGTATTTTAAATGACTCAATTCTCATTCTTAGTCATATTCTGCATTTCTGTTCATATTCAAAGACACAGTATTTGTTGACATAACCATACATTTTAGTTGTCGATTGAAGGTTAAATGTTGTATTACATCATATGACTGACAAATTAATGGCTCTTAATGTTATTTCTTCTGCATACAAAGTTCCCTTTGTCTTATTATATTTCAGCAGTTCTTAAAATCTATTTTTAAAGTTTCAGGGTGCAAGATAGGAATTTTATAATCACTTCAGCTGCTTGGCTGCACCTTTTAAAAACCCCTCTGCCAGAAAGCTTGGAGTAATTTTTGTCTTGGCCTCATATTATCATCTGTATTGCTGTTGTCAAATCCCACTTCTCTAAAGTATGCTTAATCATCTCTAAGATCAGGCCTTTTCACTTGTCCCATTTAAGAAAAGGCTTTTTCATGCCTTTACTTCCTCTAGGCTAGATTACTGCATGGTTATTTTCTTCTCTGAGTCAGAGCAGCAACACAGCTTAAATTTACAGTAGAGAACAGATTCCCAATCACTTACACAAGCCTGTTCCACATTTCTCATCTTCTAAGTCTGTACCAGCAGCTCTTTGACTCCGGAACATCCTGTCTAAACCTTTAGGCCAGATTTGAAACTCTACATACCATACAGTCTAGCTAGATTTGATTCATTTAATTGTGGAATGAATGAATTAAAATTATTATTGGGAGTAATAAATGGTATTGTTAGGCTGTCTATCAAAGTCAGCTATTTGGTGAGAGGGTTCTTTTGTTTTCAGATTTGTAAGTAGTTGTCCTCATTGTGGTGTGCACTTGTCATTTCTGTGGTTGCCCTTTAACTCATAAAGCAGTAAGCCACCATTTAGGTGTCTATTGTGTACAGAGGCAGTGATCTACAGAGGCTGTGTGTTATCTCTCTTTGTTTGAGGAAACTGACAGAACGTTTAAAGGTATGTGACAACACTTAACAACGTTTTCAGGGAAGGAAGGCATTAGGGATTGATAAATTTGGGCTGGTGCATGGTGGTGGATAGGCACTGTATGTTTAGTAGGTCAGAATTTGGCCGTGTGTGAGTGTGTTTGTGCATCTCATCAGAAGTGCTGCCTGTTTCCTGTGATTGAACATGCCTGTGTGTGTTCGTGTTCACTATGCCTGCTTTTTTTTTTTGATTATCTTAACTTGGTCATCATCACCCTCGGCCTTGCCTGTACCTTGCAGTCCTATCACCTCCCTCTAACCTGTAGGCATTAACTACGTGGAGACAGCGACACACTGACTGGCACAAGACGGACCTCACTCTCCGATAGGGGCACAACCAGGGTCGACAGTGTCTTCCTCTGCTGCAGCAACTTCAAAATGAGTACAAAGTGACAACAAACAACCTCCCAGCCTTTTCACAACATCAGCATCAATATTCAAGGGCTGACAGTTGGTGCCTTCCTCTTTAGCATTAGCAACAGCAGCTAAGGTAACAGCTTTGGCAGCTTGGACAGTAGCATAGCCAAAGTGTAAGCGAGTGTGTGTGTGTAACCTGGCCTGCCAGTCCCTGGGGAGGACCAGCAAAGGAGTTGTGTTACACTCCCTGACAGGCCTTATACATGTTTCATCTGCTGCTCTCAGAACAGAAGCCCCCTTTGTTATCTAATCCAGCCCTCTCTTCCCCAGCCTGAGAGACTGAGTTTACTGCCACAAGACTGCTCTTCACAGTCTGTCAGCCAGCCACTGAACTGATACATATCAACCAACAGCTGAGGAGCAGCAGAAGGACTTAAGATATCTGCTATCAGGACTTACTAGCCAGTCTTTCAGTCCATTGGCTGGCACATGGAGAGGGTTTTAAAATAAACAAAAAGAACAGAGGTCCACCAAAGATTGTCAAGAATCTAAATTGTGCCTCATCTCTTCAGCACTAAACCTCAACTTTTCTTCAGCTAATAGCTCTTCAAGCTGCAGAACTACAGAATTTGCAATTCTTTTAACCAGGGATCTAAAACAAAAGTGCTTTACGGGGTTGTATTTGCATTTTAGAAAGATAGTCAGGACCATGAGCGACACTCTTAGACCCCCTTCGCTCCAGGTGAGCGTTCCAAATGACGTTCCTGCATACTCCGACGGAGGGAGCAACATCGTGTCAGATGGCTCCATGCGATCCAGCTCCTCAACCCCGACACTCCGCCGCAAGCGCTTCAAGATGCGTCGTATGAGGAACGTGCCCAGCGAGAAGGAGATCGATAGGGGGCGGCTAGCTGTCGGTCACCTGACGACCCGATCGCGCTCCAGCTCCAAGGAGTACCTTCAGCTGCCCTCCATTGAGATCACACCATCCAGTGACGAAGACGCCCCATCTTCCTGGTCGAGATGCTCCACTCCCAGCGCCTCTCCGCAACGCAAGCGTTTCCTGTTGAGGAAGTGGCTGAAGGTCCGAGAGAAGAAAGAGCAAGGCAGTGAGAGCAGGTTGGTATGGGCCCACCCTACTCACCTCTCCCCATTCCCTTCTTCTCCCCACATCTTCCCCTAATACCTCCATGCTGCTTCAGGACTCCTGCTACCTGCACTAATGGTTGTACCACTAACTCAAAGAGAGTTAATATTTAGTTGTTGCTCTTTAGCTTGAGGTTTCTTTTCACCTTCAGAGGTTGATGCTTGTGCATCAGCAAGACCTAGAGGCAGTTGCAGTGATGGCTTTTGTAGAGATTCTTATGTTAAATCTGAAACACAGCATACATTTTCTGTATATATTAAATGTAGCACCATTGGCCCCAGAGAAACAAAAATTCAACCTGTCTGTGTACTTGTATTTGGATGAGTTGACAAAAAAGTTCCCTTATGAGTCTTATCACTTGGTCAAACTGTTGTCGTTTTCCTGTACTAATTGAGCAAAAATCTGCATCCCCCGCATTTTTTTCCAGTCTAGTGATGTAGCATGTTTGGTTTTTTGTTTTTTTGGTGACTCATGAGGCTGTTTTGTAGTCAGAATTGGGTGACTTGGTTCACTTCAGAGTAGTGGGGAAACAACATCCTTGAAGAAAGCTCTAAATGAAATTAAATCAAAAGACAGACAAAAGCTGATTGAAGTAAAAAGTTCACCAACATGAGCTGCTAAAAGGACAGTTAATGGCAAAGATTGTTACACTTGTTAACAGCAGAGGACAGAATCAAGTCAAATTTGAGCAACACAATACAATATTGTGTGTTCAAAACAAAGGGCTCATTAGATACTGCACAGTCATTTGAATCTTAAAAGGTTGGCTTGACAGCAGTACTAGTGGAAAGGTTGAGGGGTTTACAAAATCAATAGGTTTCTTCCTTCTGGATGCATGTGATGGTGGCCGTAGACAAATGTCATAGGGCCAATAAAGCAAAGCCCCTTCCTTAATGAAGCGTGGTAAATGAGCATATGCAGATTGGATGGGTAGTAGTTAATAAGAAAGCAAGACAAAAAGTGTTTGGAATGATTATCCAATGTTTTCAGTTGATTTCAGTTCATTAAAATCAAGGAGAGGCATAACGTGAGAAGGAACAAAAGTACTTGAATCTGGTTACTATACTATAAACTTAAGATTTCGATCAAGCTCTACAAAATCTTGCAAACTTACTTGATCAGTTTCATTTATGTTTCTATGAATTTACTTATGTGGAGGACTCTTCGTAGTATTACAAAGATATGCCAGAAAGAACTGTTCTGATATAAGATACAACTTATTTTTTGTTGTGTTTTTATGAATATAGTCATGATTGTTGTTGTTTGATTGTTATTTTACCTGACAGTTTGGCGCTGTCCCTGGTGCCTTAAGATAATGCACTGAGCTTAGATCCATCACTGAGTTGCATTTAAGGGAAAACAAGTCAACGACAGCAATTTTTTCCCATTCGTAGCATTTTTCTAGTACACCAATTTAAGTTAAACCTTCTGCTTGCTTCATTGTATTTTTCTAATGAGTCATGGGAAAATTGATCGGACGTGACCCACTTTCACCTTTTCTGGGAAACAGAGTCATGTTTTTCACAGTCTATGACAGTTCTTAGAGGTGAAAAATTTAATATCTGGTAGTTATTTCTCTTCTGTCTTTGCTATATCCTAAGAGTTACTGGTAACAGATGGCAGACAGGAACAGGTTTCTTACTCACTCCATCAATGTGTTATCTTTCTCTGAGTGGAAGACACCATCTCCCCAAAGGCATGAGTGCATAACCCCAACGACACCACTGAGTGTGAAATGCTGTCATTATCCAGCACGTCATGAGTACAGCCCTGCACCCCCTCAGGGTGTACCATGGACTGTTCTAACAAGCGCCCCTCAGCTTAATACCACACCGTAGCATTAGGAAGACATGGCTCCGCCTCAATCTCCTGCTGTTACTAGCTGCATGTAGTATATAAGAAATTCTACAGGCTTAAAGCAGCGTGGGAGTGACATAAATAATCCAGGTCTTCATGTTTATCAGCATTTAATTATTGATGAAGCAGAATAGCAGGTTTTGTTATTTAAAGTTGTATCCCATGTCCTTGCACATAAGCTTTTCTTATCAGTAGCAGCACTGTTGTGTTTATTATTATTGCCTTGTGTGTTCATCATTTTTGACAGCCTGTTTGTTTCAGAATAGCACATATATATAAGGTATTTCATGAATGCATATTGGCTCTGGTGTTATAGCCATGCAGGGGTTGGAAGGATGGTTAGGAAGGAAGTACACAGGATGCTCACTGATGATGATGATATACATAAGATTCAGCTTGTGTTGTTCTTACAGTGGCTGCACCTGCAGCAATGCAAGGCAAAGCAAGTTTATTTCTATAACACCCTTCAACAGCAAGCAAGTGCTTGCCATAACACTAAATGCTAAATAGGCTAAAATGGTGTGCGTCAGAATAAACATAGGAATAAGAAATATAGTGCAGCTACAGTCCACATCAACAGAAGTTTAATTTCAGGCAGAACCATCAGACGTAGTTTTAAGCCTAAATTTAACTGAGAGTTGGAGCTAGATATCAAGAGTTGCAGATATTGCAGATATGAGTTGCATGAGTTTTGACCCTGGGTAAAATAAGCAAACCTTTCCCTGGTGAACTGAGAGGTCTGAACTGTTCAAAACACAGCAGCAGATTAAATAATGCAATTTTGTCCCTTAGCCATTCAGTGCTGTAAAAAGCAAAAGTATTGTTTTAAATTCAACAGGAAGCTATTGCAAAGGTCTGAGAACTTGACTTATATGTTCCACTTTCTTGGTCTCAGGGCTTTTTTCTAACAAAACAAAAAAAAACATGTGCATCATGTAGCCCAGTTGGATATTGAAAGTATTTATGACGGCCACATTCGAAGCTTAGGGGAGAAGCTCAAAACCTGCTTCTCACCTGCTGACCAATGTGTGAAGTGGGTGTAAATGTCAGATTGTTGGTGGCAGAAAAGTTACAGAAATTGGTGGATACATAGCACAATCTGCAAATATGTTGTTGAATGTATCTGTCAAACAATTATACCAAGTGGAAGTGTAGACACAAGATTTTCTAACAATAATGCCTTGTTCTGAATAATAGTTTGAATTTGGGGGGGGGATGTTCGACAATAGCTATTCTTTTATGAATACTTTCTTAAAAGTTAAATGCACAAAGTCACTAGTAACAACTGTGAAATGATTTTAGTGGAGTAAAAACTATAATATTTTTCCATGTGAATATAGTGGAGGAGATTGTATTTAAGTGCAGTGGTTGAGTAAAGTATGTCATTTGTTCCACTCCAGTCCATGGTGATTGTGACTGAACTACTTATAAACCAGTTTTGTAAATATTAACTCTAAGCAGGAGACCCTTACTGTACTTGTATCAGTTTTGGTCTGACTGAGATAAAGTAGTGTAAAAATGTCAAAGTTTTAACTATGTGGTTGAATCTTAAAAGTCAGTCTTCTGTGTCAGTGTAATGCTTACAGTACATTGTTTGTCAATTCCACTTTTTAAGACACTGGACCTTTTTCCTCCAGCAATGATGACACTCATGACTGCCCAGCACTTTGACCGTCTAAAGCTTTTTCTGTGCCATAAAATATGTACCTGGTTCAAACTCCTAAAACTTGTCTGTGCTTAAACTATTTCAACTACAGTTTGTCATTATTATCAGTGTTCATTTATGACAGTGAACATGAACAAAGTGTGCAGAACAAAAAGTTTTTCTTGAATGTCATTTACTCATAAATACAGTTTGTATTTTGGCTTGAAACCTGCTGACATTGGCCAGTTAATATACAAACATTTATAGTTAATGGAATACTCGTGGTGTATTTATGGTGTAGTGTGAACACTGTCAACACTGACTTCTCCTCACAGAAATACTGTAAGTATTCACACAAGGTTTTTAATTCAGTGCGGAGCCTCAGTGCTGTGATGTTGCCTTTTCGATTAACAGTAATGATTAGATTGATTAGATCAGAACTGAAGTCATGCAGAGAAGTGTAAATCTCGCTGGTTTAGAGATTATTTGAAATGCATGAAATGTGGAATGTAGTTTTCTGATCCAGCTCCAGCTTTCCTTCACTGAGACGGAGGCTGTTTTCTATTCATATTGGTTTAAATCCATAAAGGTTTTGTGATGAGGTATAAAATCATGAGAATATTTTTTTTTAATTGAGTGTTGCCAGTGTGCACAGTCCTCACTGTTGTTTGTTCAGTTCCATTCGTCACTCCATCTCAGTCTTAATCTCGTCATTCTCTCTCGTCTTACTTCCTGTGGTATATCAGAGCAGTGGACTGTCAAGTGTGCGTGTGTGTGTGTGTGTGTGTGTGTGTACGCATATGCATATATGTGTGTGTGTGTGTGTGTGTGTGTGTGTGTGTGTGTGTGTATGTCTGGGAACAGTGGAATCTTGCAGACACAGTGGAATCTGCTGTTCTGCAGGCTGATAAGAGCAGGGCTATTTTGAGGAAGTGGTGCAGTATCTTTCACCAGGCTTCACCGCTTCAACCTCACCCAAACATTTAAATATTTCAGACACACAAGCTCTCACAAAGTTAGCATTTGAAGAAATGGTAATATGTCTGCCAGTTCTTCAAATTGCTTCATTACAATTGCGGTAAGATGATTACCTTTTATAAAATGATAATTTCATCAGGTTTTAGGTAACTGTTAACAATGTTGCTGGTTCTGATTGCAATTCAGACTATAGTAAATACAACAGTTATTATAAGTTACAATATATTTACACCAGTGGCAGCCAAATGTTGAAGAGCCATGCGGCTAGAAGACAATGAGATGTTTAAAAATATTCACATATGATTCAGATTTGGATCAGATCAAAAATAAGAATTCTTTAATCACAGAAACGCTGTGTTCTCCTGGACGTTTTGCAGTGTATGTTGGAAAAAAATATAAAATAATCCATCTTTGCACATTTTGTGTACTGTCTACTTTAGATGGTTGCAACTCTGCCTTGACAGTGTTCTGTTATGCGTCCTTGCTATCATGTTCAAAGCACATATTCAATCAATTGTGTATGAGTAATGAATAATTCAGTGAGGGCACATGTCAACTTTCTGTCCTTGTGAAGTCAAATGAACACGCGCTAAAGGGCAGGGATACAAGTATAAACTCTTTCATACACCTGAACATACACATCTGCAGCACATGTGTCTTCCCTTTTGAGAGAACAGCTTGCAAACACGCCGCACCTGCTGCAGAGGGGGCATGAGCTAAGATCTGAGGGACCGTTTCTGATACGTGGTGGTAAAAAGTTTGCAATTTCTGAATGAATCCACTAACAGTACTCAGTCAGCATGTATGTGCAGGGTCATAAATCACAACTGGTGCGCCATTCTGCACTTAAATTCTGACCTTTTTTAATGAACTATACATATTTTCAACCTTAATGCAGCTGTATTTCACTGCACGCCACTCATTTAGAGATTAATACTTTTTAAAGCTGACTTTTATTTAATGACACACTGTCAAATATTCATTTTGACAAGTCAATGAGTGTTAAACGGGTAATTTGTTTTAGTTGTTTAGTTTAATTGAATAAATATTGAGTATATTATAGAGAGAAAATTTGAGAAAAATATATACAAGGCTCAATACAAGGTTAAATAATTGTGGAATCGCTACTATGGAGTTCATAAAATATTATCAGAGTTCATCTACAGTGTGTCGAAAGTTTCTCAACTCTCAAAATCTGCTGTTAAAAACATTCCAGCTTCCCATCTAGCCTTGTGTTGAGCAGTGCTACTATTGGAATAGGGTTTGTGCACCCTGCAGAGTTAGAGTGTGAATTAATGAAGAGCTTTCCCAACAGAACTGCTTTATACTTAAATGTCAAAGTGCCAAAGTCTTTATGCTCAAGGATTCTCTATTTTTCATTTACACATCTGTAGCCCTCTTACTCATGATCAGAAGCCTTATCTTTTGCATAGCCTGTGTCAGATAGCCCCCTCTAGTGTCATCACTGGTTATGTGCAGGTACAGGACAGGACTTCCACCATTATCCAAGCAGACAAAGTTGCCATGTACATGTTCACTATTGCCATTATATATTTGACAGTTGCTGCATATATTTGACGCTTAATTTGCAGGATCTTGGGCAGCTGATGGTATGCCCTGCAGCAACAGATTTATGACTTCTTTTTTTTTTATGACACTTTTGCTCAGCATAATCAGGTGCTAAGCAGTGAAAAATAAACTTAACTGCCTAGTTTATACAAGAGGGTCTATTTATGCCATGCATGTTTTTCACCTAGTGGTTTTTTTAGTGTGAGCTGGGGAAAATATACCACAGCAGTTTTCATGGTAACTAATAAATTAGAAAAACCCTGATTCATGAGATTACTCACAATTACCTTTCCTTAGATAACAACACAAGATGAAATGTGTGTACACCATCAAGTTTACTGTTCAGTAACTTTATCTTTCATGTGCAGCAGCCAGCAGAGCAGTCAGCAAAGCAGCCAGCAGAGCAGCCATGAAGATGACAACACTCGCTTCTTGACTCCGTTCATCCGAGAGGAGAGGTGAGCTATATGTGTGTATGTTGATGTGTGTGTGTGTGTGTGTTACCTCCATATGGGCATCATTCTTAGGTCTGATTTTCACAGTTTTTATTTAAAAATTAAATGTATTCTTTTTATTCTTTTTTTTATAGCTATATTAGAGTAAATTTGATGGCAAGTCAGGGCACATCCAGTACAGTTTTTGTGTCTTTTATTTTCTAGTCTACCAGGTCACATGTGCCACTTGGAAGAATAATCTCAAAATGTCTAATGTATTTCCTAGTTTCTGGTCACATCAGTCTATGTCTTTCATGCATTCTCCACAAGGGGGCACTTCCCCTTAATACTGGTGGACAAAGGTATTGATATCTCTTTCATTGTGGCTTTTTAGTTGATCTATTTATTTCCCTTTTAAAATACAAATTCAAGCAGCCTTCAGCCACAATAAACATGATTTCTTGGGAAATACTTATTCTGTGCAAATTGAATACAGACTTATTCTGTACAAATAGAGTAATGTCAGTGATATTAATGAAGACTGATGAGTGTGTTTGTGTTTTTGACTTTGAAGGCATATTGACAAAAGGCCAATTTTGTCAATATTAGCAGTGCTTTTTCTGGGGTATCTGCCTATTTAATAGCCATGTAATAGTGCCCATGAGTAACTACGCCTACAGTAATTGTTGCCTCTTCTTCCCCATGGCTCAGTTTGAGTTGAGAGACAGGCAGTATCATTAGCTCTTTATCACCTCGGAATATGCTGCACTTGTCACAGGAGCACCAGTGACAGACCTGGACATAAAATCAGTTATTAAACCTGCGTGTGTAGGTGTGTGTACGTGTCTGTTTTAAGTGTGTGTATGTGTGCCTGGTAGCCTGGGATGTGATATGCGGTTTCATTTTTTATTCCTGATGTAAAGCCATGCAGCCAGGAGGAAACTCGTTGAGCAATTTCTTGCCTGCCAACACATTAGGAAGAGGATGTATCAGGATAGTAGAACTATCATTAACATTATTGAGATTGTCATATTGTCTTTTTTTGGGCTGAGATACAGTTATGACACACAAAATGACGGTAAAAAATAGGAAAGGGGTCAGTCTCCAAATACTCAACATTACACTAAAGATACAGCCCTGATTGTGATCAATGATTAGTGTCTGTCTTTTTGGAAAAGGTCCCAGATGTTCGATTTTCCCACTAGCACATAAATGCAGTCAAATAAAGGATTACCTTTATACCAAACCCCAGCCAGATGTAACACATTTAAACCCTGGGCAAAGGTATTGAGCTTGAACTGTATAAGTCTGTAGAATTAGCAGAGTAGTTATTAATAATCACAGCCTTCTTACAAAAACCGCAAGGCAAGAAAATACAGGAATACACAAAGATTTCTTCTGTAGCATCTGCAAAACATAAGATAATGTTTCCAAAAATAGAATGCAATCCGGTGCTTATTCCTGTTACATAGTTACTGGCTGCACAGAGAAGCTGCTCCTGCTGCTGCTGCTGCTGCCGTTGCTGATTCTGTCGTATGTTAATACCGTAGTAATACCTAATTTATCCAGAAAATGGTGAAGGAATGTTCTGATAAAAGTGTCGGGAAACGTGTTGGAATCTCCTTCGTCTGGCCTCATATTAACCACCCACTCAGCTGTATTTGCCTCTCTGCTCTGTCTACCGTTCACTACACCTCCACTCTTTCTCTGTCCTGCACTCCTTCCCCATGTTCCTCTCTCTGGCTCTCCCTCCCGCGCACTCTTATCGCTCAGTGTCTCCACTTGCTCGAATTAGGAAGCAGTACCTGTCAAACCTATGGGATTTCTCACTGCTCTTCTCTTTGCTGTGCTGGTGATAGCTAGTAAGGGGCGTCTGCAGCAGCTGCAGGGAGAGCAGCGTTCTGTAGCCGGCTTTAGAGGGCACGGAATGTCATGTATCCTCTGCAGGTAAAAACAGCTGCATTTCTGCCTGGAGGCTTGCACCGTTGCTTCTCTACCTGTCTCTCTGTCTCCATCAGGCTTGTTTTGCTCTTACCGCATCTGTCTGTTTGTCTTGTGTGCTGCGGTTTGCTTACTGTGCTATGTGCAGCTGCATTTTCTGGTGAAGTGACAGCAGGCTGTCGGCTATTATGTACCACTAGCTGTGATTTTGGCTGCGCACTGCCAGATTATCAGGGCATCCGTATGGTTCAGGGAGAGAAACTAATGAAATTCAGATGATTACACGAGGACAAGTTTGCTCATTTGTGGTCATTTTTGTATATTTGCATCTCAGGCTTCTGCCAAGTTCAACTCCCCCACTATAACTGCGGATAGAGTTATGTAATAACACAATGTGACTTTGCTCAGGCAATGTAATATGAGTCATTAGTGGAGATGACGCAGCACATGATTGTGAGTTGTGAATTGAGATTAAACACTGCGAGACATGTCGATTTATAGTATAGAGTATATATTTATGTAACTACAGGGTAATTGCAATATTTCACTCTAATCTGTCTATTAACGGCATGTGAGTACTTTACAAAGTACTTTACTAAGAGCAGACCTCTAGTTTTCTGGGAGTTTATTCCAGATATGTGGCACATAAAGGCTTCCATGGTAAATTTTGACTTGGGGACAGTAACAGACCTGTTTTTTAATTTTTTAAAAATTAAAAAAATTTTTTTTGTTTTTAATATTTTTTTTTTTTTAATTTTTTTATTTTTTTTTTTTTTTTATTAAAAAATTTAGTTTAGTTTAGGTTTTTTTTTTTGTTTTTTGTTTTTTTTTTTTTTTTTTTTTTTTTTTGGGGGGGTTTTTTTTTTTTTTGTTTTTTTTTTTTTTTTTTTTTGGGGTTTATAAAAAAGGATATAAAAAAAAAAGAAAAGGGAAAAAAAAAGTTTTTTTTTTTTTTTTTGGGGAGTTTTTACCAAAAATATTATTAGGATTTTGGAGGATCTATTGACAGGCATTGGATATAACCATAGGTATGTTTTCTTCAGTGTATAATCACCTGAAAAGGAATCTTAATAGTTAATTAACCTTAGTTTTTTTTTTTTTTTTAAAGGGGGGGGGGTCCTCTTTTCTAGGGCCTCCATGTTGAACTGCCGTGTTTCTGCAGCACAGACAAACCAGACACGGCCTAGATAGGGCCGTTCGCATTTTTCGTAAGTTTTGCAGTCATCGGACTGAGCTGTATCGAAATGGTTGCAATTTGCAACTTCACCACTAGATGCCACTAAATCCTACACACTGGTCCTTTAAGTGAAGGAAATTGTAGCACATCCAGTCATTGATTTGTTTGATTACTCAGTGCCCACTCAGTATGGGACCTTTTTTTTGGGGGGGGGGGGGGGGGGGGGGGGGGGGGGGGGGGGGGGGGGGGTTTTTTTTCAATTTTTTTTTTTTTCCATAATCCCAGCATGTAGATGGTGGAGCGGTATATGTACAGGTGTAATAACACTACTTTATAAAACACTACAATGTAGTTGTAAGCAGACATTAAGTGTTTATTAATGTATTTGTCAATGATTGTAATTAATGCTTGATAACACAAAATAACATATTTGTATTTATATATAATGGTTATACATATATAATATATATTATAAAATTACACACATGAACAAATCCATACAGTGGATTCTAAAGGATGTATCAATTCTAATACATATGTACAAAACATTCAAGCATGGATTTAAAGCTGTGTATATTATATTAGAATTTATGATTAAAACTGGATTATATAATGTTATTAATCATACATCAGCTATTTATATACCAGTCATGGATGCTTTAAAGGAGGTGTTATTAAGGAGTCACAGTTGTTTACAAAGATGGTAATAATTAAACTGATTACCATTAATCAATTATTTATATATGGCCTAAAATGGTAACTAAAGTGATGCCAAGTAAATATTTGTATTAAATATTACTATTGTTAATTGTGAAAGTAGTAGTGCAATGTATAAGACAACATTGAATTTAAGCTGAATTCTCTCTTCTCCTGTGCAGGTCTGACAGTGCAGCGGACAAAATCAGGTAAGTCTGCTTTCTGACTACTCATCTTTTACAGTACCTATAGAAGCGTGAGTGTGCATCGTATGTTTGTGGGCTTATGGAGCACAGATACAGTGGGACCGGCCTTGTTGTCACCCCATTTGCCCCGGGCCGCCCACCCCGCATGTGACACAGATTCACAGCTTTGTCCGCTAACCAAGGTGTCTGAATGCGCTTTACATTTGGAGAGGCCAGCAGTGAATACAGTTGCAAGCCATGGAATGCCATTGTTTGCTTTTATTGGACAAACAACATCAGACACAAACAGGGCTTTGTGAGTTCGACACTATTGTGGAGCTTTTAGTCTTTTAGCTAGGCAGCCGGTGGCAGGTCAGCACTGTGGACACACACTGTGGGCACAGACGCTTTATTCTTCAGGGTGCGAAGGCTTTGCTGTCACAAGAGACACTGTGCCAGTCCTGCAGCAAAGGGATTCAAGGCACAAGCTGTAAAGGTGAGTGATAGGTAACGATTTTAGTCTGCGGTGCACCTCATGAGAAATGTTGGAACAGGACAATTTTATGAATAGTTTGTCCTTCATGCTTAACTTGGTGAAGGAGAACTTTAATATGTACTGATTTAGTGTCAGTGTTCATACTTATTTACACAAAACACCTCCTTTGTGACGTGTACAGTATACTGCACAATTAATAATAGGAATAAGGGTCTGCTTCCCTAATTATATCTACATTTGATGTTTGCATGTTTTTAATTTATGTGTGCACGAATGGCACAGCAGAATTTCCCCCAGTGATGTCTGATGGTAACTCTGCACTGACTACATATTGTGCATTATTTGAGATAAACTGTGGCTGTGAGAAGTGATATTCATGGCTTGCTATAAGGCCATAACCATGAGAGCTCTTTGCTTTTTGGCGGGTGCGTGTGTGTGTGTGTACTATGCGTGCAGTGATCAGTCAGGAGGAGTGCTATGACTGCCATGTTTTCTGAGCTGAGTGGACACTGTTATTTTGGTGTATTTGTGTGTGTGCACTCTGGTATGTGTGTGTCTGATTTGGTATGCTTTGAGTGATCAGTCATGCGAGTCGGTTGGGTTTAAACCACTAGGAGTCTCTGTACTCCAACACACCACCAAGAGATGGTTGACCAAACGCTGTTTGTGTACAGTTCAGTTAAGTTCAGTCATTTAATTACCCCACAGTCCAACTGACATCCCCGATCTTTTTAGAAATAGCCTACAATAACCGGTAGCAACTTCATTGAAAAGCCTGTTACTGTTCCCACGTCGGAAAGAGAAAATAAACATGTTTTCCTCTGTAATTACTTTCTAGCAGGGGATGTAATATTTGTTCTGGTTTTTGTTGTCTTTCAAGCCTGTAGTTGTGCCTTTTAATGGAAATTGAGAGAAATTCAGTGTTTAAATTTCAGTTGTTTCAATGTCTTGTTGGATTCTCTGAATGTTAGACAAAATATATTACTTTGTGGACGGACCGCACAGTGTGAAAAAACACTTTTGTGCAACAGTGACTCAATTTTCTAATGTTGAGTGTTATATGTGGCAGAAAGTCAGCTATTAGAATAAGTCATGTTTTCTTTTTGTGTTCTAGTAATGAGTAAGTCCCAGTCCGCTCACAGATATATTTTGCTTTATGGTTACTTCACCTGGATGTCTGACACTAGAAGGTGGTTTTCACATTAATCTGCAGGAGGGGTAAAGTTTCACACCTTTAATCTGAGTTTACCTATAAGCATGATTTGGTGACACAACAACTAGTTCAGAAGCACATCATGGTCACACATACTGTGTAAGTATGAATGTGGAAAGTTAAGGTCTCAAGTGCAGATACACTGGACATTTCAGTGAAGTAGGGGACATCTTGTGTCCAGCAGTTAGAATTTTGAAATTAGAAATATTTGCTTATTCATGTATTCAGTATTTTTCTATGAGAGGAAAGGAATCGATATAATTACAAGAATTCTTAACTCGCAAATCACTTTTTTTGTGGATAAACATTAACAGACACAAATTATTAGTTCACACTGGTGGTAACAGGGTGATCTGGAACCGAAAGTGAGTGTACAGCTAATTTTCCTTCAGTCCTCTATAGCAATAAAGAGTACATATAACGTAGCACCCCATATGAATTACGTTAGAATAATGCTAAAATTGGAAAGGTGTGGAGAGAGAAAATCTAAGAAATTAATGATTCAGGGTTAATATGCCTTCAGAACAGAACATGATTTTTAAAGGGTTAGCTCAACTACAATCAGCCACCCCTGAAGTAAGAGTGCAAATTAAACTGTTGGCGATTTACACTCAGCTGAGATCCAGCTCATATTTTAACATAAAAGCTCTTTTTTGGTGAAATCAGCTGCATAAATACACAACTTGGAAACTAAAGTCAGCCTCATACAGTCGCTCAATATTGAGCAGAACCAACACATCTTCCATATTTTAGGAAACTATTGAAGTTGTTGATAGGGTGACATACTGTCAAAGCTGAGCCTATCAGAACAAAATGAACTGTAATGCAGCATTTCAGACAATGATATAGCATTCAAGCTCTATGCATTACATCAGTATATTAATTAAAATGTCACATGACATACAATATTGATAATAGATTAATATACTTTGTCTCCTGGATCTGCAGGCTAGGTAATGTTAAATTATCCCCGTCTTGCCAGTAGCCAAGCACCTCTCTGGTACGATGTGTTGTTTTTGTACCCCACTGCAGGTATTTCCTAAGTGCTCATAAGTCGCACAAACTTCACAAGATCGATACTTAGTTGGTTATAAAGCCAACTGTAAATAATGCATGCAAAAAGCTCTCTGGCTGGATGGAGTAGGCGAGATGCAAGTGCATTTGGAAACTGTAGTTTGCATGTTTGAAAGAAGACTTGCAATCAGTTGTTGTTAGTGTTTCTATAAGGCATTATCTGTTATGATAAAATAAGTGGCTGCTGAGTTGAATAATGTGACAGTTAACTGATCTTGTCCTCATAATGGCTATCATCCAGCTGCTGAGACTCTCCCTAACAGGCCTGTATTATACTCTCTGCCTTTTCTGTCTTGGTTCTAATGTTCGCATTGCTTTTCCGCCGTCTCAATTTCTGGATTATCGATCATCGTCTGTGGTTTGACACATTAGCTTCCAGTGATGGAGGTCAGCATAATCTGATCTTACTCTTTACTCTGTGCAGGAGCCTCAGAAAAGCAGGGATCAGTAAATGATACTTACAAAATAGACGAGTTCCCAATTTCTTGTTCTGGGTGACTTTGAAATGAGGAAAGGATCAGTCAGTACAGTCACTCATAATTCGCCCAAGACAGGTCCAGATGACATGTGAAAGAATCATGATTGTCCAATCCAGGCTGAATTTAAATCGAAAAAACTTGACTAAAATTGTCCTCATAATTGTTCTAATCTAGTATAATTCATGCACTCAGTTTATGCTGACAAAAACATTATGTTACACACAACTCCTGCAAGTTGTGGGTTCAAATAATGTTTTTTTCCTTCGGATTACAATTTTTCTAGTCATCTCTGCTCTTATCTCTAAATCTAATGTATCGTGTGACTGATAAGGTCCAATCTTATCTTATTATTTGGCAATGGTATCTGATTCCTCTGAGCAATGTTCCCCCATGATTCCTGTAATTGCACACCAGTCTTGCTCCAGCTGCCCACAAGATCATATCAGTACATCCATGTGGTTGTGATGATGATGATGACAATGATGTCAGTGTGTATTTTTTGGTTAATTTGGGCCATGGGCTTTGCCAGGGCAGTTACATCTACAGGATGATATGAATTCATGACATAGTTGCTACCCACTCTCCATATTCATGTGTGTATTTGTGTGCGTGCAGCCACCATATCGCTGATTTCGCTTCCCACACAGACACCGCGATGCTTTGGTCGAGGACCGCGAATGCATGACTGCAGCTTGTAGCACAGACGGGAAGACAGAGGAGGAGGAGAGACTAGAGAAGAGAGCAGGGGAGGGAGGCTGATAAAGCAGGGAGAGGAGGAAAGGAGGTAAAGGACCACCCTTATCGAGCATAGCGGCTCCCAGGGAGCCTACCAAAGGGACCTTCCTACACACACACCATTGCCAGCCAGCCAATCGGTGCGCTCACATCCTTGACCCATCCTCCCTCGTACAACTGCTCATCCACGGCTCAGCGAAGCAGATGTGAGGCGATGCGGGCAAGGAGGAAAGCACTGCTTTAGATATATTCATATCAGGATAGTAGCATCAAGTCAGTCTGTACATCCTGCGGCTTGTGGACAGGCATTTTAGTGTGTTGTCTGTATCTACCTCTGTTTGCAACTTTCAGTTTCTGAGCTGGTGACATTATTTTTCCTCTCACTGATTTTGGATATGCTGTGTAAGAGAGGAGGACAAGGGGGATTTTATGAGGCTTGA
Organism: Dicentrarchus labrax; assembly: GCF_905237075.1. Lineage (NCBI taxonomy): Eukaryota > Metazoa > Chordata > Actinopteri > Moronidae > Dicentrarchus > Dicentrarchus labrax. The sequence goes on from NW_026136704.1 coordinate 13,107,309, forward strand.
CGATGATGACAAAGCATGCTGGACAAGTGACAATCTTGACAACGAGACAGCGGGACAGTGATTGAAGAGGGGCCATGAGAGCCAGGAGAGAGGCCAGGATGGTGTCTGCCTGTTCACCATGCACAAACATAAGGTCAGGTCTGATTTCTGTTACCTTTCTTTTAGCTGTGGTACTTTGTTATTCTCTAGTCTTGAGTTTGATCAAACGGCACGTAAGCTGACATACATAGAGGATAAGATGCAATTAATATGAAACCTAATGTATGTCATTAATAACCTTTTATATTTGAAAGAAATTACCGTTTGTAGCATTGGTACATTTCAGTGTTTATATGAGAGATAGGATATAACATGGGTTCCAAAGATTTAACCACAGAACAAGGCGAGTGTAAAACATCAACATACTGTATCTGATTTACACTGTCACATATACTACTATATGAACTACTACTCTATAATCCGTTATATACTATATAATCAACAATTGGTCAGCTGGCTGTCTAATAATCACACTTTGAGTATCTACTGAACTAAGTGCTAATATAGTTGCCACTGACATGGCCTAGACGACCCTGGTATTGTTCTGCAGCTGTACCCTTTTCTGTTTGACCTTTGCTAAGGAAATGCCTCTGCTTTCTCTGTCCACAGCAGACTTTTAAATGTCAATTTCATTGTTTTGACTTGCTTAAGAAATGTGGCATTAAAAGATTTAAACACGTCTTTTACAACATAGGGAACAATGCAAAGCTGCTATGCTAGCTAGTTGATACATTTAATGCATCATGCAGAAATGTCAGTCAATACAGGAAATGTGTGACTGACTGCATTAAGTATTCTATATATTGATTATTGTAGGTGTGGCAGGGTTTATGTTTGTGTACCCACTGTCAAAATGACTTTTTGTCAACTTTTGCTTTATTCTGCAATTCATTCAAATCGAAGAAATCTGTCAAAATGATGAATATGCTTTTACCATAACCTGATGAATGGAGGGTGGTGGAATAAATCAGCGTATGTCAGTATTTCTGCAATATACTTCAAACACACACACACACACACACACACACACACACACACACACACACACACACACACACACACACACACACACATTTGAGTAGAAGGGCTTTTCCAGCTGGCTTGTGGGCCTCCTAAATCTCCACTGTGATCTCTGCTCTCCAGGTCCATTAAGGGCAGTTTGGTTAGATTTACTGTGCCTGTCGATGGGGATACAGGGCAGTCCTAGCCTTGCTTTAGGTTACTACTATGTGATAAATACTCCTGGAAGGTATTACTGTGTTACCCTCACATAACTGTTAGCTCTTAAATGAATCATGAGTGATAGTCATTAAGGTGCAAAAGATGTGCTAGTAGCTCAAGCACACTTTGATTAATTATTTCTATGATGAGAGAATGAAAAAAGAAATGTTTATTTTAATGGGGGAAAAAAGCATTTGCTGGCTAAAGCATCAAATTTCTTCTATAAAATGGGCCCATTGCTCCACTCCTTTTATAAAATGGTAATATAAATAGTGTCAGGCCGTTCATACAGGATGTGTAATTTGTATCAAGTTTTCCTTTACTACTGCAGTTAATTATATCCACTTATTATTGATTATTGATTTTCATATACATATTTATTTGTATGCAATCTACATAAAAGGTTTAGTGTCTCCATATATCAATGTTTACCTCATTTGCAGCCAAAATACCTCAAAATGTAGAGTTTATTCAAATTATTAGGAATGTTGACCAAAAAAACACACAACCCTTTGGCCATAGACAAAACTGCAAAGAAGAGGTGGTCAGTATGACATTAAATGGAGTGATATTACCGTGCTACTAAAACACCATCTGTTGTTCCTGAGGATTTCTGAAATGCTCTTAGCGTCCTGTTCTAACTATTCATCAAGAATATTGAGCAGTTTTTCTGGAAATGAAAAAAAGGCAATTAGAAATAAAAAAAAATATATATAGAAGTTTTAGGAAATGTAAAAGCTATTTTACTAAGCAGTTGATTAGCTGCTGCTAATGTGTATAGATTACATCATTTACTGCATTTCTGTGTGTGTAGATTTTTATGCAAATGTAAATCACAATCCTTTTAACTTTTTTCCTACATTAGAGAAACATTTGCCTCAGTGACTCAATAAGTGGCACAATATATGAAATAAATCCAAACTTGGATCACTTAAATTTGTCAAAAATTAAAGCTGTTATCAAATATCAATATCTGTAAAATGCTACAACATCATTTTTTTTGCATATTGCCCATCTCTTCTTCAAATTGCGGTTTTCAGATCAGCGTTAACAACTCTGTGCTTCTTTTAAAACTACAGCACCCATCATAGTTAACAGCCACCCACCACCATCTTCAAGCTAAAAATGACACACATGTCTTATCTAAAGAGACCAATCTTTCTATCAGTAGTACCTTGTGTACTCTGCCCTACTGCTCTCAGCTTTTCTCACCACTGAGAGGTCAGTCAAACCATCTTAGACATGAACTTTACTCCGTTTCTCTTTCTGGTCGGTAAGATGAACACAGAACACTCTGGCAGCACTATCCATTTAACCAATACATTGGAATTAAAACACTCTGAAAATCTGTTAGTTTTCTTTTTTATGGCCCTAAAATGTGATGATTTCACATGCATGCAAATTCAATGGTGCACTTTTTCTTTCTGCATCTTTCGGTGTAACATTTTTTTTAAATGTAATATCAGTTGTAGTTAATGTAAATAGTGTGTTGAAGAGATTAAACATTGTAAATAGAAAGTAATTCTTCCATCATACCTTGCCAGTCTGCATGCGACCCACTTTGGGAACAGCTTTAGAATTTTAGAAATAAACCTCAAAACAGGACATATGGTGCTTTATCTGCAGACTCTCATTTTTGGATGGACTGATTGGATCAAAAGGTCGGCTTATAGCTAATTCTCTATGAATTCTCAATAAAATCTAGTCCACAAACAAGCACATAAAGCTATTTTAAGTCGTCATGATATCACCGCCTGTATTTTGGGCCAGCTGTTGACATCCTTCACTGTAGGTGATTCATTAAGTACCCCTGTCTGTAGAAAATGTCTGTCACTGGCACACCCACTTACCGCTTTTGTGAAAGGTCTTGTTTTCATGCTGGGTGGACATCTGCCTTACTGTCATGCACATATGCCATATCTTTGTCTTTCAGAGATTCTTAGAGATGGGTCGGTCTGTTGGAGCTGAAACTAATACAAATCCATTTGTCAGTTGTCCACAGCCCACTTAATGTACTGTCTTATTAGTGGAGTATTGGTTGCGAAGGGGATTTGAGGTCAGCGAGATAATGAAGCTGGTGTTCCTTCAATTTATTGCACTACTCAAAGTCGTAAATTGGGGCAGTTACAGTATGTAGGAAAGGATAAGGGGACAGGTAGCAGGCTAGGACCAGCCATAATGTAGATCCAGAACCTTAAAGCCCGTTCTGTATCTATCAGAGTGGGCCATGCGTCTGTCAGCAGGCTTTCACTGCTGACTAATCACAGGACCTCTAGTGACTCACGGTGTAATTCACATATGTTCATCAGCAAATCAATCCCGCTGATCACGCTAAATGTCTGTATCTCCGCCCCAGCAGGCCAACATTTAATATTTATTTTGCAAATAAGCACTCTCATCCAGATGCATATCCACACAGATGAAACTTGAATATGCTTTAGGTGGCAAATCCACCTGTCATGTAAAAATGTATAACATAATTATTTTATGCTGAACACTGCATGTCCATCCAGGGGTTTAACTCTACAGAGCTGTTGGGGTATTAACAGTAAACTCCAAAGACCTTAACAGTCAAATTCCATCCTCTGTGGCAGATTGCCCTTCCTGAACATATTTCGTCTGTAATGGAAAGTCTGTTTTTCAGGTTTCATAAATCAAGTGGTGTAATCTGTAATCTGTCTCCTCTGAATTGCCTTCCTCCGTAGCAGACATGATTGATTTCCCCTCTAGCTTTTCCAAAGGGGCCATGGATTATTCTTTACTTCCTCTGTTCCTCTGCATCCTATGTTTGCAACAGAATGAAGCACCCAGGGTCATGTTAAACCCTTTCAGCTTCTCCACAGTCTTGAGTGAATATATAATAAGGTTTTTATTTATTTTTTTGACACATTTATTTTAACAAGCATGGAGAAAACATTAAACTCTATTACCTCAATGACAGGCATAAGATCTGTAGAAGGTGTTGCACAGTCAAAAGAAACTTCTCAATAGGCTCAGGGAAGCTCAGTCAGGGGTAAAGGAGTGGGTGGAAATTGCTCTGACTGGAGAGGCAAATGTATTATCAGGTGCCACAGCAAAAATGAATTGATTGAATAGATGGAGGAGTGGTTGAGGGCCTCTGATCACAGTGATTCATGGTACATGTGGGCGCTCTGCATTGAGTCACTGGCGGCAGCAGCGAATGGAGTGAAAGGACTGCACTCTGCAAGCCCAATTACCCATTACTTTACTTTATACACACACACACACACACACACACACACACACACATACAAATGCACATGTAATTTTGTGTGAAATGTCTAAAAGTGTGGTTTCCTCTTTGTTTTCTCACCAGCAAAAAGGTCATCTGAACCAACTACATAAAATAAAATAAAAGGTTTCTTAGCTTTTGTGAAAAGCACAGATTATTCATTATAACACAGATGATTTTTTTGTGTATGTGTTCATTTTTTAGTCTTGGGAATTCAGGAAACTGCAGCAGGCATGAGGCATCGATACTCGTGCCTTTTAGTTAGCATCAACTTCCATCAGGGCAATCACATCATGAAAAAGTAATGGTAACCCACCAAAACCTCTCATTCACTCTTCTCTACCTTCACTGATAGGCCAAGCAAAAGAAGTGGAAGAAACTGATATGGAAACCCCAAAGGTACGTAGGCTATAACTCAACAAGCAAAAGACACTCCAAACATGAGCAGTGACATTATACGGCAGTGCTTTATAAAAGGCTGTGGAACATTATACCATCCTTGATCCTCTGCATATACTCCCCCATTGTATGTATACATATATTATGAGTACGTATCTTAGTCATCATTATTTGTAAAAAGCCCTACCAGTGATCTGACAATGCCATACTCACACACACCAAAAGAGGGAGCCTTCAAGTGTGGCATACTGTGCAAAAATCCGACAAATGCATAGTTCCTCCCCACTTCCTGTGGTCCTCAGATTTCACAGTGTGTGAGATCCAGGAACAAAACTGCTGTACCATCATTTACTGAAACACTGTCAGCAATGTCCTCTGCAGGAGCACCGCAGGGTTAGAGGTGGGGACACAGTAATCATTTTGGTTCCAATATAGCCTGTCTGTCAACTAAAATACCACTCCTCAAAGCCTTGCTGCAAGGACAAAACTGTAGAAACTGGTTAAAAACTTTGTGAGGTGAAAATGTTGCTGTTGTATAATGTCTTCGCTCTGTGGCTCTGGAGGAGCTTTGTCATTCCTGAGATTTGTTTTAGATCAGCTCTGAGATTACAAAGTTCGAAAAATGTCAACGTTGACCAAGCAAGGACGATCTAGCACAAGATGCTATTGAGTTGCATTATTTGGAAATTCTGGATCCAGTGTTTTTGAAGCGTGGAACGAAAAGTCCAGATATCTGTTCCTCTGCTGCATTTTGACGATTTTGGTTTTAATCCTTCTCTAGTGAATCCTCCAACTTCAAAAGGGAACTGCAATATTAAATTGCTGGTATATGTCTTTAAATGTTAAATAGAAATACATAATTCTTTTGGTCCAGTTTAGGTAACACCCTTTGCTGAAGATCCAATCTGTGTATAAAAACAGTGCTCACACATTGGATTTTATTCTTTTATGAGTTATTTTCCAAACACCCTATTGACACGGCAAAGTACAGATTAGTGACATAAGTCTATGTCCTTTCATTTATAGAACTTGCATTTCTGGACACCATTGTGTTACGTTGTGAATTGGCGATGTGCTAGTAGAAAATAATACATTTAATTTCATGGAAATAAATCAGTTGGTGGTGTAATTTTGTAATTCAGCTGGTTAAGCTGGTGTGTACTGCATGCCTGATTTATGTTGTGTGTGCACAGTAACAGCAGAGATGACTAAGGAAAAATGTATTTTATTTTATTCATACCAAGTGGTGTAAAGTTTTGTAGGGGTTAAGACAGAAAAGTATGCAATTGCTAAAACCCAATGCTCAGTGCAAACATTTAGACATGTCATGTTTTATTCATATACTATGTCACTTCTTACAGGAAATCCATAATATTCATTTTTTATCAACCAGTTTCTACTTTATACTTTGGTAGTGATGATGGGTGCTGAGCAGTGTCCATTTCAGGCATCAATCTGTCCCGCTGCATTTTTGTTACTGGCTATTTTATGACCATCAGCCACTAAGAATATGGTGAAGAACAAAAGATAAAATGACAGATACAGTCTTCCAGAGTGGTGCATTTGTGTCCTGTTAGTGACAGGTTGGTAAATACCGTGAACTAAAATAGTATCGATTGGACAATCTGAGGAGTTTTGTAAGATGGAGCTAGGGTTTTTTTGTTGTCTGGGGAGATTAGAGATCACCCTCTCTGCAATATTTGACCTTGTTGAAGTTAATCCAGGGTCTCAGGTTTTCATCCACAGCGTATAGCCTCGATGTGGAGAAAGGAGTGGGTCTTCATTGTGATTCATGACATTAGCTTTGCAGATTTTGTCAGTGCAAAGTTGAGGTGTTTGAAACTCTGAGGTCGTGTTGGGTGATTGTGGCTTTGTCACCATGTGTGACGTGGATGATTTGTGAAGCTTGAAATAGTTCAAGTGCCATCCTTGAAGACCTTGTGGGTGATAATGGCATAGCAACCAGTGGTAAGCAAATTTAAAGTCTGTGTGTGTGTGTGTGTGTGTGTGTGTGTGTGTGTGTGTGTGTGTGTGTGTGTGTGTGTGTGTGTGTGTGTGTGTGTGTGTGTGTGTGTGTGTGTGTGTGTGTGTCTGTGTGTGTGTTCTTCTGTGGGGCTTATCATTGCGATTTGCCTGTCTGACTGAAAAGAGCAGGCAAGGTACGCATGTGGTCCTGAAGCAGCGAGCTGAGAGCGCTCCCAGCTTCGATAATGACAGGGTCGTCTCTGTGGCAACAGCCCTGACTGACTAGATGGAAGGATTGTCTGGGAGGGGTCAGTCAATATCTCTCTCCACCACTCTACAACCGTCCTTTAATATAAATATAGCTCTCCTCACTACTTTCAAGCCTTTGCCTTTTGCTTCAGAGCAAGTCAGTGCAATACCAGAGAACATATAATACAGAATGAACACGGACAGAATTTAGACAGCATCATCCATGCTGCTACCTTGTTTTTAATCAACTTGCCTGTTTAAATAAAGGTTAGACAAAGGTTCCTGTGAGGACAGAGCACGAGGACACAGATGGGGTTATTCTTTTACCCGCGGAGGTTTGTGTTTGAGTGTTAGCAACAGTGAACAACCCCACAGCGACAGCACATCTGACCACGTTGGCTTCCACACCACAGTATCTCACGCTCACTGATGATGAGGTCATGTGGAGCTATTTGATAATTGTGTGTCAACTGAACTGGCATTGTACGGTTATGTAATTAGGAACAATGTGGAAAAGGTGTTGATGATATTGGAAAGGTTTTTTTGGCATTGATTTCAAACAGAAAATAAGATGAAGAAGAAAAAACTGCACAGGGATGAATCTCCCAAAGGGCCTCCAGTTTTTGTTTCCTAACTATAACTGTAAAAATATGACTAAAAAGACCAAATACATTTTAAAAATGTACATTCCAGTGAGCAGTGAGTGTGGTTAAAGCTTCCCTCAAGTGACTCTTTGACATTTCTGTCCGGAGACAGCAGTGTCAGCAGTGCAGTGATACAGCAGCAGCTAAAGTGTATACCATACATTACTGGATGTGGACTGGATCTGGAGAGATCAGCTGAACCTGATCTCTCTGTGTCGTGACATCATTTTTCTGAACAGAGCGGCTGTGTATTTGAAGCTCTCAGGGTCATGGATGTGATGAGTCATTGATGTACTGCATAATAGCTACAGCTCCAGTGTAAGATGGGGATACACACAGCCTTCTTGTGCCTTTTTTGCAGGTAGCCCATGCTCAGATTATCGGTTTGTTAATACTGATAATCTCCTCTGATGAATCTGAATTTGTAATTCACTCACTAATAACACAGATGCAGTGAGTGGGTTCTTGCTAGTGTAGAATTTTATATTTATATGCTTCTTCAGTGACACCAAAACAGACATAATTCCTTGAGTCGAGGAAACAATTCAGACAATACACCTTGTACACAGTCTCTCTCTGACTACAATGCTTTAGCTACTGTTACACAAGTTTATACAGTGATGCAGTGACCATATAGTATATGGGTGATGAACATTACGTTTGCTATTTATGATAAATGTAACTATTGTTGTTGTCAGTTAAGCTATCTTAAGCTTAAGCTAGTAAATGATAAATAAGAGTAAATAGAATTTAATTAATCCATTTTAAATTATTGATGGCTACATATATGAAATTCACTGCAACTAGATGTTGCACTAGAGCACAGCAACCCAGACTAAACCAGACTCCATTGACAAAACCAGCAATTTTTACCTCACAGATAATCATAAAACAGAAAATATAACTCACCAGTCTTTCCACCAACTCTGATTTGGTCTAAATAAATCCTTACTTCACTGACATAGATGAGAAAAACAGAATTTGAAGTCGCTGTCAGACCAGCAGTTGCTCACATGCCCTCACATGTACACAGGGCCAGACCGGAGAAGTAAACATACTCAGGGATCAAAACAGGGAGAGGCAGTGTGACGTCATTCTCTGCACGGGAAACCTTCACTCCGCTATATATTACATAGCAAATAGTTGTTTGCTGTGTGTTAATGTTGTAGATATCATATATATATAACCATTTAACTAACAGTATTATTAATACCCACCCACCCATTCCTCTGTGTGTAGGGAAACATAAAGTGAAAGCTATAAGTTAATATTGGCAGTGACATGAACTCACCACATCAAATAAACAGAGCAGCATGATAAAAAAAGATCCAATGCAATCCGCCTAATAGAGCCAGTATTGGCGCAGACATCATGTAAGTGCATCTATACATAGCATTGAGAGGATCCGCAAATATGAAAACAGGACAGCGAGTGCTTCAAAGAGCTTTCAAATAATCTTTAAGTCTTAACAGGACTTAATATTAATAATTACTGGATATTTACATTTTGTGGAGGTCTATTCTCTTCTCAAGCCTAAACCTATTGTTTAGGTTAATAGTGATAATCCAAACTCCATTTTCCACCACCTCTCTATTCCTCTATTCTCCTCCCTCTCGCTCGGCTTTGTTTAGTAATTAAGAGTGTGTGTGTGTGTTGAAAAAGAAACCTCGGTCTATTTTCATCCTGCTTGCTGCAGCAGAAACAGAAATGGAAGGCTTTTTTAAATGAGTGCTTTAATGTCAGCACGTGCAGTACTTTGTTCTTTTATTCATGGCACACGTGACAGCCTCACAGAAGGCCATCTGTATTTCACTTTATCACTTTTTTGGTTGACCTGATATTGAACATGATGTCTATACCTCGCAGTGTTGCTCTTTTTTGATATCAAACACATGATGTCATTCATCATCACTGTCATCATTCTGTCTTGTACTCCCCCTCCCTGGGCTGCTTTTATGTTTTAGCCAGTGCTGGCTGTCTGCATAGCGTCTGTTCCGTCCTCAGTGGGATGTTTGCCGCTGTTGTGTTTTTCTGCTTAATATTAAATTTACTCTGGGCTCCTACTGGTTTCTGTTGTGCATTGTTGTCCCATGTTTGCACCTGTGTAGCCTTATCTGTACTGTTTTCATGTTTTCCTGACTTATCTGTTGCCTGTTAATCAATCAGATCAGTGAGCCTATTCTACATCTCCGTCTGCCTTTAATCTTCTCTTCCTTCTGATGACAATACCTCTAAAAACTGTGCACCCTGCTAATTTCAATTCTTATTTTACCTATTTAATTTATTTTGTTTTTCTTTTGCACCATATTTTTAATGCTAGAATAATTTTATATAATTAGTTTTTCTGGATAAACAATGTGTATATATTCACACACGTATGTCTCCGCACCCTGTGAATGCATTTCTGCTCTCTGTCTCCCCACTGTGGCCTTGAGGGCTTGGATTACCCAACATGGTCAGTTCAGCAATAAATCAACCACCATCCGGTCACATGATCACCCAATTCCCTCTCCGATCAGACAGTAGAAATCAATCTTTTCAACATGAATAAGAAAAGCTCAATCCATACTCCGTTAAGGAACACTCCAAGTAAGGAAACGCCCACGAGGTAGAATGGGAGAGTCAAACTCGCCACGGCAACCAATCCCACAAAGCAGTGTAGAGGGATTAATCCAGATTATCTGCCAATGCTATTCTTAGAAATAAATGAAAAATCTCTGGGCCAGATTAGGGTTCAAGGAATACTAAAAAAGAACCTGATGCAGAAATCACATGACTGCTGTTTTCCCAAATAATAACAATTATGACTACTATCTGTAAAGGTGTGAAGCACAAGATAGAATGTCTATTCTTTTCATCTTTTTTTAAAGCAAAACAAACAGCCCAGAGAATGATGTATTTATTTTAGAATCCTTCCTATAAATAGGGGACATAGGGGACATGGCATGTATTCAGGAAATCTAAGTGTGAACCTGAATTTCAGTTTTTGCCTGATGCCAGTAGGAACACCTCTTTGATTTTAAGTGTTTTACTATAGAAGAACTGAGCTGTGGTGTGGTCAGCAGGGGGCGTCAGTGAGAGGAAACATCTCTGACTGGTGGTTGACTCCTCTCCAGAGGAGCTGTCCATTCAGCACTGCTGCTTCTCATCAGCAGGCTGGACAGAGCACTAACAAGAGTCAAACTATAATCACACAAAGCAAGAAAGATGAAAGAAATCTGATAAAGAAGGGATGGCTTCAAAGACAACAAAACTCTCAAATGGAACCAAATGTTTGTCCTGTCGCATAAAATCCATCTTTCAATAATCAGGCATGGTGTTGTTTCTGTTTGATGTTCCTGCTTCTTATGGGTTGGGTTAGTTTGATTAAATAAAATGCAACAAAGCCAGACTCTGTGTGTTAAGACTGAGGTAAACAACCTCCTGATTGCATTATATGACACAACAGGCTATGGTCTGTCTCAGGATGACACTTTTTGCACATTGCATTTAGGTAACTTAGGTATCTATTTTTCAGTCATTATTTACAGCTATAGTACAATTTTGGGGGGATGTGGAAATAATAAAATGTCAGAATGACCCCTCTGACTGCTTTAATACATTTACTTATAAAGTTGATGGACATTAACAATGCATCCTCTTTTGATGCATCAGTCACATTGGTAGAGGAACCTGGGTCAAGATGTTCTGTTATTACAGAGTGCAATTCTCAATATTCAGGGGCAGGTACAATCTTACTGCCTGAACTCTGCAGCTAGGGGCCACCTGTCATGTCCAGTGTGATTTATACTAAGATTATTAAGGTGCATCTTGCCTGCAGGTATTGTTTCAGGGTTTTTGTTGGTGCAGGTGGGCACCAGATGGACTCTGTTTGAGATGACTTACTGTCCTCTTGCTTGACTGAAGCTCAGGTTACAGCACTCACTGCTTCACCCTGAGAAGGGATTAGAGTGCGCTCTCATATCTTTTCCTCTCTTTTCTCCCCCTGCAGTCCCACCACATTCACAGTAGCCCATGGGGAGACACAGTGCTGGCAAACAATAGAGAGAGAGTCTGTGTCCTCCTGTCTGCTCCTGCCTGCTCCTGCCTGCCCCCATAGCACAGAGATGAATGATCCTCTTCCATAATAAAAGTAATCACAGTATGGTTTGAGGTGCTTTTAAGAGACAGCAACTGCCAGCTATTGATTGGTAGTTATGGATTGTTTTATGGAGTATCTTCAGCTAAAGATACACAAATACGGAAAAACAACAGCAACATATTAAAGACAATACTAATGCTGCTGTTTTGCATAGTAGCTCTGTCCATTGACAGAAACCCCACATCCCCTTTAAGGAGAGTACATACAAATGGTTGGTATCTCACAAACCTTGAGTCAATGTCTGTATCACTTTCCGAGGCTGTCAGTAGATATGATTACCAGCCTACTGTGTCGTGCTGCTCTACAAGGTGTTTTTGATTTGTTATGATTTGGAAAAAGATTGTTCGAACTGGGACCGGTGTTAAATTCTTCGGCATGTTTTAGACCGTCGTCACAAGTCTCTGGAAAGTCACTGTAATATAGATAATGTCACAAGAGCGCGCCACTGTACCGAAGATAGGTGTCCATTACTGAATTGTATACTGATCTCTGTTCTAAAACGCGCACTGATCTTGACTTGGGGCGAACTTTCTGTGATGGGAACATGTCCTCCCAGACCAAGAGTTCCAGGACAACTGCATCATCTGTGTGCCATTATCTTGTTTTGGTTGCTCGCCTCTCTATCAGTCAGTCATGCACTTGCACTCTCCTGGCTCCATCTGTATCGGAGGAAAAAAGCAGAGGGAGTGAATGGAGCTCAGTGACTCAGCAGGCTAAGCTCAATAACAACAATAATAACAACAACTTTATATCATGCTGTAAGTGCTTTACTGTGTATTGCCATTACAAAACAAATAAAAATCAAACAACAAAAGACTATCAATGAAAGGGATCACTGAGCAAACAGTTAAGTAAATTAAATCAATCAATCAATTAAATAACATAAATTAAACCTCTTGATCATCAGAGCATGTGGGCGGGCGTGTGCGTGCAGGTCAACCATAATGTCAACTCTGATGGTGGAGAGTGGTTTGCATTAGCTGTAGTATTAGTCATCCCTAATGAGGTGTACCTTGTAATGTGCAGGGCTCTAAGAAGATTAAACAGGAAGAATGTGCTGCACCCTGACCCAGTGCCTGTGGTCAAGTCGGCCATTGTTTTTGATGACAGCTTCTGTGAAAGTGAATGATCGGTTGCTCTCTGACCTCTGTGGCCTAAAGTGGCCAAGGGAGGAGATTAAGCAACCACTTCTGCAGTTGTCAGTGGACTACAATCGTGTAAAGGTTAATCCATTACAAATGTAGCTATGATGAGTTTACATGGTGTATGATTCAGATTCTTGTTAAAAATGTTTTCAAATGGTTTATCTTGTGAATTCACAGTTTAAGTTGGGATGTCCACCCCTATCATGAGAAACAAGGAAATGCACAGTCCCTACCCATAGGTCTGTCTTATTTTAACAAACAGCTAATTTAGAAAACATTCACTCTGTTAAATGTCGTTAACGTGGTGCCTTACCCTCAGGGCAGCATTACTGCTTCATCCTCTCATGTTGGACTGACGATAGACTAGACGCTACAGTGACTCACTATTGCCTCTTGATGTACAAAGTGGAATTACGAGTACTACTACTATTAGCTGAATATTCAGTAGATAGCGCTGCAAAGAATTACATAATATCAAAACTGTTGTTTCTTTGCATTCTGTTTAATTTTAGTTAATTTTTTAATGTTTCAAACTAAAATTAATACTTTAAGCTCTGTTAAAGCCATTGATCGTTTGCTAACCCCCTCCTCCCGTACAGTTATAGTTGCTTCAACTGTCAAGCTTTCCAGAAATCAATAGTAACTTTTTTTTTTTTAACTGATCTTTAAATTCACACTGACGAAAAAAAAGCTAGCTTCACATTTCTAGCCGTGGACTTTGTCAGCTGATCTTTAACCTTTAACCCCATTAAATAATGTAGTTAGCTCAGAAATAACACTGGTAGTGGTACTGTTGTAAGCTAGATAGCTGGGCCCACTAACGTTTTTGGCTTAATCTAGAACAACACACAGTTAAAGGACCAGTGTGTAGGATTTAGTGCCAACTAGCGGTGAAGTTGCAGATTGCAAGTTCCTCGCTTCACCCTTTCCTTCCAAATGCAAAGGAGAAATTATAGTGGCCCAAAACATGTAGAAAAACATAAGAAGCCATATCTAGGGCCAGTGTTTGCTTTTTCATTCTGGTCTACTGCAGAAATATGGCAGTTCAACATGGTGGATCTGGATCTGTAGGAAAAACGGCTCCTTCTAAGGTAACAGCAACACAACAATGCTTATTTTGAGGTGATATTCAGCAACGAAAACCTACCTAGGAATATTATATTCTATTCCTGCCAAAAGATGCTCCTAAATATTGCAAACTGGACCTTTAAGTCCATTTCCTACACCTTTTCTTCTGTGTTTTGGAAAGGAAGAAGCATACCACCCTCCTAACTCTAGAGACTGACACTGTTACTAGTAACCCATGCACACCGTTTCGGCATGTAGAGTAATCCACAGCATGTCAGGCCTACGGTTCTGGTCAATTAGCCAAATGAGGATAATTGACAGGAAGCCCAAGTGAGATTTACACTCAAGTTGTTGCAGTTCTAAAACACTAAAACGCCAACTGAGCAAGCTGAGTCACCACGATGTCCATCTGATTCATTATGTATGCAGAACACATACGCAGCACACAGCTATAAACATGGGGAGTACCCCAGTACACTCAATGCATTAAGAGATTAACAGGGTTAGCTGCTGACACTGATCAGGGCTGCAGTCCAATACAAGAGGAAAGAATTGCAGTAGCCCCCCCCCCACCCCACACACTTAATACCCTTCTCATACATAGCATGGAGGGTGGAGGTTGGGGGTGGGGGTCATTGCACAGAGGATGTTATGACCAGAGGCTACAATCCTGCTCTAGTCCTCCACACTGGGCCAGCTCGGCTTATCTTGGAGAGAAATAGAGAAAGAGAGCCATCTATGGAAGAGGAAAGAGAGAACAGGAGGGAGGGTGGGAGGGAGGAGGGGAGTAGGAGGATAGAGATCCTGCGCCTGCTCACTGTGAGCACAGCAAGTGCAGCTTTCATCCGCAGCGGAGACTAAGGGAGAGACGGAGTGAGTTTGAGCGAGCAAAGAGTAGCTCTGAGGGACAGTGTGATAGCATGATAGAAAAGACAGTTAGAAAGGAACAGCGATCAGCCATGTTGGCATTTATCTACAATTGCAAGCCCTTCTACCACTGCTGCATGCTGCAGTTGTGTGCGTGGTGAATATTGCGGCGCAGGTCACATACTTCTCTTTTGGGAAAACTGAAGAACCCCAGGGAGGTGTGAATTTCTGGCACAATCGCTCAGCACTGCGGCACCTCGACACAAGCGAAGGAATGTAACGGAAAGGTGGGCAAAGCTGAGGATCATCCTTCCAGACTTCAGTCCCCAACAATCCATCTGCCTCTGCATCCATTCCTCCCTTCTTCCCTCCGTGCATCTCTCCTGCTCTGTGTATGGGAGGTGAGGCTTTGGCAGGCTGTCAGTCAGCATGCGGCGCTGTGAACGGGCAGCCCAGTGCCCACAACACGCTATGGATGTCAGACACTCCTCACTGTACTAATGAAAGGCTTCAAGCTCGCCTGGTAAGACGTAATAGAGAGTTGTATTCCTCTGATTGTGTATTGGAAATGTAACCTGTTTTTCGGCTGTGTAGCTTTAAGGCTGTCATGTATGCAAAGCACAACCTAGCCAGGGACTAGACTGTCTGCGACTAGTGTGTGACCGTTTTCTGGTATTTTTCTGAACTGTGGTTGTAATGACATATGTCATTCTAAGACCTCTCTTGGCAAGGCTGGTAAGAGCACATAAGATAAATGTGTGCTTATCTGTCCATCTCCACCTGTGCGTTCCTATGTGCTTATGGAAATCTCCAGAAAATGTACCAGTATGTAACAAGACACCACTAAGCTGTGGCCAGAGTGTGTATATACAGTGCAACCAGTGTGGGCTAGTGTGCTTCTTTTTTTTTTTTTCACAATTGACTGTGGCGACCCCGCTCTGCTCCCCTCTGGCGGGCTCAGTGTGAGCGGAGCAGCTGAGGAGAAGCGCTCACGTGGCTGCCTGGAAAAGAGCAGACACATGTTCCCTCGGCCTCTCCCCGACATTCCCTCTCGCAGTCTTCCTCGCTTGTTTTCCTTGTTTCCCCTCGTCATCTCACATGGACGAAGCAGATCCACATCCAGGTGGCTCTGTTCTCGCTTTCTCTTTTAACCTGTTTTGCTACGGTGCGTGCGCCCGGTGCACTTTTCCCTCCATCCTCCCTCCTCCTCTCCTCCCCTTGTGTTTGTTTATGCTCCTCCTCCTCCTCTTGCCTGATATTTTTAGAGACGAATTACAGAGCACTGCAGGAGGGAAAAAAAACCAGAGGGGGAGCAGTTTCGGCAACGTGCGTCCCGCTTCCTTCCTGCTCACTTTCAAGAGGACCTCTTCTTTTCCCTACAGGACCTCTTCTTTTCCCTTACGTCTCTGTCTCTCTTTCATTCTCTCTATATTTGTCTGTGTCCTTCTCTCATTTACATCCCTCTCTTCTCTACTGTCTTCTTATTTTTTTATGCCTCTCAAATCTATCACTTAATCCTCCACTCGTTTTTTCTTTAGGCTGTAGACTGTAGCTTTGAACATTTCCTCTGAGGGCTTCATAAGATTAATCAGACTGAGTGCATACTGTATGTGCGTGTCAGGCAATGTGTCTTCCTGTTTCTATGTGTGTCAGACATCCAGGGCTTCTTTATCATTCTGTAGCAGAGAAACACTATTAAACCTGCCGTCACTTAATCTGTATGCAGCACCGTTATAGACACAGGTTACTTTACCACTGTACAGCCATCTGTTAGTATCCCGTAGCCTGCTATACATGGAGGTGAGTTGTCGGGCTGGCTAGCTGGGTATAGTGCATGCCATGCTGTCATGTTATATAACTGCACATATGCCTGTGGTTGCTCTCCTAAAGTACAACATGTTACAACATGTTTTTAATCTTTTAATCAAGAAATGTGTTTCTAAAAAGTAGTTTCAAACATGGAAAATGGCTTATATTCAGCTGTGTTTCAAGCAACCTTGAAGGAAAACAAATCAATCAAGAAGCAAATGATAAGGTACTCCCACTAGTAGATTCATCAATGAGAAGAACTAGCTGAAATCTCACTCTTGTTGTTTGTGTCTATCAGAGTGGCATTCGGTTTTCTGTGTGTGCTACGTAAGCAAAACGGTGTGACCTAGAGGTCATTCCATCAATCAATACCTCAATAAGAACATTAGTTGAGTGTTATAAACCACTAGCTGCCAGTGGATTATCAGTGCTAACTGGTTTAGAGCTCTTCATGTATTTGATTGAACTGCACTGTGATTCTTGTAGTATTTCAGTGCCTTTATATTAGTGCAAAGATATTTGTTCTTAACCATTTTATTGTTTGTTGAAAAATGAGATGGCTTAAGGTATATGATGTACTTCTGATTATTGTGGCATGCATACAAAAAGGCTTAGCCTAGATGGGCTTAAAAGATACCACAAATGAATGTAAAGCTGATTCAAAATGCAGCACATGCAGTTTGAAATAATGCTAAAAAAAAGTAACACACAGTAAAAAGAAACACAGAGAAGCAATTCACATAATTTATAGAATCAGAATTCCAGACTGCAACAGTATTCATAAATTATAACCAGCATATGTAATTCCAACCTACTACAGTAATTCATTTAATAAATTAAAAAGTCCTTAGTGCCATGGCAGGCTTACTGAAGTGTTAGGATTTACATTAGTAGCCAGGCTTTGTTTTAAGGTTTTTCTGTTTGCTTTTATATTTATTGACTGTTTTTGAGGCATATGGTCCCAAAAGGATCTTTACATGTAATAAAATGACATCAAAACAATCCAAAGAAAGAGTAGTTGAGTCTGATCTTACGAAAGTGTGAGTAAAATGATTGGTCTTTGTTATAAAAAACGTAATATGTGATGTACTGTGAGTTACTGTCAGGGCGAGTGTCAAAAGAGTTTTCAGATTGGAAACCAGGCTGCCCTGTTGGGTGTATGTTTGTCATAGTGCATGCTGTGATTGAGAGGCAGGGTTGGGGGGATATTTTTACAGCATTACTTCCTTGTCAGAAGACAAGGAAGAGATAAGAGAGAGAAAGCAACCACGTGTGCGTACATGCATGCTTGTGAGTGTGAGAGAGAGAGAGATTGCTCAGGATTTGGCAGTGACCCCAGTGGGGATGTTTGGTCTTGATATGACATTTGGTGTGACTTAAATCTGCACATAAACACACACACACACATGCACTCAGACACAGATGTGCACACACAGCCAACAGCAGCAGCTGTAGCAACAGCAAGGCACTGACAGCAGGCTAGAGCTGGAGCTTACTCTCTGCACGTGGCACCATGGACAAGCCGGTTGTTGCTGCAGGACAGTTGGACAAACTGTGAGCGAGGACTTGCATACATAAATGCCTTTGTGAATCTGTACCCCAAACTTGTCCGGTCAGTTGTTCATCCCCTTTATCTTATTGATTGCTGCCAATCAGCAGGCAGAGGCAGTGTTTCATGTTGTGGTCACAAAGCAGTGGGGCAACCGAGTGGAACACTGCAGAGAAGTCTCCCATGTGTGATTTCTGCTTTTATACGCCTCTGAGACTGCAGCTTTTAGCTCCATCACATTCACAAGGGTGCATGCGTCCACACTAGGGCTGCACAATTAATCAAAATAATATTGAAAGCGCAATATGGCCAAGTGCAATATGCAAATCACAGAAGCTTTTTTTGATAAAGGTCAAATATGTGACAAAACAGCATTATAATGAAGTATTGTAGTGCTGCAGAGATGCACTGGCTACAAATCTGGTTTTAATAGTTTTTTTTAAGTGAAAATTAAATTTGTGATGCAAAAATAATAATTTCTACACTAATTTTGAATCCTATCGTAATTGCAAGAACTGTCCAAATAATCGCAATATAATGAATTTATCATATCCTGCAGCCCTAGTCTATACACAAGTACAAGTTGTACATGCCGTCATACACAGAAACACATGATGCCTCAGATCCTCACATACATACATGCCAACCACATCCCCAGGAGTGTCTCTCTGGGCTATTTTAGACTGACTGAGATGATTCATTTCAATATGTAAAGTATGAGGGAGGGAGAAGGAAAAGACCCTCTGCTTTAACTGTAGGTGAACTACTGGTCGATCGGCTGGTGCTTTTAGATCTAGTGTGGTCATCAGCAGTGATGATTAATCCCCCTCCCTAAAAAGAAAAACAGTTTCCACTTGCTCTGAAAACAATATCATAAAATGTCCACGGCAGAGTTTTTTAGGGATGGACTGGGAGGCTCGGAACCAACTGCAGCCTCACAGATAAAGCACTGTACCATCAGACTGGGCCACAATGGACGGAAAGTTCACAGCAGGGGCTCTGCAGTGAAGAGAGACTGCAGAATTATTTGCCTCCTGGCCACAGCTTATTAACTCCCTCTCTCTCGTCCCCTGTCCCATTTTCCTTTTTTTTTTTTTTATTGCTGCATCCTTCCCATTTGTCATCGCTGATTATGCTCTATATTGTTCCTCGACACACTCCTCCGCCTGCTCCCAATATAAGCAACTTTTTTTTCTGTTTGGGACTGAGATGATATGATTGATGAAGCATTGATTTTGCAACGGTTAATAAAGTGATGAAAATTGATCCTTGCATAGCACTTTATGGTCAAGGAAGTGTGTGTGTGTGTGTGTGTGTGTGTGTGTGTGTGTGTGTGTGTGTGTGTGTGTGTGTGTGTGTGTGTGTGTGTGTGTGTGTGTGTGTGTGTGTGTGTGTGTGTGTGAGAATTGGCAGTAAGTGTTCATGTTAACAAGGAAGGCTTGGTTGTATTTGCATTAATCCTACAGTAAAATGTTATGCATTTATTTAAAAGAAATCTTATCATAGACAAACAGGTGCATTTACTTCGAGGCAACATTTACAACATCAGTCATACCTTGCTGTGGGAGGGAATGTCCCTGTTTCCCTCAGCCTCTATCAGCCTCATTATTAATGGACTGGAAGCTGCGTTTAGGGACATACATTCATATGTACCTCCTCCCTGATGGATGTCTGATGAAAGGACATCACATTAGCGTTCCATACACTTGTTTCTCCAATGAAGCCTGTCTCAACAATAAGGCCATTTTCCATTATGCTTTTTAAAAGCACAATCAGAAGCTGCTCCCCTCCTCCCTGCCTTGAAACCCTAACGCTACTCTACACCGGCAAAAATTAGCTTCCTATTTACCTAACCTGGTCTCCTTTTAGAACTGTAAACGTTCCCATGTTTCTGTATACATAGAGGTGTCATATACTGGTGACTGTTTTCATATAATTTAGCTACCTTATCTAGATATTGTCCACCAACTCTAGCACTGACCTGTGTGTTTCATTTTACCTGCTAACATTTAGCATAAACAGCTAAATGTGGAAAAAGTGGGAATTAACTTTTTCCTTTTAAATGTTTCCGTGTTACACATTAAAAAAAACACAGATATATACAAATAAATGCTGTTGAGTCACACTATACCACATTTTGAGTAGGAATGCAATTATAATTATTATTCATTATCGACTAATCCGCAGATTATTTTCTCGATCAATCAGCTAATTGTTTTTGTTTGTAAAATGGTGAAAAGTGGCTGGTATAATTTTCCAGAGTCCAACTTGATATTTTCATATCGCTTGTTTTAGACAACCAACAGTCCAAATCCAAAGATATCCATTTATTAGATATCAAACTAAGTGTTTTTAATGCACAGCTGGTTGACAGTTTTAACTCAAAGGTCACTGTGGCCTAATATTACACATTAACACATTTTGGTCATATTCAAGGATTGATGTAATTATGACATCGTTTCACAAAGATGTTTAATGGGATACAATGTAATGAAATGATATTTCCTTATATACTTTTGACAACAAAACACTTTTTTGGCCATTATTCAACAGCATAACTTGAGAACGGAAGGTCGTGACCGTATTTCACAGTTGGTCAGACACAGTTGGTGACACTTATGACTCAAAGGTCATTGTGACCCCAAAATAAGTTTTTAGCCATAGTTTAAGAATTAATTGGGCAGATTTCACACACATGTTGACTGGGATGACGCACCAATAAGTAGTACAGTACGGACTTTCATCTTTCCATTTCATCCGTTCTGCCTTTCATTTACTGCCTCGTTCTGAATTCCGAGCATCATAATGACGCATAGCAGCGCACCTAGATAATTGTGATCCTGGGAGTAAGTGACTTTCACCTCAATCCCTTCCAAGTATTTACTGCACAAATTATATGAGTCTGGACAGACTCAAATGTAAATTAATGTAAACAGCAACTTGACTGGTTGGTGGACTGCAGGGTGGAAAGTCTAAGTCAACAGACAGATGAAAATTTATTGGATTCAAAATTCTTGGTTATTATTTCTGTTCATCGACTAATAAATTACCTAAACAATAATTTCAGCTCTAATTTTGATGATAAATTTGATGGCAACGTTACACTTCTTTTGAGACGTTAAAAGAGTTTTAATATCCTTGCACTAAGATCAAATACGCACACTCTCCGTCTTACCGCTCCTCGCGCTCTCTCTGCTCTTTGTCGCCCAGCCTGCTTCCTTCCGCCTATATATCCCCTGCAGATGGCAGTGGCTGTGAGCCATCCCACTGGGACAACGTGTCCCACAGGGGTTTAATCCGGACGCCAGTTTCCTGCACCCTCCTGCCCCTCTCTGACATCACCAACCAGTCCTTGATTTACCTCACCGGGCCGAGTTGCTCTCTTGAATTTGAATCAGTGTGTTTAATTATAGCTGCTTTTAAAACAGGTTTTTGTACCCAGAGGTACAGTAGGTCGTAGCTTCAATAATAACCCAAAAATTGTTACAGGCCTGCCTATGTTAGGCTGCTACACATTGAGGATAATTAAGCATTTTAATTAAGCCTTGGACTAAATGCTAAAGTTATGCTTGCGGGATTGGATTTAAATAGTTTTAGGAAAGGTAATGACACACGGTGGTTTCACTCTGTATTTGCTTGTTTTTTGTACAGTTCTGAGTGTTGTGTCATGATCTGTCTTCTTGCCATGAGTAAAATGGAGATGTCAGCCGTCAGGGCCCCACTGATACAACTCCTGTCACTCAGAACATGTTTACAGCAAAGTGCACTTAAACTCCAGATAACTAATTGTGTGTGTTAATGCTTTATGCAGCAACATCACACCCCCCCCCACACACACACACACACACACACACACACACACACACACACACACACACACACACACATACAAACACACAAACACACAAACACACACCCTCCTCCAGGCCTCTCTTTCTCCCTCTAGTTGGGAACACTTCAAGTGGCGGTGCACATGAATGGCTTGACGGGCTGCCATGGCAACTGCACGGCCGAGACACAGCCAGGCTGACAGACATTTCCGACCCAGCCAGGCGTCGCCACATTGATGTTGCCATGACAACTCTGTAAACAGCACGCCTTCCTGCTCAAAAAGATGAAGACATTTTTTCGGAGTCGTTAACATTTGGGGTGTGTTCGGCTTAAATCTACACCAGAATTAATTTGAAAAAATGAAACTGAAACAATTCAAGCTTGTCAGGTCTGTCAGTCATCAGTGAATAAGATGGATGAATAAAGCCTGTGGCTGTTCATTACATACCATATCTCTGAGTGTGTGGTCAGTTTGACCATCTGCGTTTCCCTTGGGTGCAACAACAGTGAGAACAGAGGTCCCCTAAGTAGGTCAGTTGTTGGTGTGAGGCTGGGCAGGCTTATCTGGGCACACAGTGGTCCGGCTCAGTGGACCAGCTCCCTTTGTTCCATAGCACGGCTCCGCTCAGCGCTCCCACAGAGGCAGCCAGCATTGCTGTAGCCTCGGGGTCAAGTCTTTCCAGCAGCACAGCTCAGGGCTCTGTTAGCTTCTTTATAGAGATACAGAGGTGATTACCGACTGTGGTAATCTTTAAGTGTGTGTGAAAAGATTACTTTAAAATTACCTTTCCTGGCATGTTCTTGTGAATAATCATTGTTGTTTAGGGTTTATAAGATGTCAATCAAAAAAGAATGAGCAGTGGAAATGCTGTACCTTCATTTTTAATAAAACAGCTTGGGTGATAGTTGGATTTTAACAAGTAAACAGCACTTTAGCTGTCATCTTTTAATTTATGTCTTAGTTGATTGCACATGGAAACACCAGTTAGTTCATAAACGCTACAGTAAATGTGTAATCCACCATAACCCTTGTAACCCAATGTCGGACATCCAGTCCCAGCCCTTTAGATAAAGCCTGTCGGGGTATGGGGGACATTTTCTTGCAAGAGATGATTGATTTGTATGGATGTTTGAAATTCGGCCTCATCCAACTTCCTTACAGGCTTTAAGATTATGAGGTCAATCAAGCTAGTCAAATTATTTACATTTTCTAACTTTAAAAACATACATGATAACACATTATGTATAAAAGAGGATTTAACAATACACCTACAGACTTATTGTGTGGAATGTTCCAAATTAAATTTTTAATAGATCTCAGTATTAATATTGTAATCTATATAATAGAAGTTTTCACAGCAGAACACAAATACATTGAATCATGTCATATGTGAGGATGTGACTTATTCTTTTAAACTTTTTCCACTACAGATGAGACTAACGTTCCTCAAACTAATACATGAAACAAACATAAATCTCATCATGCACTAATTAGCATTTTCTTTTGCCAATCTTCTGGAAATTTGGTTCACATTTGCACTGCATTTGGATGGAAACCTGACTAGTGTGACAATGAGTCAGCATGAACAATACCAGGACCCTGAAACTGAAGCAGCTAAATGGAATTGATCCATCATTCATTTCATTATTTACACCTGTGCTTTTCTTACTGTGAAAATTTAACATGTCTTCTGCGAAAAAGGTCTATCAAATTTTCAAATCTGATGTTGTTGTCCTAAGAATAAAATACCAGGTTTGGATGATCCGCTCAGTTTGAACATACTCCAAGGAAACATCACAGTCTGTGTAATTTGTAACTGTCACAAACTACATAAAAAATAAACAAGAAGAAAAGTATTTTAACTGCCAAAGGGGAAAATAGGTTCATCTGAAGTTGAAATCACCATTCCCACATGTATTTAGGAGCATGCTTAGTTAATGTTGCAGTCGTTCCTTTAAATACAAAAAAAAAGTGAAATCAACTGAAGTAAGCACTTTACACTGCGGCAGGAATAACTAATGACCAAAGTTGCACTTGGCGATGTGTTGAGATTCAGTTTGATTGCCTGAGGGTCTGGATGACACACACCATTTGAAATAGATGATAATGATGCACAATGGATAATATTTCATATTTTCTTTCATTTATCTTTATTTATTGAACCAATCCACACCGTTGAGTAGCTGTGGCATCAAGGGGCAATGAAATAACAGAATATATGTGTATAATGTGTTTTTTAATGGGGCATTCATTCTAATTATTTGTTTGATATTTGAAGGATACAACAAGCATCTAATGCCACAAGTTTTGCAATACTTTACTTTTTAGATATCCACTTCTTGGTGACCTGGAGTCAATGTGCTGCCACATTCAAAATACTTTTGGATTCAAGACTAGGGCTGCATCCAGCGATTATTTTCATTATGAATTCATCTGCTGATTATTTTCAAGGTAGATCGATTTATCATTTGGTCTATAAAATAGTGAAAAGTACAAGTTGATGTCTTTCAGTGTCTTGTGTTGTCAGTCCATAATCCAAAGATATTCACTTTAATATGAGACAAAACAGAGAAAAGCAGGAAGTCTTTATATTTGAGAGCCTGAAAAGACAATTTTCGGACTTATTTGCATGAAAAATGACTTTGAATACTCAATTATCACTATAGTTGACAAATATTTCTCTGTCGATCAACTAATCGATTAGTTTACTAATTGTTGCAGCTCTACTCATGATGGATGTATATATATTTCCATTTACTTTTGCAGACTTTTCTATTCTAGTTTTTAAAGGAAAAGAAGTTGATTTGCGTGTGCGAGGGTGTGTCTATGTGGAACCCACAAATTGTGTTTACCACAAAGCCTAGTCTAGCTTATTGTGTGATTTAGAAGGAGCTTCAAATGTAAAGTAACCTGAATGCCGGTGATGTCAGCCCCTCCATTCATGAAACACATGAATAATTGAGAAAGCAGCAGGCTCAGTGCACCAGCACCAAGTAGAGGTGGAATGCAAAGTGAAAGCCATCTCTTTCCTCGTTTGCTCTGTCTCTGTCTCTCCCCCTCCCTCCCCCTCTCTCTCTCTCTCTCTCTCTCTATCCGCTTGCACATTCATCCTCAATCTCTTTCCATCTATTGTCAGTCTGCAGCCGTGAAATTCTGTGAACGAGGGGCTGAAATCGCGAGAGAGGAGCCTTGCTTGGATACTAGCGGATGCAGTAATCAGGCAGATGATCCGACGGTTGGGAGAGCGGCAGAAAAAAAGGGGGGAACAGAAAAGTGCAGGTTGCTAGAAAGAATGGGAGCTTATCATCTTCAATTAGACAAAGGAGGAGAGAGCGCATGATAGGAAGAGAAAGAGAAAGAAAGTGTCTGATCTTCCAGCTTCAGTGGTTTCTCTCCATTTGCCAGGAAAATACGTTCTTTTTATCTCCCTCTGCTGCGTTCGCTTCCTCCTCCTTTTCCCCCCCATCCTCCTGGCATGGTCCAGAACTCGTCCACCCTCCTTCCCTTTCTCCCCCCATCTCTTCCTCCAAGCCATCTCCTTCCTCTTATGCCTCATCCACGGCTCCCGCTGCGTGAATGAAGCCGTTTGACAAGGGCTGATCGCTGCGGAGCGGCTCTCTACATGGCTACGAGCAGGTTAGTGCTGGGAACAACAGCGTGCCTACCTGCCTGCATTCAGGCTGACTTAGATGGAGCCTGCATAATGATTAGTTTCCCTGCTTGGCAAGATCAACATGTACTATTTAGAAGGAGAGTCCAAGGGGAGGGCAGCTGCATCTCAGACCACCAGTGCCTCTTCTTTGGCAGGTGGCGTTAAGGGCGATGTAAGCTGGTTATTAGGAGATCAGAGCTGGCCAGGGAAGATCAGTGGCCCTAAGCCTGCTAAAGAAAATCTCCCAGCCTGCCTCGTCCATCTCTCTCTCCATTTATCTGTCCAGCTACCTTTCTTCTTTTACACCAAGAGAGAAAGGAAAGTGCAGCGCGGAGTCTTTGGGATGATCCGCTGGATGAACAGCTCATTACTGGGGACTGACTACGAGGACATGGTGGTGTTTGAGTGTGTAACGGTGGCCAACGAGGGCTGTCGCTGCCTTGAGGGCTGCTACGGCGAGGTGTTGAGGGACTGTGTCTTTCATCAGGGGTATGGCAGGCTCTGTGATGCATGTTAGTGCCAGCGTGCGTGTGCGGAGAGTATGAATGGGTGGGGTAGGATGGGTTTGATTATATAACGTATAGTTCTTGTTGAGTTTGTTGTGTTTGGTAGATTATGTGTTTCTGCTGTACGTGGGCGTGTGTATTCGGTGTCCACATGCATGCCCATGTTTATGTCTGCTTCTGTGTACTGTACGCGCATTCCTGTCCGTGCATCCTGGTGAGCGTGGTGTTCCTCATGGCCTTTTCAAACCAAGCGGAGCCGAAGGGCCACTGCCAGATGGGTATTTTCCAGGGTCAGCAAAACTGTGAAAACAAGCGGGGCCCTCAGAAAGGCCCGGAACTCTGTTCTATTGTGAAGCTGAACGATTGGACAGCTTGAGCCAGTTGGATTTAGAGCTTTAGAGCTTATTTAAAGAAAAGACTGTAACAAAGTGGCACAAGCAGCGTGCTTGTTTCTCTTTTATTTATTTTTTTCTTTCACTCTGTATGTAGGAACTTGACCTATTTTGAGTGACTCTGACATGCTGGGGTCCTGTCTGATCCACACCTTGAAGTCAACTGTCTGTCTGTCTGTCTGTCTGTCTCTCTGTAATGCAGATGAGTTTTGTGCTTGAGCCTCTGGGACTGATATCTCTCGCACAGTATGCAAATTAATATGCTTTACTGTACAAAATTTTAGATTTTCTTTTAATAATTAAGTAAGATGTTAATAATGCTAGATCCAGTACATTTGAAAATGAAAATAAGCTTTGAGTAACTGTCTGTAACCCTGTAATGTTTTGGGTTTTTTTCGATTTACTGAGCTAATTAATTCAATTTTCCAACTCTTGAATTCTATATACCCAAAACCCATGTTAGTATTCTTTAATATGAAATATGATGTTCAGCCTACAAGCCTTTTTTGGGGAAACTTTAATTAATGTAGCCTTAATTCAGTTAAACTAAATATGTTAGATGTACAAATTACCAAAAGAAATATTACGTGCACACAACTACATATTGAATCTTTAGATGCAGAAAAGTATTACAAAATATTAACATCCATAAATTTGAATGATGGATATTTGTATCAAAAAGTTCAGAAATCAATCATTAAATGTGCAAAAACTAAGCCGTGATGGGCAGTGTCTGTCACTTTGCCTCCCTGCTGTATCTCCCGCTCAGACAGCATCTCTAACAGCAGAGCTGGTGAAGTATATTTAGTCACACACTCTGAATATTTAAACCACTCTCTCTGTTCACGGTTGCTATAGTGATATTCATTCTAAGCTGAGCTTTGTTTGAGCTTTGTAGTTGTGCGGTGCTCTAAGTGAAATGGCTTTTTAATTGTTAAATTGTTGTCAGCTCTCTCTCTCTCTACAGTACATCATTGAAGTCTTTGGACCACTTGATCAATGCAACTCTATAACTCAATAGCTCATGTGAGTGGTGCCAAAAACACCAGTTTTCATAAGTGAGGGACACATTCCCATCACTCACTCAAGCTGTAGTTTATTGCTGTATTTGATTCCAAGAAGCGCTTTTAAATTGAAGAGACTAGTGTATCGTTTTTTTCATCTTTGCACAACCAATCAACTGGTCCTTCATGACATCAAAACTGTCATATGTTTCTCGTAATAGACAGCTACTGTACAGGTGGCAACAGCTGTGTCTATTATTCTACAGCTGAAGAACTCATTGTGCTTTTTCATTTAATTCCCAGAGCATTACAGTCCAGAGATAAAGCCCCGGCAGGTACTCTTCCTTTATGTCAAACTCTGTGTTTTGTTTCATGTAGCCATTACTAACAAAGCAGCTGTGATAGAAGCTTTTGTCTGCTCCTCTGCAGGCTAGCGTCAGCTGCATGTTCACTCTATCCACACCACCATGCTAGTTCAAAGAGCAAACTGTTGTGTGAATG
Source organism: Dicentrarchus labrax (assembly GCF_905237075.1). Taxonomy (NCBI): domain Eukaryota; kingdom Metazoa; phylum Chordata; class Actinopteri; family Moronidae; genus Dicentrarchus; species Dicentrarchus labrax. Next base: position 13,135,545 of record NW_026136704.1, read on the forward strand.
ACTGATATCTGGCTTAGTCATCCATTTGCTGATGATGGATCCTTGTCCCCATTGTTTACCGCCGTGTATCTGGAAAGGAGAGGTGATCCGTGAATTCCTCATCTGCTAAAAACAACAAGTGGGGGTTCCTGTACCAGATGAAATCTAGTTGCTTGCTGTGTGGAGGGAAAGTATGAGAGATGATCCTCTTGTAAATGTTTTGTTTTATGTAACACTGTTTTTTGGGCTTTGTTACCCAACAGACCCTAATCATAAAAGGTATTGCTCCTCAGCCAACCTTTAAATGACTTTGTTTGCCAGAAGAGGCCAAACCACTGCTAAAACCTACATGAATACATAATATTAAAATCAAAAGATTTTAGCTTTTTAGTTGTGTAATTAATGACCTAATGGGGCTTAGATTTAAGCTCCCAGTCTTGTACCTATCCACCCTGACCTACAGTGTGCTAGGAGTAGTGTGTGTGTGTGTGTGTGTGTGTGTGTGTGTGTGTGTGTGTGTGTGTGTGTGTGTGTGTGTGTGTGTGTGTGTGTGTGTGTGTGTGGTGTGTGTGTGTGTGTGTGTGTGTGTGTGTGCGTGCGTGCGTGTGCGTGTGTGCTTCTCAGCATATGATGAAAGCTGACCAGTCATCATTAACTAAGTTAGGATGTATTACATGGAAAACCGGACCACTGGCACATTGTATGATGGTGCTGTCTTTGTCTCTTTAAAACTGACTAATGTGTTTGTTAATGTTTGGGTGGTGCTTGTGCATTGTTTGCAGGAGAATATGCAGTGGCGGTGGATGCAATTACTTGAGAGTTGGGAACACAGTGTGTGCAGTATTTCTGTGTTATCTGCCAAATGTTTATATGTATGATGGCATTAATGGCAGATTATTTTTGGGTGGCCTGTTCGTGTGCTCTTGAGATGGATGGGAGGTTGTGGGGGACGCCATGATATCCACCAGTCCCAAGTTCAAATGTAAACCTAGTAAGAACTGTTAATACTCTATAACGAGAACCTTTGCAGCTGGTATCCAGAATATTTTAAGTATAAAAATATGACTGATACATCCATCTGTTGTATTTGCATAAAACAAATTAAATAGTTAAATCACTTCTTTACATTCGCTGTCTGATCTGTCTTGGTTTACTACTATGATGTGCCCCAAGTGACCAAAATGTAGCTTTAAATAGTGGCATAAGCTTTAGAAAGACTCAGATCAACCGAGAGAAGTCCCTATGGCCATGACAAAGTCACAATCCCACACTTCCAACTCAGGCATAATGGCCAGTTGTTTTTAACTAGATTCAACCCCGGGCCTCTACAAGTGTTTTTAAAGCTATTTTCAAGAGTGTACTTTTTAATACTTTTTAATTGACCAAAAAGCTGCTCCCAAGAGTAAGCTGATGACCTTGGACAAGACATGTAGACATGGCCACAAGCAAATATACAGCATCTCTAATGAGATGGCCACAGCATATGATGATGAAAGTATCCTGGGAGGAGATAACCCATTTTATTAATGTGTTGCGCTGACCAAGGAGAACTGTGGCCCAGTGTAAGAAATGGTTCAGTGATATTAGACAAACAGAACCGGAGGGCCAGTACCTGACATGTAGCCACAATTCCCTCTCTCGTGCCGTGCTACAAACTGACCACCACTGAATGACATTCACAATTTAGCCTTGTACTGTATACATAATGACATTATCAGGACAGACAGACAACTAAAGCCAAATACCATTTGTTATGCTTGATTGTTACTGATACATCCAACCTCTTTCGTCCCACATCAGTTCAAAGTCTCTACAATACTCTTACACTACACCCACCTTACTGCTCTCTTTAGCTATATAAAGTAAGAAGTAATTTTGTACTCAGATAAAGGGAGTTTCTGTGTTTTCAGAAGACAATACACTTTGTAGCCTTATTTAGTTTTGTTGATGTTTCCAAAGATGAGGAAATTAGGGTTTTATATTGGAGGCAGACCACTACGGCTGAAATAAACCTCTGCTTACATTGTAAAAGACTATACTATACGTACCTTAACAGGTGCTATTTCACACAACAAATACCGTATATTTAATGATGAATGTGGATGTTGTTTAGGACATCATCTATTAACAAAATTGATCACAAGACGAGATGTAACCGGATCTCAGCTAAACAATTCCATGGGGGGGGGGGCCCTGGAAGTTAATCTGTCCGCCTCAAACAGAGCATGTGAAAAGCATTAACACCGTGTGCAACAAGGGATATTGATATTTTACATATCCCATCTGCAACAACTTGAGTGTGTACTGCATGTGTGTTTAACCCAGACAGTTTCCTGGCTCAGACGGAGATGGTCATGCATGCTGAATATCAATGCTTTCTACCACCAGAGTGAGGATTTGTACTCAGACTCCATAGCCTGGTGGATGACATACACCACCTGGTCATTTTAAACTGCAGCTTGGCAGTAAGGAGTCGTCTTGCATTCACCTACCACTGAGCTGTGGCAGTAGTAGATGTCTACTTCAAATAACAAATGTCCAACAATTAATGTCTTTCAAAGAGCGCTTTACCTGCAAATGTGCTCTTAATCAGGTCAGTAGGGACTAATCAGTAGTCAGTGCAGAGTACACAGTGTACAGTACAGTCAAAATGATCATCCACTGAAAAACAGACCATTTGGTAATCATATAAATTGATGTCAGAGGTACCATAATACACCAGACGTGCATTATCTATCCCCATGCATTAAACAGATGTGCAGGCTCTCTGTTGTCCTTGCCTTTTAAAATCAACCAGCTCCTGATACAACACACTGACAGTCAGACAGAAGCTGTCAACGTTGCCCTCTATGATCCAGTGCTCTGAGCTGCTCTGAAGTCCTGAATGTAACAGTAGATCAGTAATTCATGGCCACTAACAGCGGCCATTGGCTGGCAGTGACGTAATGGCTTGCATAACGCCATGTCAAGTAACTGTGCCTGGCGGGTGCCCTGCCACTCAGATCACTTACAGAGCCTTTTGTTAGCTTCTGTCATTGTGAGGAGTAGGCTTCTTGCTGAGCCACTGATGCGTGTGTATGTGTGTGCACGCATGTGTGTGTGTGTGTGTGTGTGTGTGTGTGTGTGTGTGTGTGTGTGTGTGTGTGTGTGTAAGAAAAGAGAGTGTCTAGTGCTGGATCACAGAGGCTACCTGATCGGAACTTTGTGTACGATGGAAGGACAGGGACTACCCATCTTAAGACAATAGTCCTTCCACTTGGCTGGAGAGCCGTTAGTGGAGGTATTAAAGCAAATCCCCATGTTAAAGTCCATATGTACCTCTGTTTCAAATGATGAACTCATATGTTATAGTCCTGCTTTAAAAGCCAGAATGATGCTTACCACCAGACATCTTATCTCTAATCATTCTTGTTATATCTCCCAGAGTGGCTTTGCTACAGCCATGCCAGCAGTTTTAGTATTTCAGGGCAAAAGATCCTTAATCTTTCCAAGGCCTCATATTTTACGAGTGTTAAAATAAACAAGTTGGATGTTTTTCCAGACTTAGTACATTTATTCATGAAATTGGTGATGGGCTCAAAAACAAACATATTGATTTCCTTGTTGCTTTTAAAGTTCAGCATTAGTGAGAAAATCCTTGCGTCATGTGTGACTGTGTCTTACTACATTTGTTAACCCTCCCTGCTGCTGCTGCTGCTGTTGTTGTTGTTGTTGTTGTTTTTGGTTTCCCGTATTAGTTTAACTGTTATTAGCCAGGCTAGCACATGCTGCTTCAAGCCTATTAATTCTCAAGTGGTGTAAGCATGAGGAAGTAGTGTATGTGCTGTCCTGCTGTCCACAGCGATCTTTAAACTGCACTACTTTGCATGGTGTCTGCACTGGTATATTCATGGAGTATTTGTATGATTTCTTAACATTTGTTTTCAAGAATAGATGAGAATGAATGTGTAGATGATGGTCTTATCCCTCTCTCTTTCTCTTTTCTACTAGCACTGCCAGTAACTCAAATAAGAGCACACCTGCCTGCTCTCCAGTCCTGCGTAAACGGTCGCGCTCTCCCACACCACAGAGCCAGGAGGGTGAGAATATGGTCGAGAAGGGTTCAGACCACTCCTCTGACAAGTCTCCCTCTACGCCTGAGCAGGTTGTCCAGAGAACATACTCCCTGCAGTCAGCAAGAAGCGGGGGAAAGAACTCAAAGGTGAGCGACCAGGAGTTGCTCCTTCTTTATCCGTTTACTTATGTACCTGTTGGAAATGAAGGTGTGCTGCACTTTTACTGGAGTTTAAAAACATATTTAGTATCTCAGCAAGAATGCTCAACAGTGTGTCCCTTCCACTGAAAAGAGTTGGCACTGTGAGGAGAGAGATTCCCGGTAGAGAACAAATACACAGCACTTTGTGCCTCACAAAGCTGTTCTAACATTTTCACAGAATAGCTGTTGTGAAAGACTTCACTGTGGGACACAAGGTGCCAATTTCACACACATGGATTAAGGTTAGACTGGTCAGGGTAAGGCTTAAGACACTTCTATGAAACTGTGAGTGATCTCTGACTAAAGGCATAAACACCACACATTACGACACATTGCTGTATGTGATAACTAGGCAGACGTATTTAATTTATGAAAATACAGCATAAAAACTTGTATCTGTAAATCTTTCAAAGTTAAAGAACATATTGCGTTCACTTTAATGCTAATACAGAAGAAAACCATTAGCATGAAAGTGCATGTGAAACAGTTACACAGCCTAAATAGGTAGACAACAGCAAATTGAGGTTAGCAACGGAGAGCTTTTCTTTGATGTTTTATAGTGACTCTACTGACACTGTAGTCGAGGTGACGTTGCAACTCTTGCTGTCACATGTAAGCCATTCACAAACAAGTCAGAGTCGGCCCAGCTGTGTTCCTTTTTTCCAGTGTAGTGACGTACCCTTTATGATTGCTTATTGACTTGTACGTACTGATATGTAACTAGCGAGATGCAGCTATCACTCTCCCCCCTCAGGAGAGATTGCACCTTCCTCTCCATTCCAGCCTTTCATTTTTACATCCCATATACTCCCTAGTCTTTTACTCTCCCTTTCCTTTCCTAAAACTACAATTTGATATCCGACGCACTGATTTGTGTTTTGTTTAGTTATTTTAGCTGATTTCTCACTATTAGGATGTTTTTGTGTTCATCGAAAGGGGACGCTAGAGTTAGGGAAGGATGAAGAAATCTTGTGCATCAGCCAACTCTGGGATGAAATCAGTGATTCAGCAGACAGGGCAATGAAACAGCATCTGCAGGGATACGGTGTGGTGCACAGTTATAATTAAAGCTTTAAATAAGGTGCAGCAGCTATCAAACAACATGTCTTCATCAAAGTTACTCTGGTGAAGACATGCTAGTTGTCCAAAGGATGTTGCACCTTATTAAAAACTTACCATACTAATTAAAACCATGTGCTCAACACCATATCCTTCCTAAACTAGATGGATTTGTTGTCTCTGTTACGTTTTGTTTTGGGCCCTTTTGGTTTGTTTACCTGTTAGATAGATATCCTTACATCTTAGGAACAGACTTCCACAACATACATAGACGGGTCATGAGTTAAGGTTTTGCTGATAATACAGGAGTAATATTTTTTCCATTTTTTCTTCTGATTCTAAGATTGTTTGAGGATATTCAAGAAATGATTTCAGCCTGAACTTCAGTTGAATGGTGTGTTTAGGTTCACATTTTTTCAAGTCTGTCTTAAAACAATAGTCAGGTGAGGCGCCCGGTAGCTCATCTGGTAGAGCGAGTGACCCATTTACTAAAGCTGGGTCCTTACCGCAGCGGTCCGGGTTTGTTTCCAACCCGTGGTCCTTTGCTGCATGTGATCCCCACTCGCTCCCCCCTGTAGTATCTCAGCTGTCTCTGTCAAATAAAGGCAATAAAAAAGAGGTTTTACTTACTAGAATTTTCCCATTGCTAGTATTGGCCGTGAAGAGATCCTGCCTTAATCTGAATCCAGTAGAAGTGATACAAAAATACGCCACAACGTTTAGCTGAAGTTGATGTAACAAAATACACTTCAGCAGTCTGATGTGTATTTTGTTCCCCATCACAATTACAATGGAAGCACATTAGCAAGTGATCTCTTGGCGATCAGAATAAATTATTACAGCAAGCAAAAACTTGTCCAATGTACATATCGACATGTGAGTTTTGTTTCAAGACAGACTTGAGAAAATGTGACCCTATCCTTTAAGTGCAAGTTGGAGAACTTAGTGTCACTGACAACAGGTTTGCTGTGTTATATACGTGTTTCCTGCTTCCTGAATAGACACGCCATTGATTGTTAATTTTCAGACGTATGTTTTAGATCTCTACGGTGGTTGCTACAAGTCTTAATAGTTAAGAAGAAAACAGGAATAGAGCCCCTGAATGATTTAAGATCGCAAGAGCTTATTTAAGAAGGAGAAACTGAAAAGGTTAAAAACAGAACAGTTGATCAGGTGTTGTAATTGCTGTCCTCCCGCTCATCTGCATCTCCCTTAACATCTGAACTCGGTGATAGATTGAGTCGTTGAGGTTATTTCACAGAAGGAGCATGTGGCTCTAATGTTTTGCATGCTCAGCATTCATTTGAGCTTCCAAAATGTTAGAAATAAGCCATGTCACTCCCGTCCTCATTTACCTTCTCATTCTGTCCTCATCTGTTTTAAATCACTTGTTGTTTTTGTCTCTTTTTCTTTCATCATTTTTTGTCTCCACAACACAGTGTGCACGCCTTCTCTCTTTGCTGCTGCTGCTACCTGCCATATGATAATGTGTGCCATCTGATAATGACTGTTCAGCTCTTCTGTTTGTACTTTCAGCTGTTTCTTCTTGCAGTTTATTTCTTTTTCTTTTCATTTTTCTATCTGATTTTTCTTTGTTCTTCTCCTGATTGCATGCTAGTCTCACAAGCGACTTTCCAAAGTAAGCATTACTCTTTTTTCTGTTCTTCAAATATCTCTGTGCCCACCTCCCCTCTGCCCCACCTCTTGTCTTGTGAGCTGCTCTGTGGAAATGTCCGAATCCCGTTTGCAATGCTTCGACCTGAACCCAGCTTGTTCCTGTGCACACTGCAACCGTTCCAAGCCCCATCTGCACCCACAACCATAGCAGATGGACATTTCTTAAGACAGACAACTGCACTCACTTCCTCTCCTCTCCTCTCCTGTACTTTCCTTTCTTTCCCTTTCTGGTGATATGCAATGTAGCAAATTCCTGATTATATTTTCAAATATTTGTATCAATCGTGTCTATAAACGTAGTCAGGGTCAGAATCTGCTCTTTTTTTGCTATTCAAATGTAGAGAAGAAAAAGAATTAAAAAGGATAATACACACTTTTATTAAGATTCTGTCCGCTTCCAAGAATGAAAATCTGCTGCCTAATAAACAATACTGCAAATAAATTCTCTTCTCTTTCCCTTTTCCTTTTTTATCCGCTTTGGCCTGTGTCCCGTCCTTCCCTTTACAAACTTACCCCGTTGTTACATTTTGGTAATGAGAGCTTTATATCTGTCATGCTGTGTAGCTGCCCGACTGCTGAGGGATAAACTCTTAAAAATCCTGCCAGCATCCCAGTCCAGAGCTCCAGCACCACATCATTATTGGAGCAACCTCTCTGTTGCCACATGAGAGGATCCCTCCTGCTCTTTTTACTCGCACCATGAGCCCAAAACCCCCCTCCCCTTCCTTTAAATACACCACAGGCTGCTTTGTTGCTTCATCCATTCAATTAAATACTTGTCAGGCTTCATCCCACTTTTTTTTGTCACTCATAAAATATATGGCGTTTGAGTATATAGGGAGTCAGTATATAGGGTCTCACTTGTGTGAGAATGTTGTAGACACAGGCAGAAATAGGACGCTCAGACACAGGAAGATCATAAATGAGAGGTTGATATGAATAGCAGCCTCATGATGCTCTATTTGCTGCTATGCAGTTGCACAGTCTGTTTCACACACACACATACATCTCAATTGATTACATCACTTTTCACTTGTGTGCCACGGTGCAAGCCCCCCAGCCCCACCAACCCTAGTACAACACGCCCCTCCCCCCACCAGACACACACACACACACACACACACTTGAGCCTCTGTGGTCAGCAGTGGGTCACATGACATGGCGTGAGGTCGTCCTGGCAACGTGAGCTTGATCACCCTAGCTCTAATGCAATCCAAATAAAAGAGTGCATTCAGCGAAAGGGGTGCCTCTCTGGAGCAAGCGCCATATGATGATGATTTGACAATAATCAATCTGGCTTCTCATGTAACATGCAAGCTAGGTGGAGAGTTAAATTTAGAAACATTTTCAGCGTCAGACCTCTGAAACTATCACATTGTAATGGCAGTTATGTACCCCAGAGAGGTTTATGAGCCATACACTCATTGGACCTCAGCTCCTTTCCTCTCATTTTCTATTCCTTTCTGTGTTCATGTTGCTCACTGCTTTGGTTAACATTTTGTTTTCTCTTTAATTTTCTTTCAGTATGACAGACTAAACCTGATTAAAGTAAGCATTTCTTCTTGTTTTCATTTGACCCATTGACAATCCCTGCTGGCCCCCATTAAATCCCCTGGCCCTCCACTTCCTCTGTAGCTGTTCGACTGTAGGATACCCTTGATAGTTTCAGTCCCTCGTGTCCTTTCCCATGCTTTCCATCCCCTGAATTAATGTGGTGAAAGGACCGTGATTTGTGAACTGTGTAAAATGGCTTTTTTTTTTTTTTTTATGTCTTTATATTCAAGATTCTGCATCAATTAAAGCCTGCATTAAAGTCATAAGCAGATAAATTTTTTCAATCTAAAAACTGATGCCACCCTAGTATTTACAGTGACTGGGCAGGTCCATCACATGCACTGTTCTCTTGAGTACTTTCCAACAGTTTTGTTGATTAATCTGTACTGACAAGAAGTATTTTAAAGGGCCTGCTTGCCATCGTGAGCGAGACATTTTTGATGTTTCTAACTCTGGGCTGATTTCTCCTCCAAAATTCACTTTTTCATTTAATGACAAGTTTAACACAAAAGATGTTCCTCGAAATGTGGTCGTTATTAATTCTTCTGAAGCGAAACTGTTCACATTTCTGTAATCTACAACCCCATATGTGGTGACATTTAAACCAAATAATACGGTTTAGAGTTATAGAAACAGACCAAAACCACTGAAAATCCCAGAGGAGTCCCAGGCAAAACTCTATTTAACTGTTGGATATTCTCTCTCTCTCTCTCTCTCTCTCTCTCTCTTTCTCTCACTCACTGTCTCTCTTTTGCTCCACATGTATACAGTCACAATAAATAGTCTCTCTCCATGTAAACAATGCTGTCATGAATGTCACAAACTCACTAGCGTGCAGTCACACAAAGTCAACCACAGTGGCACACACACACACACTTTATCCAGACAGTGGCCTCAAAGTAATTCCTCTCTCGTGTCTCTGTCACCTTCAAATCAGATTAGCCCACATTAGCGCAGCTATCGTCACAGCCAGGCCTCAGGCCTGCTACTGCAGCGTACTGCCCACTGACACCAGGCACTCTAGATACCCACCAAACCCTGTCAGACACAGAGAAAACTGATGACGCGAGACACCAAAGAGAAATGTAATGTGTTTCAGGTTTTTCAAACAGATATATGCAATACATTTTTCTACATTTAGTGTCCATTTGTAAGAGTTATTATCCACCAGGTTAACACAAGAAAATGTTTGAAACACATTCTCTCTCAATCTTCGGCTATATTATGATAATCGCTATCATCAAGTTTGCAAAAATGCAGTAATGTTTAACCGTGGTCTTGCTAGGAAAGGTCCAACTATAACTTATCGTAAAAATGTCTAAATAATATTTAGTTTTTTGTTGGTTTAACTTAAAATTTGGTGCTTTTATAAATTGTACCACTGGAATCAAACACTGGATATCACTTTTTACCTCTCTATTCTCCTTCTCCCCCCCCCCGTGAATACCCTCTTCCTTGTTTCACCCTCTGAATGATCACCTGCATGTTTCCCCTCTTGGACCTTTGCTCTTAGACTGTTAGAGCGAACAGTGTGTTTTACATGTGGCTGGAAAATGTTGTAATGTCGTAGTCATGATTAAGATATATCTCTGCTGCCCTCTGCTGTTATGAACTGCAAGAGAATCACTTTGTTGTTTTATGAAGAGCACACAAAGTTATAAATGATAGTAGGTCACCAAGTCTTACCAAGAAAACTTGCTAAGAAGGTGACATCGCTTCACTTGTTATTAATTCGTTCTAAGAAGTTTCATAAATCAAATGGTTGTAAAATGTGAAATGAAGATTCCTGGAATAATTTTACACTGGAACAATTGTCAGATAAATTATAGGTGACTTCTAAAGACAGAGAGACTGACATATCGTATTACAGGAATGTTCAATAAAAACACGATAACAGTATTAAAACAATATATCTAATGTATTAACGCAGTATATGGCAGGTTTGGAGTGAAATTACTTTCAGTTCTGCCAGTAAAGGAAGCAGATTCTCATAAATCATTTTATTTTGAAAGATTTGTTTATGTGATTGCTCAATAAATCTCTGTAAATATCAGTGTTATCTGTTGGCCGCAGTGAGCGAACTGAAAGAGAATTTCACTGTTTTTACCTCAGCACTTTGAGGTTCAAAATCAAGCAAAGCTGAAACGAAACATACAGACTCTGGATTTTAAATGGTGTTGATAACTTCCTGTAATTCCTGGCAGGAGTGTGAGGTACAGTATGACCTTCACACCGCTCCCTCTGTATGTCTGTGTGAACCCACAAGCCTGCTGCTGTATTTGTAGTAGTTTCACACAGTTAAATACATACTCTGTCTCTCTTTCTCTCTCCACAGAAGAGCCAAAGCTGGTACAACGTAAGTCACACCTTGTTTTTATTTACATTATCAACACATGTGATCTTGTAAGTCTTTTATGGGTGTATATGTGTGCTGGTGTGAGTTCGCGTCATGTGGGTGACTCCTGGAAGTCTACTGGAGCTGTTGTAGTGGCGAGTGCTGCTTATGTGATGAAAGGTCGGTGTCCTTGACCCTGTTTACTGGAGCACCAAACCACTAGTGTGGGTTACTGGTCCTCCAGGCAGGGATTAGCACGGGCTTAAAAGAGCAACAGGTGGACCTTCCTGATTCAGGGAATCAAGGGAATACAAAGGCTACAGCAGGACTTAAAACACTTAATAACATTACTTTCTTTTTTCTTCATGGTAGACACAATTTAGACTCCACAAAGCCAGAGTGTTGCAATTTTATATTGCGCCACAAGATGGTGCACTAACACTACTTCTGACCCCACTATAATTCTTTGGTCAGTTGCTGAACAATCTAAATAACTATTTTCAACCAACCTATACACTGCCTGTTGTGTTAATTAAGCCCACAAAGTGAGCAAGAATAATAAGTGTTTTACTTTACACCTCTCTGTGTGAAACCGTAGTTTCTCCAGAAGTGTCTTTACTGGACTTTTTCCCATTTTATGTTGTTTTATTTCTTTTTTTTTATTCCCTGTGTATACACTCTTCCCCTCTCTCCCCAGCATGAAAGACAACACATCCTGAGAGTAAGCATGACTTGTATTCTTGTGCAACCCTGGATATCTTTCTGTCTCTCTATCTCTGTATTTTGGTTCTCAGACTGGTGGAATGATAATAACTCTCCTGCCTGTTTCTCATTTCATTGACTTCAAGTCAGTGTTGTTACCACCTTTCAGCAAAGCCATACTTTGGAGGAAGTCATTTTGACACTAAACATGTAACAGTATTTGTCCAACTAAAGTTCTATAGTTGAAAGTACAGAATAATTCTCATAATAGTGGTCTTATTAAATTCTTTAAAATGTATTATTAGTAAGAGAGAACTGGATTTGCCTTTGACCGTCACCACTCAGACTTCTAATTCTGGTACGCAACAGGTGGTAGCAGGCCCACTGAGTTTCTCACTGTACTAAAAAAATCAACAAACCATCCCAAGGGCCTCTGGACGAGCCTTGAATGCCTTTGAACAACAGGGGAATGGAGCATGGTGCTTTATGTCGTGGCATGTTTCCCTCCAGCCTCTCTGTATCTTTGTCTACATATGTCCTAATTAACAAGGGCAGTAGGACTTTTAGGCTTTAGGGTCCAGGTACGACAATCAGAAGAAAGCACAGGGAAGGTAGAGAAATGGAGTTCAAAAGAGGCTTGGTCCAAAAAGTCCAGACAGCTTCTTAAATACTTTTCTAATGCACTCCGCTGTAGTAAGCCACTCACATTTCCTCTACTGACCCGCCATCTAGAAATGAGCAACACAAGTAACAATGTAGAGTTGAATTTTACACTTTTAATGTCTAACAAATGCAAGTGTCATGTTTACAGATAACATACAACTGGCTACCAACACAGTTTGCATCAAGTGTACAAGATACCAGGACGGTCATCTAATGAACAGATTTTTGTATACCCCCAACTTATATTACCTACTATGTAGTCCCAAAAAATCAAAATCTTATTTATCTTATTTGCTTCAAAGATAAAGCTTGTGATATCCTATGAAAAGACTAAAAGCATCAATGAGATCAATCAGCAATGATACTATATCTTATGATATATTATTCCTCTGTGCCAAAAAGCTCCATTATTGTCCAAAAACTATTAAAAAGTCATCAGTGAGCCACACTGTTGTACTGGGTGACGTGTTCCTAATCATCAAACCACAATGACAGTGTTTTTAACCAAATGGTTTATGTAGATAGATGATTTTTTGCTGTGTGGAATTTACCATCACATGGGTTCACGATGGTGAATTTACCATTTAAAAAAATGTTCAATACTAGGGCTGTGTTCCTGACATCTTGTACACGCAACCTTACTCATAAAATTAATACTGAAGCTCAGTAAATAAGTGAAATATGTCCAATCGGTACTTTTACTTCAGTTGGCTGGGACTGTATGTGTATGCGCCTGCATGTAGGACAGTGTGTATGTGTGCAACTCTACACGGCAATGATGACCTCCCATGGCACTGAATCCACAATGATTAAAAGTCCATCCGTCCTATTGTGAGTTCTGAGCCTGTTAGAGATGCACACAGTGGCCATCTTTCTTCAGCAGCCCTCTGACAGCGCCTGTTCATTCGCTTTGCATCTACACAAGTTGGTCGCAAACGCTTCCGCGGCACCCTCCAGGCAGTTAGCAACAAGAGGGAAAACACTGACAAACGGAGCACAGACACATGCGATTTGTACTTTAGACAGTGAATGATTTGAATTTGTTCAGATTTGCATTGATCAGCATTTTCACATTGCTTCACTCGGATCAATACACCCACGCACATACCTTGCCTGACTTCCCATCAAATAAAAAAAAAAACAACCCTTGTAAAAGGATTGTTGTTTACAGGATGGACACACACACTTCCAGCCCTCCCCCCCTTAAAACACTAAAACCCCACCCTGGTTTACAGTACCAGCCTCTTCCATCTCCTGCTGTTTGTCCAGCGAGT